>NC_137072.1:91570803-92170803 GCF_951640355.1 Cnephaeus nilssonii
GATACTTCTCCACGCTGATGCATCTCCATGCTGACACCAATATTTGAAAGCTATTCAGCTGACATTTCTGAGAGGTCCAGAAGAACCAGAAAAATGTTCTCACTAACCAAACCAAACACAAACTGTGTGCATATATAGATTATATATTTTATTTTTTACTTGTATCTATTCATACACACTTCATGTTACTAAGAAAGCAGCTTGCAACAAAAGATCCATACAAGGATATAACAAAATAAAATTTGAATAGGAATTCAGGACATTGGAAATGTCCTAAATAAATCTCAAAATGATAGCTAATTGAGGCTTACATTTAATTCTGAGCCAGCTCCTCAGTTAAAGCAAACTTTTCCTTAGCACAGTAGTCCAACAAAGCAATGCCTTACATAAGGCTTTAGAGGAGCTGGCTGATACAATAAATAACGGTCTTGCTTTTTAATTAAGCATAAAAACATAGTCTCCAGATAAATGCCATCACAGAACTGGCTCTTGAATCAAACAGCAAGTTTTCATCCCTCCTGCTGGGTTAAACAAGGCTGGTTTTCTCTCTCATTTAATTACCTCCTTGCCGCTTATTTCTCCCTATTTTATTGTATACCCTACACTGCTCATTGAAATGTCTTCCAGTAACTGGGATGAAACCCAAACTTCTTAGCATGGTTGACAAAGGCCTCCACTTTCTGGTTACGTCAGCTTTTCCAGCCCTGTCCTTTAATTCCATATGCTCCTGACCCTCTGCATTCCTCCCCATCTCCTGGTCCTTCCATGAGATAATATGCCTTTGCACATACACTGAGTGGCCAGATTATTATGATCTCTGAACACATAATAATCTGGCCACTCAGTGTTTATATGTATTCGAGGCCCGGTGCATGAATTCGTGCATGGGTGGGGTCCGGCCAGCCTGGCCAGGGCGAGGGGACATTGGCAGTTGGCCGGCCTGCCTGCTTGTCGAAATCCTGGTCGAGGGGACAATTTGCATATTAGCCTTTTATTATATAGGATACACACTGAGTGGCCAGATTATTATGTGTTCAGAGATCATAATAATCTGGCCATGCAGCGTACATGTTCCCTCCTTTGGCCAAAGTTTCCTCTATCCTTTCCACCACCTTCTCCTGGAAAACTCCTATACATGCTTCCAAACCCCATGGAAATGTTACCTTCTCAATGGAGCTTCTTTGATTTTCCCAGGACAAAAATCAGTTGTTCCCTCCGATCACACTTTGCCCCTCTGCCACAGTGAACACAGTGGTGATGACAAGGGCTACCCTTTCAAGGATCCAGCACTTTCTTGTGGTGCACCATAGACACTCAATACGTGTTTGCTATATTGATATCTTCAGCCATTTTGTAATAAATGCAGCATTACACTCCAGAGCCGTTTCTTATAATGACTGGTGATTTAATAAGGAAAGACAAGCAAGGCATGAATCAAATGCACCTTGGTGGAGGGAAATTTGCAAAAGGTCCAAGCTGATGTGATTTGATGATAGAATGCCCCACACTAGAGGAGTGAAAGGGATGAACACCGTGTTAACGGATCTCCCCTCACCATCCCTTCTCTCAGCTGGGCTCTTGATGGGAAGTGAAGAGCAAACCACTGGAGGCTGCACTCTCTGGTGCAACCAGGCGGCAAGGACTGTCTAGTGCTGGCTGCTAGGGAAGCCTTCTGCTGTGTAATCAGGAGAGCAGATGGCAGGGCTGGCGTTCAAGCAGCTCAACCAGCACTCAGCATGGCGCCTGCCAAAGGATGTGCTCAATAAATGTGTGTTACTCTGGCTGCCATGCCCACCAGAGAGGGAGGTTACATCAGCCCTGGAGACCGGCCACCTGAGCCCTGTTGACAAAGTCAGAATTTGCTTCAGGAATCAGCTCTGGGTCTTTTCCAGGATGTAAACAAACTCCGGGAAGACCCTGAAGTTCTACATCAAACACGAGTCTGGAAAATGCTCAAAGCAGGTGTAGCAGTATCCCACCAGCGTCTTAAAAAGCACAGTACAAGCCTCGTGGATAATCCCATTCTAAAGAGTATAGCTTTCTTGCTTCCATGGCAGGAAGAATTAACTGCAAACTTAACTAAACTAGTTGACTTGTTTTGTGTGATTATGTAATACAGACCTTTGGGAGTTAGAAAATGCCTGCTGAAGACAGCGATTTTAGTTGTATACAGTTAGTGCTGAGCCACGTTTTTCAGTGTAGCAGTAAAGAACAATTTCCAATAGGGGCCAAAATTGATTTTTTAATAACAAAATTAAAAATAAATACTGTACCATCAAAATTGAATAATACATCATGGGGATGTATTATCCCCTTCTCTATGGCAGAAGGCCATCTCGTTTGTTTCTTTAAAGTTAATATAAAAATCATACAAAAGTGACATCAAGTCATCAGGTTAGAAAAATAATATAGTATTGAGGATTGAGCTAGAAGAAGCCAGAAGACTATTCTATTTAATAGATTTAAGATTGCTGTCTCCTATGTCATAAAATTCTCTTAGCATTAACCGATTTTTGGAATGCAGTAACTAAGCTTAGCAAAGGCTTTTTGAGTAAGACTCTGGATTAAATTCTAACACCTCCACTTACAAATTAATTTATCTTGGACAAACAACGTAAAGTCTTTGACATTCAGTTTCCTAATTTGTAAATTTGGTATAATAATGTTTATAGTGTTGCAAAGATTACATGCAGTGATATATGAGTCTGGAACATGGCAATACACATAATAGGAATTCAATAAATAGTCATTGTATTATTATTACTATTATCAAACTCCCTGAGAGCATTTATAACTTAGAATCAATGTTGAGCACACACAATTTAGTCCACAAACATTTTCTATGTAGATTCAATAATTTATAAAAATAAAAGGTTATCTACAAGAGTTTATTGGATGTTGTTGGATGATATTACCATAAAATGAAAAGGAGAGGAGGCTAATGCAATATATTGGAATGAAAGACTCAATTTTGTGATTTTTTAAAAAGAATAATAGGTATAAAATGTGAGGACTTTGTAGACCATAAAACTTCTCAGCTAAGTTGTAGAGCGGCTAAAGTATTTTTTATTATAGGAGATTTAACTAGCCCTCAGCTAGGGCTCTGTGAAGAGTGGAAAAACTGAGCATAGTTAATGACCAATATTGCTGAAGAAAATCGAGTTGATTTGTTTTTCTGGGACAATATAGATATTTAATCACACAGGAAGAATATTTGAGTAAGAATCAAATGACAAGAATCATTGAGAAATATAATTACTTGATCAAAATGTCAATTAAAATTTCATTTCTAGGAGGGAGCTACAACTTGAATGGGCCTTCATCCCAGATGGTGTCCAAGGATATGTAGACCTGATAGTTTACTAACGATTCATCACTGCAGGTTATAGATTCAATAACAATTACTTTATCTTTCATATGGCCATCTTAGTAAAATTATCAAAAAATTGAAGACGCCGCCCCCATTGCCACCTAGAAAGACTGCTCTGCAGTGTCCTGAAGTTCATGACCATGAAATGAAGCCGAGATCCCATTTTTATAAAGTATTATAACGCTAAAGAGTCGTTACTGTCTAACAGTGGTTGTTTTTAAACAACAATAGGAAGCTGTTACTACCCGAGATCTCATGTTCATAGGGAAGGTATTATATTCCAGACCTTAACAAAATTTTAAAAATGTAGCCATGGGAATGGGGCTGAGAGGAACACGGGGCCTGCCGAAACGTCACCTCTGTATGATGGGGGAGAGAAAATGATTACCTCAACCTTTCTGTCCTGCCTTACTCAGATTTCCCTCGCTAGCCTCCCTGTGACTGGAAGTCAGGGGAAGGAACTCGTAAACACTAGTGCTTCAATTGTAAGTTTGCTTTTTTGAGGCTCAGGACAGGCCAGAGCCCGGGAAAGAGTGGATCTGGAAGGAAAAACAGAAAGTAACCTGCCCAGCCAGCAATGAATCAGAGGACTGCTTTCATTCTGTCGGGATAGATCCCTGTTTGAGTCCATTTATTATGTGTCTTCAAAACAATAGAAAAAGGATGAGAGTCTTCCCATAATCCTAGGATGAAGGAAAGTGAATTGTGTGGGTAACAAGATATGTTGGGAAGGCTGTAGCATTGGGGTTAAAATTGGTGGGCTCAGCCATGCATTAAATCCTGTCTCTGCTGCTTATTTAGTGTATGAACTTGAGCAAGTTACTGAACATCTCAAGGCCTGTTTTCTCAGCTATAAAATGTAAAGAAAATAACTCTTGCATGTAGTGTTGTAAGAACTAAATGTGATAATACATTGTGCCAGGCACACATAGAGCTTTAGTAACAAGAATAATATTTGTTACTAAGTATTATTTTCAGCAGACTAGTAAAAGTAATGGATTTTCCATTGACCCTAATTTCAAAGATCCTTTTTGAAGGATTCATTGTCAAATGTGTTTGTTTGTTTTTTAAATTAGCTACAGTGACCTCTTATTAGGACTATCCTACTTCTGTTAATAGTGTGTAGAGAATCCTAATTACCCCTGCTCCATGGTCACTACCCATTCTCCAGTCTCCATTTTAGTTAGAAGATCCTCTGCAGTTGATTTGGGCAGAGCATATAGTGAAAGACTGTTTTCCCAGCCTCTGTATGGTTAGATATAGCCACATGACTAAGTCCTTGCCAGTGAAATATGAACAGAGTAATGCATATAGCTTCCAGGCCATCCTCTTAAAAGCAAACTGATAATTTCATATTTATTCTTTTTACCTTTTAACGAGCTGGAAAAAATATGATGGAGTTGAGCCATTTTTAACCATGAGGTGAGGATTCACCATGGAAAGGAGGCATAACAAGATGAAAGAATCACTCATGAAACAGAGACATCTACACCTCTGCACCATGCCAACTTATTTAAGAGACAAATACCTACCTTCTCTGGACCAGTAGCCTATGATTTATATAGATATAGATAGATACAGAGACAGATATAGATACATAGACATGTGTATATGTATGGATGCATGGATAATTCGATAGATAAATTAATGTAGATATGGAGATAGAAATAGAGATGGAAAGGAAGATAGAGATGGAGATGGATAAAGATGATAGAGACAGAGATAGAGATAGATGGAGAGAGAGAGAGAGAGAGAGAGAGAGAGAGAGAGAGAGAGAGAGCAATAGGAGGATGACATTAGATAGAATGGATTGGAGGCCAGAACAAACTCTTATGTATTGCCCAAATGGAAGGTTCTTTTGGGGTTTTTTTGGTTGATGTTTTTATTTTTTTGGCTACAATATTTAGGAAAAGAAGTAAAACAAGGTGGCAACAAAACCTTGTCCGGAGAGATTTCTTGTAGAAATTTTAAGACTCTTTCCCTCCATTCCTCCAAGACTCCCCCTATTAGAACTGTCTCCAATTTGAAGAAGCAAATTAAGTAATAATTGTGTAGGCAAGTTCAGGGAGGATGAATAAACTTGAGTCTCTAAAAATGGAGTGAGAACAAAGCCTGGTACTCATGTGTCATCTCCCTTTGTCCTGGCCTTTTCAGCCTCCAAAGAAAGTGAGCTTGGGATTTTCTCAAAGTTACAAGGCTTTTGTGGCTCATCTCCTGAGGACATTGGCTGTTTCAGTGAGTAGGACAGTGCCAGGAGGAATGTCCTATTTTTTAAAATTATATCTACACATTTTTTATTGTTTTAGAAAAGTATGCTAGAGTGATCAACAAAAGATTTTCAGATGCAAGCTTACATAAAATTAGGGGATAATTCTTGGAGAGGGGAATGGATAATATACAAGTTCAAGTTGAAAATGGAATGCTGTATAATTTCTGATGTAAAGAGGACAGTTCTTAAGGGGTGTGGGAGGAGAGAGTTTGTGCAAAGAGAAAGTAGCAAACTATAAGAAGTTTATTGAGCAACTACCATTAACCATGTACTCTATAAACATCACTCATTTAATCTTCATGGCACTCCTGCAAGCTGTCTTTTAAAACCATCAGTTTTAAAATATGGAAACTGAGACTCAAAGAGATTATAAAAGCACAAGTGTTATAAGAGTGCTTGTTCAAGATCATCACACAGCTAAGATTTGGCAAGGTCAAGGTCCAAATCAAGGTCTACCTATCTCCAAAGTCTATGCTTTTCTTCACCAAACTTCACTTTTCCCATCCTATCTAATAAAAAAGTAATATGTAAATTTACCTTACCTCCGCTATACCCACAAACCACGCCCACCAGCCAATCAGGAGTGAGTATGCAAATTAACCCAACCAAGATGGCTGCAGCCACAGAGCAAGCAGGAGGCTTGGGTTTCCCCGGCAATGGAGGAAGCCAAGCTTTCCACCTGCCCTGGCCTTTGCTCAAGGCTACAGTTTCAATTATAGAAGATAAATAAATCCCAACAAAAATGGCTGTGGCCACGGAGCAAACAGGAGGCTTGGGTTTCCCCAGCGATGGAGGAAGCCAAGTTCCTGGCCAGCCCAGGCCTCTGCAGAAGGCTACAAAGTTTCAATTATAGAAGATAAGTAAATCCCAGATACCAGGGCCTCCCCTTGGGTCACCAGGTAGCATGGCCAGCCTGCAAACCACCACAGGCCCCTTGCCCAGTCCGCCCCATGCCCCAAGGGAACCCCCACCCTGATCTAGGACACCCTTCAGGACAAACCAGCTGGCCCCCACCCATGCACCAGGCCTCTATTCTATTTAATAAAAGAGTAATATGCAAATTGACTGTCACTCCAACACACAATATGGCTGCCCCCATGTGGTCAAAGATGGCTGCCCCCATGTGGACACAGATGGCTGCCACAAGATGGCCAGCAGGGGAGGTCAGTTGAGAGGGACCAGGCCTGCAAGGGAGGGCAGTTGGGGGCGATCAAGCCTGCAAGGAAGGGCAGTTAGGGGTGACCAGGCTGGCAGAGGAGGGAAGTTGGGGGTGAGTGGGCCTACAGAGAAGGGCAGTTGGGGGGTACCCAGGCTTGCAGAGGAGAGGAGTTGTTTGGGGAGCAGGCCTGCAGGGGAGGGCAGTTAGGGGCAATCAGGCTGGCAGGGGAGCAGTTAAGCATCAATCAAGCTGGCAGGGGAGTGGTTAGTGGGTGATCAGGCTGGCAGGCAGAAGCGGTTAGGGGCAATCAGGAAGGCAGGCAGGTGAGCAGTGGGGAGCCAGCAGTCCTGGATTGTGAGAGGGATTCCAGATTGGAGAAGGTGCAGGCTGGGCTGAGGGACACCCCCCCCCCCCCCCGTGCACGAATTTCGTGCACCAGGCCTCTAGTTTATAAATAAATAAATACATAATTTGAATCAACATTTACCTCTAAGTGATATTAGAAGAATGAAACTTGTTAAGCTATGGTTTAATATAGAACATAGTAATAAATGACATCTGTTACTACTATTAAAATTACTTTTATTATTATATGCAAACACAATGATAGTAATATATTATAAATTAGAGGCCTGGTGCATGAGATTCATGCACTGGCGGGCACGTGACCTGAAGAGATTGGCCTACTGTGGGAGCGCTGCTCATCCGGGTCAGCCAAGCAGCTATGGACCCACCCTCTGAGCAGCTGCTCCCTGGTCTGGCATCTTCTGTGGTGCCAGAGCACTCACCTCTCCAGGGGACCCAGTCGGGGCCAGGCCCAGGGACAATAGCACTAAGAGGCAGTAGAGTAGGCCTCAGTCCCACAGCGGCCACGAACCCGCCTCCCAGCCTCTGGGGTCAGCTCTGCGAGCCCTGTGGTGCTACATGGCCTGTTGGCATCCAGAGGAGGCAGCAGGGAGCGAGGAAGAGGAGCCTGGGGTGAGGAGGCGATGATGGCAGCCCAGTTCCTACCTGTCGGCCCAGGGTTCACAATGGGAGCAGCCACTCATCCCGGTCAGCCTAGTGGCCCTCCCACTGTGGTAGTGCACTGACTTCCAGGGGGCAGTTCCTGCATTGAGCGTCTGCCCCCTGGTGGTCAGTGCACATCATAGCTACTGGTTGACCAGTTGTTCTGGTTATTCTGCAGTTGGGTCGCTGGGCTTTTATTATATAGGATTCTGTCTAATGTTCAGTGATAGTAGATGACAAAGAAGATAGATTTTAGATTTTGTCATTTCTTATCATTCATAGACTGTTTCAACATTTCATTTATACCATCAGTATAGGCAATCTTATTCTGTTTAATGTTCAGTGATGGTAGACGACAAGAACATAGATTTTAGATCTTGTCATTTCTTATCACTCATAGACCATTTCAACATTTCATTTATGCCATCAATATAGGCAAGCTTATGATCTGTGTGTCTCCTATGTTCCTTCCTGTGAAGCACAGAAACAAATGGATAGAAATATAGGTCGTTTGTTAAGGCAGAGGCACATCTGTTTCAGAGCATCCAAAGAGTAAATAGATAGTCTCTTTGTTCAGAGGATGGGCTAATACAAAAGTTATCCATGAAATGACCATTTATCTTACCAACCATTTAATAAGGCAAAGCATGGTCATAGATAAAAGATAATATACTAAATATTTTAAAAGATGAAATAAACTATGAGAAAGGAAAACATGCTAGAAACAGTGAAAAGTAAACTAAAAAAGTAGATCCTGAGAATAAAAAGAAGTTTATTACAATTAATGAAAACTAGATTAAGCAAATAAAAACCAGGAAAAAAGATACCAGTGAAATAAAATAGTATAACCAAAGCTATAGCAGACTAAGAAAATTAAGATAAAGAGAATCATAGAAACATTTTAAAAATAAAAAATAAAATAGTTTAAAAATATACATTGAAAATATATAATTAAGCAGTTAAGCTTTTATGAGGTATGAGAATAAAAGCCAAAGAATTTTATTAGAATGTATAAATGAGGCATAAACCCTCATATGGGAACTACCCAAATTCTTAAACTATTAATGGCAGTTACTCAAATCAACATTCCAGCGATTGAACTTGACGCCTCACTTTTCATCACCCCACACCCAAATTCATCAGTAAGTCCTATTGATTCACCTGCAATGTTTATTTTGAATCTATCCACTTCTCATTACCTCTGCTAGTAATGTCCTATGCCTAGGGCCCACCATTTACCTCGGTTTATTCTTGCTTGCCGCCAATATCATCTCCATGCAGAGACCAGAATGATCTTTTACATAGTAACAATGGTCACGTCGCATGCCATTTCCCTTCGGAAAACACTGAACACCTTTGCCTTCCATTTATAACAGGAGCCAGACCTCTTACCATGGTTTATAGGATTCTGTGAAGCATGGCCCTCCTAACACTCTAACCCACCTCACAGCCTCACCTCTGTCTGAACCATGGACTTCTCCTGGAGCTTCCTTTCCATTTTCTTTTAGCTCCTAGAACATGCCAGTTCCTCCTGCCTTAGAACATCAGCTCATGTTTGAATGTGCAAAATCTCTACATTCAGAATCTCTTTCTGGTGGCCTCATTGTAATGTTCCATGTCTTAGTTCAAGTCTGAGATTCTTATGCAGGCTTTCTCCCATCACCCAAGTTAATTAACCTCTTTGCCTAATTACTCTCAACTCTAGATCCTATTAACTTCATAACAGTTTTCAACTTGTAATTAAGTGCATATTTATTTACCTGCTCACCCCCCACCTGCTCACAGAGTGTAGACTCCATGAGAGCAGAGACAACAGCTATTTAATTCAACATTGTTTAATTCAAAACTGTCACCTAGCATGGAGCCAGACTCATAATTCTAATAAGTATTTGCTGAATGAAAGCCCGTACTAATGGCATCTTTCCAAAGCCTTGGCTTTCCTAGTGGACAAGAATCCTCAAGATTCAAAACCAAGGAACAGGAAGCAGGATGCTTGGTTTCCAAGCCCATCCCCATGTCTGGCCTCTCACTCCACCAGGTGTACTGTCTACCTTAGATATTAGTGATAGGATAACTCAGTACAGCAAGATGGAGTTCTGTGGCTTAGCTCCTTGCTGCCTATAGTTTGCAACCTGGTCACAGTCTCCCTCTTTGTGGTGGCTGTTTGTTCTTGAATAATATAAGGTCAAACAATGTGACATTACCATTATTGTCAAAAACGATGCAATATTGGAAATTTGTTATAGTTCAACTTAATAAATACACATCATTATACAAAAAAATAAATAAATAATTAAAACTAAAGGGTGTGCTACAAATAATAAAACGCATTCGACCAGTCTCTCAAAGACAACTGCAGCATACGGGTATTCTTAAATGAAAGATGTGAGAAAACACCTCAGAAACTAAACCCTGGTTCATACAGGTCTTGTCTACATCAGCCCTTAAGTATCAGCACCTCATTTTTCTAGGAGACCAAAATAAACCATCATCTCTTGCCCCTGGGATTTTCAAGCAGAGCAAAAGAGGATAAGAAGCAGGAGAAATACAGCAATGGTTGATTTAAGCTGGCATTAGGGAACAAATAAACTAAAATATAAGAAGGCTGTCACACAATGCCCAAACAATCACAAGCAAGCCATTCGGAAGCTTTCAGTGACGTATACACACTGCTGAGGACTTAAATTTTGAAGAGGACTTACATAGATTTTCCTCCAGAAAACTCCACATAAATCCAGATGCTTTACTTCACAGTGCAGAACAAATACCTGCCATTGATTCCTGAATTCAGTGTTTCAAAATGGATACTTTCCAAGAGTCAAAATCTCAATTAAGAGAGTGAGCTTGACCCTTTGCAAAGTCTAGCAGCATTAAGCCCCATGCCAAGCCATCATCCATTGAACCTCATCCCCAGCTCAGGGCGGATCCAAAACTAATTAACTAACTAACTAAGACAACTATATTTAGGACAAGCAAAAGAAACAAAGCACAGACTCTCTGCAAACGGTACATTGTGATGAAGGAAGAAAAGTTTGACTGTAGTACAATGGCATCCAATAATCTCTGAGAAAGAGGGAATTAAAGAAGGAGGGAAATACTTAGAGCTGTACATGAATTGGTAACATAGTCCTCACCACCTATACCCTATGTTTTGGTAATAACACAGTCACCGTAGGCTCAGATACCACAGCAGGTAACAAACGGTACATTAAGCAGAAATTAAACTCCAGCAACCATCAACCATCTAATATCAAACCCTCTTAGGATTTAATGGGCTTGGAGTTCACTTACTGGTGCTTACAAACTTTTGAGCCAACTGTATGCTTTGGGTTGGTTGAATGGTTTGGATACTTTTAGGGAGTTGTCAGTGAACTAAAGCTATTTTCTTAATTCAGTATATGATGAACTTTATGTGAGTTTTTAGGAAGTCCTAATAATTGCCCAGGCAAGTTACCTTTAAGGCAAAAGGCTGTTTGGGGCAAATGCCCTAATTTGAGGGTATCTGGAGAGAGAAAAAGTAGGCCTGAGGATGAGAGGAATAGGAGCCCAGAGGCAGCACAGGAGAATGGCCTGGCGGCTCTGTAGAAGACAAGGATTCTTGGTTTTCACTTTCCAAGAAAGGGGAGAGGGCAGATTGGAGGTGGGGGAGGGGCAAAGGGAGAGGCTGTGAGGTGATAAAGTGGGCATCTAAGGCTGTGTGGTGAGGATGCCTGAGGCAGCCATGCAGCCTAAGGACTGAAGAAACTCCTGCTTCATTAGAAGCTGTCTCTGCCAAAGCGAGTGTGTTTAGTGCATAGCAGGTCCCTCAGCTACCTCTCCTCGCTCATCCCTCTGTGTCCTGAGTAAATTCTGCCCCCCTCCCCCCTGCATGCTTAGCAAGTATCCTGTAGGCACACACACAAAAGGTCTGAATTTCACATGAAGGCTTAATATGGCGCAGGAGAGAAACTGCACAAAGAAGAAATATACCGGAGGCAGAAGCAATCCTAGATTGAAGCTTCGATCTCTCCTCCTCTCCCCTTCACCCTCAAGAATTCATGAAAATTCAGGATTTTGGACATGCACCGAAAATGCAGTTTTGTTCCTAGGTTGCCTATTGATTTTAAAATACTTTTTAATAGCCCAGTAAGATTTAACGTAGGTACCAGATATCAAGTTAACAACACCAGTTGTATTTCAATGCCAGGAAAGCCAAATCTACTAATTTGCTAATTATTTCTTAAGCCAGTTCTCAAAATTCACCTGTGAAAAAATTGAACCGATGACTGTAGGCAAGAAGAATGATCAAAAAGGTGCAAAACATTTCTTCTGCTTAAATTCTTCTTGTCAGAAGTGATTATTCCTTGAAACAAGACCTTCTTCCTTATGAAGTCAGGACACACATGAAATGTTTATAATGGATGATTCCCTGTCGGGACATGCTAAAAATGTGAAATTCAAGTATGCTTGTCCCAATGTGAAAGCCTGCTGTATTCCCCCCACCCGCACCCCCCGCCACCTTGGTTTGTTTGTTTGCTTTAGGAAGGCCATGAATAGACTTTTTTATTTTCCTTATAAAACCTGACCACTTAGGTTACCTTTCGTTCACTTATTTACATTTTTAAAACATATTAACTTGTATTTCTGGGATATTATCTTCAGAAGTTGTGATGTCCATGTGCTACATAGTTTGAGATATGTTGAAGTAGTCTGTGCTCTGTTTAATTACATGCACATGGGGCATATTGAAATATACATAAAAATATAGAACTATCTGGAATAGAATTTTCAGTATTTTCAAGGTCATTTCTATGTTAAGAAAAGACAGGAATCAGCTAATCGAGGAAATGGAGAAATGGAAATGAAGGAAATGAACTTGCTAATTTTTTAGCAAGTGATACCAAGCAGAGTGCACCAAGTGATAGAAAGTGTGTCCGAGCTGAGAGTGTAGATTCTAGCATCAGAAAGCCCAATTCCAGACTTTACTCTACCATTTCCTGGCTGTGGAACTTTGGGTAGAATTATTTTTATTTTTTTATTAAAATATTTTTTTAATTTCTTTATTGATTAAGGTATTATATATGTGTCCTTATCCCCCCATTATCCCCCCACCCCCACCCCCACTCATGCCCTCACCCCCTGTTGTCTGTGTCCATTGGTTAGGCTTATATGCATGCATACAAGTCCTTTGGTTGATCTCTCCCCTTATCCCCACCCTCCCCTACCTTCCCTCTGAGGTTTGATGGTCTGATCGATGTTTCTCTGTCTCTGGATCTGTTTTTGTTTAACAGTATATGTTGTTTATGGGTAGAATTCTTAATCTCTCACAGCCTCCATCCTTTTGTTTGTCAAATGGTAACAGCATCTACCTCATAAAGCTGAGAGGATTTAGTGAGATCCCACTTGTAAAGCATTTATCATTGTGCCGGTCACAGACTACTCAATACATGTAAGCTTTTGAAAACATATTACATTATCTTTTATTTTAAAATGTAGGTTTAATTATTGATCAGATATGGTGAAGCCAACAGATCAGAAGACGATTGCGATTGAAAATTTAGCTGTTCACCCCCAAGATGAGGAAGCCAGGCCATGGAGGGACCACACGGAGAAGTACCAGTTTTGGTCAGGAGGCAGGGGTGGCAGGGAGGGAACATGGGCAAGAGCCACATTGTGGTTTCCATAGGAAGGACAAGGAAAGACAGGCTAACCAGACTAACTATGGCTGGCTTGAATAATTTCAGTGGGCCTGAGGGGATAGGGATTATAGGATTATCGCTAGTGGCCCAGTGCCAGAGCCTGGGGCAGGGGTCGTGGCCCTGAGTGGTAGTGAGGATGGTTGAGGATCGGGCTCTGGGTTGGCTGGTCTGCGTGTCAAAGGCACACTTCACAGCCAGCTGTCTCTAGGAATTCGCTATCTCTGGGAGGGGAGGCCCTCCAATGTCAGCAAGGCCCCAGATGTCACAGCATCTGAAAATATGGAAAATAAAAGATATTTTATGATTCTCTTCTGCCATAAATTTTACCTAGAGTTTGCACATTAGCCAGAAAACTGCCTATGTAAACCGGCATACAATGTTTCTGCTCACAAAAATTGCAATTTGCCAACAACTCTGTGATCAATAATAACCTTCACCATAAATATATCAAGACAACATGTTGTATATTTTAAATTTACACCATGTTATGTGTCAAGTATAATTTTTAAACAATTTTAAAATGATGAGTACCAAATATTTGAATTTTTCCACAGATGCCAAGGAAAAAATAGCCTATAGGCAATTCAAATTGCAACTTTCAGTGATCTGCTTTAAGACATCATCTACCCAAATGTACCATACCTATGAGTAATAATCTCCTAATAATATAGAATATTTTTATATATTTTATCAATGAAAATATCTATAAATAAGATAAAAAGTTTATATGCCATTCAATTGATCAACAAATTATCAAAATAGCTAAAGACTACACATGGTAAGATAGGGAGCTAATGTAATGAAAATTAAGGAAAAAGAACAGAAGTAAACAATATTCAGAAAATAGAACCCAGAATACTTGGTGGCCAAGGGATTGAAACAAAGGGTGATCACTGTGAGAAAAAAGATAAATAGAGGAGCATACATGCATATTATAAGATATTCATATTTTATTATGTCTATTTTATTAATATAAAATATTAACTTATAAAATGTACAGTATTTACTAGAATTTATATTTTTATAAGTCAGTATGTTATTTTACCATCTTTTATAATTGCAATTTTGGGGGGGAAATTACAGAGTTATCTTCAAAACACTATAATTGAGGATGAAGCTCTCCACAATAAATCCAAACTTGTAGGATATATGTTTGTGCTGCATATGTTCACAACAAAATTAATATTTGACAATTTTAAAGCAAAAATAAAATTAGCCACAGGCAAATCTGTTATTTTACTAGATTTACAAATATATCTTCCAAATACATAGATTATTAATCAAGATTTCTTCATTGTGTGAACCAAAGGGCCCACATATCAATAAGTGCAAGTTATAAAAACTAAAATGATTTAGTCTCCAAGTCACTTCAAGTCAAAGTTAAAGATGACTTATCAGCATCATAAAATAGCACTGGGTATAGTAAATTTATGTCTTTTCTTTGTTCCCGGTCATTTTGTAACCAAAGCTATTTCTACCCGGCCATAATGTGTATTTTTAATCAGACAGTATTAGCCACAGCAGAGCAAACCACAAGTCATGAGGACAGATGACAGTAACTCTATTTATGTTAGAGATCGGTTTCTGTGACGTTGCATATAAATCAGGATTTATAAATCAAATCCACTTCACTTCATAATAAATTTGCCTCTAATGAATAAAGTTTGATCCTAAATTTCATCTTAAAAAACATCCTTGAAAAAATATATAAATTTCTCTCCATGTTTCTAGAGAAACAACAGCATTCTTAAAAACAATCTACTCTTTATTAATTAAATGCAGCTTATGATATAGTAGTAGCATAAGGAAGAAATCTGAATGCTTCAGGATATTTGTATTTGAGGTATTCCCCAGTAAGATTAAACAGTAGTAGGTAATGCCTGGTTTTGCCTGACATCATTCCTGAGTAAGTAAACCATAGTTTTGCTTGAAACAACTTCTAAGCCTTCAGACTCAGTGAGACTTTGTCCTGAGCTGGCTGAGTGGGCCTCCAATTCTATAAAGATGAAACTGCTTACTCTGTACATCACCTTAGAAGGAAAGAATCATGAAAAAATTAAAATATCATTCTCTAATTTACTAATTCATTATACTGACCTAAAGTGTGACATACATATACTTTGTGATTTGTTATTGTTGTTTTAAGGCAGCAAATGTATTGGCATTTTAGTAAGATTTGCACCATATGTAGCTTTCTTCAATACCACCCAATTCAGCTGTGTGCAAAGGATTGCCAAGTGTGAGCTCCTTACAGCCAAGATGTGGTAAAGTAGTGACTCCTGGTGGTGGTTATATAATTGTGCAACTATTTCCAGGAGAGTCATAAAGATTTAGAAAAAATAATATACACTGCTTCATCCCTTCCAAAAAAATTACTGCTACCAGAAATATTCTTAAATGGATTATTTCTACACATGCAAACAAAATACACTGTATAAGTAAACTTTTTAAAAAGCCTTTATAAGAAAAAGCATATTGTAAAGTATCCAAAGCAAGAAAACTAAAATTTATTGATGTATATTGCTACAATATGACTAGAGCTCCATACTCCCATCTCTGAGATTTTGTCCTAAAACATAATTCCAACATGAACAAAAATCTCTATCCAACATTATCATAAAACAAACAACAAAACTAGACATATTAATTTCCAACAAGAGGGAAATGTTTTAACAATTCAACTGTGTCATCATGATGGTGTATAATAAAATCATTCTCAAAGTTTAATTTTAAATATATGGAAAAATAAGAAATGTTTTTGCTAATATATTAGGCTTAACAAATAGAGTAAAAATGGTCCATTTATTGTGAATGTCACCATAAATATAAACATAAATGTGTAGATATATGTATCTCTATATATATGCACATACTGGAAGATAATATGAAAAATTTACATTATTGAAGTGGTTATTATATATGTTTTTATCAAGTACTATTTTTCTAGAGCATTTTTAGGTTCAGAGCAAATTTGAGGAAGGCACACAGAATTCCAGTATACCCCGACCCCTACACATATATAACCTCCCCCATTATCAACATCCCCCACCGGAGTGATGCTTGTTACAATTGTTGAACCTACACGGATACTTCATTATCACCCAAAGTCCATAGTTTACATGAGGGTGTTTGCACATCCTATGAGTTTGGACAAATGTATGGCATGTATTCATCATTATGTTATCATATAAAGTAGTTTCCCTAGAAATACTGTGTATTCCATATTAATATTTTTAAAAATCCTCAATCTTTCCCAAAAAAGTTAAAGAATAAAACGTATCTAGATTGCAAATTATTTCAGAGTAATATGTAAGGATAAGCTAATAATAAACTTGTCAAAACTCAGATTTAATCAGCTTTCCCTTCAACTTCTATTCACCTCAATAGTTCATCTAATTCACCCCAATAGTTCATCTCCTCTCACTTCCTCAGGAAAGTCTTCTCTAACCCTACCCCTTTGAGTAAAAATACCCTATTAGGTGTTCTCAAAGACCTTATTCTGTTCCTTCAGAACGTCTTTCTCACTTTGTGATTCTACACTCGTTATGGTGGTTAATAAAGTTTATTTTTTCTACTAGTTTATGAGAGAAGACTGTTTACATAGGAAATACTGAAAAAATGGTGGAGTAAATTGAGCATCAGCACATACTCAGGGAGATTTTAACTTGCACAACTTGTCCCCACTATCATAGGATCTGGAGCAGAGCATGGTGTAGGGGTGGTTCTTCGTTCTTTTTGGCCATTTCTACCAATTCACATAAGAACTTTGATGATACTAAAATTATCTAGTACCCTTGGTAGTATTAATAGGAATCTTTCTCTTCATTTCTTCCTGTTTATCAACTGCTCATATTACCTTCAGAAGAGACATTGAAGGACTAAGGATTTTTCGCTTTTGTACTCTTTGTCTTTGTGTCCTAAGCTGATAGTTGCCTGTGCAGACTTCAGCCCATAACTAGCCCTCTCATCCTTCTTGACATTATCCAAATTGATCAACAGTTGTTGCTAATCTCTAAGAATAATACTGCCTATTTCAAGAATCATCTTTGGCCAATTATTCCCTGGATCTGGTGAACTTCCGCTGACCTACTATTGCTACAGCCCTATAAAGCATTTCACCCTCCTTTCCCAAATCAGAAAGCTCCTTCCAGGCCCATTCACAGTCAGCATTAGCAAATGGAGCCTTATGCTCACAGAGCTCCACTTGATTTCTTCCACACTTGATTATTTATGAAAGAAACAAGGAGACAGTGTGTCTGCTCCACTCTTCAAAATACACATAGCATCCAGCAAAATACCTACTTGGAACCTAATGATGATTCTCAGTTGAAAGTAAGTAATTGAAAACTAGAGCTTATTGTTGAGAAGTTGATACAATAGGCTTTTTAGCTCAGAGATGCACCAAGGAATAAATAACCCAGAGCCAGGAAAAGCAAGGAGACAGATAACAAAGAAGATAAAGGGGGTGTTTCTGAGATGTCACTGAAGTGAATTGCTCCAATCTGGTTGGAGCACATTTTCAAAGCTGTTCTTTTAATTTCCTGTATGTTTTGCCTGTGAAAGATAAAACATACTCTAGTTGGAAGAAAGAAAGGAAAGACAAGGGAGGAAAGGAGAGAAGAAGGGAGGGAGGGAGAAAGGGAGGAAGGGAGAAAACCCCACCATTGATTAGAATCGCATTTATATTTTCTATGCTGAAATGTAGTGTGTGTGATGTTTGCTAAGATGGGGAAAGAGGGGAAAGGAAAAAACCTTTTTAAAAACTACATTTTTACATGGGAAATATCTGTAATACTATCAACAATAAAAAATATATATTTTTAAAAACTATATTTTTACTATTTCTCCCCAAATTGGGAAATAATAAAGAAATTATAGAAATAGATATACTAAAAAACAATGAACATTGTAACATCTTGATAAAAAGATTTTTAAAATCCTTTTTAAGAAACTCATTTCAATTATATTTTATATGTAAGTAATTATACTAAAATGAGTAAACTTTACTTCACTCACAATCACCTCACTTTACTATTCTGAATGTACTGACATGAATGATGCAAAGCCATTTTCTCAGAATTTTATTAGCCTGAATCACACTACTACATTATGGGCTTCTGGATCCCAATATGAAAACAAAAGCAAGGATTTTGAGATTACTAAGACCATAGCATGATCCACTGTGAATGTATGGAATTTAATGTGAACAAATCTGATTTTCAGCTTTTTTTCCACACTACTATTAGGGTTATAAGTAAGGAAATTATGACAAGAAAAAAGAATGAAAATTATGTATCTGAATAATAAGATGTTTGCAATCTTCAAAGAAAAAAATAGTAGGCAGCATAATACATCTTACATTACCATATATAAACTACAAAACAACAATAAGTTAGTCATCTGTGTTCTAAGTAATTCAAAGAGTGACTTTTGATGTGCAAAAGATATTGACATTCCAATAAAATGATTACTCCAGGCTTGATTTCTAGTACTCCTCTTTTTCCTGACTATTAATTATAATTGTGTTCAATTATTTAGCTCTCTGAAGAAGGGCATTTGCTCAGTTTTAATGCCATGCCTATGGTTACATACTAGAATTTTCTTAGGAAATAGCCATATGGTTTTCTGAGTACGAGGTGACATAAGCCCTTGAGTCTAACTCTTCTATCCTCCACAACTAGATTTCCTCTGAAAGGAAAAAGTAATGTAAGCATTGTGGAAAATTTGACTTAATGATAAAAACTTGAACAGGATAATATCCACATGTCAGGTACTTAAAGGATATGTTGCAAAAAGAAGGGCAGACAGGACTGAATGTTCCATGAACTCCACCATAAAGGGAGTTGCATGACTGAGGAAAATATTTGTAAATACATGACCCACGCTTGATCATTCTGAGGTGAGTGGTAGTCAGAAGACCTTTCTGTCCAGCACATATTCTCAATAAGAACAATAATGTCTCCAAAAGAGTGAAAATGTTTGTGATCTTGGCCTCAATTATCTCATTTTTGGAAACTTCTCTAAGAAGATAGTCTAACAATATAAAAATTACATTCACAAAGATGCTTATTGCAGTACTTTCTAAAACAGTGGGCCTAAACAGTCAAGAGTAGGGAAAAGAAGAAAAAAAGTGTAGTACATGTCAAAAAATGTATAAAACTGCCGAAACCGATTTGGCTCGGTGGATAGAGCGTCGGTCTGCGGACTGAAAGGTCCCAGGTTCGATTCCGGTCAAGGGCATGTACATTGGTTGCGGGCACATCCCTGGTAGGGGGTGTGCAGGAGGCAGCTGGTCGATGTTTCTCTCATCGATGTTTCTAGCTCTCTATCTCTCTCCCTTCCTCTCTGTAAAAAAAAATCAATAAAATATATATTTTTTAAAAATGTATAAAACCATTAAAAATAATTTTATCATTATGGACAATCTAAAATCCATTTAGTCTGGCTCTAGAAGCCCATAAATAAAACCAATCAGCTCCATATATCTGAGCACAGCCCACAAATTATCCCATTAACTGGCTCCAGCAACCTTTCCAATTTCATTTCCCCCAGTTTCTATATACATTTGATAGATGATCTCCAATAATGGCCACCATCACTTCCTCCTCTTCCTGTAGACATATGTCACTTCACTGATCAAGAGGTGGGGTCTAATCCTTTACTTTGTATCTGGGCTTCTGATTTGTCTTGATCAATAGGTAGTGTGAGAAATTATATTCTAGAACTCATGAGTGGCCTTTCTCTTATTTAATACTAGAGGCCCGGTGCATGAATTTGTGCACGGGTGGGGTCCCTCAGGCTGGCCAGAGATCTGGCCAGCGATTGGGGCAGATTGGAGTGGCCAGCCAGGGGGAGGGACTGCGGGAAGTTGGCCTTCCGCAGAAGGTTGGCTCCTATATTGAGCATCTGTCTGGTGGTCAGTGTGCATCATAGCTACCAGCAGGTCATCCAGTAGTCCCATAGTCAGGTCATAATGGTTGCTTAGGCTTTTATATATATAGATATTTTGTTATATTATGAGAGCTCTCTGGTAGTGGAAAGGATTATGAAATAATAAAATTCTATGAGCTCAAGAAGTCTTTTAGGATAACTCAATTTTTCAGTGATCTTTTTCTCAGCTGATATTCTATAGCACTAACAATCTGGGGGGGGGGAAATTTTGGCACACAGGACTCCATATATACTCTTGTCTTTTCAGTACTACTGCAAGTTTCTGGCATGCAAACCTCGCAGCTTATATTGCTGTTAAATCCTCCAAAAGGCCTGACACAGTGCATAATAGATTCCCATTCATTTATTAATTGATCAGTTCAAAAATATTAAACTAGTGGCTGGCTGGTTTAGCTCTCAATTGGTTAGAGCATTGGCCCAGGGCGGGTTTGATTTCAGGTCAGAGCACATGCCCAGGTTGTGGGTTTGACCCTGGTAAGAGGGATGGCACAATGGGAGGCAACTAACTGATAGATGTTTCTCTGCATTAATCTCTCTCTCTCTCTCTCTCTCTCTCTCTCTCTCTCTCTCTCTCTCTCTCCTCCTCACTCTAAAATCAGTTTTTAAAGATCCAATTTCCTAATAATTTATTATACTATGCATTGTAAGACATGTTATAATATATGATTTTGAACATAGGACACAAGTGACCTTGAAAGAATATTTATTGTGAATAATCTCCCTTTAACCTGAGTTCTGCACTATCAAAGTGAATGAGTGGCCTGGAGTTAGCAGTCTTCAGGTAAAATCAAAATTGTTATTTTTATTGTATTCTCTGCTTGAGAAAGAACTGAGATTTGGTGTCATTCTGCATCAGTGCTCTCAGCCAGTGACAGCATGAAATTGATTTCTCATTTTGACGTATAAAAATCTGAAAATGTAGATCTTGCCCTTTTTACACCAGAGACAAAACACAGTAGGCAGAGTGGAGCCAGGATTCTCAGCAAGCATTCCCATAATTAGGATAGCCCTTTCCAACACCCAGGTCCTTCAAACCCCCTTCTCATGTTTGAACTCTCTTGACTCACTCAAGGGGAAAACAAAGGACTCAAGCTCAAGCTCAAGTCATTTCAAGCTCCAAAGCACAGAATACTCCAAAAAAAATGTGACATCTGAGGACTCCAATGGGAAGAACAAGGAGAAACTCTCAGGCCCTGGGACCCTCGGTGGACCCGAAGGCCTTTGGGGTCTTTGATATGGCAGCCACGATGAAAGACAGACAGCAGGGACCTGAAAACAATCAGCAAGGAGCTAAGCTGCGTGTCAGAGCAGGCTCATAACTTTTTCCTTTGGTACTAACATTTTAAAGAGATCTAAGTTGACCTGTTCTTCTTTCAGAAAGAAACTCAGTTATTCCCTAGAGTTCTTTACCCTGCATTTCATCAGCTAACTCTTTCTCAGAACTGAACTGAACCCCACCTCATGAGAAAGACTCAGAGATGTCCACACGTTAGGCCAGCACCAGATTCCTCTCTAGAAATCTCTTATGCGGGGGACACATGTGGCATGGAATTAAGGGCTCATTCCCTCCACTTCTTAATGGAGTCTAACTCATGTCACAGAGCACAGCTCAAATGCTGCCTCCTTTGTAGGACCTGCTGTCATTGCCCTGATTGAAATGCCTCTTCCTTCTAAATGAACTTTGGTTTACCATAAACTTAGTACATAGCACAACTAGTTCAGAGTGATATAGTTTGTATCCATACTCACCCCACTCCCTCACCCCACACACCTTTTAAATTGTGAGCCTAGATTCGGATTCTAGAGATTTGAAATCTTTGAGTTCCTAGACTATTTTCCGATGCTTTGAACACAGAGGCTGCTCCATGATTGTTCCTCCTGGGCCCTCCAAGGTGACTATTTTTTACAAAGGTCTGGAGGCTGTACAAAGACACATACACAGTCCTGCGCCATCTGATTGTGGATCACCATCCACACTGTATTTTAGCAATATGGCCCACGTTCCAAAGAAATTCAAATAACATAAAATAGCTGAAAAGAACTTTAGACATTTCTTTCTGTGTTTCCCAAGTCTTTTAACTGAACTTTTCGGTTTATTTCAAGTCATTCAAGGGAAACCGTATGTGGAATACAAGAAAGTGTGTGGATCAGCAGTGTTGTTTGGCATTTGGAGAATAGATTGACTGACATCCCTCCTGTTCACACTACCCACCAGGTGCCCCTAAGGAAAGGTCGAAGGAACCTCTAGGGGACCACAAAGAACTATTTGAAAATCACTAATTCTGATTCAGCCTCCTCAGTCCCTCAAATGAACCACATGAGTCTTAGAGAGGTTCTGAAATTCACACAGAAAAGCTGAGTACTGGCTCCTGGGGACTGGATGTTATTGATTTTCTGCAAGACTGACCTCTGTTACACCCAAAGAAGAGGAGCCCCCCTCCCCACCATCAGCATTTCAGGGCTTGTTGCTGGACAGGTGGTTTGTTTCATTTTATCCATTATATTCATTCTCTGAATCTAATCCAGTGAATAAACACCATCAGGACAAAAACATATGGTCAGGTCTTTAGTTTAATTTTTTGTTTTTGGAGAGACGGGCATCTTGGGATGAGTTAAACCAAACTGGGAGTCCAAGGAGTGATTAAAAACAAAACAAAACCACAACACAATGTATCATAATTCCACCTGGCAGAAGGCGGCCTGCCACTTGGCTCGGGAGCTATTTACTTTGTCAAATCCCCCTGTGAGATGTTTGCGCAGTTGTAATTATATATAATATCATGGTAACAAACTAGATGTTTATAGAAAAATAGGTCCTAAGGGCCAGAAACTCTCAGAGAATATATATGCACTTTTCCTTTTATTTTTTTTCCCCCCAGTCAAAATGTAAATGGTATATGCATTTGATTCAGGATAAGCCTCCACATAATAAAATATTTATATATTTGTTTAAGGTTCTTGAATAGTCCATTTAAAATCATTCCCCTGATCTTTTTTATTTTCCTAAAAGGAAATATATATTGGAAATTTTGTTTATAATCTATTTATTTAAGACATTTAACTTAAATTGAGCACTAAAGAAAAGTGTATCATAAATGAGTTCATCCATTTTCCTTTATTCTCCTATTTAATATATTTTCTTATATTGTGAGAGCCCTCTGGTGGTGGAAAGGATACTAAACCTGTATGCTCACAAGAACAGAAATAGAGTTCATTACAAACCAAAGCTTTTCTTTCTTTTTTTTTTAACCAGTTATTTATTTTTATTTTTTGGAACAGTAGAAAGTTCTGATGCCTGAACTATGAAACTTGGCAAAATCATTGCTTTCATTACAAAAAAACTGTAAGAATCAGTAGTGAAATTTTCTCTTGTATGCAGTCAGCAACTATTTCCCAGTTTTTTCTTTTAAATATATTCATCTTAAATTAACAGTTTGGTATTTTCATTTTTTTATTTTTTTCTTTATTGATTAAGGTATTACATATGTGTCCTTATCCCCCATTGCTCCCACATCCCCCCTTACTCATGCCCTCACCCCCTGGTTGCTTTACTGAGATGCTGACTTTAAGTTCTATTAGAAATGGGTATGCTTATTAAAATTTCTATTAACTTTCACTATTATAGCATTTTAAATCAATTTATTTTTATGCATTTTCTAGGTTTAAAAAAAAGATCTCAAATGCTTACATTATGTCTTTAAATCCTAATAAGAAAACACTGATTACATGCAAGTACATTTTCTTTTCAATCAGATTGAGAATAGTTAGCAATTTACATCTAAATTGAAATATAGGCAAATTGACTCCTGGAGCCCTTTATTAAGTGGCACGTTCTATAGCCTCTTTTAACCTTTTGCACTCGGATGTTGAGTGTGACGGTTATTGAATGTATCAATAATTTTAAATATAAAAAAATCCAAATAAATAAGTTTGTATGAAAAGAAACTCCAGTTTTTTATTCTACTGCCGCGCTTTGTAAAATCTGGGGTATTTAAAAAATTAAATCCCGAGTAGAATAAAGCAAGCGAGTGCAAAGGGTTAACTGTGGCCAAGTTGCAAATAGACACAACTGATTTATACTTCACAGTGCCCAGGTACAAAGCACCAAATTTAAGACTCGGTTTTTGACATAGGATGCAAATCAGTAAACAATGGACCTACCAGACATTTAAAGTATCCTGCCATACAGAGAAATACACCAGACAAACTAGTAGTACCAAAGCCTTGAGCAAATGGGACAACAGATTTACATTTGTGAGAGGATGAAGCCAGGGTCAGGATATATATTGAGAAAAGTCTATGTGGGTGAAGTTGCTCCTTAGGCCTATAATTTAGAAATATGTAATGTCTGCATGCCTCCAAAGTTCCCTCTCTTTAATAGGCTCTGAGTTTTGGGGGTGAAAGTTGAATTGTGCATAAACAGGTTTTGAGGTACTTAATACTCTCGGGTTTTTCATGTCATGGAATTAACTCCAGCACCGAAATATGAGATGAAGAAACTATTGCTGCTTCATTTCTTCTGTGAGAATAAGGTGATAGCCAAACATATCTGTAAAGCTGAAGGCGATGATTTGGTCAATGGACCAAGGATGTCACAAGGTGTTACTAGTGACGCTACAGTATTATTAAAGGAACAAGGTGATGGTGTGTGACTCTGGAAATTTCAGGGAGATTTGGTACTTTGATTAGTTCCATACAGCTGGTCATTGAATGCCAAACTGTTCCACAAACAAATTTCATGGGCACATGGAATGTTAAAACGTAATTATCTGGACTGACTTTAGTAAAAGTATCCAGTCCTCCATGAAAAATATGAAAATGTCAGTGAGCACACCTGTCTCAGGCAAAAAGCCGTGACTAGATGATGTGAACGTTCTGCACTTTGGTAGACTGTGTGGTAATGGCCCCTAAGTTGTCCAGGCCTCATTGTATGGACACTCTCTACCACATGACGTTGGTGGTCCTCCCATCAAGACTTGAGTCTGTTCTCTCCACCTTGTATTTGGATCTGACCATGTGACCTGCTCTAGTCAATGGGACAAAAACAAACATGGAACAAGCAGAAACTTGAAAAGTGCTTGAGCGTTGGGCTTGCCCTCTTTCACTGCGAGAAACTCCTTTGCCACCATTTAACACATCCCAGATAATCTCCCAGAGAAGCCAGGTGGAGGAAATCCGAGGAGCCCTTTCCAGCTATGTAAGGCCATCCCGGACCACCCAGCTCTAGCCCACCCACCAGCAGACCACAGTGTACATGGCCTCAGACTCAGTATGACCAATTGTATGGTAAATATGCTTAAAGGAAATCTAGGCTCCATTATTAGAGGGATAGAGACCCTGTGCAGGGAGATAATCATCTAGAAGGCTGGCTCTAGCTTTGGGTGCTGCACTTAAAGACTGGAGTGTGTCCTAAGGAGTATAATTAGGATGTGGAAGATCAGAAAGCCTTGGGATAAGAGTACGAATCATGGGAACCATGGAGAATACATCATTTTTGTATATGAAGTTTTAGTTGTGAGGATGAGGAACCTGTTTTAATTTGCATTGCTCTAGGTAGAAGTACTAAGACCAACAGGTAAAGAAAGTCAGAGGCAGGCTTGTGCTCAACTGAGAAAGAACTTTCTAATAAAATAGATTGGCTTGAACAGTAGTGAGGATACTGTCACTAGATGTGTTCAAAGATTGTTCATCTTTGCCCAGGGATGTGGTAGAAAGGATTCTTTTGCTGAGAGGAGCATTAGATAAGTCGACCGCTAAGTTTCCTTTCAAATCCAATAGTCTGTGCTTCTGTGTGAAACTTCTATGAGCATCTATCTACATTTGTCTTTACAAAACCTAATAAAGTAAGTCTTCTGCAGTCTCATCTCAAGGGTTGTCCCACCAGTCTCTCAACTTAGTCTTGATCTGAGACTAAGGGGAGATGTTAGCTAAAGAATGTAAGAAATTAACTCCTTCACCCTAATTCCCCATACTTGGGCACACATGTTAAATTTATTAGCTTTGTTCTAGTAATAAATAGCAAATAAGATGTCAACTACTGGCGTAATGAAATGCTTTCTGAGTTGAATAAAGTAAAAGTGACTTACTATTAAAGGGAGAGAGAAATCAAAGTTTATATTATAAGGAAAAAGTGGACAAGGTATAGAGTTTCTTGTGCATAAGTTCTGTTTCATTTTAAGAGAAAAGAAATATATTGTTAATCTTTAAATCTCTTATGTTATAGATGTTCATTAATATATTTTAAATAGCATTGTTAATTAAAAGAATAACTTATCTGGTATTAAAACAAACAAATATAACACTATATAAATAATTATATTTACTATTCATGGAAAAGTGTCATGAATGGAGATGGAGTATCTCTAATATCCTACATATCAGCTCACATAAAACTTAATGCTATTTGACCTTGATACCTGCTTTCTATTAACAACAAAACCTCTCTCCAGAAGCTCAGATGCTGTAAAGCATCCTGCCCCCATGGATTAGACCACTTGGACATAGATGTCTGAGTGTAGTCTCATAATAATAGTCTACACCTTTCTCTTCTCATGAATGACTTATTGATCCAGCACTATCCTAATGCTGCTTTTTTCTCTCCATCTCTTTCCACCTATAGACCTTATATGTAAGCTTTCTCTAAAGCTCTTGCCTTAATAATATTAGCAAAGGGGTACTTAGTGTGTACCATCCTCCAGGAACTGTGAGTATTTATGCTTGATCTCATTTAATTCCTAAAATACCCAGGCATAGGTATTTTATTATGTTCATCTTGGAGAGATTAAATAACTTGTCCAACATACATACCAGTTAGACAAAGAACTCACTCTTGCTTCCAAACTCCTGCTTCCACTTTGCTCTGCTACTCTTACCTTCTGGAAGGCGTCCCTAAGATGGTAGATCCCACAGGATACAATGTAAATCTTGGCAATTGACTACCTATGAGGAAGAGAATGATGGAGTCCAAGAAAAGTGAGATCTTGAGTCTGAGTGACAAGGAGAATTGGGAGTCATTAATCAAAACCAGAGATTTGGAATAAGAAACTAATAAAGAAGAATCATTCTATGGTATTTTTTTAGTGTTGAGATAAAATATCTTCAAAAATTTAAAATACCCTATAAGATAGGAACTGTAAATAGACTTGAAGGCTGGAAAAAGATAAAGATAATAATGAATGTGAAAAAGAGGGAGCAGGAGATGACAATGGGATTCTTGTTTGGGGAAATTAGAGAACATTAAGAGCACTGGTTATGTGGCTCACAATAGAAAACCAGACAATATTAATTGGAATATTAGATAATGGACCTTGATATTACAACTCTGGTGTAGACGTCTTTGCTATGATTTTGTGATTTTCTCCAATAATGCCCTTGGTGTAAAAGAGGAGGAAATAGATGGAGAGGGTTGCAAAGGACTGAAAACAACCTTGGAAAATCAAGAGAGTTTATCCAGCAAGTGATGAAAGACTGGGTGTTATTATATTCCATCTAAGAAAAACCTGACTTTTTTCAATATATCAAGACCACAATTCCCAGCCTACTTTGCAACTAAAAGTGAACAATACAATGCAAATGGCAGTCGGGTGGGAATTCTGAAAAAGTTCTTTAAAAGGGAGCTCCTTTAGCACTTTTCTTTCTCATTCCCTTCCTGCCAGGACTGCAGGCATGAGGTCAAGAGTCTCAGCCACTATCCTGAACCGTCAGGAGACCTTGAAGAAAGAAGGCATGTGCTAAGAATGGCCGAGCTGTAAAAGAGAAAGTGGTCCTGGGTGATGCCATGCAACTTTAAACCTCTCTAGAGTATCTTCCTGTACTGTATTTTTAATGTGTGTGTGCGGGGATGGAGGGGGAGGTAAAACCCCTGGTTTTTCATGATTTGGGGTTTGTTGTTGTTTGTTTAGGAATTTTTTGTGGAAAAGGATCACTGTTATTCCAAAAATAATGTAATTCATAACTGCTACAGACATCCAGCCAATTTCACTTTATTTTGTTACTAGAGGCCCAGTGCACAAAATTCGTGCACGGGGTGGGGGGGTGTCCCTCAGCCTGGCCTGCCTCTCTCGCAATCTGGGACCCCTCAGGGAATGTCCAACTGCCAGTTTAGGCCCGATCCTGCAGGGATCGGGCCTAAACTGGCAGTCGGACATCCCTCTCACAATCCAGGACCGCTGGCTCTTAATGGCTCACCTACCTGCCTGATCACCTCTAACCACTCTGCCTGCCTGCTTGATTGCCCCTAACTGCTCACCTGCCTGCCTGATGATCGCCCCTAACCACTTGCCTGCCTGCCTGATCGCCCCTAACCACTCTGCCTTCCTGCCTCATCACCCCTAACCTCTCTTCCTGCCTGTCTGATCACCCCTAACCGCCTCTGCCTCGGCCCCTGTCACTGGGGCTTAGTCCGGAAGGATGTCCAGAATGACGTCCAGAAGGTCATTCGGCTGTCCGGTCTAATTAGCATTTTTATTATTATAGATACTGCCCAGAGGTAGGCTAACTGATGATTCATTTCAATAAACAATGATTTTTAGAGGATTGCTTTTATGAATTTGAACTTTAGGTAGCACAATGAACTATGATGTCTGAGTGGCAAGAAATACATGAGGTAAGATCTATGGTTTCTTAAATTTATTATCATGACAGCTTTACCAAGCTGTGTAGGAAAGGGGAATCCAAGCAGAGCCTGGTGGACTCCCTGAGTTGAGTAAACATGCCTTAGAGAAGGTTTGCAAGTGGTCCCTAGACACGTATTAAGTGTCTGTAAGTCTGTAAACTAGCTATACTTAGTAAGGATTCCTGCATTCTTAATGGAATAAACAGTACTTCAATTCTAGACATAGTATTATCAGTCACACCTCAATATCAGCTAATTTAAGGGACCTACTTAAATCAACAGGCCTTCTATTCTTCTCTCTCCTACCAAAGTCCCCACATAGGTTCATTCTATTTGTTTTATGGCTCAGTTCCAGTGTGTGTTTTGTGGATTTCCACTGTAGAGTTTTATGGTTGGTCCAGAATCAAAAACTAATCTATTTCTTACTGCAATTTCTAAGATAATTTCTTTCTAAACTTTCAGAACATAATCTTGTGTAAAGAAGATTTTCTGGTGCCAAAAGAATAGGACAACTGCCCTAAGTAAGTTCCAAGTTGAACTTGCTCCCACCTGCTATGTCCTACCCCCCTCCCGCCCCCAGACCCCATTCCCAAACAATGGAGCATCCTAGGGCAGTATAAATTTGTTTTCTAAAGTAATTTCTTTCCCTTGACAATTGCATTGCTTTTATCTTTAGTTTTTAGTTTGGCTGGGAAAGAGAGTCCTCAGGAGAAAAGAACTCAACATCCTTGTCAATTCTTCTGTTCCTGCCCATTGAACTCTGTTGTCTTCTCTTCCATGAAGGTAACTGAATTCCTTTGGCGCCACCCACCTGGGTGGGGTGGCTATGATAACAGGAAAAAAGGGAGCTGCAAAGTGTTCTCCTTCTCTCCGCAACCCACCTCATTGTCACACAGTCTGCCTCCAGGTGCCTCTGTTTCCGTCTAACTCATTCTCTGGCTCCTTCTGTCACTCTATTTCTCTCTCTCCCTCCTTACAGAAAGTTGTATTATGCAGATGATTCACACAGCTTAATTTTTCTCACTCATCTAAATTTAAATGAAACCAAATGGTTTCATGTGACTGTTTAAAACATCACAGTTATAAATTACCAACAGTTGGAAATTACCAACATCGGCTTCTTTTTCTCCCTAAAAAATTATGTTTCTCCACATGCCCAAACCCAGCAGAGGGCATCCTTCCATCTCAGATGCGTGAACACTGCAGCAAAAAGGCTCTGCAATGCCAGCAGTGTCTTCCATTGACAACTATGCGCTGTGATTCAAGTAAAGAGGCTCTTGGAGGAAGGGAATTTGTTATACAAGTTATTCTGGAGTGTCTACCTCCATTTTGAGTTATAGATTTAGAAATAATTCTCCTTTTGTGAGGGAAAAAAATATCTGTCTCTGGCCTCTCTCCAAGTTTGGAGCATTATGCTGCAAATTTCAGAAGCAACAAGGTAGCACCTGTGAGATCCTTCCTCCTCTAGGCTTCTAGGTGTGAAAATAAAGTGATGGCAGAGCAAAAGCGCCCCACCCCCCTTTGTGGCACTCTTTTTCTATTCCCCAAACTAAAAGACAAGCAGAAAAGGTGACCCAGGCTGTTAGATTGTCTCAGAGGCTGGAAGAGGAGAAGCATGGGCCAGAGCAGTGCAACAGGCGTGGCCGCCCTTGTACCTGTGTAAGCAGGCGGTCGCACGCTAAGTTTCATTGTGCAGTTTCACAGAATCTTAAGTTCCACAATGAGAAATATCCTACGTTGTCAGAAGAGTTTTTCCTGGGTTAAAAGGCAAATGCCCACAGCCCTTATCAGTGAGTTGCTCCCTGGTGTAGGTGAGTTTATCAGCTTATTTCCTTATGGAAGAATGTCTTCAGGAGAGAAGGAAAGATTTTGAGGAGATGAGAGAGCATCATTGACACATCCATTCAACATCTGTTTTTGAGACTTTGTGCCAAGCCCTGTCGTTGGTGCTAAGAAGGCATCAGCAACCAGTTCAAGATCCTCTCCTTGAGGTCATGTACCAAAGAACAAGGTTCTAAGGGGTTGGACAGACCTAACCTTGAGTCTGGCCCTGCCATTTACCAGCTCTGTATGTGACTTGGTACACAGGACTTAATGTTCTCTTTTGCAAAACAGAAGTAATAACTGTTAATATTTATTGAAAATATAACTTTGTTCCATTCCAATGGAACTTAGTTCCAGGCACAGGAACTAAATATATCTATCATAAAATCTCCACAATTAGCCAATGAGAGTAGTTCTATTATCATTCTAATTTTATAAATGAGGAAAGTGAGGCACAAAGTGATTTACAAATTGCCCAGAATGACATGGAAGCCTCGGAGCAGGACTCTGAAACAAGGCTGGCTGATTCCGGGGCCTCTTAACCAGTATGCCAGAGCATTGATTTCCAAGGCTGTGGGAGGACTGGATCAGAAGGCACGTGTAACATTGACAGCACAGTTTAGCATTGTTCTTAGTATTATCGTTATGATATGTCATGATTATCACCACCATTGTTACAGCTTTAGAGACCTAAGGGTCTATATTGAAATAGCATACATGAGGTTCGATACTTCAAATCAAAATTCCTCTGCTTGGGAATGCAGTCTGTCCCAGCTCTGAAACTCAGGTGGCATAATGTCATAGCTATTGAGTCAGGGCTTCCTGCGTTTATCTTTCCATAAGATGACAGGCTGCCTCGAATAACTATGGCTCCAGACAGGAGATCAGAACACAGGTTCCCTATAAGAATATGACAAGAATATGAGATTCCCTGTAACAAAACCTAAGTATTTTCTGCTCCGGTTTTTTTATTTTTCCTAAACTCCCCTGAAAGTTGAAGTTTAAGACCAGATGCAAAACAAAACCTAAATCCAAGTATTTGTCTGTCCTTTGACAGTCCCTCTTTGTTCTCTGAGAGATCCTGTAGTCAGCCCCCCTCCCCCTCTCTTTGCTCCCAGTTTTCCAAAGTGCGCTCTCCAGCGCCCTCTCCTGGCCTTCTCACAGATTAAGCATGTCCGTAGATCAATGGGAGTTATGCTAACTGTATTACTCAAAAAGAAATGAAGCAGACATGCTTTCTTGTTGCTCTGGGAGTTCTCTCTGCTTGTTGTAAGCCTGAATTTGTGTCTCATGCTGCCGCATTACCAAAATCAAGAATAATTTTAAACAAGCAGATAAAATTCTGGCTCCAGGCCCCATTTCTTATTGATTTCATTTCAGGACTGTCATCTTAAGTTCCTTAGGTAGGAAACTGAGTGCTGGGTAATGAATGGGGTATAAGAGAATTCACAAATATATATCTTACAAGTAATCCATTTTTCTTGCCTCTACCAAAAAAATAGTTTTTAATACCTCATGTCGAGCTTCATAACACAAAACTCAAGTCCACTGAACATTTAAAAAATGTATCCTATTAAAAAAGGAAATTTCATGCTGATTTTATCTCACTGTGCTTCTGCAGAGATGAACTCCGTTGAACACATACCAGTACAATTGTTTGGGACAGTTTGATTCCCTTTGGTCTGAACTTGAAAAACAGCAAGTGTCCTAGTGATTATGTTGCAAGTGACCTTGTCATAGGCTTACAGATCTCTATCAATACCAGTTGGGTTTGATAAAAATAAGATTTTCCTTACCCCAAGATAATGGCCATCGATGAACACGACAGGGAGGGAGGGAGCTTCAGAAACCCGTCGACAGCGCTCATCTAACTCTTTTCCATAGTCTCCATTCAGAGCTATGTTTTTCTCTTCAAATTTTACTCGATGGTTTTGGAAGATCTTTCTAACCAGTTCACATCTTTCAAAGGTTGTCCGCACCACCCGAAGGCAAGTGGTATAAATCACCACACGGTCAAATTCTAAATCCGTTGATGGTTGCTAAAGGGAAAACATTGTAGTGTAAATACATTTGCATTTACTTTCTTCCGTTTTATTTTAAGACAATTAATTTTAAGACAATTAGGTTTTAGCAAGTGTCTTATATATTAAGGGCATGCAATACAAGTTGAATAAACGCTGTATTTGTCAATTCTCAGACATGACTTTTTAAGTTAAAACATCTGTAATTGAGATGGAGATAGCAATCAACATAATTTAAATGACCTAATTTAATTGACAGTATTTATGCTGTTCTCAGTGGCACATCGAATGATGGCATATCTTAAAACTGATGATGTCTTACTTGGCATACCATGTGGTGAAATAAGGACTGGTTGAATTATTTTTCTCATGTTTTGTAGACATTGTTAAATTACTATATCTGCCTCTTAAACTCAAAGTAAAATATGGAACAAAATAGGTTAGCATTTAACCATTTGAAAATTCTCTTACTAATCAATTTACCAAATTTCATAGTCCTTTGCACCACAATTTCCTGAGAATAACAAGACCTATGTCATAAGATTTTTCCGAGGTTTAAATAGCACAACACATGGGCATGAGATCTGTTGAGTAACAGGTCTCCAGTGTGCAGTGAGAAGGCTCTGCCACAAGGAATGAAAGACTGAGTAACTCAGGGGGAGTGCATAGAAATCAACAGCCAAATGGGGAGTGGGTCAAAGCCAGGCGTGATGGGAAACAAAGAAACAGGTACACTGCACCTAGCCAGTGTGGCTCAGATGGTTGAGCTTTGTCCCATGTACTAGGAGGTGACTGGTTCGATTCTTAATCAGGGCACATGGCTGGATTGTGGGCTTGATCCCCAATGGGGGGCATTCAGGAGGCAGCCAATCAATGTTTCTCTCCCATCCTCTCTCTGAAATCATATTAAAAAAAAAAAAAAAACAGGTACACTGCAATGGAGGCAAGCAACTCTCACAACAAAGGAGAAGTCTCCTTCTATGAGAATTGCTTTTCAACAGATCCTGCTACATCAGAAATCAGGGACTGTATTCCCGGGAAACCCTGCCCAGCATTGCTCAGACCATACCAGGTCGGTCCTGACATCGTCAGGAAAGATCCGTTTCCTCCTTATCACAGTGCTACTTGCAGGAGACTGAACAGAGTATGGCTGCACCATGAGACAAGGGACATGGGAGTCTTCACAGGGCTCCAGTTGTTGAAACACAACCACACAATTTGTAAACCCAGGTGAAGTCCAAACGCTGAATAGAAACTGTTCCAGCCAGCTAAACACCAGAATCAGAAGGTAGGATACTAAGCTCCACCATTTTGGGTTCAAAGAAATCAGAACACTCTGCTGGATACATATGTACCGATAGTTCTAAAAAGGTCCAAAGTCATGAAGATGGCAACGTAATGTTCTCCACCTCACCGAAAGAGAGGACATCTTTCTTTCCTGATGACCAAGTTTGTTAACGATGAAAGAGTCATTTCTTCCCTCAATAAGAGTTTAGAGGCTCCATTGAAAACCCAGAGAAAATTGGAGTGGACAAGCAGGTGTCATAAATTCTCAGACAGGTCAGGACTAAGGAAGATAGTAGTGAGAGGCAAGGAGAGTGTCACATGAAAGAGAAAAATGTTACTCTGCTTCAGGCAAGCTTCAGGCTTGCAGGCATGTTATTCACTGTTTTAAGACATGATTATTTTAAATAGATGCTTGAAACATGGATTTTTATAGTAAATGTTCTTCTTTCTAAATTTTAGTACCTCATTAAAACTTGAGCCCAGGTAGACTCATCTATCTGAAGGCTGAATTTGGCCTAAAAACTGCTCATCTCTTAACACTGGGGTCAAAACAGCATCTGATATACCTGGACTCTGCCACTGGCCATCTGTGTGTCTTTTAGAAGCTAATGAACTAATAAGTCTTAGGTGTTGTTGTTTTTTTAATCTGTACAATGTTATAATAGCAACAGCTACCTAACAGTCAGCTGAGAACATAAAGTAAGCAAGAATATGAAAACAATTAGTATGAGGCTTAAAATATAGTACTGTCCTAAGTGCAAAAATGCTACTAGACATTGTGAAATCTTTAAGATTAAAACCACACAAAAAAATAAGTCAGTGGAAAAATCAGGGTAATAAATGAGAAGACAAGGAGATTACCACTATGCTTTAGATCAGTGGTTGGCAAACTCATTAGTCAACAGAGCCAAAAATCAACAGTACAACGATTGAAATTTCTTTTGAGAGCCAAATTTGTTAAACTTAAACTTCTTCTACTGCCACTTCTTCAAAATAGACTCGCCCAGGCCATGGTATTTTGTGGAAGAGCCACACTCAAGGAGCCAAAGAGCCGCATGTGGCTCGCGAGCCGTGGTTTGCCGACCACTGCTTTAGATGATCAAGCACTGATCTTCAAAGTCAGCAACCAAACCCCCATGAGCCTATTGCTCCTGTTCACATTCACATTCTGAGCAAGCCTGGAATGAGGGAACTCGCTGTAAATGCTGAGGCTTTTGGGAGAGCACTAAAATTCTCTTTTTCCTGTTATTATTGGAGTAATTATGCATTGTTCTTCTGGCTGCAAAGGCTGCATTTAACTGCAAATGGTCTTCCCAAAATGTTCCACTTTTTTTCAATAGCTACATGTAATTTTAAAAATATTTGATCAGAAATGCATTTGCCCCATGTGTAGAAGTGGGAAAGTTTGAGATTGGACCTCTTTGCTGACACATTAACCAACTCACATAGGATGCTCTCTACGCAGACATTAAACAATAGGTACCACCCTCCTGTGTGTCTCTGAGAGTCGTGCATTTAAAAACTAGTAATGAGATACACCCCTATCAGGTGGTCACGTTGGATGCTATCTGATGCAAAGGATAACAAAAATATCCTTGCATCTGCTGTTGAGGATGAGCTCTGTCTGGAATGAGTGGATCTCCTAGAGTGATATTAGATATTAGAATAAACTGGGAGCTTTTACAAATCCCCAAAGCCCACACCAAGCACACGCCAATTGAATTAGAATCTCCAGGGTTGGGACCGCAGAGCAGAGAATTTTTTTAAAGCTCCTGAGGTGATTCTAATGGCAACCCACATTCTAGATCTAGTTAGTTACCAGTGGAAATACAGAATCATAGTCTGCACCCACATCTACTGAATCTGAATCTGCATTTTAACAAGTTTTCTGGAAACTTAGATCCACGTGACATTTTGAGGAGCTCCAGTGCAATCACCTAGGCAGTTTGACTTGCCAGAGAATCAGGGATTATATCCCTTTAAGATAACTGCTAGTCATTCTTTCAGTTATTAGAGCAATTCATTTGCCAAACATGGTGCTGGACACTAGATACATAATGGTGGCCAAAGAATATAATTCCCTAACAACATAGAACAAAAGTAATAAAAAAGATACTCAAAAGTTACATTAACAAATATAAAACAACAAACTGTTAAATGTTGTTAAGAAAACGCACACAATGTTAGGAGAGGCTATTGCAGGAGTGCCTTCTCTTATCTTACAGGTTGAGAAAGGGTCTCCTGATATTTGAATACTGATTGGAAGTATAAGAAGGATTTGACAGAGAAATTACCTAGGTAGAGAGCATGGGGGAAAGTATATGTGAGGGCAAAGATCTTGACTGGGAGGCAGGTGGCATGTTGAGATTCTGAAATAAGGTCTTTTGCTGAAACAGAGAGAGTTATAATAGTACTCAATGATTCTGGACAGGTGCGCAGGGTCAATATCATGTTGTACTTTATAGCCACTGTGAAGATGTAAGGCCTGTCTTCTAAGAGCAATGAGAAGTCCCTGAGGCTTTTAAGGAGGATGGGAGGGACTTACATTTTAAAAAGGGAAGTGAAGCAAGGCCAGTGTGGAGAGTTGCACAGAACATGCGCTGTGCAAACCTCGGGAGGGTCATTGGTAGCAGAGGCTAAATGAGCTATGCCTTCAGGGTTGTATAGTCCACAGCTGGAGCACAATACAATGCACAGTCTCATTCCCAATTCCCTCGGTCTTGGAACTGAGATTGAACACAGGGTAAATTCAGGTAAGAGATATGGGTACCCATTAGAATAGGCTATTAAGTAAAATGTTCTAAAATCATCTGATTGCACAACTTTTGGGATGACTTGGAAGGAGATCTTCTTAAAGGTAAAGGTAGGCTGAATGATTTCTCAAGGTCCTTTCCAGTTTTATAGTATGAATTTTCAATGATACTGTCTTTGGTCATTAAAAAAAAAATCCTCTCCTACATTTGTTTCATTTTCTTTCCTTCAACAGACGTGTAAAGCATCTGCCTGATTCTAAAAATAGCATCTCAGCGGTTAGCTGTCCCTCTTCTCCCTTGCTGAGGGTTACCATGGGAATAGCGTAATGAAGGAGGAAGCGTCTGAGACAGCAGGATTTGTAGCCTGCTCGTTCAGAGAGCTGACCTAGATGCTAATAAAAGCAGGCTATGTCTTCCTTTCCATTGATTAAAAAGATGAATCTTGGTGCCCGCTAAGCACTGGAAATATCAGGGGCATCACTTTGTAAGGTGTGTGATTTGCTAACCACTATTGCTGTACAAGTGAAATGAGTGCAAAATAATATTGAATACAAACTGTAATTTAAAAATTTAAATACAAAATTTATTTTAAAAATGTGAATCTTTTTTTCCTTTTTTTTATTGTATTACAAATAGTAGTACAGATGTCTCCTTTTTTTTTCCAATTGACCTTCCCCCAGCCTCCCCTACCTCCCCTAATTATGAATCCTAGTGGTGCCCTGAAGCCTCGCAACAATCCACAGCAAACTTAGACGTGTGGGCAAGGGTTGGGCACACTGCTGTGAATGAGACCCAGAGCTTCCTAAATAGCCAACATGTGTCCTCAGCCTGCACTTGGTTCGGCACTAGTCACCGTGAAAGAGTAAGCGCTTCAGTCACCTAGTCATCTTGGGACAATTCTGGAGCCCCACACCCACTGGCACTGCCACTGGAACCCAGGACAAGGATTAGGCCCCAGCCCTCCTGTCAGAGGGTGAACTTGGAGCAGACCCAGCTCCTCAGATGCAGCCAATCCAATGGGTCATTTCAACTTGACCCTTGCCCGTCCAACCTGGCCATGTTCGACAAGGCCTCCTGGTCATATCCCAGTATGCCCCCAAACCACTGAGAAGCTAGTGGCCTCCAGACAACTTCAGGAATTCAGGTCTTAAACAAAAATTAAAAGTAACAGTTTTTGTCAGTCTGTTCCATGTTTCCATGCCTCTGGTTCTATTTTATTCGTCAGTTTGTTTTGTTCATTACATTCCTTGTTCATTTGTTTTGATTTTTAGATTCAGTTGTTGATAGATATGTACTTATTGCCATGAACAGACTGACGAATCTCAGAGGGAAGGGGGTGGGGGGTGGGAAGAGATTAACCAAAGATCTTACGTGTATATATGCATTACCTGTGGACACAGACAATAGGGTGGTGAAGGCCTGGGGCAGGGCAGGAACCAAGTAGAGGCAGGGGGAAGAGGGGGACATCTGTAATACTCTCAACAGTAAAGATATTTTTAAAAAAACATACCCCCCCACCCCCGTAAAGTAAAATTTTAAAAATGTCAGTGGCAGACATAATGCTCTACATCCATTTAATCCTCACAATAGCTTCCATGGTGTTACTGTCATTATTTATAGATCTGGAAACCTAAGCTCAGAGGAGATCAGTGTCCTAGACAAGGTGACAGAGTTAAAATTCATCCAAGTTAGAAGACTGGACCCAGATGCACATTCTTCCAAAGTCTGTGTGCTTCCCACGGAGCCACATCGAACCAGGGCGCCACTGCTGTTATGCCGCCCCCTCCCCTGGACATAAAGTTGTTGCCAAACCAGAGGCAGCTATAGATCTAACTCAGTGCCTGGGAGATATTGTTCTCGATTTGAGGAGGTTTGTCTGTTTATTAACTTATGCTCCCCACATTTAACAGTAAGTAACATCACAGAGGAGACATTTTAAACTACTTTTTTTCTGTCTAAACAAATTCCTTTGAGATGGGCAAAGTGTAGGGATCTTGTCTCCTCTAGCTGAAGGCAAAGAGGCGAAGTGATTAGCTCGGGGTCAGCATGCTAGAAGACAAATTGGGACTAGATCCAGATTCCTTGATTATCAGGTAATGGGCCAACCTGGCTTCAGAAACTGTCATTTTCAATAACAGCCACATGCCTATAAAGGGGAAGGGAATTTTACAAATCTCTCTCTCTCTCTCTCTCTCTCTCTCTCTCTCTCTCTCTCTGCGACTCTGTGAGCCCCTGTAGCTAGCTATATGTGTATTATGGAATGCTTCTAATACTGAATTAAATTAAGTAAACTGCTCACCTTGCTCTCAAATCACCTCTTGAAATCTCATTCTTGCTCTTAACTAATGTGATTTCAAAACCCACTTGATCCACACCAGGTGCCTCTCTTAGCCTATTTCCTGGATCTGTTTCCATTCCATCAGTTATTCCCTATTCAGCCCTGAAGGTGAAAAGCAATCTATGCCATATCCCCTCACCACACTTTGACCACAAAAAAACCCTGGGAACTTCTCTCTGTCCCTCTGTAAGGCACAGAATATAAAAATAAGTATAATAGCTATTATTTATTGTATGACTCCTGCATATTTATGTGCCGTTCTAGGGACTTCAAATGTGCAATTTTCACTGATCATAAGAGAGAAGGATTATCATACAAACTAGAGGCCTGGTGCATGAATTAGTGCACCAGAGAGGTCCCTCAACCTGGCCTGCTCCCTCTCACAATCTGGGATCCCTCGGGGGATGTTGAAATGCCAGTTTGGGCCCAATCTCCACAGGCTGTCCTGCAGGCATCGGGCCGAAACCAGCAGTCCAACATCCCCCAAGGGATATAGTATTGGGGCCGGGGGCCAGGCCGCTCCCACTCATCCTGGAACCCCTGTGCCTAACACTGTTGTGGAGGCAGGAGAGGCTCGCTCCGCCGCAGCTGTGCTCACCAGCCCAGCCGTGAGCCTGGCGTCTGGCGCCTGTCAGTGAGCTGAGCGGCGCTCCCACTGTGGGAGCGCACTGACCACCAGAGGGCAGCTCCTGCATTGAGCGTCTGCCCCCTGGTGGTCAGTGTGCATCATAGAGACCGGTTGACCGGTCGTTCGGTCGCTTAGGCTTTTTTATATATAGAGAGATTTTATAGATGGGGACCCTAAAGTTGAATAAAATTCCAGGTGCCCAAATAGCTCAGTGTAAAAAAGAACAGGACTAGAACTTTGACTTGGGTCTGCCTCTTAAATCCTTGCTCTTATTGTAGGATATACCACATATCCCCCTTAAACACAAACAAGCCCTGGACATACCATTCTAGACATACCATTTTATGTCTAGAATGGACATACCATTCTAGAAATGAATCCTGGGTTGTATGAAGGGACTGTTACAGGACAGTCCTAGAAATGCACACTATTTATCTCATCACTTCATTCTAATATCTCTGCCTAGAGGTCACCCCTCAGACAGACCTGCCCTCAGAATCCCATGGGAAAGAGGCCTTCTATCTTCTGACCCAGTTCTGTCCCTTAGTACCTAGTATTGCTGGGCATTATATTGTATGTGTTTATTGGTTTACTGTCAATCTCCACAAATAAAATATAGCCCCAATAAAGCAGGAACTTCACTTTGTTCTCTAGAACTAAGAACCCAGGAAGTAACTTAGTACATAGTACATGCTCAATCTATATCTTCTGGCCTCTTTCCCTCACATTGGTTTGACTCTGCCTCATAGTAACTGGATAATCTTGGACCATTTACTTAATCTCTTTATATCTCAGTTTTCTTAGCTGAAATACAGCAACACTAATGCTTACTTCACGGGGATTTGTAGGAATTAAATGATGTCATGAATAGAAAAACCTTTGGCATAAAGCCTGATGCATAATAAACACTCAGTAAAATGATATCTCTTTATTATTAATATCATCATTATAATAAAATATTACTGACACACACCAGCCCCAGCACTATCACCACTACCATTATAACCAACAAATCCAAATTCACAGGTCAGCAACCTCATAAGTTTGAATGACAAAGGTTAACTTCATAATTACACAGTGATCAAAAAAATCTCTTTAATGAATTAAATCACCACTTCACATTTGTTTGCATGTACCATCGATTCTGAGTGAAAGTGGTGGAGTGGTGTACACACACCAGACATCATAAAATCCCGCCTTTTCTAAGTTCAGAAAAGTTTGTTTCTTTGGTGGCACCAAGAAATGCCTGAGCAGTGCATGCAAATATGCAAATGTTTTCTGTTTTCACAATGCTCAAAAATCATATAAATAAATGAATTTCAGTTATTTTCTTAGGAATTATCTATGTGTCCAAATCTATTACTAAATTGGTCTAGACATTAACTGAAAAGTCGATGAACCTAATAAATCCTCCATGCAAAAGAAAATGCTGATTTAACAATACATCAGAGTTCATGGGAATGAAGATGCCCACCATCTCCCACCATGGAGACCTTGTAAAGGGGTCACAGTTTTGCCAATTTAGCGTTAATCAAACGCAGGGAGGTTTCTTACAGAGCTAGACTTTGTCTTTTCTTGAAAAAGCAGAAACTCTGACAACACTAGTATTATGGCATTCCTGCGCAAAAACAATAATTAAAGCTTGGTGGCAGTTAGTGGCACATGTCTCTTGATGCCACATTTAATACCAGGCTCTTTTTTTTTAAATATATTTTATTGATTTTTTACAGAGAGGAAGGGAGAGAGATAGAGAGTCAGAAACATCGATGAGAGAGAATCATCTATCAGCTGCCTCCTGCACACCCACTACCGGGGATGTGCCTGAAACCAAGGCACATGCCCTTGACCGGAATCGAACCTGGGACCTCTCAGCCCGCAGGCCGATGCTCTATCCACTGAGCCAAACCGGTTTTGGCTAATACCAGGCTCTTATGTCTGGACAATTTCTTGCATTAACATTGCCTATATCAGTCCTTTTTAGCTGTATTTGTGATATCACATCTGGTCTAATGTGTTTTCTCATACACATTATATGGGAAGAAACTGAGAGTCACAGTTTAATTATTTGATTCAAACTTTTTTGGATAAGCAACATGTTGTATCTTGAGCCATTGTTCTGGCACATTCCTGCATAAACTGGGAAAATAAATTAACTTTCCTGGGACTATATTTTCTCTTCTCTAATATAGGAGTAGCTATAATTTGCCCCTAAGGGAGTTGTAGGATCACAGGTAAAATGCACCTGAAGGCACATTGTAAATTATAAAACTTTACAAATACACTAGCTATCATCAATCACCCTAAGTCACATGGCTGGGAGAAGAGGAACTAGGATCTAATGAAAACCACCTTCCTATCAAAAAAAAGTACCTCTCTTCCAATATGAATACTTTGATTTCTATAGAAATTGTCATAAGCATTATTTATTGGCAATTGAGATTATGTTCATTTCGGCAGATAGAAGTGATATCAAAACAAATGCCCAAATCACCATATTTAGGAGCATCCAATCCCAAAGTGATGTGCTTACTACAACAGTGAAAAACTAGGTAGCAAATGAATCAGGTACATTCTGCAAATGGAGACACTGAAAAATTATTTTTCCCTCTCATCTTTTGAAAGATTCAAGTTGCAAAACCAAAGAAGAGGGACTAAAATATTAAACAATAGCATCAAAGTAATAAGTGCTTAGATAGTCCTTCTTTGATCATTTTACTTTACAAAAATCCTGATGCTTTTTTAAAAAAAAAATTATTTTAGAGAAAGAGAAAGAGAGAGAGAGAGAGAGAGAGAGAGATATCAATTTGTTGTTTCACTTATGTTTCACTTATTTATACATTCATTAGTTGATTCTTGTATGTATCCTGACTGGAGACTGAACTTGCAACCTTGGCGTATTGGAACAACACTTTAACCAACTGAGCTACCTGGCTAGGGATCCTGGTGCTCTTTCTAAAAGGGAAAGGTGTTCTTTTTCTTCAGCTCTCCCAAATACATACATATCATAAATAAAAATCAAACAAAACATTAAAACCTTCCGTGAATTTCTACATCAAAGAAAATGCCTTAATTATCAGCCTCATGGAGCCAATCTCTCTTAGTGGGGTTGAAATATCTGCATCTCTTCTCAACTTGATGTTTTCATCAATGCCAATCTGATGAAGAGACATGGTCTCAGTCTCTGTGGAATTCCCAGAATAGACTGAAGACTGAGAGCAACAGAGCCAGTGGAAACTTAAAAATTGAGAAGACTGGACCCAGCCTCAGCCAAATCCCTCATTCCTGTCTTCTCCTCAGGTTTACAGGTTTAAACCTAATGTCCCTCTGACTATACTGATTGTCATGGTCCCAACTTCACCTAAATAGGCTCTTCTCCAGATTCCAAACACTGTATTCAGGCCAAAAAGAATATTTTATGAGCACGGAGCCCTTCAATTTTATAAGGAAAGTAGGCACTATCATTGTCTTAACTTTTCACATGAGAAAAGTAAAGCACAGAGAAGTATGTGACAAGTCTAAAGTCAGACACCTATCAAATGATGGAGCTAGTATTTTATCCAAGTAAGTCACAGAATGGCCTTTTTATATGACCCTTTTGGTCATGTACTGACTCTTTGAGTTCATCTATACCCTATCTCACTGGTTGGTAAACTGCGGCTCGCGAGTCACATGTGGCTCGTGAGCCGTGGTTTGCCGCTCTGTTGACTAATGAGTTTGCCGACCACTGCCCTGTCTCATCTGATACAGAACAAGAAGTTAGAGGGATATATACCAAATTTATGAATTCTCAATTTTCATAAATATATAGGGATTTTAGATGGATAGTATATTAGTTTTCTACAGCTGCTGTAATGAATTACCACATTTAGTGGCTTAAAACAACATTTTATTATGCTGCAATTCTTGAAGTCAGAAGTGCCAAATGGGTTTCACTGGGAAGAAAATAAAGTGTTGGCAGGACCACACTGCCTTCAGTGGATCATGGGGAGACTCCATTACCTTGCCTTTCCAGCTTCTAGAAAGTGCCTACATTCCTTGGTTGGTGGTCCCTTCCTCCACTTTCAAAGTGTACAACCTCTGCTTCCATGACCACACCTCCTTTCTGACTCTGACCGACATGCCCCCTTCTTATAAGAACCCTTGTGATTACATTAGGCCCAATAAAATAATCCAGGATAATTTTTCCATCTCAATATCCCTAACTTAATTATATCTGCATAGTCCTTTTTGCTGTGAGGTAACATATTCACTAGAAATTAGAACATGGACACATTTGGTGGTGGGGGTAGGGGGGGGATGACTCCATTATTCAGCCTACCATAGGTATATAGTTAGATTAGATAGATAGATAGATAGATAGATAGATAGATAGATAGATAGATAGATAGATGTTTAAGATACTGGATCCTAGGGATAGGAATGAAAGGTACACAATCTTAAAATAGAAAGGAAACTTGGAGATCATCTAGCCCAACTTGAACAAATGTATGAGATGTGAAGAATATGTAAACCTCTGATTATCAGATGAGACCTTCCCCATTGTGTTTATCTACTTGTTTTGTAATCATAAAATGAGGGTAAATTCCAGTAAATTAGCTATAAAACACATTGTTCTTCCAAGGCCTTTGGCACAATTACTTGTGAATAGGTCTATTCTCTAAGTTGGTACTGAACACACAAAGGTGTATAAAAAAGAAGAGCATTAAAAAAAGATTTGCCTGCTCTTTATTAATCTACTGTGTCCCATCTCTCTTTTCTACTCTTTTCTATCTCTTACCTTTCAATATGCTTTGCCTCCCATGGTCAAATAAGCCTTAGAAATTGTTCTGAAAATCAAACAATAAGCATAACCAAATGAATAAGGTACTTTGTATCACATGAACAGGAAAACACAAATGAAAATGTTTGAAATGACTGCATAAACTCAGAGGTCCAATTTTTCTGTGAGCTCCACAAAGGAATCTAGCTAATTTTTCAGCTTCAAAGAGAATAAATAATCATAATTCAAAAGCAAAAAAATGTTGCCTTCCCATCTCCTCTGAAATTCCCCCAAATTAGGCTGCTTTAATAAAAGCAAGTAAATTGTGAGAAATGAAGCCAAACAGAAGCAGATGTGAAAAATAATGCTCAAAACCTTAGGAGTTACGTTTTTCAAGTATATACTGTGTTGTTCGAGATGATTGATGTAATTTTGTAAAGGAAGTTAACACTTGATATTGATTTATATTTAAATAAGAAACAGATGCCAGAGTTGTTCTTTTTTAAACAAGATTGATCACAGTATTATCAAAAGGAAGAAAATAAAATTAATTCTGGAAATGTTCTTCATCAGACACCGCTTGCTTTGATAACAGAGCTCCTTACTGGAGCTGATTATTAGATTTTGGAGATTCAGACATTAGGCAAGAGATCTAACTAAATTATTGAACTAAATAGTAAGTCCCATTAAGTAGAAGATTTTTATCATGAAGGATTGTATTAGCAATGCTATCAACATTGGAAAGAGAAAAAATATTCACTAATGAATTCTATGTTACAGGCATTATGTCAAATGAATGCATTTATTTGTCACTATATTCCTGACAAAATATAATGCAATAGTTACTATTTTTCCACTCTCACTGTCAACATAAGTGTGTCATAAGGAGATTGCAAACTTGCTCAAGGTCATAAAATACTAAAAATATTTTCCTATTGTTGTACATAGCATCCTTCTTTCTCATATTTTCTCTTACATGTCTGGCTAGTCCTTTTTCATGTTCAGCTATGGTCATTCTTCCCCTAAACATTCTGGTTCCCATGAACTCTCAGTTTGGTCCACTCTGGAGGATCTCTTCAAAAATGTCAATAGCTAATGAAAGATTGGTGAACTCCCAAGTATACATCTTCAGCTCAGATTCTGCTCCAACAATCCAGGTTGGATGTCCAGCTTTCTATGTAGCATCTCCTCTTGGATATACCCTCCAGACCTGGAATTCAGAATGCCCGAAGCTAACCTCATATTTGTCACTAGACCTACTCAACCAGTTGCTCCAAATCTGGGAACAGATTCCTCCAGAGCTTTCCCTCTCCACTCCCCATGTTCTGTACATCAAGTAGTCCTACCAATTTTTTTCTTATATGTTTCAAGCCTGTTCCCTTCTCTCTGTCCCAATTCCTACAGCTTTAACTCAGGTCCCCACAATTTCTCACCAGCTTCTAAACTGTCCTGCATTCCTCTAACGTAGGCCGTTTCTATCCCTTCTCCAGAGTGCATGTAAGAATCTGATCATGTCATTTTTTTTTATCATGACATGTCTTGACATAAAATAATAATCTACACTAATAAAAGAGAAACATGCAAATTGACCGTACCTCTGCTACACCAGCCACACCCACCAGCCAATCAGGAGTGAGTATGCAAATTAACCCAACAAACATGGCGGTGGCCACAGAGCTGGAGTGAGCAGGAGGCTTGGGTTGCCCCTGGTGATGGATGAAGCCACACTTCCCACCCACCCTGGCTGGCCTTGGCCTCTGCTCAAGGCTACAAAGTTTCAATTATAGAAGATATATAAATCCCAGAAACCTGCTTTCAGCCAGCCCTGGCCTCTGCTCAAGGAGGCGCTGAAAAAAAAAAAAAAAGAAAGAAAAAAAGGAGGGGCTGGGAGCAATCAGCCTCTCACCCAGGCTGGCCAGGCACCCCAGCGGGGACCCCCACCCTGAAGGAGGTGTGGCAAGCCTGAAAACAGCCCTCAGTCCCTCACCTAGGCTGGCCACGCCCCCCCAGTGGGGACTCTCACCCCATGGGGGAGTGGCTGGCCTGCAAACCACCACAGGTCCCTCGCCCAGGCTGCCCCACACCCCAAGGGAACACCCACCCTGATCCAGGACACCCTTCAGGGCAAACCAGCTGGCCCCCACCCGTGCACCAGGCCTCTATCTATACTAATAAAAGGGTAATATGCTAATTAGACTGGGAGACCTTCCAGGAGACCTTCTGGACATTCTTCTGGACAAAGCCATGGTGGCGGGACCGAGGTAGAGGCAGTTAGAAGCCAAGAGGGGAGGGCAGTTGTGGGTGATCAGGCTGGTGGGGGGCGGGGCCATTGGGGTTAAGCAGACCAGCAGGGGGGCCAGTTGGGGGCAAGCAGGACATCAGTGGGGGTCAGTTAGAGGTAATCAGGACAGCAGGGGGGGGCAGTTGGGGGGTGAGCAGGCTGGCAAGGGGGGCAGTTGGGGGTGATCAGGCTGGCAGGGGGGGATTTGGGGGTGAGCAGGCTGGTGGGGGGGGGCAGTTGGAGGCGAGCAGGCCGGCAGGCAGAGTGGTTAGGGGCAATCAGGCAGGCAGGCAGGCAGGTGATCAGTTAGGAGCCAGCAGTCCCAGATTGCGAGAGGGATGTCCGACTGCTGGTTTAGGCCAGATCCCTGTAAACCAGCAGTAGGATATCCTTCGAGGGGTCCCAGATTGGAGAGGATGCAGGCTGGGCTGAGGGACAACGCCCCCCACACACACACCCCTGTGCACGAATTTCGTGCACCGGGTCACTAGTAATAAATAATTTTCCCATAGCTTTCAGGATAAATGTCACAATACCCCAAAAGCCCTCTGTGATGTGGTTCTTACTTCCTTCCCTAGCCTGTTTTCCACAGCACTCCTGTCATGTACTGATTATTTGACTAACATTTATAGGTTCCAACTACGTGCCAACTTCTCCAGACACACCAAAACATGTTTTCCAAATCACGCCACGTCCTTCAGTGTCTCTGCCTTTCTCTTATGTAGTCCTTGTGCCTGGAAGGACTTTTCCCCATTGTCCCCTCTTCTTTCTCAACTGACACAATGCAGGTCAAGCAGCACCTCGTAGGACGTCTCTCCCAGCCCTCTCTGCAGTGGGATGTGTGCTGCCCATCTTCTGCACTTCACATTCACTCTGCACCACCCACTCCTCCTATGGACTTCCTGAGATCGAATGAAGGGTTTGCGTTATTTGATTTTGTGTCCTCCACACTTAACAGGTGTCTAGAGCATAATCAGAGGCACTAAGCAGATGTTTGCTGAATGAAAAATAAACTAAAATTTAAACTTAAGGTTGTGAGAACCTAAAGTTTTTGTACTTTCTCCATGATAATATAAAACACAATATGTGTGGTTTAGGAGAAAATCAAGAAAAAAGAAAAATCTCCAAAGTGATGTTTTTAATCCAAAATAAGCAAACCAACAAAATGTCACGAGTTATATATCAAACTAATTTGTCACTTAGGGAAACATGTACAACTGGATATATTTTCTACCTCCTTTACAAATTTTTGACATAACAACAATGACTAATGTACCTTTTGCAAAATACCTAGCATGAAACTGCAGGTTGTTGCTGTTGCCCAGCCATTCTGGTAGGTGTATAGAATTCTGAGTGGGATAAATTGTAATGCTTGTCTCTGATTTGAACTGAAACCCCCTCGCCAGGCCAAACACTGCAGCTGAGTGTTGCCCAGCAACCAACATGATGCGTTCAAATCACCTAAAGGACTCTCACTTGTCTTCATTGCATCATTTTAAACAACATATGAAAAGGGAAAAGAGTTGTGTTACAATTAAAATGAAGGAATGTACTTTTGTTCAAGCAGAGGATCATTTCACAAGCACTGGAGACTAAGACTGTGAAGTGGAGCTCTAAAATATGCATTTGTGAAGTGGGAGGTGCAATAAAAGCTGGCTCGCCACCTCTAAACCATAATAGAGAGCATCAAAATTCCCCGTGGCTCTCCATCAGGATGTGGAGAAATGCTTGTGCCGATGTGAGCCAGGCCTGAGGAAAGCCTGATGGCTTTTATCATCAGCCACTGTTTTCCTGGTATGTTATAGGAACTACTGACATGTTATGTAAAGTCCATTAGAAAGCAACCGCCCTCTCAGCTGCATGCCACCGTCCCCCCCTCAGCCAGCCCTGGGAAAGAGAAAGCATCTTCTCTCTGGTTCCCAGCCTAGGAGAATAAAAGGGCAGAAGAGGTCAGACATGGCGTCCCCACCACCCCAAAATATGGAAAAGCAGGAAAGAAGCAGAAATGAAAGAAAGGGTCTTGACAGTATTTCCACTTTCATTTTCATCTCCATCCCTGTCGTGATCGTGGTTTATTTACACGAGTCAATAAATAAATGTCTCTTTCTGTGTTTTTGTCTGTTTGTTTGAGTTGGTCTTGTTTCTGTCATGACCAATCAAAGATACTGTTACAATACCCAGGATTCCAGCAGATTCAATGAACTTTAATGATTACATTGTTGCTTTCCAGAAATAAAATTCTTTCCAGAAATAATTTTTTTTTTGTAGGGAAACCAGCTTTTCAGTTTTCATGTGTGTGGGACCCATTCCTATGCTCATATATCACCTAGGCTTGATACAATTAGTGGCTGACGATCTCTAGTATGCCTGGCTGATCTCCTTCCTCTTGACTTCTTGGCATTAAGAATTCTGAATTTGGAGATATATAAACCTAAATTGTGAATTTAATCTGCTACTCTGTAATAAAATAACCTATAATAAATGTATTCTCACATTCATAAAATAGGTAAAACCCACCTGCACCATGTCACCGAGCTCTTATAGGATTAAATAAAATGAATGACATGCCTATACTTTGTACAACCATGAGTAAGTTACTGCTGTTAATTACTAGTATTTCCCAAGGCTTAGTCTTTCAAATCTCAATATCTTTTGTATAAATTTCCTCCCATGAAGACTAATCTATATGATTGTCTTCAACTACCACTCTCCTGCTCCTGGCTTCAAAGTTAATACTTTTCCTTTCTTCCAGCTCAGGTAAGCAGTGCCCAGGCATGCATGTCTCTCCAGGTTTCAGGATGGCAGCTTGCCCTGCAACCGAGTTTTTTGAGGGACCAAGAAAAGTCAGTGATTTGGGTTTTGTTCAGCTTTTCTTGTAAGGATGAAAGTGACCACTTCTAAGCTTTTTACATGTTGAAACTGAAACCAGAAATCTAAACTGTTACATTTTAATGATTACCTCATTGGGTATTTTGAACTAAAATAAATGGTTAATTTCTATGATCAGATTGTAACTCTAGGATAGCCCAATAAATGAGTCAAGGAACAGTACCCATTGGTTTCTAGAAATCTCTTCTAGTTTTACCAGTATTATTTCAATTAAATAACTATATTACCTTTCAATGACATTGACAAAATAATTTTTCTTTGATTTTAACAATTACCAACACTTTAGACAATTAACTGTTAATAAAAATGTATACCTATTCTTACTCTCTAGCCTCTGATAACCACTAGTCCTCTAAGCACACAATGCTGTTTCAGTGATATAGAGACATAAAAATAACTGATGATTTATTGCTTTTAATGAAGTGTAACATTAATGTTGCCATATAAAATGTTTCCTAACTTTTAAATATTACTTTTATCATTCATTAATTCTCTTTATTAAAGTTTATAAGTTGAATATTTAGTCAATTATGAAATTGCTTAAGCCTGGTTTGCTCTATTGGTGATGATTTATAATTCTTTTTTGGTTCATTGTTTATTAAGAAATTATAATGGATAAATACAGAGTTTAAAATTAATATATGTGATGTTAATGATCAAGTAGAAATCTGTGATTTCACACAGTGACCTCTTATATGAAGATCAATAAGGTCCTTGTCAACATGTAGGATTATCAAATAAATAATAGGTTCTTTACAAGTGGTAAATGTGAGAACGCTCCTACTGACAAAACTTATAAAACTATCACCATAACATATATAGCTATGTTATCTCAAAGTGATATATATATATATATATATATATATATATATATATATATATATATATACTCCCATGCACATTGCAGCATTATTCATAATAGCTGAGTTATGGAAATGATCTAAGAGTTCATTGATGAATAAGTCAGTAAAGAAAATGCACTATATATTTACACAATGATACATTACTCTACCAAATAAAAAAAGAAAATCCTGTCATTTGTGACAACATGTATGAAACTGAAGTACATCTTGCTAAGTAAAATAAATTAGACAAAGACAAATACTGTACAGTATCACATATGTGGAATCTAAAAAAGTCAAATTCATAGAAATAGAAAGTAGATTGGTGGTTGCTAGGGGCTGGGGATGAGGGAAATGGGAAGACGTTGGTCAAAGGGTACAAGCTTTCAATTATCTATAATAATAAAAGCATAATATGCAAATCAACCAAATGGCCGAACAGCAGAACAACCATTTGGACGACCACACTATGACACGCACTGGCACCAGGCCAGCCAAGGCGGGTGCAATGTAATTGGTCGGGGGCCCTGCCATTGCCCCATGATCGCCCCGCAGAGGGAGGCCCAGGCCATTGACCAGCAGGCTGCAGCAGGTGGGCGGAGCAATCGATCATGGGGTTCCCGGACTGCGAAAAGGCGCAGACCAGGCTGAGGGACCCCCTTCCAGTGCATGAATTTCGTGCACCAGGCCTCTAGTAAGATAAATAAGTTCTGAAGCTTTAATGTATAGCATGGTGACTATAGTTATTAATTTTGCATTGTATACCTAAAATTTGCTAAGAATGTAGATCTTAAGCTGATGGATAGACTTATTGTGGTAATCATTTCACAATATATATAAATATAAAATCATCATGTTGTTCACTTTAAATACAATTTCATTGATCAGTTATACCTCAATAAACCTGGTTGAAAAAAATCTTCAACCACAATTTAAAAGTTGGGCAATTAAAAACATCTTAAATCACAAACTTAGCTATCAGCCTCAATTAAAGAATAATCAGCCAAAGGTTTCAGTGTTAAAAAGATCTTCAACTAACAAAGCATCATGAATGACTTACAATTTTGCAAAACAACCCAATGTGAAATATGTGTAACATCGGTTTTGACTAATAAAATGACACAGCACAATGCACTGAAGCCTTAGAATCTAACAGAAAAGTCAATATTACTTTTCATTCAATGGATTGCTTCCCAAAAGAAAAATAATTAAAGAAATCAGAATCACAAAATCTAGGAATAGTGAATTTGAAAAATTCAATAAAGTGGGTGATACTACATCAATTATCTATTTACTTAAAAATATTTATTGTGCATCTGCTTTATGCCAGGCATGGTTCTGTGAACTGTTGATACAGTCTTGAATAAAAAAAGACTAAAACATAATTTCAGTCCATATGGAGCTAACATTCTAATAGACACTTTGAGTATTTTTACCATATTTGCCCAGACTTGGGCTCAAAGAAACTCAGAATGAAGAGGACATACAAATAAATTTAACTCTCTACTAGAACTCATTGCACATTTTTCTTTTCAGTTTATTATAACCTAGAATAGAGCTCTGACATGCTGAGTCACTCCTTACTCACAAGCAGCAACATTAGCTGGAAGAACTAAACAAATATCGATTGAGCGTCCTTGGATAAAAGGAGTTAAGATTAGAACCCATTTGAAAGAAACCTTTTATCTTGAGGAGATCTAAAATGTACAGTCAAAGCCATTTCTCCAACAGCAGCTTAAATTTCATGGAGTAATTAATGAGTCAGAGCTATCTGATCTTCTCCCACCCAAAGGTATCCTACATTGAGCTTCTTGCTCATTTAATGCTAGAGGTGTTCAACAGCTTCAGGGTCTTATCATTGGAGGTGGTGAAAACGGTTGGTGGGATTAATTGAATCAGCTACCTTTCAGTACAACCCCCTTCTCCTCCACCTTTTGTCTCTATCAAAGTAATCACTTTCTCTCCATCTTTCATTCTCTCTCCACCTCATTAAATCCCCTGCAAAGATGGCGGAAGGGCATTAGTCCAAATGATTCCATTTCAATTATAACTGCAGAAAAGGAAATAGACTGTAAAATTTTTACATGCATAGATTCAGCATATATTTTGAAGACAGTTATATCTGAAAATGTCATTCTGAGAAGGTTATTAGGAAAATGCTTAAATACACTACAATGATAATCAAGTTGCTGGAAAAATAATAGGCAATTGAAATTAGAAAAATTCAGTTAATTGGTCTGCTGCAATTTATTTTGAAAACGATCCTCTAGTTAGGGGGCTGATACACTTTGTAAAATGACTCACTTTTTATTTGCTTCTAGAATTGAATTACTCCTAGTTTTATACATTCCTGAGTATAACAAACTAGAAGATTCCATGGGGGAGTCTATAGTTTTCATGTGCTGCTCTCACTCGCAAGTTGCCTTTACTAATGCCCTCCCAAATTCCTCACTGACCCTCTCACTGTAATTTTCTTACTCCTTCCAAACATATAATATTGGTCTTAGTTAAAGGGCATCTAACCTAAACGTATACTCTGTACCTGCTTGCCATATAAAAACTTAAAATCTTCTTAAATATACTCAGACATCTTCCCAGGCATTTAGAAACATCTCACAAACTTCTCTCTCTCGTGGGGGATGCTCAGAGCAAATGTGTTCATTGCTTCATAACAACCCATGAGCTACAAACAAATTGCAGAAAGCAAGTAAAGGTTTCTACTAACAAATTCCTATTGTTCACAGGGCCATGGGGAACTTGAATGCTTTAGTCAAGGAGCCAATGGCTTGTGAGGCACCTGAGTTTTTAGACTTGCCTGACTTCCATCTATGGAAGACAATCCTACTCTTGCCCCCACCTGTTACCCACCCCTCATTCCGAATCTCCTTACCTTTTGGAGATTTCCTTCATAGCATTTACCACCAACTGAAGGTACACTATTTGTTTAGTTACTTATTTACTTGATTACTATCTGCCTTTACAAATAAATTATAAGCTCCAGAAAGGCGGGAATTTTTCATTGTTCCTGCAATATATACAGCACCTAGAAACATCGCTGGCATAACCAGTACTCCATTCCAGACAAGAAAAAGCTAAAGGAGTTCATCACCACCAAACCAGTATTGTACAAGGAATGTTAAAGGGACTTCTTTAAGGAGAAAAAAAATTTTTTAATAATAATAAATGGCAATAACTACATACCTATTTATATGTAAATAAATTAAATGCTCCAATCAAAAGACATAGGGTGGCAAAATGGAGAAGAAAATTAGACCCATACATATGCTGCCCATAAGAGACTCACTTCAGATCAAAAGACACACACAGACTAAAAGTAAAGGGATGAAAAAAGATATTTCATCCGACTAGAAATGAAAAAAAAAAAAAAAGAAAAGCTGGGATAGCAATACTACATCAGACAAAATAGACTTTAAAGCAAAGGTATTAACAAGAGACACAGAATGGTTAGAGGCACCTCTCACTGACACAAAAGGGGTGTTACTGGACAGCCCCCTGAGCTAGTGGGAGAAGACTGCCCCCAACCTCGATCCTTGTCTTCTCATATAAGTGAATTTATATGAGAGACCTTGACTGCATTGTGAAAAGCCAATTTATTAAAGCATAAACCTTTATTGAAAAAGTAAAGCAAGCAAACCTATAAATCTGGCTTAAATGCAGACGAGCTCTCAGCTTATCTGAAGAGCAAGTTGGGTGGGGGTCTGAGGCTTTATATATCCTCTTGTAATTAAAAAAGTTAAAAAAATAATTTTAAAAAGAACAACAACAACAACAACAAAAAACAACCCTGCAATGCTCTGTAGATTTCTGTTAAGTAAAGGAAAAAATAAAGGATGAGAAATACTAATAAGGAAAATTGGTTTTAGAGTCCGAAGGCCCTGAATTGCAACAGTTTCATTACTTCTTTTATTGTTGCTTCTGTTGTTGTTTCCTGAGATATTGAGGTAGAATTGACAAATAAATTGTAAGATATTTTAAGTGTACAAAGTGATGATTTGATGTACGTATATATGTAAAAGGATTCCTCTTATCAAATTATTTAACCCAGTTCATCGCCTCACATATTGAGATTTCTTTTCCTTTTTGGTGAGAACATTTAAATTCTACTCTCTTAGCAAAATTAATTATATCCTACAGAGTTAACTATATCAACTCATTCATCTTATAACTGAAAGTTTGTACCCACTTACCTCCCTCTCCCTATTTCTCCTGCCCCAACCCCAGGCAGCCACGTTTCTACTCTCTCTTTCTAGGAGTTCGTCTATTTTTTTTTTAAGATCCCACATAAAAGTGATACTATGCATTATATAAACCACAATTTCTTTATTCATTCACCTGCCAATGGACACAGGTTGTTTCCTGCTTTGGCTATTGTGAATAATGCTTCTGTGAACAAGGAAGTACAGATATCTCTTTTAGATAGTGATTCAGTTTCCTGAATAAATACCCAAAAATGGGTTTGCTGGATGATATGGTAGTTCTATTTTTAATTTCTTGAGGAATCTCCATAATGCTTTCCATAGTGACTGCGCTAGTTCATTCTGTCTTAAATGAATGAATTTGGGCAGATTATGGAAGTTCTCTAAGCCTCTGTTTCCTTACCTATGAAATGAAATCAACTTCATCTCTCCCACAGAATGATTTTAAATATTAAATGTGATAATATACCTAAAATAATAAATCCATTAATCATTATTCCTGGTACATTACACATATACACAGGTTTATTGTACCTTTTTTTCTAAAATACAGTACTGTTAAGAGCATGTCAGTTGCTAATGAGTGCTTGTTGAATTTGAAAATGAATTATAGGACCTGATCCATTTGTCTAAGGCTTTCCATAAATTGGAGCCCCTCTCAGGAATCAGATCCTCTATCTTTGTTCAAACACCTTATTCTCTATTTCTTTTTCTACTTAATCTAGGGAACTACTTGTGAAATTTAGTATCATCATCAGTTGTGCAATTTGTGTCAGGTAATTTATTACTGGTAATAGCAATGATGTTTGTAAGTGATTTATCTTTTTTATAAGTTTTTTTTTTTTTCAGAGAGAGGAAGGGAGAGGGAGAGAGAGAGAAACATCAATGATGAGAGAGAATCATTGATCAGCTGCCTCCTACATGCCCCCTACTGGGGATCAAGCCCGCAACCCGGGCATTTGCCCTGACCAGGAATCTAACCATGACCTCCTGGCTCATAATTTGATGCTCAACCACTGAGCCACAGCAGCCGGGCTGTAATTTATCTAACTTTTAATATAGAAAAGAGTAAATTATTATTATCCCCATAATAACTTCATGCTCACTCACTAACATTCTGAAATGTTCCCCTGAAAGAGAGAGTGGAGTGAAAGTACCATATAAGAAGCTGTGTATCACCCTCACTGTTGCCCACACAATGGTGTCTGGTTAGTAAACAATATCTATTACTTAAGTTTCTTAAGGGGAAAAATGTTGGAGAATCTTTGGAAATTTTAAAGTAATTGGTATTTGTGGGAATAATGTGCATGTGCATCTCCTAGACTGGTGACAGATGGGGGCACAGAAGCATGGGCAAGGCTAAAATGAGAAAGGATAAAATTGGCAATTTGTATGTTGCCTAGAACACATTTTTAAGCCAAATTACAATTATGCTATTTATATAACTGTGAAGTGAAAGAAAGTTTTTATACACAAAAAGCAAAGATCACGGTACATACAGATATGATGGGACAAAAGTAATATACAGCTATTCACATGAAAAAAAAGTACAATGACTAATCTATGTATATAAAAGCCTAAGCAATTGGCCAACCATTCAACCAGTAGCTATGATGTTCCCTGACCACCAGGGGGCAGATGCTCAATGCACAGGCATGGAAACATGGAACAGACTGATGGATCTCAGAGGGAAGGGGGGAGAGGTGAGGAGGGGTGGGAAGAGATTAACCAAAGATCTTATATGCATACTAGAGGCCCGGTGCATGGATTCATGCACCAGTGGGGTCCCTCAGCCTGGCCTGCAGGAATCTGGCCAAAACAGGCAGTCTGACATCCCCCAAGGGGTCCCAGATTGTGACAGGGTGCAGGCCAGGCTGAGGGATGCCACCAGTGCACAAATATGTGCACCAGGCCTCTAGTAAATAATAATACAAAAATAAACTGTGTTTCATGTACTCCTTTTGCCATACCTTGTCTTTGACTTAATAATTCTTTTACTTTTTCTTTTTAACTGTGATCCTAGTTTTACGTTTTCATGAAGGTGAGGCTGGTGTGGCAAGGGAGCCACTCACCAGGGTGAGTTTTGGAGAAACATTATGGGCATATAAAACTGATTTCAAACCACTCCATACTCAGATATAAGTAAGTGCTGGCTGTGCTGGAATCCTAAAACGTATACTCATGAGTTAGGTTCCATATCAGACCTCCTAATATTGAAAAGCTACATATTACGGTGAATATTTCATGGACGTCCTTCCTTCCTAGCCCTGGGTCTGATTCCTATCTTGTTTTCCTATTCAAGGTGTGTGCTTTACAATCCCAATCATTCCAGTTCCACACAGAAGCACTAAGGAGCCTTTCTGCCCAGGGCAGCATCTTTCCCAGTGAATACATTCACCCTCAGAAGCTCTTACCTAAAAAGCCCTCTGCACTTCCTTCACCCTGCCTGGCCACCTGTTTCAGGGTCAGTGGCTCCATCTGTCCCTCTCCCATGACGGAGAGAGGGGAAATGTAAAGTCATGAGTCCGTGCAGTAAAGCCCTCACTGGTGAGGCTCAGCTGAGCTGCAAGCATGCAGCATTTTCACTGGCAGTTGTTCCAACCCTTCATTGGGGATTAATTACTCTGCGGGAGCAGTCTGCCTAGCACGACAAAGCCATTTTCATTCATCAGCTGTGAGTGTGAGATTAATGAAAGCCACAGTCTCATTGGAATGAAACACTAAACTCTCATTTGTGCTGTCAATACTGGAGGAAATGGGACACTTTTTTCCTCCTCCATAAATGTCTGCTTTCAGCAATAAAATCACATTAGATTTTCATAAAGCCAAGGATTGCACTTTGGGTTATATGGATGCCTATCTAAAGAAAAAATGCCAAGTGTATTGGGTAAACAACAGCAGCCTCTGAAGGCAATGTATACAAACAAATTGCAGAAGCCACCCTCTTATTAGTGTTCCTTTTAAGGGGGTAATTCTTGGCTTTGTTCCTCTCCAGCTTTGACACTAAAGCAACCACACACTGTTAAAATGAGATTGTGGGGAAATAGAGCATGCATTTCTATTCTCAACGTTTTCATCAACACATACATTAGTTCATCAGAAATCTTCATTTAAATGTTAATTACCCTGAGGAACGAGAGGGCCATAGATAAGGAAGACACCAAAAGACCAGATCTCAGAGGTCTGGTCAGCGCTCAGATAACACTGGCTTCCTGAAGCCAAATCACTCCACCCCTCCCTCCCCCCCAAAACAGGATCAATAAGGAACCGAAGTAAAAATACGCATGTCCCATGCTTTCAGAATCACTAGGAGGGAGAGAATAGCACAAGCTTCAAATAAACTAGAGAAATAAATGCCAAATTACAACAGAGCTCCCTCCACCAGCAGCAGCAGCAGCTTTGTCTACAGAGAGGACCAATGGGGAACAGCATGCCAGCAGGAGGGAGCAAACCTACCACCCAGATTTCTGTTTCCTAATGTCATTCTGCACCAAAGGGTGCCAAGGCTCTTTGAAGAGTGGTTGATTCCTGGTATGGGCAGGAAAGGTTTAAGATGAGCCTGGAACACCTTGTGCCAAAAGAAAGGAAGTGCTTAAAAAAATGATGGGAGCATGACAAGAAGACACTAGTGCCAGTTTTAAGGGGCTCCCACTGGCCAAGACTGGAACATTTAGAGCATTAAAATAAATAAGCACAGTGATGGATTAGAACCCAGTGAATAAGAATCTGTGAGTCTAGCCCACCCGGTATGGCTCAGTGGTTAAGTGTTGACCCATGACCCAGGAGGTCACAGTTCAACAGTCAAGGTGGGTTCAGTCCCCAACTGGAGCATGCAGGAGGCAGCTGATGAATGATTCTTTCTCATCATGTTTCTATCTCTTCCTCCTTCTCCCTTCCTCTCTCTGAAATAAGTAAAAACATATTTTTTTAAAAAAAAATCTGTGAGTCTACATACTGATAGTAAATAGATGGATAAATAAATCTATAAACAAAGAATCATCCTTACAGAAAAATGCTGCCTAATAACTATAGAAAAAAATAATCATTTTGTAAACATGATGCTAAACATTGATCCATGCAAACATCAATGGGTGCTTAATCTTGAATCTTGAATGTAGAAGTTTGATGAGTAACAAGATAATCACACAGCCTCAAAATATCTCCCATCACATTATTTATTAATTATTATGGGGAAAATGACTATACAGTGAAGAAATTAGGCCATACATAATAAAGTGATCAAATTAAGATCACTAATGGGGGCAAATGGACATCATATGACTTCAGATCTGATGCCCCCAGAAAGAGAAGATAGGTCAGTTATATAATGTCCCTGCCAAAAATACATAACCTGAATCTCATCATGAGGAAACACCCATTCACAATGTGCTGATATAAAAAATGAAGAATGAAGTATACCAGATTATCTCTAGGTCCCTTCCAGTACTGAGCTTTTATGATTCTAAAGGAAATAAATATTATTTTTAATGTATTTTTATTGATTTCAGAGAGGAAGGGAAAGGGAGAGAGAAATAGAAACTTCAACGATGAATGAAAATCATCTATTGGCTGTCCTTACTCGCTCTAGCTGAGTTTTGAGATCCTCACTAAGAATCCAACGCAGCTTTCCAGTATCATCCCTTGCCATTTCCCCACATAAACTCTTTGCTACAAGTAAACTAGTCCCTTTACTGGCTTCCAAACATATCCTATGTCTCTGCTGAGAGACTAACCTCCCCATGTTTTAGAGTAAGTACCGTATGTCATATTTAATAGATGTGTTATATGCCAGGCATTGTTTTGATGTCTATAAATACATTAATTATTTTAATCCTTATAATAACCACAGGAACTAAGCATAATTATAAACTCCCATTTATAGATGAGGCAGCCGAAATTTGCCCAAGATTACACAGCTATTGGGTGATATGTGACACAGGAGTTTGAACCTCAGAGTTCCCCAGTCACTGCTGGTAACCACTGCACATGCTGCCTAGTTCAAATCCATTCTGCTGCTTAGAAACCTCCCTGTCTTCTATGCCCACAGGGTCTCGGAGTCCTCTGATACCATAGCAAATATATTTCCTGCTACTCATTTCCCTATTCCCCCTACCACAGCATACTATTTCATAGCTCAGCGTGTTATTTTCCCCTCTTTTATCATTAGTCATCTTGTTATATGTTCGTGTCTTATTCATCTAATCCTTCTAAGCAGAAGTCATACACTCATTATTATTGATTTATTGCTTGATTTTCTTACAGTTTCATTGTTATTGCTTTGTTAGTTATACATATAGTTATACAGTGCTATTTACTTATACATATAACGTAGTAGACTTCCTTCAAAATAGATCCATGCTTCAATTACTTTGGAATGGTCTTAGATTGGATTTTTAAAATTTTTTGAAAAAAAAATCCACGGCAAAATCAAAATGTACTCATTCGTTCAGCCCACGGTATTTCTAGAACATTTATTATGTAGCTATGTAGTTATGGACTATGTTAGGCCCTCAGAACATGGGCATTTAGAATTCAGTTCCTCACAGCCTGTGCAGAGTATAAGTAGATGCTTATGTTAGAGTTCCAGCATGTTGCAATGAGGGCTTTCGTAGAGCTACAATGAGAATGTTGCAAGAGCAATTGCACATTGAACACTGACTGGGGGAAACATGGAAGCTTCCAGGAAAGGGTCACATCTGAGGTTAGTTAACTAAGAGAAGCAAGTGGCTGCATTTTGAGAAGAGAGATCAGCAGGTGAGCATATACCCCCCAAAAAGGGTTATATAAAATGGCAGAGTATGGTTAGGGTAACTGCATTGGTATGTGTAGGCTGTCAGGGAGAACAAGTCCAGGGAGAGACTGGAAGAGAACATGGAAAGCCTCGGAGAGCGTCATACGCCCTTGGATCAGCTGCCCCTTGTTCTGCTTCACAGTCCTGTTTCAAGAAAAGCTCCCTGAGCTTCAAGTCATTTTCAGTGGTAGAAGCTCACCGTGAGCTTGTGTAATGTTTTGCTGCCTGCCCTGGTTTTCTCCAGGTCCTCAGTGTGGGGCACTGGGAGAAGACCACTCCCTCAGCTCTTCAGTATAAGGCGCTCAGAAGCAGCCTTGTAGGGTGGGGGTTATAGACCTCTTGGGACCACCCTCACCAAGGGGAGAGAGTCCATAAATGCTTCTTCCTGTGGTACTCAGGTGCTGTGGCTTCTGAAAGGCATTCTAGACCCTCCTCAGAAGGCCCTGGCAGGATCCAGGATGGAAGGACCCCAGTTGCCCATAGGAGTAATGAGTGCACCTTTGCATTGGTTTATCCCCTTCCCTCTTCATTCCTCCATCTCCCTCCTGCCTGAGATGACCTCCCCAATACACAACCTGTACCACCCACGTCCTATTTCACACTCTGCTTTTGAGAAGAACTCAGGCTCATCTACCAGACTAAAAAGTTTTGATTTTATATGTAAATGCTACAGAGAACCATTGGTTTGTTTTTAGCAGGAGAGCAATATGATTAGCTTTTCAGTTGTAGGAGGAAAGGATCGCCGAAGGCAAGCCTGGAGGCTGGAAAATTAAATAAGAAGAATTTCTTCATGTCTACAGCAACACAGACTTACTGACCACACCCAGGAGGTAGATCAATTTTTTAATGAGAAAATAAATAACCAGATGGCACGTTCTGAGGGCATTTTAGGAAAAGAAAAATGTGCAGGGACTAGCTCTGGCTCCAGGATAAATCATTAAGGAGTCTTCACCTTTTCCTATTTTGATGTTCTTTTCGGCCTCTTTTTAGCAGCAGTGGTATGCTGGTAAATTACTTTCAAGGGGAAGAAAAAAAGCACAAATACTACTTCATAGTATTTGCTGGGAATACTCACACCATGGCCAATTTCAAACTGCTAAGGGTTTCATAACATCTCGCACACTTTCTGAATATATAATAACCCTTTCCTCTATAGCAGAACATTCTCTCCTTTGTTCTCTGTACTTGCACAGAGTGGTTTGTCATTAGACTGCAGGTCCCAAATTGCAGTTCTTTGTTGTTCCTGAATAAACCCATTTTTTTGAAGAAATATCTGGCTGTTTGTTTAAAGTCAACACTTTAACCCTTTGTACTCGCTTGCTTTTTTTCTCGATTCCTTTATTCTAATGCTAACCGTGTCAAGTCACACTCGACATCCAAGTGCAAAAGGTTAAACCAATGGTCATTATATGGAGCTATATTGCCAAATAGCTAGAATTCATGAGTTCAGGAACCAACGGGTAGATGTAGGAATGATCTCATTCACCATCACTCCCAGCCACCCACCTGGACAATTGTGCCTTCCATCCCTGCAACTTTAGGCATTATTAGTCTTTGTCCTTGGTCCCAGAAGGGAGCACTTCCACCAAGCAATGCAGAAAGAGGCCCACTAAACTTAAACGCTACACTTGACACCTGGTAGCCTTGGACTCATCATGACAGTAATCCAGCTGACATAAAAAGGAGTTACATAACCGGCAGGGGTAATAGAGCTTGATTGTCTCAAGGAGGAAGCACTGCTGCTACATATTAGGGGCAGGTAAAACTATGCCTGGTCCTGGGGTACCTCCCTTGGTTTTCAATGTAAATAGGCAAGTACAGTAACCACGGCCTAGTAAGGGCATAGTGAGCAGAGGCTCAGGTTCCACAGGGACTAACCCAACCTCACAAGCTGCCTGGATGAGCAGAAGTGCTATCTAAGAGGAGAGGTGTCTAAAATGGATAATAAAAGAGGGAATGTAAATATTAGTTATTACTTTAAGACCAACAACAGTGTTGGGGCTATAATTTATCCCCCTAATTCTCTCACTAACTGTGACAAGGCTGTGTGCAGATGGAATAAACTTAATGGAAGAAGCAACTAATTCTGAATAGTGCAAAAGGCAGACTATAGTGGATGCTTCCAGATTTATTTCACAATGCTAGTTGATCCATCCCTCAGCTACTGTAAATACTGGCTGCTAAAAGATAAAATTCCCCCTTCTCTGGATAAATGTTTCAAAATGTCTCAGCAGAATTTATGAGGCACACACACGTACACACACACACACACACACACACACACACACATGTACACGCACACACACATACGCAAAGCCAATGGCCAATGACAGACTGATACAGTCATACAAAATGCCAGCCCTTTGCTGTAAGGGAGACCAAATCTATGGTGCAATTGCTATTGTGAATGTCCAGGCTGAAGCTGGTTTCTAGCCAAGATCACTGCCTGGCTTAGCTTTCTTCCCCTGTCCTCATCTGCTTCCTTCTCCCCCTTTCTTCAGAGAATGCTCTCTTAATAAATCACTTTCCACAGGAAGCCAATTTCAGGTTCTGTTTCTAGGGAACTCAACTTCGGACAAAGGAGGTCTCGAGAGTAGGGAAGTAGGAAAAACAGCAGAAACAATTTCAGAGAGCAGATCAACACTTAAGGCCAAAATATTCGGGGACCATGTTTTCTCATGGTCCTTTAAATCATATTGGGGTGTTGTCAGCTCCTAGCAAGTAAAACAAGTTAATATCAACTTTGCAAATTTCCCTGAGGAACCCCAGTTGCCCATAACAGTAATCAGTGCACCTTTGCATTGGTTTATCCCCTTCCCTCTTCATTCCTCCATCTCCCTCCTGCCCTGAGATGACTATTATAAGAAAGAGACCTAAAATTATTGGTCACACGTAGGCACTCAATAAAGAGTTGTTCTTAATACTAATAGTATTCTTTTAAATAATTAAAAAAAAAATTTTATCTTTATTGTTGAAAGTATTACACATATCTCCTTTCTTTTTTCCCCCACTGACTCCCTCCACCCCACACCTGCTCCTCCCAGGCCTTCACCACACTATTGTCTGTGCCCATGGGCTGTGCATATATGCATACAAGTTCCCCAGGTTAACTTCTCCCCATCCACCCACCCACCCAACCCCACATTCCCTCTGAAATTCATCACTCTGTTCCATGCTTCAATGTCCCTGGATCTATTTTGTTCATCAGTTTATTTTATTCATTAGATTCCACATATGAGTGAGATCATGTGATACTTGTCTTTCTATGGCTGGTTGGCTTATTTCGCTTAGCGTGATACTCTTCAGGGTTTTGTGTTTTGTTTTTTAATTTTGTGAAAGCTTGTTTATGACCAGCAGAAGCAGGAGAGCTGGAGCAGCACTGCTGAAAGGCTTTCTGAGAAGGGGTCTGCCCTGCTCTGCATGCAGAGGGCTTTTCTCTCATTGTTCTCAAATGCGAAATGAGTTCCAGCCCACTGACTTCCGAGCCCCCCAGGTGCCGGGCTTGGGAAGCGAGGAGGGAGTGAAGGAGCTGTGGGAATGATCGCTGTGACTCTGCAGTCATTGTGTTTTTGTTTTGTATTTTGGTTTTGATTTAAAGGAGGCAGGCAGGGAGAGAAAAAAAATAAAGCAATATGTACTGTTTGGGGGAAGTTCCTTACTGTTTTAGATTGCTCAGCTTAAGTCAAATGTGGCATGCACCTCTTTAAAATTGCACAATTAGCACCCCACGACAGATAAAATAAATAACGAATAAATTTAAGACTTTTAACTGCTGTTAGTTGAAAATAAATGGTTTAGCACCCCTAAGGTCACTTTGAGGTTCTGAAGTTTTAGTGTTAGAATAATTAAAGCCATCAAGAAAAAAAAAAAAAAAAAAGCTCTAGACCTAAGGAAAAAAATAACAGTCAGAAATCAAAAGGAATAGATACTAAAAATAATTAAGAAAAAAACAAACTGGAAAGACAGAAAAACAAAACACAAGGACAGGCAAAATAAATGTAGGCAGGTTGTGAAATAAGATCACTAGTAAAATGGTTTTGTAATTCAAGTAGCATAACCCAATGTGAGTTAAATTGCATAAAATTAAAATTGTCTCATCAAAGTTCTTGGATGATGATGGGCAGGCACCACTGCTTACTTATCCACGAGCTCCATGGATAAGTAAGTTCCCAACCCCATGCCCCATGCTCTCTTCTGCCATAGAGGCACTGCCATAAATAACTTCACATTCCCAGCCTCCTGGTATAACAGGGAGTGGCCATAACTCTCTATTCTGCCAATGAACTGTACAAGAAAGCGTCTAGGAAGTTTCTGGAATTTTCTTTTCTTTTCTGATAGAAAAGGCACACCTACAAAGAATATTCTCTTTTGTCACTCCTCCCTTTCTGTTTTTGATTCTGGCCTGGCTTCAAACTATAGCAGCCATCTGGAATCTGTGAGGGAACATCACAAATAAGCCAAAGAAGAAAGAGCAGAGCAGGAACTGGCTTATCACATTATGAAGCCAGCAAACAACCTCAGAGGCCTCTTCTGAGCTTCGTACACAATGTGACTTGTAGCACAGCACATCCCATATAGATACAAACAATTACCCAGATTAGTGTTGAAAGACATAAATCAACCCAGGCTATTGCTAAAGAAGAGAAAGAGTCCAGGTCTATGCAGAAGGAGCAGGCCAGGCTTTCAGGATGACTGGCATTGCAGAGGAATGCTCAGACACAAGGCGCATGGGTGCCCGGCTGGCAGAGCTCACAGGTATGGAGCCAAGCGCAGCAGAGCCAGGCTGACCAACATGGCCAAGCAGCCACGGGAGGTTAGAACTACAGAATCCAAGACAAAGCAAACCAGGTAGGGGCTGCCACCAAGACAGGATCTTGAACAGAGGAATTAGCCTTGGGAAAGCAGGTTGTGTGACAGGGGCTAAGCCAGGTTTAGAGGCAGCAGCTGGGATTTCCCAAAGGGAAGTGAGTTCCACCAATAAAGCGTGAAGCACCAGGATGCCTTTTCAGGAGTGGCCCTGGACTTACTTCCCACGCAGCTCTGGTTTTAAAAGATGTAAGATGGGGGCGGGGGGAGTGAGGGGGCAGAATCTCTATAAGATTTACAGAATTGGGTCATGAGTCCTGCCTCTGTCCCCCAGGAAGCTCCTGAATACTTATATTTTGCAGTAACTATGTGTTTGTTTCCCTCCTAAGAAGGAATTTAGTTTCTCTGAGGACAGGAATGATGCCTTATTCATATTTTCATACTCATTGCCTAGCAGAGTTCTTAGCAAGAATTAATTCAAAATTTGTTTGAGGGATGGGTAATAAAAATAGGAACAGTATCCACTGAGCCCTTACAATGTTCCAGACATTGTGCAAAATGCTTATCCGTGATGGTTCATTTAGTTCATAGGAAATAGTCACTATCATTATCCCCACTTTACCGATGAAGAAAACTGGCAGTATAGAAGTAAATTTTCCCAGAATGCCCAACTAGGATGTGGCAGACTCTGCTTCTGAAACCAGGTCATCTGCCCCCAGAGAACAGTACCTTGACCCATTAGTGGAAAGACAATAAGCACCAAAATCATTTAAGAGCCTACTAGAGGGTTATGACACTGTTTCTTCTTTCTCTCACATAGAAAGTGGGCTTTGGTTCCTAGACACATGGGTCTTCTTTGGGAGTAATCAATATAGCTATGCTTTAAAGAGCTGGGCACAAAGCAATGAGGTTGGGTAATTCCAAGAGTCAGAAGAAGTAAAATTTGGGCATCCTGGAAAAGGACTTATGTGACAGGCCTCACGGGCTGCCTGCAGCATCAGAGGGCTGAAGGGGCAGCAATGACAATGGATCCACCGGGTTTCAGGTGCACAATTCCATAACACATCATCTGCACACTGTATTGTGTGTTCACCATCCACCACCATTTATCCCCCATACCCTCCTCCACCTCCACCCACCCCCTCTCCCTCCAGCAATCACCATGCTATTGTCTGTTTCCTGAGTTCTTTCTCTTTTTTTCTTTTTTGCTCAATACCTCCATCCCCAATGTCTGCCCTCTGCCCACCCCCCCCCCCGCCCAGCTGTCAGCCTGCTCTCTATCTACAAGCAAGAAATAAAAAGAGATCTTTAATTCTATACCTCTAGTTACATAAAAGATTCAGAAAAGAAGCAACTTCTTTCATAACCTAATTTTATTGTTTAGGAATCAATAAAATAAGGACTACTCCCATAATTTGATGTATTAACTGTGTGGGAGAGTGATATGAACAAATGTACATCTATTTCTTCCCTCCTAATGAAATATTCTAAGACACAAATAATTTGCCAGCAATTAGGTGAGATAATGAATTGTTAGAAAAATGAAATTGAGCAAAGAGATCATAAATATAATTTCCATAACCAAAAATTTCTTTATGATATATTTATTCTGTTTATAATCTCTAAATTCCTCCCAGGCAATAATGATTGAGAGACTGATATAGTTACATAGTGTGTCAATTAATAGACTGTTAAATGTTTATATTGTTCTTATACAACATTCACAATACTGAATTTTAGAGAAAATATCATAAACTCTGCAAGCATGACCAGGCCACCCAAAGGATGTCTGTATAGTTCTGCAGTTATATGGCTTTTAAAGATAATTCCCTAATTATGTGGTACCCACGGGTTGCCAGCATGAGTTCATTAAGCAGTTCCAAGTCATCTGTGGAACCTGTGATTTTGCTCAGCATGTTATTCTAAAGACAGAATTCAGATAGATTCATAGGATTAAGCGTCAAACAATTAAAACCAAGCTCCCACAAATTAAAATGTCATGATGACACAAGCGTTCTAATGAACAGAGGAGAATAAGAGATATTCCAATAAGATATTCAATGAACTAAAGAGAGGAAGTTTTAGTAAGATTCATAGAACATGGATAAGTCAGTGCTCATGGTCAGAGTCATCATTACAGACTTCTGGAGACTTGTAGGATCAAGATAAGAGTCATTAATTACAGTTATTGGGCCTGGAGACAGAACTAGATTAGAAAGCAAGAGAAGCTAAAGAAAGGGATGCAATAAAATTATAGTCTAATCAGAGAAAGGCTAAAAGGAGAAAAATATAAGCATTGGAGAAATGCAGAGGCTATGTTAAGCCAACACGAAAACAGAGGAGAGTCCTATGGCAATAAGAAACAAAAGTGAGTTTCATATCTGAATTCTTCCCTAAATAGCTTTACTCACCCACTCACAATACACTACTGAATATTCCATGAAGGCAAGAATTGGTTTTCATCCCTCAAATTATGTAGCATAGTGCTTGCTCCATAATAGATAGGCAGTAAATGGCTGTTACATGAATGACTGAAAAAATATTGAAGTAGAAAGGACTGAATGGAGCAAGCTACTAATGCTTCATGATGCAAACTCTATTCTTATCCAAGATGGGAAATTTCCAAAGCCAAAAGAGATGGAAAAGAACAAAATAACCACTGTCTCAGAGGATTTCACTTCATTCATAATTCAAAGGAAGAATTTATTGAAGTCCTAATCAGTATCAGTGTCAAATGTTGTGACTAAGAATAGTATGTGGAAGGTGGTCACAGGATTTTAAAGAATATTGGTTTGCAAGTCTTTAATTGCACATAAAAATATATCAGTAGTGCCAACTCATTTTGGGGGCTTTTTTCCTGTTTCTTGAATTACAAGTCACCTAATTGCATAATGTAGTTTCTTGCATTGTTTGGAATTGTACTAAAAGTTCTAGAGTTTCTTGTCTACTCCCTGATAGCTAAAAAGGCAATATTTCCATTAGTGGGTGCTTATTTTGATAGTGGGTGCTTATTTATTGTATTCTGCTTTTAAAAAATAATCTTTTAATCCTATAATTTAATGTTTCACACACAGAGAAGAAAACTTATTATTAATAGATTAGTGATAATACGATGTCATAAAATTGTGAAAAATAAAGATGTCAATGCTCATAAATAATAAGAACGGTGCCTGGCTTCAGCAAACACTTAATCAATGTTAATTTTGTTGTTGTTGCTTTTCCAAAGTGGTCCAGATAAACCACTGAGACCAAGGAGTCATGAAGAGTATCACCTTGTTTTCACTGGAGTAACATTCTATTAACAAAGCTGGATTCAGTGAGCCAGAGACAGATAATAAGTATGGCTGGAAACGCCTGTTAATATCCATCCTATAGTGAGTGAATGCTGAGCACAGTCTTTATTGGAATTATTACGGCATCCTGTTCCAAAGGTGATCCTTGTAATTTCATGGTAATTTAATCAAATAATGTGATAGACATGATAAGTTTTGATACATTTAAAAAATACAATTTTAAAATGAATGGAGGTGATTCAACTCTACAGAAACACCTTCCGTAGCTGAAGACTGAATATTCACTAGAATAATAGATTTTAAAGTCTGCTAACTGTTGGAGACCGGGTGTAAGCTGGCATGGCCCTTGCACTCGAAGGGGCTGGCAAGACCCAGCCCCCTACCCACACAGTTTTCCCAGGCTTGTTTGGATGGTGGTTATCAGTAGAATGAGAGCAACCCTTTCATGCCTTACCAAGAAGTCTGTAACTATTTACTGAGATTTGCTGTACTGAGAATCTGCCTGATTTACTATACCAAGAATTTGTCCTTCTGCTCTGTCTCTCCCTTAGAGATTAAGAGGAACAAAGAGTACATTCCTCTTCACAGACCTCCTATTCAGTAATTTGTGTATAAAAGGCTTTACGCAGTTAATAAACCTACTACAGTCTCTCGATGACTCGTAGTCCTCCTGATCCCGCTGTCCTGTCTTTCTTTCTTTTCTCAATTCCTACCTCCCTACCTCAGCCCGGTTCAACCGTCAGGCTGGCCCTGACAGCTAACCAAATGTTGACCTTTCAAAAGATCAGATTAAACCATAACATGACTTAGTTAGCCTTATAAATCTTCATATTCATAATTATAACACTTCAAAAAGTAAAGTTGAGAGGTTTTGCATATGGCATTATATTTTGTAAAACGTACATAGCTAAAACAGAGAAAGGCATAGTTCTTATGTTACTAGCTTTGGGCCAGATGCTTGATTTCTCTGATACTCAATTATCTAAAAACTGCATTATAATAATAATTTTCTTGCTCATTTCACAAAATTTTGGGTACACTGAAGCAAAATTATGTATGTGGAAACCTGCAAAATGCAACTCATTTGCAAATTCAATAGTACTTTTATTTTATTTGTCTTAAAATATTAGAATACTCATAAATATAAACACACTAACCACATGTATATATGTAGTTGAGTTCTTAGAAGGAGCCATCAAATTATAATATCTGGTGTAATTATTTTCCTTCTTTGTATCTATTTTTCTCTATACTACAACTTTAAATTTGTAGAAAAATAGGGAAATGATATTATGAAAATTACAATAGAAGATTCTAATGGAGTATACAACAAAGTATATAAGTTTGAGGATAAGATCAAGATAAGCTTACAGTCTGAAATTTAATTACTGTCTGAAATTTAATCCTGTAAGAATAAGTTAGAAAAATTAATTGCCTTAATTATCTGAATCACTGACCCACCCTAAGCGATTTTGGAAATATGTTGCTGCTAAGAATAAGGTATAGCTCAAATCTAATCATGCAAACTGGGTGATGAGAGCTATGTGGCTCTGTAATTTGTGTTGCATAGGATAACACAGTGACTTCTTTTAAAAATTAAAAATAATAATTTCTTTCTAAAATATTCCATTAATGAGGAATAAAATCATTTATCTAGGTAGAAATATGCTTACAACAGAATGTCTTAAAAATAACCAAAACATTACACCTAAATCAGAGTGTACTGTTAAGATTTCTGGGCCTGCTCCTGAACCAACTAATTGATACGTCAGAATACTCATAGGACCCCTAACCAGTTTTGCTCAGTGGATAAAGAGTCAGCATGCGGACTGAAGGGTCCCAGGTTCGATTCCAGTCAAGGGCATGTACCTTGGTTGTGGGCACATTCCCAGTAGGGGGGTGTGCAGGAGGCAGCTGATTGATGTTTCCCTCTCATCGCTGTTTTTAACTCTATCCCTCTCCCTTCCTCTCTGTAAAAAATCAATAAAATATATATATTTTTTAAAAAGAATACTCATAGGAAGTATGTCTGTCAGGATATCTTTATTTTTTTTGGCTCAAGAAAGACCCTCATTATGATCTAGCAAATCATAGATCAATCTATATCTTCTTTGTTCTCCTCATTAAATATTGAAGACATAAAAAAAAAAACAATATGGAATCTGTTTAACTTTAGGAAACTGGATGAATTTCCCTTTTACACTCTAGGTCAATGATTCTCAAGCATAAATGTATGTAAGAACAACCTGGAGAGCTTCCAATAATGCATATTTCCAGGCCTCTATTAGATTCTAGGTTTTCAGATTTCCAAACTAATCTCTCCTGAGTATTAAATTTTTGGCATCTTTATGAGAGCTAGAAAAGTCAAACATCTGGATCTGAAGAGCTACAATCTAGACTGGCTGGAAGTCCTTGAGCAATTCACCAAGGATCCAAAAATCCACCTGCTACAAGACTCCTCTGAGAATCCAGGTGTCCTTTCTCTCTACGCCTTCTGATCCCTCACTACCCGTAGCAACCTTGTTTAATATTGTACATCCTCAATTGCTCAGAATTCTACAAGGAAAATTAATTGATAAATCAAGCGAAAATTCGTTCTAATAACTCTTTCATAGACGACTTTTTAAATAAGTGCTGCTAAGAAGTAAAAATGTTTTAAGCAAATGATTTCAATGACTATTCTCTGCACAAATTTTTACACAGCACATGCCAGTATTTAATGAGATAGGAATAACAGAATGGTAAACTAATAGAGAGGAAGTAAAATGATTGATGGGGGTCTTTGAAAGATTTTAGTTATATTTAGAGTTTCCTCTCAAGTTTCAAGTTGAGTGCTCCAAGATTTTATAACTGAAAACAGGAAGAAAAACCTGACTGTTTCTCCAATCACAGTTCCTTGCTTCAGTAAGACTGCCTGTGCACTGGAACCTTAATCAAATACCCAAGATACAAGTCCTCACTTTTTCTTTGCTAAGAGAAATTGCTGTTACAGTTGCATGTAGCTAAGTTTGCTGCTTACTTTCCACGGGATATGGAAAATATAAAGAGATCCAAGGAAGAGTCACACCTGGTCCTATAACCCAGTATGGGAAGAATTGAAATGTAACTTCTGCTTTTAGCCCCTAGAACTTCTCTGCTATTGCATTGTGGAATGCATGTGGAAACTCAATCATTCTAAGACATATGCCTAAGACATTTATCACCACTTACGACACATCCCTTAGCAAGCAGCAAGTATCCAAGTCAGCTCTCTACCTAATGCTGTGTAGGTTCTATTGCACAACTCCAGGGGGTGCTATTCACCCAGACAATTAGGTGAATGGAGTCCTTGAAATAGTGCAACTGGCAGCCTTGATTCAAGGTAGGAGTTATGTTTTGTCCTGGAGAGATCAGAAAACATTCCATGGAGATGATGATGAAACTGATGCTGATGGCCAAAATTAGTGAATACCTGCAATATGCTGATTACCCACATTATAAAGAAAGAAGGACTAGGTTTGGGGTAGGAAAGAGGGACTGATTCAATATCAAAGACTTTGAGAGATCTCTGCTAGTAACCACTATTTTCTTCTTAAAGTATATTGGAATGGGGTTAAAGTATTATAAAATGACAGTTTCATTTATTTCTCTCCCAAAAAGGGCAATGGAATTATGCATAGAAAAATATACAAGTAAATATTATAAGCTAATCTAGTACTAAAATTTTGACTTGGAATTTTTTTCCCATTTCCTATTTGCAAATTTATAGCACCATCAGAATAAAGCCATAGGAGGAAAATTTTTTCTCTTGTAGGTTTTGAAGATTTAAGGTACTTATTCAAAAAATATAGGTTTTTGAGAGATTTGAACAAATTCAAGTCAAAGTACTAAAATTGGTAGAGCAGATTTATAAATAATGCTCCAAACCATAAAGCCTTTAGAATCATGACAAGCTAAATGAATTACAATGAATGCAATAATTTTTTTTATTTAATTGTTGTACAGTCTTGGTCTACATCTTGGCAAAAATAATATCTGCATTTAGTGAAACATAGAGGTCACTAAGATGACTTCAACCTAATAGTCACATATCTAGAAATCTATACAAGATTTTTTCCAACCTAGTAAAATGTAGTCATCCATTTCTGATTTTTTGGTTCCCAACTCCCACCCTTAATCTATGAAATCCTTCACAGGTTTTATATATGAAAATAACCTTATATCTTAGCTGCCTTTACCCTTTATTTTCTTTTATAAAGTTCTCATGGCGTGATCTTTCCAAATACTTCCTTTAAAATAAAAAAATAGTCAAGTACCTTTTTAAAAACCCTCTCTCCAGCAGCTTTACATAATGTCAAGGCATTGAATAATTCACAAGATATCATTTTATTTAAATACTGAGAATAACATAAAATGGTATTAGAATGAAAAATATTGGTTTGCTACCTTAATGATAGTGACAATGAATTTCATTCCTGAATCTGATCCCTATTTTTAACCGAAAATCATCTTACTAATGTTTCCAGGCAATTCCAAAAGCTATCTTAACATTAATTCATTGCCAAGGGCCCAGGGCCTGAATAATACATTCCTACATTACTGTGCAGAATCTACCACATTTTAAGAGCGATTTTTTTTACTATAAAATCTGGGTCTCAGTCTGTACTTTTATAGAAGAATCAATTTTGTAAGTACTACTCTCAGAGTTCTAAAGAGCAAATTAATGGAGAAATGCAGTTCAGATGAGCCTGCAACCTCCTCGGGAATGAGCGAGGCAGACTTAGCCTTTCTCTCTTTACAACAGCCAACTGAATCCATCCCCACGGACTGCAGCATTCAATCTTTTTCTGCTTTCAATACCTACGCAGGTAATGATGAACAACAACTCGGTGTCTTCAGGATGATAAGCCAGAAATCAACTTCTAAGTTTTGCTCAGATGCTTTGAACACTATAGTGTGTCTTTTTTTCTTGGTTAAGAAAGAAATATGTTGTTTTAGTCACTACACACTGGAAGTAAAGACCCCTTAACTGGTAGAAACTTGGCTTTGAGAAGTCAGCCTAGTTTGCTAAGCGTCATAACCCGGTTTTTAATCAGTGGCTGTGGAGACACTATCTGAGATGGGAAAGTGGCTCATGAAGTATGTAGGAGCCACGGATGAGAGAGGCGCGCTTTAACCTGGAGCACAGAGTGGTGTGGATGGAGACGGTGAGTCGGGAACCAGGTCGGGAGGAGCGAAGAGCAACGACTTACCTGTAACACTTTGGTCAAATTGTTGAACAGAGCTTGGCCGGCGCTCACTTTGTATTTGACGCCTCGGACGGTGCCGTTTTTGCTTAAAATGTTGACTCTCCTGGTGCCGAAACTCTTCTCGCTGGCAGCCCTTGCCAACACCAGCAAGTTATCCTGGTCGTTCTCCTGCTCGTCGCTTTCTGACCCGAGGTGGCCGTTTTGCGGCCCATCAGACTCGCTCAGCCCATCGATGCCGCAGACGCTGGCGCACTCGGAGTCCAGGGAGCCTGACGGCTGCCCATCCTCGTACACCTCCTTCAGAACCCGCCCGCTGTGCGACGACGCGATCCGAAACCGCACTTTCCGCGGCCTGTCGCTCTCCGGCTTCATCTCCCTTTTGAGCATGGTCACAGCCCCCCACACCGCGGGTCACATCTTTCTCGGCCCCCCGTCACTGCATGCGTCCCCCTGCCGCATAGCGATGTCAGGACGTCATTCCGGTGACAGCAGCACGCATATGAAACTAGCATCGAAAGGAAAGGAGATTCCCAAGAACTCACAGCGCATCTCTGCTATTAATAATGAATGTGTGTGTGTGTGTGAGTATGAGTGTGTGTGTGTGTGTGCTATGGTTACCTTTAAACTAAAACCTGCAAAACGATCCCAGCCGTTAAATATTCAATAGCTAGGGTGGGCTCTTTAACAGGACAAGTGCAAGAAAGCGGCAGGCAACGAAACAGAAAATAAGTGTGGGCATGGAAAGGAAAGACTTGAACTTCGAAGCCAATAGGGGGTGTTGAAAAGGATCTTAGTGACCGAAGTATCTCTACAGTTCACTGTCCAGAGTGGGGGCCAAAGATAAAATAGGGAATCACATGCCTAGCGTCAGAGATGTCCTAGTCTTCTCACAGGGCTAATTCCCTCTGCATTTCACTCTCAGCGAGCAGCCTTTAAAAAGAGCAGTGAGCACGCTCTGTTTCTGCATAGAGCTCTCATTGCTGGTTCTTAAATCATTGATCAGATTCACCAGCTTTGTATGCAGTGAATTTGCAACCTACATCGTGACGCACAAGGGGCTTTTCTACAGAACAATTTTTTAACAGAAAAGAGAGGACTTACTTGCCCCACTTCTGCTGGTAGAAACACGTTCCCTTGGACAGAGGGAAAGGTTTTTGGAAAGGAAACGTATGGAGCAGTGAAGGAAGAATGGAACAATCCCCCAAGCCAGCCAGATCAGCCAAAGCAATCCAGGTGATCGGCATCGATAAATATTATATCCAAATCGCCCATGCATAGAGAAGAGGCCTCCTTCTGCCGCGCTCAGTGTATTTCCTGTCACGTTGGCAGGCACCTGAGGAACCGCTTGCGGTAGAGAGCCATACTGAAACTCACACTGCAGCGAGGGCCCCGGCCTGTCTGCATCTCCAGAGAGAGAACAAGCAGCTGGCCCTCCCACTACACCTCACGTTTTTCCATGTTTATGGTTTTATCTGATTGTGACCTGAATTTATACCTATTTTAGAAAAATTCAGAAAATAATAGCACAAAGCTGGAAAGTCACAAATAATCTCACAAGAGGTGTTCACCATGTTGCTTCCTCGCCTGTCAAATCGTTTCTATTTCATAGAGTGTTCCCAAAGATTAGACAGAGTGATGTATATGAAATGGTTAGCACGCTGCTCAGTAAACGATAGCTATGAGTTCTTACTTGGTTCCTTAAACTAGCTAAAGATACATACTATTTGGAGGACAGTGAGAAGAATGGAACTGGAAAAGCATAAGTAACTGACAGGGAATAAAGGCAACCCATTCTGTTTCTGGTCTGATTCTAGGGCTTCCGGATTAAACCAGCCTGCCACCAGGTAGATCCTAGAGAAGGGCTCCGGTTTCCAGCAGCCGTGTTCATGTGCACATCTCTGGACTGAGCGTTTAGTGTATCTAAGTGCTGTGCCGGGGCAAGGGGCTCAATGCTGGCATACATCCTGTCACTATGGATCCTGAGGGGGCATAGCTGTCTCAGACTCCTGGGGCTGCTCAGCTGTGGAATCAACACATACCTAGCATTTCCGTTTTATAGTTGTACCCAAACTCTCTAAAATTAACACAAAGGGGATACATAGAGTCCACAGAGCAACAGCTTCCCAAAATAAATTTTACAGTTCAGTTTTCATCTTTGATTCCCCAATGGATCTTGTAAAGGGTTTCATATATAAACAATGCTTAAATGTTTGCTGAATTGAAATTAGCTAAGTTAGATTTTAATGTCAAAACAAACTGAAATTAGGAGAGAGTAATGATCACTTCCATCTCTTTTTTGTCCTGCTTCCAGTCCATGTGCAAGGTAAGAAATAATGTTTATTGACTTTTTAGGCAAAATATCTCAGTCAATGCTGTTGGTATCATAAAAAGGACCATCTACACTTCATAAGAAATTGTTGAATGCTAGACAACAAATAATATACTCTGCCTACACAATCCAAGTCCCAGAGGAAATGAAAGAATCATGAATCAAGTTTACCTGCTAAATGGTGTTAAAAACTTGACTTAGCTGCCTTCAACTTACAAAAGCCAAATGGCTCAAACATCCAGTCCACTTCACACTTAATAAGCTTAAGCTTCATTCTCAAGCACGAAACAAGGATTTTTCTTTCCTCTTGAATAATGTGTTTCTTGTGTATCATGTGGCTAAGAATCTTCAAACTGCAATACAGAAAAAAATCACTTTTATGTCCTTCAATCAGATTGCCACTCTCTGTAGAATACTTATAAATATGCCTTATGGCAAAAAAGATTTTTAAACTAACTTCATTATTACTCTAAGATATTGGTATATGGATTTGATATATTTTAATTCCTAAAAAAATGAGATAATCAATGAATGGCATTATGTCTATTCTTCTCCTATACATGGGGAGTTTACTTCTTAAATTTCTGCTTGGAACCATACCCAAAGCAAATCCAACGACTGTGGGGTGGGGGAAAGGTCTGAATGAACAAAGCACTCGAGAATAAAGATTGATGAATAAACCATCAAAATTACTGACTCAGACCCAGAGATACTCAAGATATCCACTAAATATAAGAAAGACCAGTGTTTATCCTTGATATTTTTCCAAAATCAGGACAGAAATAAAAAAACAGAGACGTTAAGTCACAGTCTTAGAAACATCAGCCTAGAGCATAAATGCAGTTCTTCAAATCAGCAGCACATAGAATGTCAGTGCGTCATGTGGCAATCTGGGAGTGTAAATCCCTAGAGGGGCAATTTATTTTTCCATAGTGAGAATGTTCTGGTGGAAACTGTAAAAAGATTCTTCAGAATTTCAAATCCATTGAAATAAAGTGACAATCCTCTCAGAGACTACCCTGCTGATAAATTTTTCTTATTCATTTTAAATTAATGAAAAAGCAGAATGTCAAGAGAAACATACAAGTCTGGCTGAAAATATATATATTAAAAAATGAACAAGAAAAGAAATGAGACAGACTTCCTGTCTTATTCTTGTGGTTGAACTTTTTTAAATCAAAGAAATTTTAACACACATTATGTTTTATCAATAAATGCCATACCTTTAAAATGATTGGACGCTGCCACTTTAAAGTATCACAAATTATAATTCAAATTGTGTTGTATTTTTTTCTTCCAAGAGCATGATGATAGAACAGACCCCTGGGAAATTCTAATTCTATTATCCTATCATCATCGTTGCCAAGGTTACAGAGGACTTGATTCTAGTGTCTGAGATGAAGGTTAAAGCTGGCAGGGACAGGAAAAATGGGGAGACGGCAAGATACGAAAAAAACAACTGTTAATTTAGAGATCTAGAGATGTTTTTGGATTTCTGGTGGGATTGTAGTCCTGAGTCCACAAATAAACTAGAAAATTATTTAAGAGCACTTCGGGGATACCCAGAAGAGGCCAAATTTCTCCCAACAAGAAGGCATGATAGAATATGAATTTTGAGCTCTGTGGCTGAAAAAGCACATCACCCCAGAAGCTCAGCCATCTCTCCCAAAGTCCAATTATACATTGTAGAGAGAGCTTTTGCAGATATATAATTTTTGCATCATTTTTTGCAAAGTGAGTTAATGCAGTTTCCAAAGCATTTGGAACTCTATGGTAATTTGAGTGATTTGGCTTGGATCAGCTCTGCTTGCAAATAGAATTTTTTTTTTCTGTATGACTATAGAAGTCATATTAGAAGCTAAATAAAAATTCCTTAATCACTTATATTGACTCTCCACCATTAGAAGATTTGCACAAAGGGTATTTGAGATAACCTTTGCTCTCAAGAAGTTTGTCATCTTTACGGAAACTAACTATGATTAAAATTTAATTCGTTACAGTTGACATACAATATTATATTTGTTTCAGGTGTATACCCCAGTGACTAGAAATATAACTTATTAAGTGATCATCCTGATAAATCTCATACTCATCTCACACATACATAGTTATTAGAACACTAGAGGCCCGGTGCATGAATTCGTGCACCAGTGGGGTCCCTCAGTCTGGCCTGCAGGATCGAGCCAAAACTGGCTCTCCAACATCCCCCCAGAGGGTCCTGGATTGCGAGAGGGTTCAGGCAAGGCTGAGAGACCCCACCAGTGCATGATTGGGGCCAGGGAGAGATGCAGGAGGTTGGTCAGCCAGAGATGAACTGTGGGAAGGCTCCAGGGCATTTCCAGCCCATCTCACTCAGTCCCTATTGGCTGGACCACAGCAGCAAGCTAACCTACTGGTTGGAGCGTCTGCCCCCTGGTGGCCAGTGTACATCATAGCGACTGGTCGACCATTGACTGTCCCCTGGTGGTCAGTGCCTGCCAAAGCGAGTGGTTGAGCTGCCTTAGCATATCATTAGCATATTATGCTTTGATTGGTTGAACAGCCGACCGGTTGACCTGACACTTAATATATTAGGCTTTTATTATATAGGATTATTGACTACTAGAGGCCTGATGCATGAAATTCATGCAAGAGTAGGTCTTCCTTCCCCTAGCTGCCGGCACCGGCTTCTGTCTGGTACCTGGGACCTGGGCTTTCCTCTGGCTGCCAGCAGGCACCCAGGACCCAGGCTTCCCTCCAGCTGCAGCTTCGTCCAGAAGGATGTCTGGAATAACGTCCAGTCTAATTAGCATGTTACCCTTTTATTATTATAGATATTCCCTATGCTGTACTTTACATCCCCATGACTATTCTGTAATGACCAATTAGTACTTCTTAATCCCTACACCTTTTTCTCCTATTCCCCCAACCCCCCTCCCATCTGGTAACCATAAAAATGTTCTCTGTATGTAGAAGCTAGGAGCCTCTTGTAAGATGCAATTGACTCCTGGGGTGAACCTTGCTGCTTTGGGACCTGGGGAATAAAATGAGATGAGGAATTGAGGGGAATATCATCGAACCCACTTCTGCATGAAAACTCCAACATCTGTGACTCCCTGGAGGTGAGCAGTCACTGGGAGCGTGAGAAGATCACACCTTGGTGTGGACATTGGGGCTTCACCAGGGGTGGTGGGTATTGATAAGCACAAGCAAAGGGGGGAAAACACTCCACACAGGGCCGTGTAGTTTTCCACGCGAGACTCACAGAACCCTCTTTCCCAGAAATAATTCTGGAGGCTTTAGAATTGGGGACCCTAAGTCCAGCCAGCCATCAGTTAAAGATTCAGAGCCACAGTAATTCAGGAATCAGTTGTTCTTTCAGGCTGTGGAAGCCCACAACATGTATTTGCCAGTGAATAAATGTGAAAGACTCAACCTGAACGCTGTTCAGGTAGTTAAAGGGGGACATGGGGATCTTAGCACCTTTGGGTGTTTCCTACCATATTTCATAAATTCTAGGACATGTTTTTTCACATGTTCACATCTCTGAAATTGGTGTGCAGATCACTCGGTGACAGTCATGACATAGCTGTCCTCACTTGCATATTAACACCTGCAGACCAGTGTCATTGACTTGGAGGAAAATCAGAGCAATAACAAAGCACACATTTAAATAACGCTACATCATCAGTGGTCTTGACTGCAGGAAGGGCCGACTGCACTGTGTGAAAAAGCACACACATCGAAGAGGCTGGTGGAAAACAATTCACAAGAATAAACTCTGAGAACACAGTTAGGAATATCCTAATCAATTTATTTTACATTTATTTGCCTTTATATGTATACTCAAGAGTGATGTAGAAGAGCATGCTATGTGTAAATACATCTAAAGGAGCTTTTTTGATATTTTTAAATAAAAAGTTGATGACCTTAAAATATTGTGCCATGATTAAATTAGCAGGGCTTCTTCATCGGTTCTCAATGGTTCATAAAATAAGGATGTATCTTCCAGCTGATAGCATCTTAGATTCAATGAAATATGGGCATATTCCACAATATTCACATACATGTAACCTTTAACCTTTATTTAAAGCTGTGTAAGATCCCAAGACAAGGCCTTCATTCCCAGGAAAAAGGCATCTGTACTAGTCAGGAAAACACTGGATCCAATGGACAGGCCATTCACTTATCTGCTGTCTCCACAGGGTCACCTTTCTATCTAATAAAGTCAGCCTCAGAGGGTCTTCCAAGATTTTCTCTCCCCATGTACATCTTCCCCACTACCCTCTCCCTTTTCTTCCTCTCTCTTCTCTTCCCAGGGTCCCAGTGCTCCATGTATTTGTCCCTCCATGTGGTATCAGCCACTGAATCGGGCTCCTCTCACCCCACTGTGGGAACAGGCTCAGGTCTTTCAGAATGGAGCACCTCTGAAACCATGTTCTCTCATCAGTATTGATCGCATCTCATGGCACAAATGCAATATGTTAATGCTGCCGCGGTGGGTGGGTGGGGGATACCTTCTGGCAAGGTGAGAATGGGAAGGAATGAACAGAATAAAACCAGCAAAGAACACTCCCTGTTACCTTATTTAATCTTATAACATTCCTGAGACTAGGGGATATGAAACACCCATTTGACAGATAGGAAAAGTGAGACTAAATGGTGAGTCACAGATGACCTCTAACACGGACCAATAGAACGAGCAGATAGAGCAGCACATTAGCTGTGAATTACATTGGGGGAAAATAATCTTTTATTTAATTACAATAGTAATAAGCAAAGTGTGTGTTAATAATGACTCCTCATATATGTTTACAAATGTTTATTTATGGAGAACTTATGAAGTTACAGAGGGTGTAACTTGATTTAAAATAAAACAGCTATCATTATTTCAATTTATGTTTACTCCACCCAATTCTTATAGGAGTAAAGAAGGTTACAAAAATGCATACCATATAGCAACATAAATTTAAAGCAATTAGAAAAAGGGAGGCATAGAAAAAAATTAAAAAGGAAGCAAAAATTACTGTCCAATCTGCAGATTTAAGAAAGTGAGGCACAATGAGATAAAATTATTCCAAGTTCACTGTTTATCCCCATTTAATGTCCTATATAAATGAAACGTTTGCGTCGAAGTTGGATGCCAGTAATGTTTCAGAAAGTCAGAAAATCAACACTCATTTTTATACTTTCACTTTTTTCCTTAGATATCCAATTGCTTAATTTCCCAACCCATTCATTTATTCAGCAAGTACTTCTTAGTACTTCTCACGTACTCAGCATTGCCCTTGGCCCTGCCCGTGCATAGATGCGCAAAGCTAACCTTCACCCACATAGAAAGTGGCCTGCTCTGCCTTCTCTTCCAGTCATTAGCCAGTTCCACTACCAACAGAGAACAATTTCAACATGAACATTTTAACCTCCAGAAGTTCCCAAGTAATCACTCGTTTTTAAAATGGTAGTACTCTAAAAATGGTGTTATTCATGGAAAAAAAATCTCTTTGTTTCAAGTAAGTACATAATAAAAACATTAGACATTTCCTAGTGTATAGTTTGCTTGGAGTGTTTCAAGTAAGTACATAAGAAAAACATTAGACATTTCCTAGTGTATAGTTTGCTTGGAGCTCCCTTATTAAGGAATGTATTCACCCTTCATAAATAACTTCAATTTTTTTACTGTTCTGGTAGAAAGCAGAGTGCAGAGCAAGTAATATCAAAAGAGAGCATTTTCATGGAAGGCTGTTTCATCTTTTTCAGAAGTTTTCCTCATCCTCTACATAAAAGCTACATAAAGCTCAGATACAACACAGGGAAGGGGAATGGGAGTGGGAATAGGGGACTATGGGGGAAAGAGGCAATTTGCATGGACCAGTGGTGATAGAGCACCATGATCAAGAGCTTATGATTAATTCACCCCACTGTAACCAGATAATGGATATGTGATTATCTGATAGTTGAAATGTTACAGCTAGTTTTTTTTAATTATTCTATGCTTTTATGTAGTTTCAGATAAATATTTATCATATTTAATAAATAAAGCATAGTATTACTCACATTTTTGAGTTATATTAATGTGGGTTTAATTTAAACACACAAAAAAATACTGTCTTAATGCTATAGATGGATGAGCTTTGACAAATATGTACAGGAATCCTTAGATTTTTAAGTCACTTGCTTAAACCAGATCTTCTGTACCAAAAACCAATGCTTTTTCCACTCCATCAAAATACTTTAAAAAAATACTTTTAAAAGTTACCTCAAAACTCATTCATTTTGCCTTGTATTTCAGAATACATCATGGCATTTGTTTGCCTTGAAACATGAATTGCTATAATAAAAGCTTCCACAGAACTACATGTGGGAGGACATCATTAGGCATGTCCTTTGTTCTGTGAAACAATAGAATTGAGTGAAAATAATTTTTTGGCAGTGAAAAAAGCAGAGACTAGACAGGAAGTCAGGACACCATGAGCCTGACATTTGCTTTAGTAAAAGTTAATGACTAGACTTTTTTTTGTGTGTGTGTGGATAGCATTTGACCTATCTTAAAAATATAGAAAGCCAAGACTTCATATATTTAAAATTATGCAATAATTTAAGGAGCGATCATTTCCAACTCACTCCCAGTTTCCTCTTTTCCACCTGCCTGGATTGTTTCCGTCCTCCAGGGGAGTCGCTGGAGAAATTAAGAGCAGAGACAAGCAACTAGACAGGCAGGTACATTAAGAGACACACTGAAGGGTAAGAAAAATGAGCTGCTGGTGTCCAAATGGCACAACTTGGCGAGTCTGGACCCAGGAAGATGGATATGATATGAGGTCAGCCACCCAGACGACGGATGATATTCCTACAGCTGTTAGGGCATTGTCCCCAACTAGGCTGGCAACAGCTTGTAGTCTAGCTTAGAAATCAGATCTCCCTCACCCCAAATCAATTAATTAATACCTCCCCTCTGAATTAAATAACCCTGTCTGCCTGCCCAGCTTCTGTCAACATTATTTCTTCCTAATGCCTGTGCCTTCTCTGAGCTTTCCAACTGCACTTGGCCCTGCCAAGCAGGCTGTTCTTGTTCTTTCATTCCGTTTTATCATGTCAGGAGATTGCAATCAAGCCTTAATAACGGTCTGCAGCCCACGGAGACATTAGCCGTCCCTAAAGCCCGTCTAACTTTTTGTCAAGGGCATCTGTTCAAAAGATCAAAGTCTGCGCAGGCTCAGCCAGCACAGTACACACACGCCAAAGGGGTATCAATGAGGGGACACAGAAAATGGACCGGCACCTTTAAGTGTATCTCTTCTTCAGGTTCTTGTTTTGAATAGAAATGTGCAAAGATCACCCAGTGATGTTCTCTAATACAGAGGACGGCCCAGTGCAGCTGAGACTAGACTCTTGAGACCTCTTTGCTACTGAGCTGTCCAGGTGGCACTCAACTCATGACGTTGTGATCGTAGGGTTCTGCCTTTTGCTCAGGACTTTGGTTTCCAGTGGCTCCCACATCAAGTCGTGAAAATGGGATCTGAAGAAGCTGATTTTGCAAAATGATCATCCAAATAGCTTCTTAGAGAGAGAAAATTTTAGTATTCCATATGATGATGCTGGGCAGCCAAACAGGTTGAATATTCAATCAGGAATTATTTGTGAACTCAGACATTTATTAACTGAAGCATAGCTAGTTCTGCGTATGTATTGCACAGCAAAGCACATCCAAGCTTTAAAAATCAAAACAAGTGAACACGTTTAAAATTTGTTGTCCAAAAGATCTATTTGTGTGGCAGAAATTATATAAAGATATCAACCCCTCTTTGGCTCTCACTGCTTTGGGAAACTGTGATCACAGAGAGGCATACCCCCAAATAGTATTCTAATTGATTTAGAATCTTTCTAGACAACATGCGGTCCTCAGACCGTTAGTATCATGCCACTTGGGAGAGTGTCAGAAAATGCAGACCCTCAGACCCCAGCCAGAGTTAGTGAGTCAGAATCTGACTTTTAACAAGATCCCCGGGGATTCCTGTGAACATCAAGGTTTGGGAAGTGCTAGTTAAAACAAGTAAGACAGGATTTTAAAAATATTCATGTGGAATATTCCTTATAGCTACTAGTATGCATGATGTAATAAATGTATACCTGCTAAACTTGGATGTTTATTGAACTTCAGCTCAAAGAAATACACATTTTTTTAAAGCTAGTATAGATTTGCAGGGATAAACAACATGCATTAGCCCAATGAGGAGAAGAAAAATAGGCTCTTTTACCCTCTCTAACTACTCCAGAGAGATAACCAAGGTGTTCATTGGACTTTTAGGGTGACCAACAGTCCCAGTTTACCAGAGGGGGTTGGTTTCCCTGGGACCAGGGGCTTTCAGGACCAAAACGAGTTACCAAAGATCAGAACAAGTCTTATTCGGAAACCAACACCACCATTTGTTGGGTTTATTTCCTTCTGGAGCCCAGAGGAGCGTGGAATCAGGACATCACAGCCTCCGGTGGCAGGGGACAGCTCGGGAAGAGCGAAAGCAGACCTCACTATTGGGAGAGGCTGTGAAGGGATTCCTGAGTGAGCACAAACACATGGAGGGGGAGGGAGTGAGGGAAAACATGAAAACAAACTTCTTTGGCTGCTCAATTTCATTACAGCCACGTACACTGTCCCCTCCTTAAAGAGTGTGCACAGGACCCACCCCTCGGTCCACGGGACCTCTATCCCAACCGTGATCCATCAGCTTGTCTTGGGCAACTTATAACCAGATGTAGTGATTCTCATCAGACTTTGGAAGCCCTAGCACTCAGGAGCACTCTCGGTGATAGTGTTTCACTCCATTCGCAGAGAAATTAAGAAACTGTTTGGAAAGAGAGGGGAAGAGGAGATACAGATATCCCGGAGGAAACAGAAGCAGCGTTCTGGGGTGGGACGGGCACCACAGAACAGAGACACGGAGATATTCCTTGGTTCCTGGCTCCTTCCTATCACTGGTTCTGGTCTTGATTCAGGAGAATGCAGTTTTTTAGCCTCTTTGGCTGCAGACATCTCTTGGGGGACTTGGGATTTAAGGAACTCTGTTGGGAAATGGTTGCCAGCTTCCTGCATCTGGCAGGAAGGACCTGTTTCACATCTGGACCACAGCAATGTCCTCTCAGGTCCTCTTATCTGGACCCCCTGTGAGTTGATTATTTTGCCCATTTCCATTTTAATTTTCAACCCTGCAGTACCTTCTTAGTGTTCACAGGATAATAGGGTCTCACCCTCTGGTCCAAGTGTCCCTGCACTGGGTCAGTGCTCTACAGGATCAGGGCATTTCATAGGCTCTACCCATCCCTCTGCCAACAAGGTGTGATCTGTTACCTAAGCATATATCTGAAATAGAACCTCGTTACTCCTCATTCTCCTCTTTCTAATCATCTCCACGTTTGCAACAGCACTCTTCTTTTGAACAGATGTTAAACTTTGGATCTCCAACCCCTTCCTGTGTCTCCCTCTACATGGTTATCAAATCCACAAGTACTATTTGTACTCCCTTCTAAACATGTCTCAGGTATGTCCTCTCTCCTCATTCTCAGAGTCTCCACTGAAGCCCAGGTACTCTGTGTGAAAAGGAAACTGCACTCAGAATTAGTAGTCTGGGTTTATTCCAAACTCCCCTATGAACTGGCTTTTGGGTCCTATGTTGTGTGTGAGGTTTTTCAAAAATGTAATTTAATTGTTTCCATTACCATTTATCCCCCTCTGTTTTTAAATGTAAAAATGTAAGCCAGAGAATTTGAATGGATGAACTAGTAGCAGCCAATCCAACTAAAACAATTAGGAGGATTAATGGTCATTTCTTCTCCAATCAATTCACTCTGTTTAATAAAATTCTCTGTGCACTTTATCCCACCAAAGTGTTTCCATATGGCTATTTTCTTTTCTATTTTACCTTTTCATTTACCTCTATCCCTATTCCTGCTTCCTATTTTCGAAATATTTTGTTTCAGCTTTCTCCACTTTTGATTTTTAAGCCCTGGTACCTGGTGAGCGCATCAATAAGTCCCAATTTTAGAACATGATACATCTGGGAATTTATGGGAAATGAAAATGGACAAAACCTCTTTTTAACAACCTAGAGAGCTCATCTGGCTTTTTTTTTTTTTTTCATCTGGCATTTTTGACTGTTGCTTATATGTTTCATTTCTGTAGAGTACTAAATAACATTCTCAGATCAGCAAAGCACCTATGGCCCTGAGTGCAATCCCTTGTTGTGAAGCAGATGGCGATAAATAACCTGGCTTGTACATCTCCATATTTTATGAATGGACTCTAGCCTCAGGGAACTATTTCAGACTTTGAATCTGGGTCATAACTCAGTCCATGATTTCACTGCATATAGTTACTTACTGGTAAAAGTCTGAATTTCTTCAACTATAGCAATGGTCTCTAACTATAACATACCTCAGATCTCCAAATATTTTAATACCCGCTCTTACTACCTTGAAATGAAATACATACAAACTATAGTCCATCAATGCAGAGATAACGTAAAGCCCAATAAACTGAAATCTGACAACTTTTATCAAAGTTTGGCACCAAACCTCACATGGCTACATCTCCTGATCTGAACTGATGGGAGTGGTTTATTCTATTTATCCCATCTATTATGAGTATTTGCTGTAGCAAGATCAATGTGTCTGGTTACTGGGGGGCTTCTGTATTCCACTGAGATTGTTATATTTTATCAGGTATATATACATCATTGGCTTTCTTAAAATCTGAACAAGACTGAAAACACTTCGAACTAAGAGATTCAGAAAAGGGCTTGTGGAACTATGTAACATACCTTCACATAAAAAAAAACTAAATGTAATGGCCTAACCCTAGCATGAAAAAAAAAAGAATACTAATTTATAAGAAACTATATATTTCATGATGTAAGCCTTGAACTTGACAGAGTAGAAGTACTGTAGTGGTTTGCTACTTGAAGCAAGACATAGAACCATCCATCAATGAGTATCACAGGCACACCTGCAAACTGACAAGGCTGTACCATGTCAACTTTGATCTACATAGTGACATTAATGTCTGAAATAACTTTTGATAGATTTCTAAACAAAAAAAAAAATACTAGACTCCACACACACACACACACACACACACACACACACACACACACACAAATACTAGATTCCTCTCTATTTACACATCAGTAGCTTTTCCTGGAAAATAAACTGTATTAAAATTATATATCTCATTGTGGTTTTAATTTGCATCTAGCTGATATTTAGTGACACTGAGCATTTTTTTCCTATTGGCCATCTGTATACCCTCTTTGAAGAAGTGTCTACTTGAGTCCTTTGTCCATTTTTTAATTGGGTTGTTTGTCTTCCTGGTGTTAAGTTGTATAAGTTCTTTATATATTTTGGAAGTTAACCCCTTATCAGATATACACTTGAAACCTGTATGATTTTGTGAACCAATGTCAGTACAATAAATGCAATTAAAAAATGAAAATAAAATAAAACTGTATAAAAAGCACCTTGTATTCATATGTCAGACAGAGCTCATCTCAAGGATAAGATAATATGCAATGTACACAGACTACATCTACATTTGTTATGCAGGAGGCTCCTACACATGGCAAGGCATCTAGAATCCCTGGGTCCAACTTCATTAGATGTTTAACAACCAAAAAACACTCTCTCACAATTTCCAGAATGCTCTTAGGGGCATACTTCTCATCCTAAGAACCACTGAATTTCTGTTCCATTTCTTCCCAGCCCACACTAGCCTTAGGGGGATTTGGAAAACAGACTCAATATGGACTGAATCCTATGGACTGAGGCCACTCTAAAATTCTCAGATCCCTCCATTCCCAGTAACTCTGATTAAATAGGAGGCCTGATTTTGTGGCTGCTACCCACATTCCATCTGTGGGCATACATATCACCTTTATTCCTTCCACAAGACACATTTCATTCATTTTCCAACTGTTCATTAGGCCTATTTGATTGAGCACATGTCATGTTAAACAACAGGGATTCTAAATTCATTAAGCTCCTGCCCTCAAATACACGCAGTATAGTTTGACAAGCTATAATGGATATGGAGGTAAGTAGAAGTGCTACTTAGGCTCATACATAAAAATTAGAGAGAGAGCTTCCATGAAAAAAGTAATAATAACTGCTGCTATTATAATTCCTAAGAATGTTGAAGAAAATACTTTATCCAATAAAGTCAAACAGAAATCAAGATTTTGTTTGCACTTTTAAAGAAAAACAACTTACTCCTTTTCTGAGTTTCATCCTCAGTGGAAGGAAAACTGGACAGTAGTCCATTCATTCCAAAACATGGTTTCAGAATACCTACTAGTATAAGTACAGGTTTATTGAACTCCTGTAAGTACTTAAAAATACCATATAATTATGTCTCTATTATCATTATTTTTTCCCAAGGTAGGCTGCAGGTTAGAAATCAACTCAAGTATTCCTTTTCAAGAACTATTAATATTCTGAAGGTGCTGCATGGTTTCCCATCACTTTCTTTATAAAAAAAGGATAAATATTTTTACAGCTATGGTTCAGAGCATGCATATCCAAAAGTATGATTTGTCCAAAGGCATGTTTTTACCACTTCTATTGACTGTCTACTTAGTTTACAAATAAAACAAAGTAGAGTGCAAATAAAAAGCCAGTGTTGGTCACTTACTGTCCAATAAATAGGATTAGTTCTTTAAATAAAAATGATCCTGTAAAAGAAATGTTTTTGCTATTTTACAAATCTATATATATAAAAGCCCAAGTGACTGTCTGACCATTCGACCATTCGACCGGTAACTATGATGCGTACTGACCACCAGGGGGCAGACGCTCAACACACAGGCATGGAAACATGGAACAGACTGATGAATCTCAGAGGGAAGTGGGGAGGCGGGAGGGTGGGAAGAGATTAACCAAAGATCTGATATGCATACTAGAGGCCCGGTGCATACATTAGTGCACCAGTGTGGTCCCTCTGTCTGGCCTGTGGAGATTGGGCCAAAACTGGCAGTTCAACATCCCCTGAGGGGTCCCGGATTGCAAGAGGGCGCAGGCAAAGCCTCTAGTGTTATCATAAGAGCAACATGAAGCTGAGAGGTTGCCTTTCATACTGGAAAGATATAAAGCATATTCCAATTTTGTAGCCTATTTAGAGAATTTAGACTGCTGCTTTGAATATTCTTGCATTTTCATCTTATTTCGAAATTACATTTTTCTTAATTTTTTAGAAATCAAAATTTGTAATTTTAAATTATGGAGTCTAATTTTAGATAAGAACTTAGATACTTAGAGAGTGAAATTTGGGGTGAAAAAATCACTTTAGCCTGTATTGGTATACTTCCTACTGAATAGTCTGCATTTTGAATGCTTTCTAAACAGTAAATACAGGCATGTCTTGTTTTATTACACCTCACTGTATTGCACTTCACAGATGTCACATTTTTTTACAAATTGAAGGTAAGACCCTCTACCAACAAGAAGATTATGACTCACTTTATTGAGATACTCACTTTATTGTGGTAGTTTGGAACTGAACCTTCAATATCTCCTGTAATAATGATTAAAAATAATATTTATTATGTCTTATGTGCCAAAAAATGCTCCCTATGTTACTTCTTTTCATCCTTAAAATAAGCCTATAAAACGTGTAATATTTTCCCATTTTACATATGAGAAAACTGAGGTTCAGGGACACTAAAGTGGGGATGGAAATGCAAATCTGGCTGAATCTTGCATTCTGGATTATAGACATCCTGGTATCAGAACTGAAAGGCCAGCTCATTGACGTTCCTTTCTCTCACATTTCTGCATCTCCAAGAAATGCAAAAGGCTCCTTATCTTTAATGTTTCCTAATTCTATGACCTGTGCTCCCCGTAACCTCTGTGCATCAGAAAGCTTTCACCCAAAAAGCTCCCAAACACCTTTGGAAGCATCATGTGGGGAAAAATAAATTGCTGAGAGGGGAGCTGGCAAATTCACTTGATATTGGTAGATATCTTCCATGGACTAGATGTCAAATGTTGTGATTTTTATGAAAGCAGAAATAAATACTGCACAATGACAAATGTTTCATAATTGATGTAGCAGGTTTCATATACCATCATCTCTCAACAACTAGAATTGTTCTCCCATTTCTGGGACATGTGTTACTCTAAAAATCCTGAAAACGATGATTGCATAAACCCATCATATACAGGCCCAGTTGTGAGGATGACCCATGGGTGATGCTCATGAAATGTCAGAACTAGAAAGAAACACAGAGGTAAAACTGAGTTTCCTTGGTGGCATGGATAGATAGTTAGGGACATCACTCAAAGATTGGCTTCCAATGGTGACATTGATCCATTACTCTGTTCCATGCTACCAAGTCTCCATAATGCCTAAGAGATCATATTCCCTCTCTTAGGTAAAGCTTTAAGTTCAATTGTTCACTGCTGAGCTCTGGACATTGTTGACCATACAGCCACCTGAGGCTATACGTATTGTTATGGATCCTCTTTCCTATTTGTTTCTCCTGATAAATGCTGGTCACCTGCTTCTCCATTATTTTCTCTTCTATTCAACACCTGTTGGGTTCCACAGCAACTGGCTTCACAAATTTACCTCGGCATTTATCTTCCTCCCCTCTCAAATGTCAATGCAAAGCTTTTTATGTGCTTTTATTGGAACAAGAGTGAAAGCGGAGCCTGATAGAGGCCAGGAAAAGGTAAAGGCCAAAGAATGTCTTAATTCAGACAGGCTCAAACAATTAGCAGGACCAACTGAGGAGAGGAGAGAGAGAGGGTAGGGAAAAGAGAAGAAACCAGGAATAGATAGCATTAAGTTTGGAGAAAACAGACCCAGAGGAGTAAATCAGTATCCAGATGAGTATGACAAGCTCATCTTCCATTCCGTTGAGCGCCTGTATTCAATGAGGGGTGGGGGAGGGGGCACAGCAGCAGAAGATTCCCAGTAGGGGTCATTTTCAATGCAAGGCTAAGATGAGGTGGGGGAGGGGCAGGGGTCAGGATTCTGAGTCATCATTTTCTGGGAACAGACTCCATCACGTGCCCAAGTAAATGGGAGACAGTTTTCATCCGTGGATGGTAAAGAGGAAGCTAACAAAAGACTTAGGCCAGAACTAGGCAGCTTGTCAGAGACCCATCAGAGTACGTAAAGGGTTCAGGATTAAGCTCCAGTACCAACAGGACCTGATGCGGTGAAATAGAGACAAGTAGAAATCCAGTTGCATGGAGGAGGCCAACAATGCAGAAATTAAGGCAAGGTTGCAGCTCAGTGCCTGGTGTGGGCCAGCACTAGTTTTAAAGCTTTTGGCAGCAAAACTTGTCTTCTACTGCCTGATGGACTAGAGTCCCCTACTTGAGTGTCTACTGTGTCAGGAAGTGAGTGTGACCTCAGTGCCCAGAGCTGAGCTGGAGACGCTGAGGCTAACCCAGGTCATGTGTAGCCTACAGACGAAATCAGAGGGGACAAAGAAATTGATGGTAAAGGGAAACACGAGAGCTGAACGAATATTGCAATACTAATGCCGGAAGCAGACTAGATGGCCATTGAAAAACAGGGCTTTGAACTGAGGCAATGCCTGCTCTGAGACGTCTCCTTTCCCCCATGGGACAGGCCCCAAAGTCTGGCTTCCTGGAATCTGACCAGCTCTGGACCCAGGCCCTCCATAGCTGTAAAACATCACCCTGAGAAGAACCCAACAGAGCCTGACATCCTGAGAAAAATACTCCCATGGCATTCACTTTACAATTACCACCTCCATCTACGTGAATCCAAGCCTCAAGTCTTTTTTTTTTTTTTCAATTACAATTACTTTCGGTATTATTTTGCGTTGGTTTCAGGAGTACAGCTTAGTGGTTAGACAATCGTATACTTTACAAAGTGATCCCCCTGATATTTCCAGGACCCACCTGGCATCATACTTAGCTATTACAATATTATTGACTATATTCCCTCTGCTGTACTTTACATCCCGGGACTATTCTGTAACTGCCAATCTGTACCTCGTAAGTACCCTACAAGGCATGGCTGCCTCGGGGAGCAGCAAGCATCTTACCACATATGTTGCATATCACAAGCAAAGCCACCTTGTAAGTAGCAAGAATCACTCTGTTCTGGGATCGTCTTCACTGTATTTCCTCATATTGCACTGATTATAACTTTCCTAAGAAAAAGACGTTAAACAAAAATAAAATTAGGGGCGTGTTTTTACCAACCTTTATTTTATTTATTGATTTTAGAGAAGAGGAAGGAAGAGAATGAGAAACATTGATTTGTTGTTCCACTTATTTATGCATTCATTGGTTGATTCTTGTTTGTGCCCTAACTGGGAATCCAACCCGTAACCTTGATATTTCTGTACAGTGCTCTAACCCAGCCGGTGGGGCGGGGGAGGGGGGTGTTTTTAAACCGTACCCCCTTTAAATGGGGAGGCAAAAAAACAAGACAGTTTGTTGTAGTGAAGAAAAAAGGATTATCAAATCACATTTATATTATAAGAACTTTAAATAACAAATGCTGAGATCCTTGTGTCTTGTGCTTATTCACGTGTAGCACCATTTTCCACACATTCTGGAAAGGTGACATGTATAGCTTCTGAGAGGACAGAACCATTTTATAATGTTGGTTTTACAAAACCAGTTCATAATAAACATCACAAGTCATGTAACTAAAGAGATCGACCTGGGATCTGGATTCCTTTTTAAATTGTTCAATTTTGCCTGGCTGTTTTGTATATGCCCTTCCTGGGAGGGTTATCCATGAGGTTCTAGTCAGGAAATCAGAAACAATGCTGGGTTTGTCCAGGAGGAAACTTAATTGAGGGAATTGGTAACACAGGTGGTAAATGAGCTAAGAGAGAAAAGCAGGGATGATGGGGTCACTCAAAAATAAATCACCGAGTGTTCCATTTCTCTATTTTTGCATAACCAAGTACCTCGAACTTTTGTGGCTCACAACAACAGTGTTATTTTTATTGTTATCTTCCACAATTCTGAGACTTGGGTGGGCTTGGTTAGGTGGATCGCACTTGGCTTTTCTCATGCAGATATGTCGGTGATGGAAGTTGGAGTCACCTTCAAAGTCTACTTGCTCACAGGAGTGATAGTCGATGCTAGCTTAGTAGGGGTCAAAACACCCACTTTGAGACCTTAGTAGGGGTCAAAACACCCTACTTTGAGACCTTAGTAGGGGTCAAAACACCCACACAGAACTTCTCCATGTGGCCTACCCTTCCTCACAATACAGCAGCCTCAGAATTCTTACCTGATGGGTTAGGCTTTAAATGCAAGTAATCCAAGAGAAAAAGTTAGAAGATCCACCTCTCTTTATGATCTACCCAGCATCACTTGGTATCACTTCTGCCATATTCTTTCTGTTGATTAATCAGGAAGTTTGGTCTAGATAAAAAGGAAAAGGACATAGGCTCCAACTCTTAGTGGTAGGAATGTCAGGGAATTTGTACGTAGACATGTTTAAAACCCACCAGAAAGAGGAAACAGCTATCATCCTTATGTCTGGGATGATAGAAATAGGTGATGTTACAAGAACCAAGATCTGTGGAGTTGGAACCCCAAAGGCCACTGCTGGGAGAATAGAGGAGGCTATGCTGGAATCACTCAGAGAAGTGAAATGAGAATCCAGGTCTTGCCAACCCAAGCCCAGTGATCCCACAAAAGCAGTACAAACTCTTTCACCACACATATTGCTCTTATTGTCTGCATCTTACATATATAAAAACTAGAGGCCCAATGCACAAACTCGTGCACCAATGGGGTCCCTCAGCCTGGCCTGCAGGATCGGGCCGAAACCAGCTCTCAGACATCCCCTGAGGGGTCCCGGATTGCGAGAGGGTGTAGGCCAAGCCAAGGGAAGGGACCCAACCAGTGCATGATGAGGGCCGAGGAGGGACGTGGGAGGTTGGCCAGCCAGGGAGGGACTGTGAGAGGGCTCCAGGGTGTGTCCAGCCCATCTTGCTCAGTCCCAATCAGCCAGACCCCAGCAGCAAGCTAACCTGCTGGTCAGAGCATCTGCCCTCTGTGATCAATGCACATCATAGAGACTGGGCAACCGGTCAACTGCTGGCTGTCCCCTGGTGGTCAGTGCACATCATAGCGACTGGTTGACCAGTTGACTGTCTGTCCCCTCATGGTCAGTGCATGTCATTGTGAGTGGTTGAGCAGTCTTATCATATCATTAGCATATTATGCTTTGATTGGTTGAATGGACGACCAGATGACCGGACACTTGGCATATTAGGCTTTTATTATATAGGATGCCTGATTTCACAATGTACCAATTGTTAACACTAGTAAAGAGACAAGTAGATTAACTTCTGTGTTTTGTTATGATAGTATTTTTCAATGAACAATAGTGGCTACTTTTTAGAAACTAAGTCTTTAAGATTTTGATATATAACAGTCTCTTGGAAAAGTAAGATCATTAAAAAATTAATTGTGTCAAATAAAATAATCTAAGAGACATAATAATCAAATGCAATGTGTGGTCTTGACTTAGACAAATCAACTGTAAAGAACATTTTTTATCCGACTGGAAATTCGCTTATGATCTGGGTATTAGGTGAGATAAAATTTACCAGATAGGAAAGATGAGGATCATTGATTAAGAAAAGAAACTTATAAGACAGGATGCACAATATTACTATGTACTAAGGTATTAATGGTTGTGACCCTTGAGAGAGTGGGAATGTGATGCTTGTTTTTTTAATTTTGCTTTATATATGTGTCATAATTTTCTACAATGCATGTGTATTATTTCTATAACTATAAAAAATTTATTTTAATACAAACTTTTTAAAAAATGATGACATATAGATGGACTCATAATCAGATTTGCAATTTCATAAATGCAATGTGAGGCTGAGAAACAAATTCATTTTAACGAACGCTGAAGACAGAGGTATGCCCCCTGTAGGAATCAACATACTTTCTCATAGATCTAAGCAGATATTTGTGATTCTGAACAAAGCACAAAGAAAAGGAAATTAAAGAGTCTTTCTCTAAACTAATTTCTTCTCTCTGATCTCAGCCCATGAAAATTTCCAAGTCTTTCCATCCTAAATTACACATAATGCTCCCCATAACTCTATCATTGACATTCTTCTTTTTCTTTCACAGTATACATATATTCCTATAAAGCAGAACACCATCTATAATGATGACTCCCAAATGTATTTCATTCCTGATAGTTTCATTCCTGATAGCTCCCCTAAGCATGGATATGATTGCCTGCTAAACATTTCCATTTGAATATTCATGGGAACCTAGTATTCACCATATCCAACATTAAACTTACCATATTTATTCTTGTAAAACATATTATTATTACATATTTTTATTTTATTAATGATATCCAAGTCAGACACATGATCGCCATCCTAAAGACCCCTCATTATCCTACCACCCATACACATATCTAGTCACTCACAGATGTCCTGATGATCTATTTATGCAGAAAATCTATGTAGCTACTAAGACTAATAAGTGGGTTTTCAAAGTTTCAGGATAAAAGATCAATGTCTAAAAATCAACAGTATGTCTATATATTAGCAACCATTGGAAATTAAAATTAAAAATATAATTTATAATAGCATAAAAATATGAACTACTTTCAGATAAACCTGTTAAAATATGTGCAAGACCTAATACCAAAAAGAGAAATTAAAGACCGTCTAACTAAATGAAGATATATGTTCATGGATTAGAAGACAATTTAGTCAGTAAGGTGGAATTTTTCCAAAATGCTGTATAGATTCAAAACAATTGCGATAAAAATCCCAGCAGCATTTTTTTAGAAGTTGACAAACGATTCTAAAATTCATTTGGAAATGCAAAGGAACTAAGATAGCCAAAATAGCATTACAAAAGAAGAAAAAAGTTCTTCCACCTTACTTCAAATTTTATCATAAAACTACAGTAATTAAGACACAGTATCAGCTCCAAGATTTTAAAAAATTAATCCATGAAATAGAATAGAAATAGACCACTATACATATAGTCAATTGATTTTCCACAAAGCTTTAAATACAATTTAGTGGATAGTCTTTTTAATAATATATATATGAACTTCAATCTATACCTTTTCCCAAATACAAATTACAAATATTAACTCAGAAATGAATCATAGATATAAATGTAAAATCTAAAACTAAAAAATTTCTAAAACAAAACATGAGAAAATCTCTGTGCCTTGTGTTAGGCCAAGATTTCTTAAATAATATATCAAATGCACAATCCATAAATAAAAAATAAATTGAACTAGAGCAAAACGAAGAAATTCTGCTCTCAAAAAAAAAAATTGTTAAAGTTCAATAGAGACCAAACCACAGGCTGGGAGAAAATATTTGAAAATCTCATATCTGATAAAGGACTTTTATACAAATACATAAATAACTATTAGAGCATGATAAGGAGAAGAAAAAAAAACACAAGTGAAAAGGTAAATGATTTGAACACTTTACTAAAGATTTACTAATGGCAGTAGCTCTTCATCACCCATAATTAGGGAAATTAAACCATAATGTGATACTACTACTCACCTGCTAGAATGTCTAAAGTTAAAAGGACAGGCCATACCAAGTATTTGGGGGACATGGAGCAACTGAACTCTCATATGCTGCTCACAGGGATAGAAACAAATGGGTACCACTGCTCTGAAAAACCAACAGTTTCTTAAACACACAACTACTCTATAATCCAGCCATTCCAATCCTAGGTATTTACCCAAAAGAAAGAAAAGCATATGTACATAAAAATACATGTATGTGGATGTTTACAGCAGCATTATTTGTAATAGCCCCAAACTGGAAACAAGCCAAATACCCATCAGCAGGTCTATGGGTATAGAGATTGTGGTTCACCCATACAATGAAATACTACTCAGCAATAGCAAAGGAATGGACGACTGATACAGGCAACAACTTGGCTGAATCTCAAAATAATTATGTGGACTTAAGGCCATCTGGATGGTAAACATGACTGAACCTCATAAAGGTGTCTAAACTTTTAAGATTCTGGAGGAGTGCAAAGATCTACTGTCTGGCAGCTACCCAAGACAAGCCTCACACGCTAATTTCCCTTGCTTATTAAAACGGCCACCTCCCAATCTGGAGCTGTCTGCCTCTTTCTTTGGTCTCTCCTTGTCCTCTGTGTACAGGGACCAGTTTCAGATTTCACACAGGAAGCTCCTGAGGTTTTGCACCAGCACATCTGAATAAATATGCCTGCAGGATGATTAAGTCATAATTATGGCATCACTGAGCTGAGGACCCCACCTGCCTCAATGTCAGTAATAACCATGTTAAACTCGTGGCCATCCCAAAGAAGCAGAACATTGCAATTGTCATTGTTTGCTATCATTACTTAATTTTAATAGATAAAATCCTTTGGGGCTTTCTTAATAACATTCAAATATGTGAATACAGCCCATGGTATGTGTTTTGGTGCACAAGGGACTCTACCCTGCATTTGAGCTCCATCCAGCTCAGTAACTTCCAAGTGCCCAAAGTTTTTTCACATACAGGACATGGTCCTTGCAAAAATCTTGTACGTATGATAAGTGAATAAGGTATTAATACAGGGTTGGCCCATGGTAAACATTTCATAAGTGATAGCTACCATGAGCTATTTTTATACAAACACTTAAATAACTTTTCAAAAGATTTTTTTTAACATCCTAGTTCAAGTTAACAACAAGAAGTTTTCATTTCTTTCTTGGACTTACAGCAAAATAATCTTGATTGTCCTGTATATAAATACTATCCTACTGAAAAGTTTTTATTGACTGCACTGAAATGGTCATTTTTGTAAAGTCTCCCAAGAGGGTAAAAATATAATCATGATTTTCCTATGCAATAAGAAAAGTTGAAATAGCTTCTCATTTTTGAAATGGGCTGTTTCTTTAAATGCATTCACACCGGTAGAAAAAATGTATACACAGAAAGTACTCAGAAATGTGGGGACTCCAGAAGGAAAAAGAAAAATTAACTTGTCAGTAAAACTGTTAGCGGTTTCTAGATTAATAAGAAATGCTTCCCCTGTATTGGGGATCAAATCCCTTAGATTTGCTACCACATGCTATCAGGGCTGCCTGGAAGATTTGGTTATGGAGGGAAAGAGACAAGGCTGCTCTGTGTTCCCTGGAGGAGGAATTAGGGGTGTGGCCTCTTTCTATCATCTCTGGCAGACACCAAGGGATGGGGTGACATCCACCAGCTGATCTATTTACCAGCCTGTGTTTGATATCTACTTGGAAGCAGGCCCAATTTCCCATGAAAAATTCCCATAGGTAATTTTCATTCTAGCCACTCCCCTAAAGTTGAATATCTTTTTTATGATAACACTACATGGGACATTTTAGATCAGAAATGACCTAATTTTTGAAAAGACACTAACCTTCTACTTCTGATTCATATTCCTTTACTGCCTCAAATTCTTTTGGAAAAGATTGCTTCCAAACATTCCATTTGTAATCAGAATTTTTCAGATAACTCCTAAGAGGCTAAATATATTTCTTAATTCTCCATGGATGTATAATAGTGTAGAGTTCTCTTACAGCTGCTTCAGTCACATGTAAAAATGTGTAGCCAAAGTTTTCATCTTCTGGAAAGCTGATATCTGATTGGCCCCCATGTGTATGCATAGTATACATAATATCAGGATCATTTTTTCTTAATTTTTAATTGATCAGATTCTTTATATGCTTTTTAAAAATTCTTATACTTTGTTTTTGTTTGCTAAGGCTGTGTTAACAAAGTACCACAAACTACGTGGCATACACCACAGAAATTTATTGCCACACAGTCCTAGAAGTTGGAAGTCCAAATCAAGAAGCCGGCAGGTTGGGGCTGTGAAGGACAGCTTGTTCCATGCCTCTCCTCTAGCTTCTGCTGATTTGCTAGTAATCTTGGAGCATCACTGACTTGTATAAGAACCACCCCACTCTCTGCCTTCATCGTCACATGATGTTCTTCCCTGTGTGCACATCTGTGTCCACATTTCCCCTTTTTACAAGGACATCAGTCATATTAGATTAACAACCACCCTGAGGCCTCATCTTAAGTAATTCCATCTGCAATGACCCTATTTCCAAATAAAGTCACATTCCCAGCTACTGGAGGTAAATTATATGAATTTTGGGGGAAAACAATTTGACCCATACCATACCTATACACACATACGTAATACTACATGGGAAATGTTTAGCACATCATCAGGAGACTTATAGTAGCTTTCTTCATGCTTTCTTTCATAAGATGAAAATAAGTTTCTTAAGACCATCAACAATACGGAACAATATAATCATTAGACAGAATTGCTAAGGTTAGGTTACATCAATGGGGCTAATGGTTCTACTCATTTGTATGGACCATCTGCCTATTGGACTAGACTGCCTAACCACTATGAAACATGGGAAGTTTACACACAGCCTCCCTTCCTATTGTCTTTCGTTGTCCGTTTGCTGTTTTCTAACGATAGCAATACTTAGATAGCTACTGCCTCTTAATCATAGAAAATAATATTTGTAGCCTGTAGCTCTATGTGCAGCCCACAGGATTTTGGTCACGTTTTAAACAATAACAGCTCTGTGGTACTGTGGCAAGTTTGTTTCAAAAGTACTGACAAGCAGGGTAGCAAATAGGTTTCTTTTCTCTCTTCATGTCACCTCTGGTCAATTGGTCAATTGGATTTCTGAAGAGCTTACTGAAGATTCTAAGGCCCAAGAAATAGCAGGTCAATGTACATTCTTAATGTTTGCCATTAGTTGGGATATAGGATGTGGTTTAGTCATTCCAAGTCTCACCATCCTAGCCCGAGGTCATCTTAAGCCACCTTAAGCCAATCCAAGTCACCCAAAGACAATTGTAACCTAAATTGAGGCATCATGATCATACTGTGTCCCCCAGATCCTGCTTCCCTGTGATTCTTTAAGAACTATCTCCATGCCCCTAATGTACCATGGATACTAGTTATCTCTCTGCCCCTTTTCACTGGCTCTGTGAAAAGTCAGCCCTAGGCTGGATTGCCACTCTTGACTTTTACACCAAGTATTTTCCAGGTGCTATCATCTGGACGCAAATTAGGTTCTGCTAATCAGATACCTTTCATAAGATTCCAAAGGCCTAAGAGAGTGAATTCTATATTCCTGCCGCTCTTGGCTGTGGCTGCTGTTAAGAAAGCTCATAACAATATAAGATCTTCCTCCATCAGCATTCCAGGGTTTATCTTCAGTTCCTCGGGTTTGATGAAAGGAGGCTTCTTGCTTCCAAGGAAAGCTGCATTGAAGGCCTCAGAGACAATGGCTCACCTAGTGGGGCAGTGATGCGTTCTTCCTAAAGATGTTTCAGGAAACCCAACCTAGACCTCTTCCTTCAGCCTCTACAATTATCTTCTAAACACCTATTTTCCTGTGGTTAAACCTCTTTTCTGCCTCAAATACGTACAGCGATATTCATAGCAGACTTAACATAATACGAGGGAGGGGCAGAACAGACATGAAGAGTTTATGGCACGGAAACACAATTTCAAACTGAGCTTGGGACCTTAGATGTCTTTATTATTGTCTTTAGATCAATTTCTCTTGAGAGTTTTCACCGGATACTTTACACCACAGTAAATCCCAGCTACATGCAATTTTATCCCTTCTTTCAAGATTGTTTCTGACTTGCCAAATCCCCCCTAAATTGCACAGAAATTCACTTTCCTCATTTCCCAACCCTGAACCTAGTTCTCAGGCCAATTTTGTGTATCCAAATCCACCAGGGTGCAGAGCAGCTCGAAATAATTCACAGAACAAGAACGATGCTCTTATGCAAGATGTCTCCTCCATTAGATAATAATAGTTGGCATGAAAGCCAGTAAAACAAGGGCTGACATATCACATGAGAAGTTTAAGGTGTGACCATATGGTGTTATCCTCACTCACAAAGGCACGCCATACTTCCCAAAGGGGTATTGCTAGGCGTGGAATGAAAAGCCAGTACCGCCAGCCAGCTTTCTCTCTCTCCCTCTCACCTCCAATCTTCAAATATGGAAATCAGATTACATGAGTCTTAATTTCAATCCAATGCTTTTTTCCCCTATTGTTATTTTGATTATTATGTTTCCTTTTAGCTAATCCTTTTTCTTCTTTTTGGAATATGCCTATTCTCCACATCTTAGAACACCTGCTGCTACTCTCCAAGTTTCTTCTCTTTTTCCTTATGATTTCATTCTCTCTGTGTTTTAAAATGTGTCTTCCACTTGACCTTCCAGACTACTAATGTCTCCTTAATTCACTTACCCAGTTTTTAAATTTATAAAGTATAAGATTTTAAGTTTCAGGAAGTCTTTATAAATCTATAATAGAACTTCTTTGATTCTCTTTTAAAAAACGTTTTTTGGTGGTTACTTTAATAGTCATCTGTCTCCATAACAGTTTTACTGGTATTACTACACTAGAAGCTTTTCTATTCTCTCTCTTTCCCTCTCCCTCTCTTTTTCTGTAATTCTCTTTTTCCCTCCCTCCCTCTCTCACTCTCTTCTAGCTCTATTTCAAGGTGACTATTGGGTCCCCTTAGATTATAATTATTCTTTCTGCATACTCATGAGTTTATTCCCATACCAAACTAAAAGCATACCTGGGAGTGACGGAAGCCTACAAGTGGGAGGAAGGACTGCTGTTCACAGACATGATGTGAAAACTGGAAACACTTCAGTCCCTTCTGCAAACAGAAGGAAAAATCGTGATGGATGTTCTCTTAGATAAAAGGACGATCACATCCAGAGACACAGAGCATGGAACAGACTGTCGAATCTCAGAGAGAAGTTGGGGAAGGATGGGTGGGTGGGAAGAGATCAATCAAAGAACTTGTATGCATATATGCATAATCCATGTTCACAGACAATAGGGTGGTGAAGGCCTGGGGTGGGCTAGAAGACGTCAATGGGGGAAAAGCGGGACATATATAATACTTTCAACAATAAAGATTTAATTTAAAAAAGAAAGAGAGAATACATACAGGATGCTAAAGCAGTTCAAATGGGGGGAAGGGCAGGGGAGATCACAGTGACCCTCCGGAGCCTTCACAGTTAGCAGGTCCTCTTGAAACAAGCTGCAAGGAATGACAAGGCTTTTTCCCTCTTGGGTTTGCACAGATCCCAGAGGTACAATCTCTCTTTAGGAACAAGAGTTCAGATTCTGAGCCCAGATTAACTGCCAGTCCGAGAATTGAGAGTCATCCTAAAGCCCCAGCCCGGGGCAGGGTCTGAGTCCTCGCATACACCCTCTAGCCCGAGCATGTCTATAGAAAAACAGCTGCTGGTTGGATCAGAGTTGGGAGTGGATGTCAGGGCAGTGGGGATATGTCAGGCCACCGTCTCATCAGAATTCTGCTAACGTTGAGGCAGATGGCAAAGATAAAAGCAAAAGGAACCAGGCAAGACAGATTGAAACATATTATTTGTTTTATGCCTTATCACTATCCACAAAGGATTTAATATGACTTACAGCAGAACACAGGCAATAAAACAGCAAAATGTAAACAGAAATTACAAAATAAGAACCAAACAAAACATAATTTAGGAGAGGAGATCCTGACAAGAAAGAAAAATAAGTTACTTTTATCTAGAGCTGGATTAATGGGCAGTTGCCTGGGACACTGGTTTTACTGAATAATAAAGCATCATTATTAAATTGGTCCCTTTCCCAATGAAGTAGGTAAAATGAAGTCAAAATTTTAAAAACCCTTACTGTACTACTTTATCTTTTGAGTATTTTCCCCCCTATTCATATGTAAACTTAGTGAGTTAGGTGTCAGTAAAGTGAGCTGAGGTTCTAAAACCAAATTAAGTCAGACATAGGTCCACTTATGAAGCATGAGTAATATCGTTCACTAAAAGTTAAACCTGATTCTATGTCTTTAAATAAGTTGTCTTGGGATTCTTCTATAATGTCTATAAGTTAGAAAGTTATAAAAGAAACACAGAAAGATGAGAACTAGCTAAAACAGGAAAACATTTGACAAATATTTGGGATAGTATTAATGAATGGATGTGATTTTGTCTGCTATAACTTCTAACTTCTTAGAAAAATATATCTCCCCACCTCCACTTTACAAAAGTCTTAAAATCTACTTTTAAAATTTCCATCCGAAAAAGCACCAAGTTATTTAACCTGCCTATCAAGTACTGTATCTCAGTCTGGCCTTACATGTAGCACATCCTATATAATAAAACCGTAATATGCAAATTGACCAAATAGCGGAACAACTGGTCGCTATGATGCACACTGACCACCAGGGGGCAGACACTCAATGCAGAAGCGGGGCTCATGGCTGGGGAGCACAGTGGCGATGGTGGGAGCCTCTCCCGCCTCCACAGCAGTGCTAAGGATGTCCAACTGTCCGACTGCCGGCTTAGGCCCACTCCCCAGCAGTTGGACATCCCCCGAGGGGTCCCAGACTGCAAGAGGGAGCAGGCCAGGCTGAGGGACCCCTTCCCCCCACCCCAGTGCATGAATGCCATGCACCGGGCCTCTAGTTCAGTAATAAGCCTTGTTAAAGCAGTTCTTGTAACCCACTTTTACCTTACCCAAAAACCAGATCCTTACTATAATAATTATGCACCTAGTTCAAGTACCTAGCTATGAAAATATCTATAATCATTTTTTAAATTCATGTAATTTAAAGAAAAAAAATGATTTGAGATTTATTAATCACATAGTTGAAATGAAAGATCTATTACATATTAATATACAGTTAACTTGAACTTTAACATAAACAACTTTCTCTAAATAATTCTCCAATTTCATCCTGATATTAACCAAAAGTTACTTCTCAACAAAAAAATTAATCTTCCTTACCTCGCCTGGCAAAGAGAATACACTGTTTTGGTTCAGTTTTGATTTATCTTCTTTCAAGTTTTGCCAGGAACCTTGTTATTTGAGTCTGCGATACTTTTAACATATTATTCTGAGACTCCGCAAAAGCATAAGGTTCATGGAAATGACCAAATCTATATTAATTTCCTTTGGTGGATGCTGACTTTCTCCAATATATTGTATATTAAGGGTCATTTCTTTCTCCAAACGCAGCTCTAAGCTCTTTGTCTCCTTTTACCATTGTGATTATCCTCCACACCCCTGGGCTCTGTTCTGGATGGAATCAAGAACTTCTATGGTAAGAAGAGACATAAAGATTGGAGGTCCAAGCAGGAAACAACTCACCCCCATGAGCACACAAAAAAAAAACCTGAAATGTCACTCTCTATGAAATATATTTAAGTAGCTCCATGTGCTGCAAGATCTCAGAGTTGTTACGGTTAAATAATTTAATTCCCCCAAATCAGATGGCTGCATACAGAGCTATAGACCATAAATGTTATTTCATATTTATAGAGGAAGATTTAAAATCCTTTCTCACAGGCTCCCTCATTTGATGGCTGATGAAATCCTGTAAAGCAGATAAATAAAACATAATTATCCTCATTTTACAGCTGAAAAAAAATCTTAGAATCTTAAATCTGTAAGTCATAGAAAAAGTCACAGTCCTTAACGTCACTTGATGTAGGTTCTTCCTCCAATCTCCAAAATCAGTTATGAGGATTAAATGAGATAATGTATATAAAAAACGCTGGTATGATCCAGGCATTTTATTACTAGATCTCCAACAAATATCATTTATATACCTTTTCTCTCTCTCTCAGAGATCTTGGTCTGACCACTCAGCCAATAAATGGCAGAGTTCAGAAAAGAACCCAATTTCCTAACCTAACCAAGTGGAAAAGTATCTGTTCAGCGGCCACAATTCCCCTCCATCCTTAGTCTTCATGGTTTTGCCATAATGTAAAAGTTTCTCCCACACAGACATAGAGGCAGATTCAAGTTTGGGGAAGCCTGACACCTGTACCATTTGAAAGTTCCCTCTTTAAGAAAATAATACCAAATTGAAAACATAAGATTAGGTATGTTTCATGGAAATGACCAAATTTCCCTGAAATTATTATAGTGGGCCTAAAGTGGGCCTATTTATTCTAAATAAAAGTGCTATTTATTTAGAATGAGAGAAATCACCAGTTATAACTTTTTAAAAAGTGGACTAAAAATGAAAACATTACAAAATCCAGAAAAATTATATAATATGTATGAATCAACTAGATGAAAAATCTCTATAATACTTTTTTTCCTACGTTTTTATCACCTCTTCCGATAATAATTTTGAAATATTTTCCAAATACAGACACTAGCAGAATAAGTCTTTAGCATGGCTGATTGCTTCACTTTAGGGAAGGCAATTTTACCTGCCAGTTGGTTTGGAGCTGCCACACTTCAGCAAGGCAGGGCATACTAGATACTCTAAGGTGCCATCCGCTGTACTTGAATGCATAAACAGGCAACTTCACCAACTTGTCCTATTGCTCTAGACTTGTGGCCTATATACACAGGAATTCTGATAAATTCTATTTTATGTAATTCTCTATGCAGTGTTGCTGGCTAGTAAGAACATCGGCTTTCAATAGGTATCAATATGAACTGAATCTTCCACTTACAATTTTACATGTCTGACAATGGGAGAATTTTCCACAGACTAGTTTCTGGCTCCTTACATTCCAAGCTTTGTTTCATCCCTTTTCCTACCAACGTACTTCTGGCGCTGGTTTATATTGCTGGGGAGAAAAATATTTTTCTCTAACCTCCTAGGTTCTTTTGGCTGGTCTAATAATTCAATTGACATGAGACATTAACAGGAAAAGGAAAAAAAATTAATTTGTACATACAGAGGTTGCATAGATATGGGACCTTTTATACTGTTTAGACAGACAAACAATAAATCTGTGAAGAACTGACAAGACAAAGGAACTTAGCCTTGGGTCTAATTAGTGAAGAAACTTAAGTCGAGTTTGTTTACCCAGCCTTCTGGGCCCTGAATTTTCTGTCTCTGGTGATAAGGATGTCTCTCTCCCTCCTGTGCAGGGAGGGTTCCTTTCTCGTGACAGATTTATTTCCTGCTTCGAGGGAGACAGAGAGGAGGGCTACAGTATCCTTCTGGTATAGGCTATTTCTCAAGTAACTTTAATTCAAAATAGTCAATATGCCAAAGTAACATGTCTTGGGGTGGCAAATTTTCTCCCCTACAAGATCGTGATTCTGCACCTTTGGGTGAAGATTCTGGATGAGCACATAGTGAGCAAAGGCGTGCTCCTGTAAGCTACATATACATTAGAATAACTAGCAATAACTTAGGTATATACTGAAGAGACTGCAAGCTACACAAGTTAGCTCCTAAATCCCTTAGCCAGATCCCAAAAATGCATGCAGTCCCTCCACCACCACACACCACGGGAGGAAGTACGTCAAAGGAAAATCTGGAGCGGAGAAAGTGGTCTTCACTGATTGCTGTCAAAGTAACTCATATTTTTCAAATTTTATAAAACATACGATCATTTGTACTCATTACAAGGCCCCTCCTCCCAGGACCTGAGGTTGGGCTAGTGCAAGTGAGAGGCCGGAAGCGTCGGCTTGGTCAGCATCACAGGAAATCCAGCTCTGGAGAGACTCATCCCAAAGCAATGGCAGGGAGCCAATTTAATCGGATGCCTCCATTTTTGTTTATAGGGAAGAAAACATTTCTGGGATTCTCAAGCAATTTAAAAGGATATGTTCATTCCTTACAAAGACTACCTTTACCCTGCTTTTAATTTAGTTCTTTTCTCTGACCAGTCTTGTTGCTTTGAAAAACGAGGAGTATCTAGGCAAAGAAAAGCAAAAGGATTTATGACTTGGGTGGGGAAAAAATGCCTATGTAATGGTTGTTCATTTTATGACATGATTTAGAAATATTTTTTAACATTTTAGCTATCCCCCCGCCTCTGATTTTCCCATGTGGTCTGACATTTCAGGTTTACTTTAAGCCTGAAAACAATACAAACGGAAAAGCCTCTGCAGCAACGAGCCACAAGTTTGTTTTTATTCTGACTTGTTTTCATTTCGCCATGGATCTTTAAGCAGTCCCTGAGCTCATTCAATTTTCAGGCCCATTAATCTGGAACTTCAAATCAAAGGAGGGACCAATCATCTCCCTAATGGATTTGCAGAGCAGCTGGCAGTATCTTAAAACAACCTGTGCCGCCTTCAGAACAGTGTGTGCACATTCCGCTGGCCCCTGACCTACGTGTGGATGGCTCCTTAAAGGCCCAAGGGAAGGGGAGAGGGCGAGGCGTGCTACTGCTTGATTTCCTCGTTGTTTGGCATTAATACTAGCCAGCCTAGCCTTGGAGCTTTGTGAAATGGTTTGACCACTCCGTTTTCTATAGAGTCCAGAGTGCTCTTTCTTTATTGTCTTTCTCCCTTTTAATAACCTGTTTTTCAAGAAGATATCCGATTTAAAAGAAAACAAAAGCAAAATGCCTACGCTCGGATAGCTCTGAGGCAAATGACTGTATCTTAGTGTCCCATTAACACCATGTTTATCAACACTGGCTGCACATTAAAATTACTCAGGGGCTTTTTAAAAATACTAATACCTGGGCCATGTCCAGACTAATAAAAACAGATGTTCTGGGAGTTGGGCCTAAGCATGAGGATTTTTCTAATATCTCCCCAGGTGAATCTATTTTATTTTCATGGGGAAATGAAACAAAAGGAAAAATCTGAAGCTCCGTTTGTGGAATTTCAGGTCACAGAAAGCAAGGGAGTTGTTTTAGGGACCAGATGGCATAGCGCTTTTCCCGCAGCCTTAGAATCCCAGCAGTCGCTGATGTACATCTCCCATTCATAGATAGAGCCTGCTCTGAAAATGTCTCACCGATAGCAATCAAAATAGGATTAAACCAACCAACTGAAGTGCCAAAACCTGATAACAATTCAGTCCCACAACATCGATAAAATGTTGCTTTTGTATTTCATCTACAAATTTCATCAACTGTATTTTGTGCATGTCACAAGCAGTGACAGCAGATGTCATTATAGGACAGAAATGCTATTTCTCTGTTAATGTTGTTTATTAACAAGCACTGTGTGAGCACCTCTTGTGGATACCACGTACGGGGAACCATTAAGAGATGAGGGAATAATGACAAAGATAATCTCTCCTCAGCTATGAAACCCTATGATTCTAAAATAAACCTCTGTGGTGAATGCAGAACACTTGAAAAAGACTTATGAAATGGGATTTTGCATGCATCAGGGACCAAATTGTCTCTTTATGATCTGCCTGAAATTCCCCTTTCTTCCAGATGAGTCAATGTAAGTTTCGTGGACTGAATTTGAAAAGGGTGACATTACTACTGAACCCTTGGTATCTACTGAGTCAAGGTTTAGGACTCTGAGCAGGAACATTCTGTAAGGGAAGAAGGGACCAGAACAACCCAAGCTTCGCAAGATAATGTGAACTCTGGTGCCCAATAGAAAAGAGAAGAGCCGCAGGATGGTGCCAGAGGGCAGGAGACAAGGGTCAGAAGAATGCGGCCATCACACCCTCCTCTTACCTCCTCTGGGTAACCTGGGACAGGCCCTGCCTCTGTGTATTCAGGATAACTTATTTCTGGTTTGAAGCCTTTGGGCCTTCACTTAACCTTGACTGTTCTCCACCAGTTTATACCTGGCCTCTTGCAACCTGGCTCTCCCTACTGCCTGCTCCTAGTCCCTGCCTAATTCGGCCTTTCACCAACTTCCCCCACTCCTGCCTGACCCAAATATAGGGTAAAATAATGTCCTTTTAAAAGAAAGTCAAAAAGTGAACCGTGGGTTACTAGAAAGAGAGAAGTAAGATATGTAGTAATAGTAAGAGTAAGAGTAGGAGTAAGAGTAAGAGTAAGAGTAAGAGTAAGAGTAAGAGTAAGAGTAAGAGTAAGAGTAAGAGTAAGAGTAAGAATAATAGTAGTACTAAGACACTGCATATTTACTAGAGAATAGTAATGTCAGCTATGTTTACTAAGTTCTTCCATTTCTAGAAACATATTCTACCCTTTCCCCTTCCCCTCAAAGGGACATTCCTGTGCTATTCTGTCTAGAAAGAGAGTTTTTAGAGCACATGTGAAAAACTCACATAACCTCCATTCTAGATTGAAAAGATTTGGGTAAGAGCTTCCTGTTACTTAGTGGGTAAGACCTGAGTCCAAAATAATACTATTACTATTTTTATGTAGAAATTCTGACTTTAATATAATCTGTAGAGTTATGGAATACATAGATACTAGTATATATAAGGTAATTTTATGTTTTTGCTTTTACATGCTACCTCTTCCAACCAAAATTACAATTTGTTAGAACAGCTGCTTTTATATCTTAGGACATCATTATAATCAGACATTAAAAAGAAAACTATTCACATTCTGAAGTAATCTCTAACCCCAGACTGAAAGCGTTAAATTATGTTTGCTTTTTATTCACTACATGTAACCTAAGAAAATAAAGTTACTTTGTATGTTGCAAAGTAGGCCCGGATTGGTGAAACAAGCTGAATTCAGAAGTTCCCAATCAATGGTAAATGCTGTTGAGAGAGATTCTAAAATGAGGAATTGAACAATATATCCTAGATAGTATGAAGGTGTAAATAAATACATCTCAAGTGAGTCAGGCCCAAATTACTGGCTCTAATTTTCAAATTGGATCATAAATTCAAATTATTTTGTGACATACTAATTGAAATTCAAGGCTGCTCTAGCATTTGAAAATACAGCACCAAAATCTTAGCTTTGTTTGCAGCAGTAGCTTGCTAAAATACAACAATAGTAATTAAATGAGAAGTAAGCTTTTAAGGAAAAATAAATGATGTGAACTTTTTTATATAGTTATTTGAATTAGGCATAGAAGATATTGAAACAGTAAGAATTTATATGTAGGCAGCAAAGAAAACTGCCATGTATTGAAAAATAATTCCTATCATGTCATTCAAATAAATATAGAACAGTAAAACCAAGTCCCAGATGTTTTAGTGCTGGTCTACTTATATGAACTTTCCATAAGTACATTTAAACCATTATTAAGACCAAAGATATTCTATCATTTTTGTTTAAATATGAGGAAACTCAATAATATTATAAGCCAAAAAGCAGTCTCTATTGTGCCCTGTATGATGGGATTGGACAAAATAATAATAATAACATACAAGATAAGATTAAGACAAGTTAATAAAGGTGGCTTTCAGTCAAGCATCAGATTTGGTCCAGGAGAAAGAGTTGAAGGAAGATCAACATTAAATGAGCCCATTTCATTCATTCATTCATTCATTCATTCATTCAATGAATGTTTTTTGAGTACTTATTACGGTTCCAGCACAATGCTAAGTTCAGGAGATACTCTTACAGTAGTGGTCATGACAGCCTTCATAGATCTCACCCACTAGAAAGTGATCATCAGCCTGGTGTTTCATACCCCTGAGAGTACTGGATAATTTTTTAATGGGTACGTGTACGTGAGTGGTCATAAGAATATCAATTTCTAAATGTGCTACATACATAAAATGGAATACTACATACATACAGCCTTTAAAAAAGAAGGGAATTCTACATTATGCAACAACATGGATGGATCTTGAGGACATTATGCTAATGAACTAAACCAGACATAGAAAGACAAGTATTACATGATTCCACTTATAAGATATATACAAAATAATCAAATTCAAAATCTGAAGACTGGAATGGTGGCTACCTGGGGCTCAGGGGAGGGGAAAATGGTGAGTTATTAGCCAAAAGACATAAAGTTTCAGTTAATTGAGATGAATAAGTTAGAGATCTGCTGTACAACATGGTACCTATAGTCAACAACAATGATTAACCAAAGAACTTGTATGTATATATGCATAACCCATGGACACAGACAATAGGGTGGCGAATGCCTGAGGCAGGGGCAGGAGTGGGCTAGAAATGGTCAATTGGGAGAGAAAAGGGGACATATGTAACACTTTCAACAATAAAGGTTTTAAAAAATAGCAACAACAACAATGTACACTTGAAATTTGTTGTAAGAATAGATGCCATGTTAAGAGTTCACATCACAATAAAACTTAAAGTAATAATAATAAAATATTAATTTCCAGATTCTAAACTTCCATATGCTCCCCGATGTGCTCTACTAAAACTGCTGAGAACATGACTATGGTCCAGTCATCATGAGACTCTCCTCCCACTTTCTATTTCATAACCATCCTCCTCCCACCATACACAAGAAAGGTGTCACTTCCTTCCATCTCAAATGGAACTATGTGCCTATGTAGGAAGATTGTTAAGAGACTTGTGGAATATAGCACGTGAAGGTATGCAAATTAATTCACATCTTTTTTTTTACCAAATATTTAGGAAGTTGTTATGTGCCAGGCACTGTGTTGAGCACTGGGAAAGTACAAAGCAATAGGCTGAATTCACTCCCCTTAAAGAAAAGGCAATCTATTAGGAGAGATAGAAGTGTTAAATTTATTAAATTAAAATACATGTGGCAAAAACAGTAGAAGTATTATTAGAAACAATTCATCAGGGCATGGAAATAACTGTTAATTGCTTGTTACATCTCCCAGGCATTACATTTTAGCAGAAATTGCAATGCTTATGTATCTCTACGACTGGGTTTTAGTTTTAAGAAAGTAATCAAGACACTGGACTCCAGCATCTTCATTGTTTTCAGTCATTTCATTTACACAATTAGATTCCCTAAGTGGAAAGTATCCTCAAAACAAATAGTATCTGTGAGGAGACTTTCTTCATAGACACCACATCTCAGGGTGACATATAAAAAGATTTCACTCGGTAGCTAATAAATATCAGAGGCCCCTGCATTGTCACAAAATGGCTGCCATAAGATGGCAGCCCCATGTCATCACAAGATGGCCACCACAAGATGGCCACCCCCATGTTGTCACAAGATGGCCGGCAGGGGAGGGCAGTTGGGGGCGACCAGGCCGGCAGGAGAGGGCAGTTGCGGGGGACCAGGCCTGCAAGGGAGGGCAGTTGGGAGCAACCAGGCCTGCAGGGGAGGGCAGTTGGGGGCAATCAGGCTGGCAGGGGAGGGCAGTTGGGGGCAATCAGGCTGGTAGGGGAGCAGTTAGGTGTCAATCAGGCCGGCAGGGGAGCAGTTAGGGGGTGATCAGGCTGGCAGGTAGAAGCAGGTTAGGGGCAATCAGGCAGGCAGGCAAGTGGTTAGGAACCAGCAGTCCCGGATTGTGAGTGGTCCCCCGAGGGGTCCCAGATTGGAGAGGGTGCAGGCTGGGCTGAGGGACCCCCTTCCCCCCCCCCTTCCCCCCGCCATGCATGAATTTCATGCACCGGGCCTCTAGTTAATTATATTGCTTATGACTCTAACAACAGGGACATTATTTTTTCATATGCATCCATCTTTCCTGGCACTGCCCAACTTAACACTGTATGCAGTTTTGTGACCAAAGTAGACTCTTGATAAGTAAAAATAACAGCTACCATTTACTGAGTCAGGCCCAGAGCTAAGAGTCTTACAGTTGCCATCACAATGTATGAGACAGTGTTTTACTTACCCAAACATGGCGGCTGAAAGCAACAACAATTTTTACTATGTTTCATGTTTTGTGGGTCAGAAATTCAGGCAGGACTTGGCTGGGTGAAATTTCAAAATGATATAGACGAAGGTCACTCAGTGGTGTGTGGCTGGCAGATAAACTGGCCAGGAGGGCCCACGGTGGCCTCACTTTCATGGCTAGTGCCTTGGTGAAGGTGGCGTGAAGGCTGAGCTCATCTGAGACCGTCAGCCACGGAACTGGGTGCATTCAGGCTCTTCTTACATGGAGGTACAGGCTCCTGGAACAAGTGTTCCTATGAGCAAGAGGACAGCTGCATGACCTCTGAGACCTTGCCTGGGAAATCACATAGTCACCTATTGTAGTCTATTGGTCAAGCAGCCGCAAGCCTCCCCTATTTCAAGGAGAGGAGACCTAGACCCAGCATGTGATAGGAGGTATGTCAGAAATTTTGGCGAAGTTTTAAAGCCACGACAGATATTACCCCACTCTAAAAAGACATAGGCTCGGACTGACAGAGGGATTGAGTAACTTTCCCTGTGTCATTCATCAGGGCAACGGAACTGACACCTGGAGAGGTTGGCCACTAATTCCACTCCAAGACAGGGATCCTGAGGATCTGAATTACTGGTTTAATTAAGATATTCTATGTTGAAATATTTTAACGCTCTTCAAAGAACTCACCGTGTATACAGAGATAGCTGCTTCCTGTGGCCCATGTGTTCCTGAGACAGATAGTCCCACAAGTCTGAGCAGCTAGCTTGCCAGAGAGGGGAAGATTTATCCCTTTGCCAGAGCTGGCATATGGTTATGACACATTTATAGGAGAGGTTGCAACGATTTGGAAAGATGCGTCTAAGCTGTGTCGCATCACCAAAGATTATGAGGCCCCCGAAAAGAAGACTGATTTAAAGGCAGTATGGCTAATGCAGTTGCAGTTGAAAATTGCTTTGAATTTGCATATACGTGCCTTGAAAAGCAAAAGGCAACTACAGTCTTAACATTTCCAGAAACTGTTTCATTAACACGTTGACTGTTAGTTCATTTAATGCACGCCCCTATGGCTCAAAGTGTGTGTGTGTGTGTGTGTGTGTGTGTGTGTGTGTGTGTGTGTGTGTGTTTCCGGTGAGAGGTGAAGGTAAGGGCTGTTAGAAACAGTATTAGCACGTTATGTTGAACACATTACTTTGTACAAAAATGATCTCATCTGTGGGGAATTCTCACAATGGAAGTGACTTAGATGGAGAAAGGCAACATTGCAGTGGCAAAAAAATGTAGAAGATGGTGGCACTGGGACTTCTATGCGTGATGAGAAATCGATTGAGTAATTGAGGGGCACAGTAATGAGGCCCTGGGATTGGTAATGAGGCAGCATAACATCCTGCAGGCTGACGCTGGAATCCCAGCTCACACACTTCGCTGCTGATTGAAATTTAAACCAAATGCCAAATGTATCTAAGCCCCAGTTTCCTTATATGCAAATGGAGGACACAACACCATAGTAAGGTGTTGCTGCAAAAATTACAAACTGTGCAAAGGTGCCTAGAAATGGGCTTGGTGCCTTCTATATAGTAAATGCTGTCTGAGGATGATGATGATTAGGAGATTGTCATTCTCTGCCTCCTCTGATCAACTGTCCGTTCCATGAATGTTAGAAACATATGTGTCAAAGTCCCTGTTGTATTAAGAGCATCTAGCACAAGGCATGGCACATATGAAGAGCTCCATAACTATTTGGATATACCTATAATGCATGCATGCAGGAGTGAATAATTGGGACAGACATGGACAACAGCAAAAGGTGATGGGGCTAGAGAAGGCTGAGGCAGCATTTCCAGGTGGATAAAAGCATGGGCTTTGGAAAGAGACATGCCTTTGAGTGTTACTGCATCTCTCAATTGCTGTGGCTGCTGTGAAGACCGTAGTGCCCCTAATGAGGCTGTTGCTGCTGTGATTAAATGAAGTACTGTACAGTGCCCTGCACAGTGCATGCACAGCATACATACTCCAGCACGGGCTTGATAGCTTTGTTAATTAGAGTAAGAAGTTTGGGAGCCTATTAGCTGCAGATCTACAAATCCGACTTTTCCCCCACCACTGCTTTAAAGGTTGTGGCTCTAGGCTCATGCTAATTCTGTTGATTGCTTTAATGTCACAGCTAGTGTTTCTTTAACCTCGTCAGGAAGCTTAGTGCCACGACAGAGTGGATATAAAGCCTCGCATGACAATGATCAGAGCTTGCTATTTTAATCCAAATAGAAGGATTCATACTTTTCCACCTCCCCCAGCAGTTAGCGTGTATGCTTATTGGGTTTAATTTTATTTTTTGTTCTCTGTAATGGCTTATCTCTATTAATTAAACACTAAGTACATTTCCCCAAAAACTAGGAACCAGCTGCAGCATTTTGGTTTTTCGTCACAAAATGTTAGAGTCACAAGTGATTCTGCAATTCAAAGAAATGGTTGCTTAGTCCTCTGAACTGTGTAATGAAATGCATTTGTTGTATTTCTTATTACACTAAACTTGACTTTTCCATTATCTTTCTTTTTAACAAATGTATTTTATTTTTTAAGTATGTTTTTATTGATTTAGAGAGAGGAAGGGAGAGGGAGGGAGGGAGAGAGAGAGAGAGAGAGAGAGATCGATCAATGTAAGAGAAAAATATCCATTGGTTGTCTCCTGCACTACAACCTGCAACCTGGGCATGTACCCTGACTGGGAATTGATCCGGGGACCTTTTGGTGCAACCAACTGAGCCACACCAGCCAGGGCCATTATCTCTTCTTTTCAATCACAAAGCAATGCATCCTCTGGTCTACACATTGATTGCTGGAGCAAAGGGAGGCATTCTCTCACAGTATTGTATTTCTTAAATGCACTCTATAGATTTTATGAGTTTCATTCAAATGTTACGTCTGTTTCAATCAATGCCCAGTTTCTTTTCCTTCTGTTATAAAGAAAAATACTACAATGCCCTCTTAAAGGAACATTGTAGAAAAACTTGTCTAAGAATTTTTTGAAAGTAAGTACCTGAATAGAAAATTTACAAAAGAAAAATGCAAGGAAGAAACACACAGGAAACGATGTTCACCTTTACTTCCCTCAGGGAGGAAAGATCCCTTTTCCTACCACCCTCCAGGTTCTCCAGCTGGGGTCTATAATTGGACTGACAGAGATAGATTAATAGAAGAGCATACATGTGTATTTAATATACTTTTTTGTGACAAAGGACCCTTTATAAGGAAATGAAGACCCAAAGAAATGGTTAACCTGACTTTTATACTAGGTTTGGTGAAGAAAGTTGTGCGGAAATGTGATAGGACAAAGGGGTATGAACAAGGTAATAAACTGGGGGAAACTCAGCAAGGCTGACGTTCTGATCCCTCCCAGGGTCCCTCATCCTTGAAGATAAGGATGCTCATTTTCTCTAGAATGGGGATGGCACCTCTCATAACAAGATCTTAAAACCTGCTCAGACTAGAAGCGGGAGTCAGACAGTCCTTCCAGAACCTGCCATTTTCTCACATTCCTTCAGCTTAAATATTCAGGATGCTATATTTTGGGGTAGTGTTCTGAACCCTGTCACTACCAAATAAATAATAATAATATGACCACCATGTAGCTAGTGCTTGCTGTATACAAGTTCTGTTCCAAGAGACTTCCAAATATTGATTCACTTAATGCTCACAACCACTCTATAAATAGGTACCAGTGGGATTTAAATAGTAAACTAGAGACCATGCTGTAGTGTAAAAACACTACACTCACAGGAAATGCAAATAAAGCAACATGAAATACTAACTTGCATCTATCAGACGGACCAAACAATTTTGCTTATGACGTTACTCAAGGTTAATAAAAACATGTAAAACAAGCTTCCCCATAAAGTGATGTGAAAATGCAGCTTGGCACATCAGTTCTATAACCTTTAATCTATACATTATGCTTCTAGAAATCGATCCCTAAGAAAATTTTAAGAGATGAGTTGGAAATCTCTGGTGATTCGGGGGGAGGGGGGGAGGGAAGGGGCCTGGAGTTACATGCTTAGATGGCATTCTAGTTCTACCTACTGGCAGGTGTGTGGTCCCAGGACTTAACCAGCTTCTCTGTGCCACAATTTCCTCAACTGTAAAATGAATATCATGATAGCACCCAACTCTAAGGCCTGTTGGGAACTTTTACATCCTTAACACATGTAAAGTTGTCAGAGAAGTATCTGGCACATGGTCAGAGCTATATAAATGCTAGCTATAATGAACCCAGGTATACATTGAAAAAAGTATAGGTGAGCACTTAAGTGCCCGAAAATTTATAAATAGTGCAATACACTAGCTCATTTTTAAATGTTATATTCTATGCAATGGAATACTATATAGCCATTTAAAAATAGTTGTATTTATTGATAAAGTAAGAAAATGTTTATAAAATAGTGTTACATGCAAAAAATAAAAATAAACAAAATTTTACCCAGAGTAAATTTTCAGTTCCATACATAGATACGTTTGTGCATTTATATACACCAAAATATTTGAAAGAAAATGCACCAAAACTTTTAAATACTGGAAATTCATTGGGGTGTAATACAGATAAGCAAATGTTTCTTTTTCTCTTCCACAGGTCTACCAATATTCTTGATACTGCAAAACGAGTGCATAGAATCAAGAGCTCATTTCTCTACCTACAAGTTATAAAGTGATTTACATAACCCTTTGAGCTAAACTCTCTGAGACTTCCCACCACACACATGGGCTTAGTACCATCTTGTAGGACAGATGATGTGCAGGCATTCATTCCCCTTCTTCACTGAAGGGATGAAGAATCAGGTCATCACCTTTGAGGAAAGCAGGACAATCAGGCATTTTAGACAGAGCCAACTTTTATTTATTTTTTAAAATATATTTCATTGCCGTGACCAGTTTGGCTCAGAGGATAGAGCATCGGCCTGCGGACTGAAAGGTCCCAGGTTCGATTCCGGTCAAGGGCATGTACCTTGGTTGCGGGCACATCCCCAGTAGGAGGTGTGCAGGAGGCAGCTGATCGATGTTTCTCTCTCATTGATGTTTCTAACTTATCCCTCTCTCTTCCTCTCTGTAAAAAAATCAATAAAATATATTTAAAATATATATATATATATATATATATATATATATATATATATATATATATTTCATTGATTTTTTTTTTTTACAGAGAGGAAGGGAGAGGGATAGAGAGCTAGAAACATCGATGAGAGAGAAACATCAATGAGCTGCCTCCTGCACACTCCCTACTGGGTATGTGCCCGCAACCAAGGTACATGTCCTTGACTTGAATTGAAACTGGGACCCTTGAGTCCGCAGGCCGATGCTCTATCCACTGAGCCAAACCAGCCAGGGTCAGAGCCAACTTTTAAATCCCTTTGTTAACCATTTCACCTTGGGAATGAGTTAGGCATAAAATCTGGGAGAGATAGAGAAAGCAGAGCCCTCTTCCTCATGTGGTTTGAGAAGCAGTTTTGGTTTGCACTACAAACCAAAAAGGGGGAAAGAGCAGTGTAATGACCAAAAGTGGCACTACATGGATAAGGAAAAAGAGGCAATGTATTAGTGGAACTTGATTTAACTTTTAAGAAATGCATGTGCTTGAGGATTTAATAAAACAAAGTAAACCTGAAAGACAGATGGGCATAAAGGACAGTGTCATTCATAAACATTCACTTTATACCTCAGAGTTCAGGACACATCATGGAGTATTAATGTCTCCTTATCACACAATCGCTTGAATTTGACAGTATTTCAGCACTTACCACAAGAAGGGTTGTCATTTCCTGGCTGAAATGCTAATTAAGGTATAAGATTTTCTCTTCAATCTTTTGCAGAGACTTTTTAGTTCCAACTCAGCCACCTGTGTTTTACAATATTACTAACAGCATTCTGTAAACATCTTTCAAAGTTTTATAGAAAAGTGGCAGAATGCAAATTTTTAAAGGCACATAAGCCTGCAACATGTAACTAGGCTGCCAGGGGGGAAAAAAATTGTCGGCAATCCATTTTGCAATCAACCTGAATCTTATCAAGGATTTGTTTGCTGTACAAATAGAAACTGAAGAGGTGAGGGGGGTTATTTACTCAGCAATCATCCGAGGCTCTGTGTTTGAATATGTGCATTAGCCTGAAAAGAAACTCCAACAACTCCACACGCATGCCTATTTTATCAACAGAGGATGAAAAAAGAAAACACTGTGTTCACTTATTTAATGTTCCAATCAATCCGACCCAAAATAAATAGTTGGGCAATTGGTTTCTGTTTGTCTTTAGGACATTTTTAGGAGCAGAGAGGCAAAGACATGAAAGCTCTGAGGACTCAGTCTTGCCCATAGAGATGGAAAGAAGGCATCGTGTGGAGAAAGAAGCCCTGCGTGGGCTTAGTGAACAAACAGAGGAGGGCAGGGGAGGTCTCCTCCCCTAGACCTACAACATGCTTATGTCTGAACTAGTCATTGGCAAGGGGGGAGACAACAGGAAAGGGACAATGGCTCAAGGGGCCAGGTGGCAACGTGATCCTATATTCCCCTTGATACATCCATCGCTGCCCAGCATCTGGCCACCTGTAGACTAAAAAAAGAAGCCTAAGTTTTTAAAAATATCACTTAGAAGTTTTTCTTTAAAAAATGGTGGTATATTAAAGAGAATAAAAATTAACTGTAATTTCCAACACAGAGAAAAACTATTATTGATCTCATATACTCCCTCCAAGGCTATTCTATGTTCAAACCCCTTTATAGCCAATATGCTACCTCATTGTGTAGGCAGCCTCCAGGCTTATACTACAATTTTAGTAACACTTTACTGTAGTCATTTGATACTTAAGGGTTAGGCCTTTGGAATGAGACACACTTGAATTAAAATACAGTAGTTTGTAGCAAAATATTTAAACTCTCTATGGTCTACTTTTCTCTTTATTTTTTTTTTTCAGTGATAAAATGCAGAGAGTTATATCTTCTCAGAGCTCAAAATTAAGTGGAGATTTGGTACAACAAGGTACTTACAGCACTGCATTGGGAAGGATCGTATATTAAGCTATAAATTATTAAGTTATTTTTACTTCCTATGTGTCTTAAAATTAGCAACGTATACAACTTGCGTGTTAATGTGTGCCAGATTAATCTTGGGAAGCCTGGATTCTGGTACACCCAGTGTCTATCCTGACCGAGGATTGCAGACACACACTTCCTGGGCATTCCCAGGCCCATTAGTAGATAAATGGAGAAAAACCAGTCCCAAATCCGTTGCTACTACTGGAAACTAATTTACAAACAATGCATCATGTTACCTACAGATGCCTAATAAACAGGTCTTTATTTGCAGATGCCCTACTTAGTACGGCCTCTAGAGATGCAGGGCTTACAGGTGACTAGAGTACCCGGGTTTGTGTACCAGTCTGCATCCTACTCGCTCTCTGTCCCCAGGCCAATCTCTTCACTTCATCTGGTCTCAGTTTACTAATCTCTAAAATGATATGTAACACTTAAAACAATATCTGGCACTAGGTACTCTGGAAGTAATGTCAGAATCATGCATAGCTCTGTGGGATTTAAACTCAGAGAAGGATTGATTAAAAGACTGTCTTAGTACCGCCATGAGACTGAGATCCAGATCTCCAAAGATGGCTTTCCATAATTCCACTCCGTCACCCACAGCCTGTCCAAGATAGTTCCTCTCCCGATCGCTGTGCAAATGACTGTGCCATTCCAGATATCCCAAACAGATGTATTAATATTTGGCGAAGGAGAGGGCAATGTGTTCCTATGAGTATCTTTTTATTAGCAAAAAAGGAACCCTTTGCCAGAAGCCCTCACATGACCGCCCCTCAGTTCCCATTGACTAGGATGAGTTCACATGCTTATGTCTGAACAAGGGGGAATGATACCACCAAAAGTGGCCTTGACTCAAAATGGCTCATCCTTAGGCAAATGGGAGAGTGGAAAACTTGAACAATTTGGGGTGGAGGAGTCTTTCAAGAAAAAGAAGTAGGGGTTGGGGTAAAGCAGCAAGGAGAGTGGCTACTATAGGCAACCCACAAAAATCTGACACCGAACTATTTCTCAGTAATACGTGCCACATTTTTAAGCACATACTGTCTATCAGACACTCACTTTGTGTGGATAATTTTCATAACAACCCGCTCCAGTCTAGCTTTTGTTCCTATCAAACCCATCAAAGTGCTCTTGTTTTTTATGTGATCCTTGCTCTCACATGAGGCCCCTGCCTTGTCCAAGGGGAGAATACACTTTTTAAAAAATATATTTTTATTGATTTCAGAGAGGGAGAGAGAGATAGAAACATCAGTGATGAGAATCATTGATCAACTGCCTCCTGCACATTCCCTACTGGGGATCCAGCCCACAACCTAGGCATGTCCCCTGACTGGGAATGGATTCATAACCTCCTGGTTCATAGGTCGACACTCAACCACTAAGCCATACCAGCTGGGCAGGAGGTGCTCTTGTCTTGAGTCACTTCTCTACCCTCATATTTACTGATCCCTCATAAGGCTAGCACCATTTTATCATCCAGGTCACCTCAATGTCAAGTCTTCAGAAGAGCCTTTCCTGATCACGTGTTTATAGAACGCTATTCCTATCAGCCCAGGCATTCCTCCCACAGCATCCAGTTGTACTGTATATCCTAAATAACATTCAAGACTATCAGCAATGGTTTATTTAATGACTTATTGTCTGTCTTCCCCAGCTAGAGGGCTAGCTTCATGAGCACAGAAACCTTGTGTACCTTATTCAACATTGTATCTTGACATTTAGAATAGCACATAATAGCTACTCACTTATTTCTGGATGAAAAAATAATATTCCAAAAGGTAAATATTTTTATCTCCTACATACAGATGTTGAAATTGAGACTCAAAAAGAATTTTAAATTTTTATCCAAGGTCACCAGCTTGTTGCAGGCATATCACATTTTAACACTATGAGTGTCAAACTTAGCCAGTGTTCTGCACCACTGAGAATTTAAATAACTTGTTTAGAACCAATACTAACATCCTTTTCTAACTACTATAGCGTTTTTAAATGTGATCGAGGTTTGAATATTTCTAAATTGGTAGCAACAGTTTATTATATGAGCAGATTAGAATTAGGCCCTGGAATATTAAGGTTAATGAACCTGCTGAGACAAGAATTCCATGAATTGTGACTTCAATCAAATGTTATCACTGAATAAATATAGATTAAATGGAATAGCTTTGTATATTGAGAATCAGATAAGATACATGAAAATTTATAAAAACACTATAAAAGTACAATAAATGTTTAGTACATTTTTTAACAAGAAATTTTAGCTTGAACCCAAATTATTGGAATGCTTTTCTTTGTGTGTGTATGTGTGTTTATAAATCATATATTGATTTTAGAAAGCATATTCTTTATCTCCTTATGTCTACAAGGCTTCTTTTCATTCCTAGAGAGCTAGTTACAAAGGTCTACTCCATCAAAATACACATTTACTGAGCACATTTATTTCAGCTGAGGTCCGTGACTATTCTGAGACCAAAAAGCCTGCTGTAATTTATAATTCTTTAACGTCTTAAAAAGAAACTCCAGTTGAGCTCAGTGCAAATCTGAGAGTCTAGAAGCTCCTCCAGTGCTACCTCCAAAATCAGAAAGAACCTTTGGGAAAACTAGAATTCATGAGCTGCCCTGACATGTCAGAAGGAGGCTAATCATGTCAGGATGTCCTGCTACTCAAGGGTCCTCTGGGTTTCCTTAAATCATTCTTTTAAACTATTACTGTCAGTCACTCAGCTGGGCCTTACAGAGCCACATCCTCAAACTGGCTCCGCTCCCAGTTATTGATTCAAATGTGGGTTTCATGGATAGCAAAAGGCTTAGGATGCTGTCAAGGTCTAGTTCAAATGGAAATGAAGATCGGCATTTTATTTGCTACAATGCTCTACTCATTGCCCCGGGGGCATCTCCAAACATTTGATGTGGCAGGTCTGTGTTTACTAAACATTTACCTCTCCTTTTGCACGTCATCAGGTTTTAGACAATATCCAAAAGAAAAATGCTTTCTCCTGGGACAGGAAGCCATCATGCCCTTCACAGCCCCAGTGCAGTTTGTGGGATATTAGCTGCAGTTCGCACAAACGGCCACTTGGGGGACAAGCCGCTGTGCCTGTGTCCTGTGACTGCTTTTGAAAGCAAAGCCCTCTGATCAGATCATGTCCCTTCTCTATGAAAAACAAATCTAGAGACAGAGAAGCATCGATCAGACCGTCAAACCTCAGAAGGAAGGTAGGGGAGGGTGGGGGTAAGGGGAGAGATCAACCAAAGGACTTATATGCATGCATATAAGCCTAACCAATGGACAGACACCAGGAGGGTGAGGGCATGAGTGGGGGTTGGGGGAGAGGCAATGGGGGGATAAGGACACATATGTAATACCTTAATCAATAAAGAAAAAAAAATTAAAAGAACAGAGGAAAAAATAAAGTTTAGGTTGAGATGGAAATGTAAGTTTGTTTTTGTGTTGTTGTTTTAAATATACTTTTATTGATTTCAGAGAGGAAGGGAGAGGGGGAGAGAGAGAGAGAGAAACATCAATGATGAGAGTGAATCATTGATCAGCTGCCTCCTGCACACCTACACTGAGGATCAAGCTCCCAACCTGGATATGTGCCCTGATCTAGAATCGAACTGTGACCTCCTGATTTTAGGTCAATGCTCAACCACTGAGCCATGCCAGGTGGGTGAAACGTAAGTGTTTTTACTTGTCAATAAAAAATAGAAACAACCTGTCATTTCTACAAATTCAACAGTTCATCCTGCCCCTTTAAGGTAACTCAGATATCTCTAATTTAAAAACTCATCTCTTTTGGAAAATTAAATGAAGAGTGGCAGAATTTGCCACCCCCAATTATGCCACTTTGAGATAAGGATTATTTTGAGTTAAAGGCTGTTGAGAAGAAACAGATATAAGAATGTACAGCCTGGTGGTTAATAGTTAATAACACTGTATTACTTATTTGGAAGTTGCTAGGAGAGTGGATTGTGAAAGTTCTCACCACAAGAAAAAAATTTTGTAATCATGTATGGTGATGGATGTTGACTGGGCTCATTGTGGTGATCACTTTGCAATGTGTACAAATATCAAATCATTATGTTGTACATCCAAAACTAATATGTGATGTCAATTATACCTCAATTAAAATATTTTAAAATGCTAAATAAAAAAAATCTAGAAATTTAACATCAATGTTTAAGGGCTGAGTACTTGTATAGTTCTGTCTGTCAGTAGGAGCCTTTCTCTTGGCAGGACACGAGAAACTCCCCCACGTTCCTCCTACCCCAGAGGTTTCAAATACTTCTCTCATGTTGCTTGCCCTTCCTTCTGATCCAGAAACTAGAGTGGACTCCAGGGAGCTCAAAGCAGAGGAAGGGCCTCACCTCTGGAAGTCCATGGCTGCATTTCACACATTTATGTTGTCAAGGATACTCAAAAGCTGAGATCCTTCAGATCGGGTTGGAAAAGATACTTAGTGATTCAAGTACTCCTTCATACTGAAGCATAGTAATCCCTCCTTTGGAAAAACTGCTGTTTGAAACTGCTGTTTGAACTACTCTGTTATTCTTAGTCTGTTATTCTGTAGGTCAACTCTGTTATTTTTAGACTGAAAAATAACTTTGTTTTTAGCTTGAATAATAGAAAAGATAAACTTAACTGTCTGACCTTGCAAGCTAGCCATCTAAAGGGGCTGATACACTGATACTGATGATAATTCCCATATTCTCATGCCAAGTGTTTGTTCATCCAAGGTTACAGGTGTCTATATAGATATGTACTCAAGGTTACAAGCTGTCTACAAAAATAACTTCTCATGCACTCTTGCCCCACACACTCATCTTTTCCTCCACAAAGCAGTAGAGTGAAATTTGTAAAATAGATCTGATCCCTATTAGATCCCTACCACCACCATAATACCTTTCCATGGTTTCCCCACTGCACCTAGAATAACAGCTCAACTTCTAATCAAGTCATGGGCCCTTGCCCACCCTTCCAACTCCATCTCTCACATCACTGTCCCCTCACGGCATCTGTCTGAAGCAAACTATGCCTCCTTTTCTTCCTTAACACACCAGGTCCTCTGCCTCCTTGGGGCCTTTGCCTGGAATTTTCTTCCTCCCGCTCTCTGCCTGTCCAAGCCCTACTCAACCTTCACATGATCATGTAAATATCACTGCACAGTGACAGCTCCACATTTACTGACTCTCTCTGATAGCATTCCTTCTTTCCATTCATCATACTTGAGACCATTTTAATTATATTTTTGTGTCTTTATTATTTAGTGTCTGTCTCCCCAGATAGTCTGTGCGTGCTTTGAGGTCAAGAAGCAGGAGAATGAGAGGTACTGTAAAAATTCTGGGCACCGAGGACATGTGGTCTGAGTAGTTCAACTGGAGAGTGGAGGGATTAAAGCAATCTTCCCACTTTTGTTTAGGGTTCGTGCTGTTTTCAGTGAGTTCCTAAGCTTCAGCGTGGGCGAATTGCACAAATTCCAGTGACCTGTGACAGTGCGGGTTCAAGGGGTCTATCTGACCTCACCCACATCTTTCCATCTCTATTTTAAGGAGCCTTAGCTTCACTTTCCTATCACAGTGACGGGCATCTTTAGAACAATATCACTATGGTGTGTCCAAGTACACAATAACAGTTCTATTTCTTTCTCTTTGTAATAATTTATCATGAAATATTAATGTCTATACTTTTCTTTTCAGAAAGCACATTGTATGTGAATCTTTACAGAGATAGTGAAAGGAATGTTTACCGCTTTGAGAAGAGTTAAAACTGTAACTGGGAAGCAAAGAGAAAGAAGTAATCAATGTTCAGGTTTGGGGTTGTTTTGTGTGTGTTTTTAAGGGTAGGTATTGAAGTTCAAAAATAGTCTCTCGAAATCCTCATTAGAAGCACTCATTTTGAAAGTCCAAGATGTTGATTTGCAAGGGTTTTATTTTGTTGAGACAAAAAATAAAAGACTCTTGAACTTCAAAAGGGAGTTTCTTAGGGGAAGTGGTGTACAGTTGATGCTGTAACAATATCCTAGACTAGAACAGGACTTCAAGTCACCCAACCTCTGGGGAGACTGCCTGAGTTCTTCCACATTAAGAATTACAAGACCAAATAGAACAAGCTGTTACCAGGGTAGAGGTCAGAAGTTCTTAAACCTGACCAGACCTGGGGGACCATGGAGAGAGTAATAGTTACTATGGAGACAGAACTGAACCTCACTGGTTTCCAGCACCAGAGAGTTGCTTGGGAGCACAAACAAGCACATTGTGGCCGCTAGGCACATGTGACTACTTAAATGTAAAGTCATTAAAATTAAATAAAAGTAAGAATTAATTTCCTCAGTCTCACTAACTACCTTTTCAGTGCCTGATAGCCACACGGAGCTGGGGGCTCCTGACGTGGACAGCTCAGAAACATTTCCATGATTGCACCAAGTTGTACTGGACAACACTGTCTTCTATCTGTGGTCATGCTGGGTGCTCTCCCAACATGTGGAGCCTGTGCTAAGAGGAGGCCCATACCTCATGTCTAAATATTTACAATGTATGGGTCAAGCTAACAAACTGTTAAATAAAGTTATATTTTATCCTGCTTTTTGACAAATATAATTACCTGGAAGTCCGAGTACAAATTTTAGAATTCTCAAATCCCAAGTTCCACGCCAATTGAAGTGTGATGGCACAGACAGAGCCAGGCCCTGGCCCTCAACCCACAGCCCAGTGACATGTGACTATGAGGAGTCTTCCACATACTCATGGACAGCCTAGCCTGTACACTACAGTTCCATCTCACCCCTGCAGGCAGGAGCTTGGGAGTGCAGACATACCTGCAGCACAGCCCACCGGTAATGATAGTCATTTAACAATTGCAGGCATATCACTCATGGAATACCTCACAGAAGTGATGTCCATCTGTAGCTGAGACTTTGCTAAGCTTAATCTCAATTGCCTCAGGTGGACACCCTCCCCTTGCAATGACCCAAGAGAATCAAAAAGTACCCGAAATAGGAAATGGAACCCTTGACATCAAAAACAATGGTGATGAGCCCAGCCAGCGTGATTCAGTGGTTGAGCGTTGACCTATAAATCAGGAAGGGGTCACGGTTCGATTGCTAGTCAGGGAACATGCCCAGGTTGTGGGCTTGATCCCCAGTGTGGGGTGTGCAGGAGGCAGCCAATCAATGATTCTCTCTCATCATTGATATTTCTCTCTCTCTCTCTCTCTCTCTCTCTCTCTCTCTCTCTCTCTCTCGCCCTTCCTCTCTGAAATCAATAAAAATATATAACAACAAACAAACAAAAAGAAACAATGGTGATGATATAAAAGAAAAAACTCTAATATCTATACTTAGGAGAGATTAGGCCAAGGCAAATGCAACCACATTACACCTATTGCTTTACACTTCCATACACATTCCAACTCAAGGACCAGTACCCACTGTTAAGTAATGTGTTTGTTTCATTTGATAACTGCCCGTGACTTTGTATACATACCCATGAGGTCTAAACCAAGTATAACAGAATGAAAGTCAGAAGGCTGTTTTAATTTAATCTAGAGATTGATTACTTTTAGAGTCTCCTTATATACGTAATATTATAACTAACGGTAGCTTATTGGACACATTTGAGTTGTGGGAAGAATTTAGTAAGCTTTTCTATAGGATTGGCAATACGTTGAAAATGTCAGCTTTTCTCTTGCTGAATGCGTTGAGGGAGCCATGAACAACCCAGAGGACTTTGTGTTCTCCGTCAAGCGAAAGGACAAGTATATACTGCTTCCTGCGGCACAGACTGCGCAGATGCCAATGTGAAAAATATCCTGTTCCTTTACAATTTCATTCGGGGCTGGTGAATAACAGGCCCCCAGTTAAAGCCCAGCAAAGCAATCAGCTGTGACTGTGCCCTTTGTCACAGCGTGGAGAATGTGCCGAATGTGGAAAGTTCCTCTGAGACTGAATGCTCCCAGGCCCTGTCAGTACCACCAATTCAAAAAAGCACATTTCCAAGTGAAAGCACAGCCACGGTCTCCCAGTTCCAGAACCAGGGGCAACATAATAGAGGTTACTGTGCTCCTCAACCCAGCCCTGGAGGAATACAGGAGGGAAGTCTGGCCCAACCAGCGTGGCTCAGTGGTTGAACGTCAACATCAACCTATGAACCAGGAGGTCATGGTTCAATGTTAGGGAGTGCAGGAGGCAGCAGATCAATGATTCTCTCTTATTATTGATGCATCTCTCTCTCTCTCTCTCTCTCTCTCTCTCTCTCTCTCTCTCTCTCTCCTTTCCTCTCTGAAAGCAATAAAAATATATTTTTTTAAAAAGAGGGGAGTATGGGTTATAGGAACTTATACACACCCCAAACACATACACTTATGAAAACCCTGGGAGTCCAAAATCTCTTTCTCACTGGAGTGGGTATGGAAGATAGATGACTGGCTGCAGCCTGGGGATGAGAGCCTAAACTAGCAGTGAGAGAAGGATACCTTCTAGGTCTGTTCTTGCCTCTCCCCACATTAGCCTGGTAGGATCACAGCCTGGCCTTTCACTATAGAAATGGCCAACATGAGTACAACATGTTCTTTTTATACGTATTACAATATATAAATGTATCAAATAAACATGTTGTACATCTTAAATTTACAGAGTGTTTATGTTAAATATATTTCAATAAAAATATATATTGGATCTAAAAAAAATTTTAATCAGTAAAGAGAAGCAGCCTTGTCAGAACACAGTATCTTCAGGTTGGAAGCCCGCCGTTTAAGAGCTTAGGGAAAAGCGGTTGGAAAAGTTGATTTCCAACTCTGGCCAGGTAGCTCACATATGTTTATCTACACTCCACCCTGGCAGACATTTTGCAATGCCTTCATCAGGGTGACTTGGATTAAAGTCATACATTACTAAACAGGAGAGATAAAAAAAAATCTGTACCTAAGTGCAGTGGTGGGTTTGATTCCCAGTCAGGGCACATACCCAGGTTGCAGTTAGATCCTGGTCAGGGCACATTCAGGAGGCAACAAATCAATGTTTCTCTCTCTCTCTCTCTCTCTCTCTCTCTCTCTCTCTCTCTCTCTCCCTCTCCCTAAAACCAATTTTAAAAAATTTAATGTAGAATATCAAAGTCATAGTAAGAGAATATAATATAAACGTACCAAGAGAAAGAATGGGTCCCCTACAAAAGAAAAAGAATCGACTGGCATCTGGTTTCTCAACCACAATACAATGCAAAAGTCAGCACAATCATATATATTGATGGTAATAAAGGAAAATGATTTTCCACTTGAATTTTGTATTCAACCAAATTATAAGTCAAACATGAGAACTTAAGAAAAATATTCTTGGGCACTGAATGCTTCAGGTGGTTTATTATACTCAGACATACAATAAGAACACTCTTGAAGGAAACAAACTTTGGAGAGAATCTCAGGATAGCTGCTTTAAGAAACCATATGGTAATTGTATAAGATTGAATAGTCTTCCCCAAAAATTCCTGTCCACTCAGAAACTCACAATCTGATCTTATTTGGAAATAGGATCTTTGTAGGTATAAATAGCTAAAATGAGATCACGCTGGAATAGAGTGAGCCTTAAATCCAACATCACAGCTAAAATCCAAAGAATGCCAAAGACTGCCATCAACCACCAGAAGCTAGGAGAGAGCAAGGCAGGATTCTTTACCAGAAACTCAGGAGCGCAGGGCCCTGCTGACATCTTGATTTCAGACTGCTAGCCTCTTCAACTATGAAATAACACATTCCTATTGAATTGTGGTCATTCATTGTAATAACCCTGGGAAACTAATACAGTAATATTTATTATAGTCTTGAAAAAGGAAAGTCAGGCCAAAAGGTAAGCGGAAGTTGGTTCAGCAGATGCTAGAAATAGCCAGAGAAGCAGAACAGAAACTATTTAATACTGTTTTTCCTTCTAATCAACATTTCAAATGACACCCCCACCCTGCAACCTGAGGATCAGCATCATTGTGTAGCGGGTGCCTACCAAAGTTGGCCTGTCCAGTAATGTGTCCAATCATAGCAGTTCCAGAAGATGGGAATGAAGATGCTTTATCAGAACACAGCACATAATTTTAATTGCTTTCATAGCTGATTATTAAAAGGACTACAGGACTAGGATGAAGAGGAAAGTTACAAGTATGACTATAAGTTCCTCAAATATCTTCCGCTCACCAAGTCCAAGAAGACACAATTATTGATCCCCAGAGCTTGAATTAGAAGTCAATGGTTTAAAAATGATAGAGAAAATAAGGGAGTCAAAAAAATAAGAAAAAAAATTAACAAAGGTTACAAGTAATTCAATAATTTAAAATGTTTATTTTCATCATCTCTATCTATGTGCTCAAAGAAAAAATGAGTTATTACAAATAGGATTCAGTCTTATTTCTTCAGAATAGCCTTAATGTTCCACCAAAGCCATGAGTTACTGTTTTTAATTTTTAAAAAAATTCCTTTTAACAATTAGACTGTGACAAAATTGAACACAATGTGTATTTTAATCTTAATTTGTTCTTGGTTATATAAACCCAGCCATGGGCTGTCAAACTGCTTCGTTTGACACCTCATGTTAAAATATAGCTTCCTACTATCTTAACTGTGTGTCAAATGTTCAAGCTTTAGATGCCCTTGGGAGCTGGTTATTAATGTAGTTATTACTGAAAGCAACAGAATACCCTAACACCTTCAAATGTTAAGTTTTGCCCTAAAATAAGACAAGCACATGCCAATGTCATGATTTGGGTCTGAGGCATTACACAAAGTAGACAGAGAAGTAAGGAGAATACGTCCTGGATACAAACAGTGAATAGTTCATTAACCCATGGTGCAGTTGCTTCTCCTGTGAACAATTAAGATTGGACAATATAACAGTAAATATCAGGTCAGTTCACGCCTTTTGCCTTCAACAGCAATCCTACCCATGCAGGGACTTTTTCTCATTAAAGCCAAAGTCCTCAAAAGCAGGACTCGTTATAAAATTCTGTTCCACTTCTTAGTCTTACTAATGAAGTGGTTGTCATTTTATTTATCACACTCATTCACAGGTTTATATTGGGAAAAGAAAATGACATTTAAGAAATTAATTGAGTTCAGGGCAAAAGCTATCTTACATTTGATGTTTTTGAAAGCCTAGATATAAATTAAAATGTCTGTCAAAGCATGTTTCTGAATTTTTATAAGACTATAATCATACACATATTTAATAACCCCATTAGTCAGGATGCTTTAGAAAACATTGAAGACTTAGATTATTATGATTAGCATAATAATTAGGTCGTTCATCAGAGAAAACGATGAATAATTCATTCTAATTAAGTAACTGATAGAACAGTAAATCACCCATCAGTGCCAGAGTCAGTAAGTTATGGACTTTAGTCAATCACCAGGAAAACTAACTTCTGGGTACAAGATCATAAATTAAATGTTATTAAATATTGGTTTCATTAATAGAAAAATCACCAAAAGTTCTTTCTTGGACTTGGCATTTTTGACAGTAGATTTGCCCCAGGTACAAGAAACACTGCACTGCTGCTGCCTAACTTGAAAACTAGAGAAAAGGATTCGATGTAGATACAAGAGGACTCTGTGCCTCTCTTCTAGATGATAAATGTTGCCATTGTGTTGCTTTCCTCGGGCTGTGCAGGGTGACTAACCTTTGAAATTAGGTGCAGGAATATGGATTACACAGGGAAGAAACAGCTCCTGGAGAAAACAGGTGGATAAAACCAACTCCTCCAGGCCATTAATGCTGGTGTAAATGATTCTTTGAAAGAACAGAAAGTCCTATCCCCACATCTGTTTCTTGTAAGACACTGTAAGATGGATGCCAATCTTCACAGGGCAAGTTCAGAGCCAGCTTATAAAGCCTGTAGAGATCTTAGCCTCAGAACAATCTATTATTCTGAGTCTTCTTCGGGTTTGGCCAGAAGGAAAACAGCCCAGAAGCTATGTTTATTTTCCAGGAGAGAGATGAAGATCAATTTAAAGATTTTAACAAATGATCGATATTAAGATATAGGGGAAACCTAGTAAATGAAACCCCAACTAACTTATGAAAGTATTAACTTGAAGTTTAAGATGCAACAGCCTTTATATCAAAGTGTGTTTCTCTTATTTTCTTATAATCTGTAAGATCAGAGATGGCCAAGTAGACTCCAGAATTTGGAAAGACCAAATAGACTCTGATTTAAGTGTGAGAATAACTAAAGATTAAACATTGGGGAATATGAAGAAATTCGGCTGAGCAGGAGAACTTGGCCACATTGAATAAATAAGCATTTTACTCCAATACAATCTGCCTGACAGACCCTCAATTAACTCTCTGGTTAAACTCCTTACTTCAGAAATGCTACTGTTGCCCTGGCTGGTGTGGCTCATTTGATTGGAGCATTGTCTTGCGCATCAAAATGTGGCAGGTTTGATTCCCAATCAAAGCACCCAGGTTGCGGGTTCAATCCCAGTCGGGGAGCATACTGGAGGTGGCCACTTGATGATTCTCACATCAATGTTTCTTTCTCTCTTTCCCCCGACCCCTTCTCTCTTAAAAAAAAAAAAAAAATCAATTAAAAAAAAGAAAGAAAGAAATGCCACTGTTGAAATACTGACTGGGTTTTAGACTAGCAATGATCACTGACTAGTAATCCCCAGTAGATTGTACATGTTAGTCAAGAAAACAGTTGGAAATCTCTATGCCACCATTCTCCAAGACAGGCCACAAACCAAGGAGCCATCCCTAACTATTTCCTTTCAACTTTTCACCTACTGGGCCTCCCTGTATTATGGATTCCATCTGCAAACTTTCTTTCTTTCTTTCTTTCTTTCTTTCTTTTCTTTTCTTTTCTTTTCTTTTCTTTTCTTTTCTTTTCTTTTCTTTTCCTTTCTTTCTTTCTTTCTTTCTTTCTTTCTTTCTTTCTTTCTTTCTTTCTTTCTTTCTCATTTTTTGTTAATCCTCAGTGGAGGATATCTTTTCCATTGATTTTTAGAGAGAGTGGAAGGGAGGGGAGAGACCAAGAGAAACATCAATGTGAGAGAAATACATTGATTGGTTGCCTCCTGCATTTGCCCCAACCGAGGTCAGGGATTGAGGTACAAGGTACATGCCCTTGACCGGAATTGAACCTACAACCCTTCATTCCATGGGTTGATGCTCTAACCACTTAGCAAAACTGGTCAGGGCTGCAAATATCTTTCCACACAGTCTACAATCAGGGTCCTCACTGACACTACCTTTATTCATGCACTAATCATCTTTAATTTGACTAATTAAACATGCCCTCCTAACATGCCCCACTCCAACACAAAGCTGATCATAGCAATCTATTATTTAACATACTTCAATCATTCTTCATGTATTTGCTACATGTCTTGGCACCTATGAACTTTCCCAGCATCTGCCCTAACAACTCTATAGTGAGCCACAATCCTTGCAGACCTCAGAAATTATCATCCTCTCCAGCCTAAACACATATATTCTGGGTTCAGACAAATCGGGGCTTTCACCCCTGTAGCTCCTACTCCAAGGCGGATGGCATTTGATTATAAATTCATATCTTTAAAATGTCCCAAGATACCATGATACCAGGTTCTGTTCACCCATTCTCCTAATTCCCTATTATTTATAGTGCTAGCTATTGACAACATTGGTAATTGTCTCTCTGGGTAAAGGTAAGAGAGCTTCATCCACCTAGACCAGCCCAGAACCCAAACAGAGTAGAATCAGACACTTAGCACTAAGGGCAGACCATAGAGGGATGCCTGAAACCAGCAGCTAGGACTCTCTAGAAGTAACTAGACAACTGTCCTGAAGAAAAAGCCAATACTTTTTATTACTTTATTCAGAACAAAATTAAGGACCCATAGTGACTTTCATTTCTGACATTTTTGTAACTTATTGGGGTATCAAGGAGAGAGTTTTTCCTAACCTATTAATAAATACCCCAAAAAGAGGAAGCCAGCATAATTTCCCCTACTTCCCACAAAAAGGAATTTTTAACCAAGGACTTCAGATACTGTATAATTCTATTTCTACATTAGAGTGATTTAGGTGATATATTTTGCAGAAAGAACCCAGCCACATTGGCTTAGTTTGTTCAAAGGGAAGCATCAGCCTGGCTGGTGTTGCTAAGTGGTAAAACACTGACCTACGAACCAGGAGGTTACGGTTCGATTCCCAGTCCGGCACATGCCTGCCCCACTGGGGAGCGTGCAGGAGGCAGCTGATCAATGATTCTCTCTCATCACTGATGTCTCTATCTCTCTCTCCCTATCCCTTCCTCTCTGAAGTCAATTTTAAAAAAAAGTGGTTGTTTTTTTAAAAAAAAGGAAGCATCAATATTAAGGAATGAATGTTAATTTGTGTGTATGCATGTGTGTGATAAGAGTATTATGTTTACTCAAAAAGAGTCTTTATGCATTAGAGATACCACTAAAGTATTTACAGATAAAAATTATATATGCTTGGAATTTACTTTAAAATATTGGAATGGAGGAGGGGGTAACCATCAATATAACAAGGTTGGCCATGAGTCAAATTACTTTTAAACTGAGTGATTAATACATGAGACTTCATTATATAATTCTCTCTCTCTCTTTTTTTTTTTTTTGTATGCTTTAAAAATCAAAACAAAACTTTCTTCAAAAGAAAGAATATGTATAGCCTGTTGGTCTCATTTGCCACCATGAAAGAGGAAACCACTGCAAGGAATGCAAGGGTGTCTGGCTCCTTCGGGAGATTATTCTGAGGACTTCCTAGAGCCGTGGTCAGCAAACCGCGGCTCACGAACCATGTGCGGCTCTTTGGCCCCTTGAGTGTGGCTCTTCCACAAAATACCACGGCCTGGGCGAGTCTATTTTGAAGAAGTGGCATTAGAAGAAGTTTAAGTTTAAAAATTTGGCTCTCAAAATAAATCGTTGTACTGTTGATATTTGGCTATGTTAACTAATGAGTTTGCCGACCACTGTCCTAGAGCAGCATCACTCTGCTTTCTCTACTTGCAATCATCTCCTCTCCCACACCACACATTTCCTAATGCCTATTCTTCATGGCTTAGTTTAGTCACGCCCCTCCTTAGGAGGCCTTATCCTAAAGACTACCTCCTTCCCAAGTCAGAGTAAAGGTCCCCGTTATAGGCTCTCATAGCTCCCCATTGTTTCTTATCAGGGCTCTAAATTGGATGCATTTGCTTACTTGTCTGTCTTCTCCACTACAACCTACATTAGAAACCAAGCTTTTTGAAGATAAGAAACACCTCTTATTTATCTTAAGAAAACATCTTAAAACACACACAATTGTCTTCATCTGTGAAACATGTCAGAAAATTCTGACAGTTTGGTTTAATCTCCGGCCTAATGACCTTTCTTACTTTGAGAATCTTCCAGCAGGAGGGGAGACCAGTAATGAAAATGTTTCTTTCAAATCCAGCAAACCCTTAATCCTTTAGGTGCCCTGTAAATTATGCTGGAAAACGTTTCTTTTTCAGCTCATCTCTCTTTGCATTTTGTAATAGGCAGTAAGACAAAGAAGGGTGGCGCTGTCAGTGTTCTGCCTGAAAACCTTAGCTAGATCATTGGGCTCATCAGACACCTTTTCCATTTTCCATGCCACTGCAGGGACAGTGTTGACAAACTCTCTCCTATTACATAAGAAGGGTCTCTTTTCTTCCAGCTTCCAATAACATTCTCCCTCTAATTCTTCACCACTAGGCTACTTGAGGCCCTTTTAGCAACTGCTAATATGATCCTCACAGCCCCTTAAGATTTCATTAATATTTTGAGTCTACCCACCATCCAGTCCATATGTTTCACTGTGTGATTTTTTTATGATATCACCCCATTTTCAAATACCAAAATCTGTTCTGGCTATCTTTGTGCCATAACAACTCACCCCAAAATGTAGTGCCTAAACAAGCATTTTCTAAAACATCTCATGGTTTTGGGGGTCAGAAATTACAGGAATGCTTAATTGGGCAATTCTGGTTCAATACATCTCTAGTGATTTCAGTCAAGTGATGGCTGGAGCTGGAACAGTAAGAGGATGGGGCACCTGGGGGCTGGCCAGACACCTCTCTCTCTTCCAGTACTCTCAGAGCCTTCCCATGTGGTCTCTACACATGGGAGAGTTTGGGCTTCCTCATAGGTTGGTGGTCTTGGAGCAGTCAAACTATTTACATGGTAACTGAAAACTCTAAGAGCAAGTATCAATTATCGAGTGGATGAGGTGAAGGCTGCATTGCCTTTTATTACTTCCTTGTAGTTGATTGGTCACTTGTGTCACTTCCTTGTATTTGATTGGTCTTTCCCTCACTACCCTCTGAAAAGACATCAGTTCATAAGCCATTCCCCTACTGAGGAAGATCAATAGACCCTAATGAAAAAGAAAAAACTACTTTCATAATAAGGTTGAAAATTAGTATGTTTTTCTTTTGAGCCAATAATTGTTTATGGTTGAGGTTTTTTTTCCTAATGTAGAATTCCCAATGTCACGTATCCATAGATAAGTTTAAGCATGTGAACTTGACAGGTACTTTCCTATTTCCAGAGACTTTCCTATTTGCTTCCTAGTTCATCTCTCCAAACTCGTCACCGGATTCTCCTGCATAATAATTTGCATCTTGGCAAAGTTCCCCAAACAGACCACGCTGTTTCATACATCAGCATTTTTATTTTCACCATAACTTTTACCTGGACTGTGTTTCTGGCATTCATACCTCCACCTATCTACTACTCCTCACTCAAAACACACTTCAAGCATCACCTCACAGGAGAAGTGACTCTTCTCCAATCACACAATGCCCCTCTCCTGAGACCCACAGAACCCTAAGTATCCCTGCATAAGTAACACTTAAATTAGTCTTTTGAAATGATCTATTTATGTGCCTGAACAGCCCATCAGCCTAAAAGCTCTTGGAGCGCACACAACACCGTGTCAGACTCTTTATATACCCAGCTCCTACCACAGTCCTCCACATAGAGCGTGCAATCAATAAATATTGAACAGAACTCTACTCAACTAAAACAACTTTTTGAAACAGCACTCTGAGCTTATATAACCATAATCACCCCCAGAACGAACCCTGTGGGTAAACAAAATAACCAGCTTCTGATGCGGAAAATTTGAAATGCAGAAAAAGAACCATTGGCAAACTTCCGTCAAAGTCCCTCCTTATCTTTCTTTAATTAAAAAATGTAAATGCCAATTAGTGTACTGTGCATGGAACACATTAATAATTATTAACCCATTTCCTGATAATATTAAAATGCATGGCTTAGCAAAGTGATTTCTAAAGTTTGCTTTCTGGGTTTAGGATGGGGATCATTTTATGGGGTATTTTGGTACATATTTTGAGGAGTGATTGTTTTTCTCCCCTAAATAAAGCATGAGCAGAAAAATCAATACATGAAACAGATAAAAGTGAGTGATCTAGACAAGGTGGGATGCAGTGGTAAGGGAAACAGATAATGCCTTAGAATGCCTACTGCTCCTTGAAGATCACCATGACAACCCTCCGTGGGCAGCAAGCACTGTCCTTGGGTGGAGCACCAGGAACCTGAACTTGATGTGCAGCGACTCTCCTCCCTCTCCCTCCATCATGATCACCTATTTCAATTTTCTTCCTTCCTTCCTTTCTTTTTCTTTCCTTTTTATTTTTAGTTGGGCAAGTAGATTACGAAACTGCCAACTTCATCTGTGTTCAGAAGTATCGTGTCCACTGCTTTTAGGATTCTGAGGTATCAGGTTTCCACTGCTTTAAGGGTTCTGGGGTTCCCAGAGAATGCTGAACAGAGGGATAGAAAAGAGTGGCAGTGGAGATGTTCTGTAAGTGATATATAATACCTGCCTAACTTGCTCTGTTGTCTTTATTATTATTTAACGTGCACTGTCTGAAAAGTGCTGACAATGTGTTGGTCGATTTTTACTGTGCCTGAAAGCATCTGGGATCTTCTGAAAAGATCCTGACTCAGTAAGTCAGGAGCGAAGTCGGATATTCTACATTTCTAACAATTCCCCAGGTGATGTTGATGCTGCTGGGCCACAGATTGTACTCTGAGAAGTACTAAAGGATGAGGAAAAAGGAAGATATAGAGTCTCTAATTCTCACAGAATTCCATCTCATAGGAGGTACAGACTTAACAACTCGTACACAAGGCGGCAAAGGGTCAGTACTGAAGAGAATGCTGAACACCAGGCAGCCTTGAGTACTTAGCAGGAAATATGCAACAGGGGCAGTTTTCAAAATCTCACCTCACGTGCTTTAAGAAAGTGAAGAAAAAGAAATCTGGAGGACCCGCAAGAAATCAGTCAACAGGTCCCAAAGGGAATTAAATACGCTCTACCACTTTCCTGGTCGCTTTCCTGCATAGTGGGAGACTGCTGACTTGTTCACCAGCGTACTCCGGCTTTCTTATGGTAGAGAGATCAGTAAGGGAAGGTGGACCCCAGAGACAGGAAGCTGGAGCATGCTGGTTTCTGAAAACAACAGCTCTTAGGCTGGGCAAATATTCCCCCCGCAGAGCTGTCCCCTCGCAGAGACAGTAAAACTGTTATTGCCAAAAACCTGTGCTTGTTATCCAACATTCTGGCCCACTCTTACATGTGGGTGTCCAGGTGACAAGCTGAAAGAGAAGACAAAGGCAGATCTGCCCCACTCTCAGCTGTGAACTGCTCCGGAAAATTCCATGGTCTGTGACAGGTGGCTTTTCTGTACTCCCACATTTTGTTAATCGTTAACAGTATCAAAGCTGTACTTTCAAAACACATGTTTACAAACCTGGATCTCTCTGCAGGGCAGCCACAAGCTCACAGAATTGAATGGCAACGTTGGTACCATCCTGTGAATGAGCCTCAGGACTTCGCTCTCTACTTAGAACATCTGCTTCCAGGAAGTAGACGCAGTAGCCAGACTAGCCCGCAGCCTCTTAGCCAAAGTTCACTCTGAGTGTCGCGGAGATCTATTTCTCTGAAAGAAAAGTCTGTCTCGCTGTCGTTCCTTTGTCTTTTCCCCCAAACTGATGGGACTGCAATGACAGGCTTCACTCTGTTTAAAAAAAAAAGGAAAAGGAATACATGTGAAGATCTAATTGGCTTTATTAATCAATGCATGATTCCGGCAGCATCCCAGCTAGCAACTAGAAGAAAGATTGTACAACACGGAAGGTTTTTATAGAAATAAGGCTGGGGCAAGGAAGCCATCAACAACAACAAAAAGAATTATTTTTAGACCAGGACCTCTTTTGGGGGGAAGGGAATGGCAAGGATTTTAATCAGGCAGATTTCCTCTCTCTCTATGGGGTGTGTGTTTGTGGATGTTTGTGTTCGTGTGTGTGTGTGTCGGGGGGGGGGGGTGAGTGTGTGAGAGAGTGTGAGTGTGTGTGAGTGTGTGTGTGTGTGTGTGTGTGTGTGTGTGTGTGTGTGTGTTGGCTGTGGGGTGGCGGGGGCTAGAGAGGACACTTGTGACAGATTACCTAATTGGTGCTTGAACAGAAAATTCCAGGCTGGTTGATTAAGACTCTGTTTCTGGGAGAGGTTGGAACAGTAAATAGGTCAGGTACTAAATCTAGGTTTGGTGTCAGGGGCTTTAGCATGAGCAACGCCATTTGGGGCCGGTGGTTTCCTCTTTAACAACTCTGTAGAAGGAAACACAGAGGACTGGGAAGAACACCGGGCTCTAGGCTTTGGGCAATGACTTTTAAGTGTAGGTTTCTCATCCATAAAACAAGGACAATACAATATATTCATTACCTCCCAGGATATTGTGAGGATTTAAAGTATGTGAAAGAACTGTAAAAACAATAATATAATAATTTTGATAGTCAATATTTATTATTGAGTGAATAACATGTACCTGGAATTTTCCATACATTACCTCGTGTAATTCAATAAGGGAGGAGGTGTTATCATTTTTCAGAAAATAAAACTGAAGCTGGAAAGATTAAGTAACAGTGTCACATTGCTGGTAAACAGCCAAGCAGAATGCGCATTTGTGAATTTTTGCCTCCAGCATCCGTTGTCCCTGTCCCATAGCACTCCAATTTCCTCTTGGGGAATCATAGCTCATTCACTAAGAATAGTCTTGTCCAGACAGTGTGGCTCAATGGTTGAGTATAGTCCCATGTACCAAGAGGTCGCTGGATGGTTCGATTCCCAGTCAGGGCAAATGCCCAGGTTGTGGGCTCAATCCCAAATAGGGGGCATGCAGGAGGCAGCCAATCGGTGATTCTCTCATCATTGATGTTTCTATCTCTCCCTCACCCTTTCTCTGTTCAGTTGTTCAGTTAGTTGGAGCATCATCCCACACACCAAAAGGTTGCAGGTTTGATTCCTGGTCCTTCCTCTCTCTAAAAAAAAAATCAATAAAACACATTGATTTTTATGTTTAATCCTTGGGTGAGGATTTTTTTTTAAATGAGAGAAAATAAAAAGAACACATAGGAAGGGTGAGCAAAGTAGATTCCATAAACTATAATAACAATGGATTATCCTTTGTGTGTGGACATCATCTGACCCATCCTAAAAAGTATATATATATGTACATTTATATATAAAAATTATATATACTACATACTTGAGAAATATTATTTTTCTCTAAAGACACTAACCTGAATATAGTATCATTTACATGAAGATAAAATAAAGTCCCATTCTCTTTTAAGCATAATTATGAATAACTAGAAGCCCGGTGCACGAAATTCGTGCACGGTGGGGGGTTGTGCCTCAGCCCAGCCTGTACCCTCTCCAATCTGGGACTCCTGGAGGGATGTCCGACTGCCCGTTTAGGCCCGATCCACCAGGATCGGGCCTAGATGGGCAGTCGGACATCCCTCTCACAATCCAGGACTGCTGGCTCCCAACTGCTTGCCTGCCTACCTTCCTGATTGCCCCTAACCGCTTCTGCCTGCCAGCCTGATCACCCCCTAACCACTCCACTGCCAGCCTGGTTGATGCTTAACTGCTCCCCTGCCATCCTGTTTGCCCCCAACTTCCCTCCTCTGCCAGCCTGGTCACCCCTAACTGCCCTCTCCTGCAGGGTTGATCACCTCCAACTGCCCTCCCTTGCAAGCCTGGTCCCTCTCAACTGCCCTCCCTGCAGGCCTGGTCCCTCACAACTGCCCTCCCTTGCAAGCCTGGTCCCTCTCAACTGCCCTCCCTTGCAGGCCTGGTCCCTCTCAACTGCCCTCCCTTGCAGGCCTGGTCCCTCACAACTGCCCTCCCTTGCAGGCCGGGTGCCTCCCAACTGCCCTCCCCTGCTGGCCATCTTGTGGTGGTCATCTTGTGTCCACATGGGGGCAGGATCTTTGACCACATGGGGGCACCTATATTGTGTGTTGCAGTGATGATCAATCTGTATATTACTCTTTTATTAGATAGGATAGAGGCCTGGTGCATGGGTGGGTGCCAGCTGGTTTGCCCTGAAGGGTGTCCCGGATCAGGGTGGGGTTCCCTTGGGGTGTGGGGCGGCCTGAGCGAGGGGCCTGTGGTGGTTTGCAGGCCGGCCACGCCCCCTGGAAACCCAAGCAGAGGCCCTGGTATCTGGAATTTATTTTCCTTCTACAATTGAAACTTTGTAGCCTGGAGCGGAGCCAAGCCTGGGGCTCCCTCCGAGGCCGGCAGCCATTTGTGTTGGGGTTATAATTGAAACTTTGTTGCCTTAAGCGGGTGGGCCCGGCCAGGGTGTGTGGAAAGCTTTGCTTCCCCTGTTGCCGCCGGCAACCCTGGCCTGCTCTCTCAAGCTCCATTCTGCCGCCATTTGTTTGAATTTGTTTACTTTCTATAATTGAAACTTTGTAGCTTGAGTGGAAGCTTAGGCCTGCAACGGCTATGGAAAGCTTAGCTTCCTCTGTTACCTGGGAAACCTTGCTCTCTGTGGCTGTAGCCATCTTGGATTGGGATTAATTTGCATACTCGCCCTGATTGGCTGGTGGGCGTGGCTTGATTGGTGGACGTGGCTTATGTAGCGGAGTGATGGTTAATTTGCATATTACCATTTTATTAGAGAGGATGACTTCTTCTAGGCTCTGCTGTTTTAATCAATTGCAATTTTTATTATCTTTTTTAATGCTCATATTGTCACATCTTGACCAATGGGAGCTTTTTTTTAAGTTGGCTTCTAAGTCCTGATAGCACCACATCAGAACATTTCAAAGCATACTTGCTTTCTGGCACCAAAAGTTTCTAGCCTAATCTTGAAGCATATCTTCCCTGAGATATAGAATTTGCTCCTTCTAGAAGCACTGGTATTTTCAGTGGAGTTATACCTCTTCTCTATGATATCTCTACTTGAAATTTTAACTCTCATGATACTAAAATTCAACCTCTTTGCTTTTATAATTTAATGATCCAAATAAATTTCTGTTTTTTATAAAAATTTATATAACTACTTGATTTTTAAAAACACCTGTCAATAAATATTAAGTGTAAAAGACAGTGATATTTTTAGTGATTTATAGTATTTTTATTCTTCTGTGATTTTATGCACACTTATGTCATCACTCAAATCCTATTTCAGCCCAGTATTTCTAATTATTTTCAGGAAGTTTCAAAATTTTTCTTATTTTTATAGAGTTCTATTTTTAAGCACTGCTATTGTCTTTAGTAAGTTTTACAATTATTTTCCATTTAACTATGATAGAAAAATTTTAAAGTCAACTACTTGACAAATGCATTCCTGCATATATGAAGACAAAAAATTAAAAATCTTTGGTAGTTCATTTTCTTTATCTCAAATAAGAAAATCATTATATCTATAAATAAGGCAAATTAAAATTGGAAAACACTTTTCAGTCTTTACTTATAGAGACCCTGCTTACAATGTATGCAGAAAGACAAATTCATAATGGAAGTTCAATATCTAAGCCCTCACAGAAAAAGATCTTAAGATCTCTTCGATTATATTTTTACGGACAAATGGTACCCTCTGGTACAAGACTGATTAAAACTGACACTTTAAACTTTGTGATTGCTCAAATTGGAAATAGGCCCCCTAATGAGAGATTCGCAATCCTCAATGAAAGATGCTTGATGGTTAGAGAAAATGATACTGATTACTTGCCTCTGAACCAAATTAATTATGCAAGACAATTCTCTACAATTTAAGATTGCCTCTATTATGTGATTTATTGAAACGATCTTGAACTTCTTGGACACTTAACATATGACTTTTCTAAAATAATTGGAAAATGTGATTCTTTTATAGCTAGAACTTATTTAAGAGGTTTAAGGACAATGGCTTGAGATATGGCATCTAGATATCTATGATGTATGTTTAGCTTTGCCAAAACCAAATTGCAGTTAGAATCCTAGTTCTTCACCAAGTCATTCAGTGTTTTACAGTTTACAAACCAAAAGTGATTTTGGCTAAAACTGAAATGATAAATAATTTGTCCCTCGCTATTGCTCTTAGGTCCTATATTAATTACGGCGAGAAAGCCAAGTGGAGAGATTGAATTTACATTAAAAGGTAGGCTTTCCTGAGTTTGTTTTATGCTAGTATGATTAGTCAAAATATAGTTATATATTTTGTTAGAGGAAAATATGTAATTTTTTCTAAGACAATATAAAAATGCCCGTTAGGCCGTGTTGCATTGCTAGTTCTAACTGCCTGATACTGAGCAACGTTAGGACTGTGTTTAGAAGGATTCTGAGGAAGGATCTGTGGCTCAGTGAGGAAAGGTCAGTCCAGTATTAGACACAAGTGAAAGACTGGATACATATTTTGGCCATCGTGACTCCAAAAGAACTGGACAAGACTCATTCAGACATTACTTTGACCTTGAAAACGATTAAACGACATTTTCTATGGTTAAATTGACTTGGAATATCTGACATATTTGGGTTCTGATAAATACCATTGAAACCAAATTTTTATGATACTGACCCACATGCAATTCCATTTAATAGGGAAAAAAATATTCATTGAGTGCCTACCAAGAGCCTATATGTGTGGAACTGAGGATAGCACAGTGAACAAAATAGACAAAATTTTGCCCTCTATAGGCTCTCAAATAAGCAGGAAGGTAATAATTACAATATAAATGAACAGTTGTATCGTGCTTTATAATGTACTTTTAAACAAACATTAACCTTCCTTGAATTCCTTCAAAAAGCCCACTTTTCCTTGTATTTTTTTTAATACATTGTGAGATTTAGTTAGCTAAGATTTTGTTTAGGAATTTTGCACAAGAGGGAATGACTTTTAACCATCTATTATCAATAAATCCACCCTGGCTGGGTGGATTTGTTGGTTGGAGCATCGCCCATACATCAAAAAGTTGTGGGTTTGATTCCTGGTCAGGGTCATGCCTAGGTTGTGGGTTTGAACCCCAGTAGGAATCAAACTGATTCATGTTTCTCTCTCTCCCTTTCTCTTTCTCTAAAATCAATAAAACATATCCTCAGATGAAGATAAAAAAGAAATCCTTACTTGGCTTTGCATCATGATAATATTAAATGTTGTTTGCTCTATTCTCTGGGTGGCTTTTGAATTATGTGTTTCTTGACAATGTGATATAACTTGGATTTGAATTTATCTAAATCTGTTTTGTCTATTATGTTTCCGTTTTCATTTTGGCTTTTTTTTATATGGAAGGGGGATTGATTTTTAAATGCTAATCCAATTTCTCTAGAGGTTATAAACCTATTAAGATTTTGTTTTTATTTTTACTTGATTCAGTTTTGCTGATTAATATTTTGTGTGAAATTATCCATTGCAAGTAAGTTTTTTATACACATTGTTCATTGCTTACTGTAGCTATGCCCCTTTCTCTCCCTTTTCCTTTATACATTTCACCAGTGTCTAAAGAGTAACACTTTTCAGTGAATTAGCCTTTTTCCTTTTTAACAACTTGCATCAACCTGGTCAATTATTTTGGCTTCATACAAAAAGGCATCAAACTGTGAAGAAGTGAAAGGCCTTTTCTCATTGTCTCCTCCTGGTCTTCAGTCCCCTGAGGCATAAGTTATAAAACAACATAAAATCTACAACAGTGTCTTTAACAGCAACTACTTCCTACTTGAATCCTTTCCATTTCTTATATTTCAATAAGCCTCTTTTTCTAGATCATTTCAACAGAGAATTTTATTTCAACAAGTTATTTGTTGAAATATCATGGTAGGCAATTCACTAAAGCTGTGTCTGAGTCTCATTAAATGTTGTTTTCACTTTCTGCTGTGCATTTTATAAATTTGAATACATGTTCCCTCTTCTCTACCAGAAATAAATTCCTCATGTGCATGTTCCTTCATGTTCACCATTATGTATCTTATAGAAATAGCACATTATTGACACTCATAAGCATTTGATAAATATTTGATGAACAAGTGAATGAATGGAAGGATGAATAAATGAATATAAAAGCAAATTAAATAGTCTGTTGCTTAACAAATATTTAAAGAGCTCTTACCTATCTTCCTATATAATAAAAGGGTAATATGCAAACTGACCCTAATGGTGGACTGATCGGCCGCTATGACATGCACTGACCACCAGCGGGCAGATGCTCAACGCAGGAGCTGCCTCCTGGTGGTCAGTGCTCTCCCACAGTGGGAGCTCCGCTCAGCCACAAGCCAGGCTGATGGTTGCGAGCACAGTAGTGGTGGCAGGAGCCTCTCCCACCTCCTCAGCAGCGCTAGCAGGCATAAGCCACAGTCAGATATCCCCCGAGGGCTCCTGGGCTGCCAGAAGGCTGTCTGACTGCCAGCTTAGTCCTGATCCCCCGAGGAGTGGGCCTAAGCTGGCAGGTGGACATCCCCCGAGGGGTCCCAGACTGCAAGAGGGCGCAGGCCGGGCTGAGGGATCCCTCCCCCCCTCCCCCAGTGCATGAATTTTCGTGCACTGGGCCTCTAGTTTATTAACTAAAAGTGGGGAGTAAAATATCTAATTCCTAATTGTTTTACTAGGAATATCAGCCAAAACCATATCTATGTTATAGTCTATAATACCTATATGTCATAAATCAATTAGAAACCTAAAATGAAGATTTCCTCAAAAGTAGAAAGATAGAATATACTAGTGAACCCTTAGTCTTGTTTTACAGATGAGGTCATGGTAAAGTTAAGTGGTTTGCAAAAGCTTTTACATGAATACTTATAGTAGTATTATCTATAATAGCTTTAAAAAAGAAAGAAAAAACTCAAACATCTACCAACTGATAAATGGAAAATAAAATGTGGTATCTAAATACAGAAAAGGCTAATATGCAAAGTATCCTCTAGGGATTTTGACCTGGATACTGGGAGTTCAATTGCTCGCTATGATGTGTGCTGACCACTAGGGGTGACCACTAGGTAGGAAGGCCCTGGATGGCAGCTGGCAGCCAGGGAAGGGAGGCCCTGATTGACCTTGATCGCCGGCCAGGCCTAAAGACCCTAGCCATGCACCAATTTCGTGCACCAGGCCTCTAGTTTCTATATAATAGGATAGTATTCAGCAATAAAAAAGAACATACTGATACATGCTACAATATGGATGAAACTTAAAAACATTACACTAAAGTGAAACATTATATAAAATGTCCAGAATAGCAAATCAATAGAGATAGACAGTAGCTTAATAGTTATCAAGGTTGGGGGAGGACAAAATAAGAGTGACTGCAAATGGATATGTGGTTTCTTTTGAGGTTAAGAAATGCTATAAAATTATATCGTGGTAATTGTAGAATTCTGTGAATATACTACAAAGCACTGAATTGTATAGTTTAAATGGTTGAATGGTATGGGATATTAATGATATTTCAAATATGCTATTTTTAAAAGGCAAAGATTGATTACATGAATAGTTGGTGAAGCCAGAATTGTAATGCACATTTTCCCAACTAACATAATTTTCTTCTCCTGCTTTGCTGTTTTCTTATGTGCTGGCTTTTTATTTCCTTATTTTCTGAAAATAGTCATTTCTTTTTGTTATCATTTGTGTATTCTATTTAGTTATCTTTCTTCCCTCCCATTTCTTAACTTCCTCAATAGTTCTCATACTGTCCTTGTCCAGCTGTTAAATGACCTACATTTTAATGTTCACAACTCAGCTCTTTTTCTTACTTGGCTGCACCTCAGGGTGACTTCTGATATTATTGATCTATTTCATCCACCAAAGGCACATATGGGAATAAGCATATGAAACTCGGTGGGTGAGACTTTAGAGAAGTGACTTTGGTAGGATGTGAGCAGCAGGTGGGAAACCACTGAACAAAAGAATGATTCTATTGTTGGAATCTTATTACATTCATAGAAATGAGAGACCTGCAAGTGTTGCCTAACTTGATCCTCTTACCGAGGAGATTGACTTACAGCCAGCATGTGAGAAATGCCATCTTCCAGATGACTTCCTCTCCTGTTACAAAGTCTGGCTCCCTGAAAAGTGCTAGATCTTCTCCACGTTCAGGTGTTTGAGATATTTATCTTGTCTTTCCTGTCTGTGCTGGCTTTTTCCATTCACCTCTTCTTAATTTTAAGTGTAGGAAGGTTAATTCTTCTCAATTGAGTTCCGTGTCTTTTTTCAATATATATGCACCCATTGTAATATTTCTGAATGAGATAGAGAAAAGGCATAAGGTAAATGGAAGTTCACACTATTAAAGAAAGTCACAAAGTAATATACTTTCTCTCTTTGTAGGATATGACTGGATTATCTTACTCAAATTTAAGAAATAAAAATGGACATCTTATTCACATTGTCTCCTCAGTCTCTAGGAGATTTCAGAGAGGAAGGGAAAGGGAGAGAGAGATAGAAACATCAATGATGACAGAATCACTGATTGGCTGCCTCCTGCATGCCTCCCACTGGGAATTGAGCCCACAATCCAGGCATGTGCCCTGACAGGGAATTGAACCATGACCTCCTGGTTCATAGGTCAATGCTCAACCACTAAGCTACTCCAGCTGGGCAATTAGATAGAATTTCCCCACTATTGAAAACATTCTCTGGTAACTTTAAATAGCTTTTATTCACTTCGTATCCATAATCATTACTCATTTTCCATTAATCCCAAATGATTTGGTTGAATCATAAAATTTCTGCAGGAAAAATAAGTTAATATTGGTATTTTCACATCATTCAACTGAACATAAAGTACTAAGTATATAGTAGGACTTGCTGAAATCTACTGGGTGGTGATGGGGAGGGGCCAATGACAAGAGAAGGTGACGTCGTGGAGAGTCAAGTGGAAAGAAGGAAGAAGAAAAAAATATTACTCTACATACAGTCAGAGTAGAAGTAAAACCCAAGGTGAAGCCTTTATGCAACACTTATATTCCATATTGTTAGGAGGGAAGGATTGCAGGTAGCAGACAATGTTAGTTCCCTATCCAACAGCCATTCTCTTCTTTCTTTCTTGTTCACAGAAGCCCAGTTGTGTTGGGTGGACAATGGACTAAATCATGGTAAGTCATACCAATCATGACTTTAATATCTATTTTTAATATCTTGCCATTTGGGTTGATGGTGTGTCATAGTAATTCCTAAAATTTCAGCAGCCATCTTGCCACCATTATGCAACAGAGCAGGATAAACATTAAACATGCTGAGGAACAGGAAGATACAAAGACGTGTTCCTTGATGACATCACTGACCTGTTTGGACTAGAAATACTGCCTCCTCCAGACTCTTTGTAATGTAAGAGCATAAAATGACTCAAATATTCAGTTAGGTGTTTATTAATTGCAGACCTAACTTAAAAAGTGTCAGAGCACTGCCCTGGCCTGGTGGCTCAGTTGGTTGGAGCATCATCCTGCACATCAAAAGGTTGCAGATTGCATTGCTGTTCAGAGCACATACCTAAGTTGTGGGTTCAATCCCCAGTCCGGGCTCATATGGGAGAGGCAACTGATCAATGTTTCTCTCTCACATAAATGTTCCTCTCTCACATTCAAGTTTCTCTCTCTTTCTCTCTCTCTAATATCCATTTGTTTTTTTAAAAATAAGCATATCCTTGGAAAGGATTTAAAAGGAAGAAAGGAGTATCAGAACATTTTCATACCATCAAGAACACAGCTGATATGACAGATTATAGGAAAAGTTAAACCTTTCATCAGGCTTAGACAATATAAAACTTTCAGCAAGCTCAGCTGGTCTGTGGATGAGCAAGTTTCTTCTGTCTAATATGCTCCTCTGGACAGCATGACTGAGGTGGAAGGCATGGTTATGGATAAGCATTCTTTAACATTCTTTTAAAAAATGGATGACTATTAAGATTTTAGGATCTTTCCTCAAGAAGATAAGTTGTTGGATTAGATGACCATATTTATATTTAATAATCTCTTAAAATTTATATTTCTGGTTATTATTACAAATAATATAGACGATATACCTAAAAGTAGAGGGCACATTTCATATTTACAAGCAAATCTTGTTAGAGAGCAGAGCTGGAACCTGGGAATATGCAGCCATGATGAATAGCATGCATCTATTCCCTTGGACAATCCCCCAGTCATACCCTCAGACACAGACTTTTATCCAACAATAAAAGGAATAGTATAGCCCTGGCCAGTTTTTCTCGGTGGTTAGAGCATCAACGCTGGATGGAAGGATTGTGAGTTCGGTTCCAGGTCAAGGGCACATACTTCTATTGAAAATTTCCTAACCCCCGTGGAGGTGGGGATAGGAGACAGCCAATCAATGTGTCTCTCTCACATAGATGTTTCTCTCTCTCCCCCACCCCCCTTCCATCTTTCTCTCCTTCCTTTATACTCTCTAGAAATCAATGAAAAAATATCCTCCAGTGAGGATTTTTTTTTAAGTAAATAGTATAAAATGTACCAACACAACAAATAGCTTTTATATATCTGTCTCGATTCCCTAGGTAGATAGGTTATAAAATAAATACAATGACTATGGCCTTCTATTATTTTCTTATTAATACTTTGATCTGCAAGGTCCCTAGGAACAGAAATGTGGTCTAACAGATTCATTAACTAGATAATAGCAGGCTGTTATGCAGCTGGTGGTTACTGAGCACCAACAATGAATCAGGGATTGTATTTAGCAGTGAGATGGAAAGTGTGATTCCCACAGCAGTTTCTCACAGATGAAAATGAAACCTAGTTACGTACTCAAAAATTGCATCATGTTGAAATTAAAGTGCTATAACAAAGGTTTGGAGCCAGAGAACAGAGATGCAAGATTCAGAAGCGGGTGTCTGAGAAGGCCTAGGATGGTAGAAACTTGAATTGAATCTTGAAGGACTCATTGGAATTTTCTGGATGAGGAGAGAAGGATATTTACCTGTGGGTAGAACTGGATATGCAAAGATTCCAAGGCAATAAAGATGCAAGCAGTTAATTATGGCAGAGATGAAGGATCCATGTGAGAGAGAAGGAGCAGATGGGAAGGGAGAGACTTTGTGGCTGTCCTGAAAAGCTTAACCCCAAAGGCAAGAGGAAGACCTATGGGCATTTTAGGCAGGGAAGAAAAAGATCATTTTAGCAGCATAGGACATGATTAATTGGAATGAAGAGAGTCTGGAGGTAGAAAGAAAACAATTTCACCAAAAAAATTATGACAGTGACAATGGATATGAATAAAAAAAATACCAAGAGATCGTCTGAAGGATTTAGTGATCAATTGAATGCAAGGGTAACAGTACTACCAAGGGTCTGAGGATAACTCACATATTTCTGACAACCAACCGGGATGAATAATTATAACATATTTTATGAAATATAATAAAAAGGAATTGTTTTTTGTGTAGGGAAGAAGAGATGGATATACTTATTATAGTTGAGTAATAAGTCAAGTTTGAGGTGGTCATGGTTTATTTAAGTAAATCTGTCTAACAGATCAGAAATTCCAAAGCTTTCAGGTTTCATATATCAACAAAATTTCCAAATAAATATAATAAACCAATTTAAAACTGCCAACTTTTTATTTAGTTAATTCATGATATGTTTAAAAAAAACCTATCTATTAATATCAACACTCCATTATTATAAAAGGATATTTCAACACCAAAAATTAAGGAGCGAATCTTAATATAAAAGGCAATTTATTAAACTAAGTAATCTTGCCTTCATTTAAAAACTCAACTGGTATCATTTTTTTTCATTTCCTCTTGTACCAACATGAGGCTTATCACGGACTTACAACAGGCCACAAACTGGCATTGGAAACCACTGAAATGGATTGTTGCACGTGGAGATTTGGAGCCCAACAGGGAACCTTTAGCTGAAGACCTAGCATATTATTTGAAGTTGACAAAGTGGATCATCATAAGTACTGTTTACTCAGCACCTTCTCCGTGCCAAGTGCTATATAAGTGTTACATAATTTGTCATTTCAAAATCTCAACAACTCTAGCAGTTAAGAGAGGGTAGTGCATTTTCACACAGGAGGAAATGGAGACGAGATATTATGTTACCCAAGATCACAAAGCAGGAAGTGGCAGAGCTAACAGTCAAGGTTTCGCTAACTCAAAGCTCTATGCTTTACGTGTGACGTTATACTGCCATTCTGGGAAGAATATCTTGAATGAGAAAGAGCATTAAGGATGGAACGCTAAGGATTTCCAACTCATTCAAGATGATGCTCCAGAGAAAAAGCCTAGAAGATGAATAATAAATAGAGCCTTGGGAAACAAAGGAGAGGAAGATTTTTAAAAGAAATGAATTGTCAAAAATTCCAAATGTCACAGAGAAGTAAAGGTAAATGTAGATTTAAATATGCATGAAAATCTATATTTATACAAATCCAGGCCAAAAAATGGGGGGTCCATTATTTTTTTTCCTCCTTCACAGTATATTACAGAGGTGGGCAAAATAGGTTTATAATGGTGAGTACATGAAACAGAGCTTCATGCTTATTATTTATAATTATTATTAATTACTATTTATTAATTATTGTGTTATTCTCCATATGAACAACTATAAACCTACTTTTGCCCCACCCTGTATATTTGGCTATACACACCAAAGTGATAACTTTGTGGCTGGCAAACAGGATCATTTTTCTACTGAAATAGTAGAATCTTTTTTCCAAAAGTTCTACTATTTTCATAAGAGCAAAATTTAAAAGTTTTAGAGATTTATTGTTTAGTAAATCAATGAGGAATTTGTCCAGGCAACTAATGGTCTCTGGCTTGGTTTACAGTCATCTTTGTATTGACTGTCCTTGTCCTCATCCCACTCTACCCTGGTCCATTAGAAAAGCTGCAGCTAAAACCCATCTTCTGCTTTGCCCATTTTCTGCCCAGTCATGTTATGCTTCAGGAAAATTCTGGCTACCTTCCTTAACAGACTTCTGGGGATGAAAGAGCAAATTCAATAAAAGTACAGTGAATTAAGTGATGGGACCAAGCCATTAACAAAACTCTAAGCTTGTCCTAGATTCCTAGACATATTAGCTTAGCATAGTCCCTCTAGCTTATACATATTCTTATGCATATTAACTTAACAAATAAGTGTTTACATTTATCAAATGCCTTTTCTGCATCATTTAAATAGTCATGTACTTTTCTCTTCCTCTCGTTTTTGTGTGTCCATTAATACGGTGAACTTTCTTGATATATTTTCTTATGTGGAGATCTCAATGCATTCCTGAGATCAACTTGATCTGAATAATGAATTAATGTTTAATAACCCAATGTTTGATTAACTAATATTTAAATTAGAGTGCTGAATCATGCATTTCCAAGTGAAATTAGCTTATAGTTTTACTTTATTGCCTTTATCTGATACTAGAAGCCCGTTGCACGAAGTTTCGTGCAAAAGACCTTCCTTCACCTGGCTGCTGGCACCAGTTTTCCGCCAGCACCAGTTTTCCTCTGGCCACCCGCTGATCGGAGTGCCTCCCGCCAGCACAATCGGCCACCCCGAGTTCCTCCAGCGCCATTTCCTCTGGCCGCCAGCACTATCGGCCACCCTGAGTTCCTCCAGCACCAGTTTTCCTCTGGCTGCCTGCCGATCGGAGCGCCTCCTGCCAGCGCTGCTGGTGGAGGAACTCGGGGTGGCCGATCGCGCTGGCGGGAGGCGCTCCGATCGGCGGGTGGCCAGAGGAAAACTGGTGCTGGCGGAAAACTGGTGCTGCAGCCACGCAATCAGCCACCCCAAGTTCCGCCACCGGCGCCTTCCACTGGCCCCATGGGTCTTCCCGCAGCGCTGGCTGTTGGGGCCGCCAGCGTGATTGGCCACCCCGAGTCCCACCCCCAGCCTCCCAATGGCCCAATCGTGGGCGTAGCGGAGTGATGGTAATTTGCATATTACCATTTTATTAGGTTGGATTGGAATCAAGATTGCACTAATCTCATTAAATAAACTGATAGTGCTTCTTTTCTAGAAAAAAAATTGTAAGATGGATTTTTTTCTTGAAAATTTAGTATAAATTTTCTATAAAATTGACTTTGGGCTACAAAGTTCTGGAGGCAGGGATGCCTTTTGTGACCATTTTAAAGTCTCTACTGCTTTTTGACCTGCTTAATTTTCCTAATTTGGGCCCTTTATATTTTTCTAAGTAGTTTATGGTTTCTAATAGGCTATGCATTTTAAAGCAGGGCTATAGCATTAGCACATGTGTACATGATAACCAAACACTATTCTCCCTTGAAGGCCAAGCCCACAAAAGCACAGGCTGTCACTCCCCAACAGGAGGGCAGCGGAAAGGAAGGCAGTCAAGGACTTGGGTTGGCCTGCCTTACCTTCTTCAGGCTTTCTCAAACACACCTTCTTTTTGTGTGTAGCATGATAAGCAACGTTGAGCACACTCTGCACACTCAGCATTCTATAAGCATGGAACTGTCCCTTCCTTTCCAAATGAAGGTCACAATCTCTGTGCCTCATTAGTGAGGCAGCAAAGAAAGAGCAGGGACTACAAGTAAGGAAATCTGGTTCCAAAATTCCAGCTCTGCTGTGAAACTGTAGACAAGTGATTTAACTTCCCTGTAAAATGGAGATTGTAATACTTCACCACAAACACTTCTCAGGGTTGCTTGTAGGGATCAATAAAATATCACATAAACTCTCCAAGAGCCCATGGTCTATCAAGGAATTTTGTGTAGTTCTAGAAGTATAATATGGTATAAAGTGGAAAGTATAATATTCCCTTATTAAATGATGAAGAAATGTTAAAGCACCATTTTTTCAAATGCCTAAAAAAATAATAATGAACAATGCTCAACAATGTAACATCACACCAAGAAAAGAGAAACAGATGGACATTATCTATATGTATTCCTAAAAGTGGGGGAGGGGGGGAGAAAGACCTAAATCAGATCAAATCATTATGCCAAGGTTCTAGATCTAATTACCAATTTTCAGGAAACAAAAGAGGCAAAATGTATGTTAAAGACACTATGAGGAAGCAGTTAGAAAAATCCAGAATTCCAGAAACTTTACAAGATAAATTGCTTGCTTGCTTAAGCAAATTGTTAAGGGGGTAAAAAGAGATGAGGGAATCTACAGATTAAAAGAGACTGAAAAGACATGTGAGAGCCAAATATATGTGAGAACATTGTTTAGAAACTGATTCAAACAAACCAAGATTAAAAATCAGTTTGGAGCCTTCCCTTTGAAAGTGTGAGCCACAAAAGTCATATAAACATTTTCTGTTAAAGACCATCTCATTTTGCTTGAGAAGGTGCAGCTCAGAAGATCTTCCCAAGACCATCCAGCTATTGAGAACCAGTGCCTTGCCCCAACCTTAGCTGGCAAGGCCAGGTTCTGTGCCAGCCCCCACTGGTGTCTCCATAAGCTTCCCTCTCTCAATTGATAGTGTGTCACATGAGGCAATTAAAACAATTTCCATTAAAAAAAATCAGTTTGGAGGTAATCAGGAAAATCTGAAAACACAGACTGGATATATTTTGATATTAAGGGATTATAGTTAATATTTTAGGTATGACCATGGTATTGTGGCTATGTTTTTAAGCAATGTGTTATCTTTTACAGATATAAACTAAAATATTCATGGATGAAATGATACAATGTTTTGGATTATTCTCAAAATAACCAGAAGGTATAAGAGTGAGGGTTGTTGATAGAAATGGGTGGGGACAGACATGAGCCTCCTCGTAACCAAATCTAAACAATAAATTAAAACAAAATAATTATAAGCGTAGTACTTAAAGTACATAATGAAATGTGTCACTTAAAAGATCTTTTTTGTTGTTGTAGTAGTTAATCCTCACCCAAGGATAATTTTTCCATTTATTTTCAGAGAGAGTGGAAGGAAGGGGGAGAGACAGAGAGAGAGAACATTGATGTTGATGGGATGCCTCCTGCACATGCCTGACAAGGACAGAGATCGAGCCTACCACCAAGGTATATGACCTTGATCGGAATTGAACCCTCAACACTTCAGTCTGCAGACTGACACTCCAACCACTGAGCAAAACCAGCCAGGGTCATTTAGAAGATCTTGAACATGCCATGCTCCTTTCGTAGTGAATTAATAGTCACTGAGCATAATTTACACTATCATAAGTTCTAACAAGAGCTTCAGAGTCAAAATTTACACCACAAGGGAATTTTTTTAATTCCTCACCAGAGGACATGTGTTTATTGATTTTTAGAGAGAGAGAAAGGGAAAGAGAGAGACAGAGAGAAACATTGATGAGCAAGAGAAGTATTGATTGGTTGCCTCACATAAGTGCTCCAACCAGGGATCAAAACCGAAACTTAGGTATGTGCCCTGACCCAAAGTTGAACCTCCAACCTTTTGGTGTATGATACTCCAACCCACTGAGCCACCTGGTGAGGGTGGGGACTTAATATTTTTAAATACCAATCATTGAGTTCTTGAACATGCATCAATAAACATTGCAGACTAGACATTTTGGGGGATGCCAATGCCTTTTACTTTGCACATTCTTCTATTTTTTCAAAGTATATTTGGAAGAGTGAGCATTATTCTTTCAATCTTGGAAGAAATCTTTGTAACTCCTCTTAGATTTATGCTCACTAATCATGACCCTCAAAAAAACCAAGTGTTCTCTGGGTACTTTTAAAAACTGATTTGTGATAGGCTAGTTGTTTTTTGAGCTCCCAGACCTTTGACCACACATGCTAAAAATACACTTTGGGTGCAAATTATTTGCACTGTTAAATGTTACAGTCCATAAAATCATTCATGCTGATAAAAAAATTTTTTGAATGCTATATTTCCAGGAAGAAAGACCAAGGAAAATTACCAGTCAACATTCCTACTTTTAGCAGATTTATCCTAACTTAAATTACCAAAGACTTCAAAGCATCTAGACTTCATATACACTTCATAAAAATGTATATAATACTAGAACGTTTTGGAACAATGGTACATAGAAAATAAAACTGTAAGGTTAAACACACAAACTCAAAAGTCGCAAGAGCACCCATCCACCTAAGTATATGCACCATCTTTGGCTTCAGTTCTTAAAACCCACAGCAGTTTAAAAGTAGTGCTGTATGTCTAGAGAGGTGTCTACTTAAGCCCTTTGCCCATTTTTTAATTGGATTGTTTGTCTTCCTTTTGTTAAGTTGTAGAGTTCCTTACACCAGTATGTTTTGAGTACTAACCCTTTATCAGATGTACCACTGGCAAATATGTTCTCCCATTTTTGGGTATTTACCCCTTATCAGATGTACCATTGGCAAATATGTTCTCCCAAATATGGGCTCCCTTTTTGTTTTGTTGATGGTTTCTTTTGCTGTACAGAAGCTTTTTATTTTGATGTAGTCCCACTTGTTTATTTTCTCCTTGGTTTCCCTTGCCCTAGGTGATGTATCAGTAAACATATTTCTATAAGAGATGTCTGATATTTTGCTGCCTATGGCTTCTTCTAGGATTTTTACCAGGGGTCCTCAAACTTTTTAAACAGGGGGCCAGTTCATTGTCCCTCAGACCATTGGAGGACCGGACTATAGTTTAAAAAAAACTATGAACAAATTCCCATGCACACTGCACATATCTTATTTTGAAGTAAAAAAACAAAACGGCAAAAACACCCGCATGTGGCCCACGGGCCGTAGTTTGAGGACGCCTGATTTTTACAGTCTCACGGCTTACAAAGTGGACATACAGATGGCCAGGAGACAATGAAAAAATGCTCAAAGTCACTAATCATCAGAGATGCAAATTAAAACAACAATGAGGTATCACCTGTCAGAATGGCTATCATCAACAAATGACAAGTGCTGGCGAGGATGTGGAGAAAAGGGAACCCTAGTGCACTGCTGGTGGGAATGCAGACTGGTGCAGCCACTATGGAAAACAGTATGGAGTTTTCTCAAAAAATTACATATGGAACTTCCATTTTGCCCAGTGATCCCACTTCTAGGAATATATCCTAAGAAACCTGAAACACCAATCAGAAAGAATATATGCACCCTATGTTCATAGCAGCACAATTTACAGTAGCTATGATCTGGAATCAGCCCAAGTGCCCATCAGTAGATGTGTGGATAAAAAAATCTGTGGTACATTTGCACCATGGAATACTATGCAGCTATAAAAAAGAAAGATCTCTTAGTCTTCGTGACAGCATGGAGGGACCTGGAGAGTATTATGCTAAGTAAAATAAGCTAGTCAGACGAGTATCACATGATCTCATTCATATGTGGAATCTAAAAAACAAACTAAACCGATGAGCAAAATAGACCCAGAAACACAGAAGCATAGAACATACTATCAAATCTCAGAGGGAAGGTAAGGGTGGGTGGGTAGAAAGAGATTAACCAAAGAATTTACATGCATATATGCATAACCCATGGACACAGACAATAGTGTGGTGAAGGCCTGGGGCAGGGGGTTGGTGAGGGCTAGAAAGGGTCAATGGGAGAAAAAGGGGGACATCTGTAATACTTTCAACAATAAAGATAAATTTGTAAAAAAGATTAAATGGCTTGAAGGACTAAAAAAAATAAATAAACTGGCTTTTCCCTCAAAAAAATAGTGCTGTAATCAATCAGATGATGCCCCAGACAAAATGAAGAGAAAAATCTCAGTCACCCCACCTCAACCACATGAATCTATCCTCTTTTCATTAAATGATGGGGATCACATTAGGTGCTAGGGCTGCAGAAAGCAAGTACCACAAACACGGTGGCCTACACAGATGTGCTGTCTCCCAGTTCTGGAGGCTAGAAGCTCAAAGTCGAGGTGTCAGCAGGGTGGGGCTTTCTGTTGGCTGTGGAAAAGGACCTGCTCCATGCCTCTCCCTAGCTTCTGATGGTCTCCTAACAATCTGTGGTATTTGCTGGCTGTAGATGCATCGCCCTGATCTCTGCCTTGTCTTCACATGGCACCCTCCTTGTGTGGGTGACTGTGTGTCCAAATTCCCCTTTTGTAAGGACACCAGTCAGACTGGGTTCGGGCCCTCCTTATTCCAATACACCCTCATCTTAACTAGTTGTATCTACAGCAGCCCTATTTCCAAAGAGGTTGCATTTTGTGGTGCAAAGAGGTTAGGACTTCAATGTATGAATTTTGGAGATAAATAACAATGCATAGCAGGAATTAAGATCATTTGCTCAGGTGACAGACATAATTATCCAAGACAAACACAGGTAGGAAGAAAAGCTATCAAATTAGAGAGAGGAGCTCAACATATTCAAAGTTGTACGGATCTGTTTCATTTCAATAATTGATTTATCCATGCATTCATGAAAAGTTATTGAATAATACCAATGATGTATAGATACAGTCAGGGAGAAAGGAGTGCACATGCCATTAGGAACACCTGGCATGTGTTCTGTACCCTGTCCAGACTAATAATTTTTAAAATGCTTGTTCAACATTTATTTAATGGCAGTGAAACGAAATTCATATCCTATAAATAAAATTATATACTTTATTTCAAAGTCATTCATTAAACCTAAAATTAGTATTTATTTAATTCTTCCTATCACAGTTTTCTGTAATTCATAATGAAATAATGTTAACAATTCATACTCATTAAGGATCAAAGTGGCTTACAAGACATAGTTATAGATAATTGATCAACAAATATTTGAAAGGTGTGGGTTTTTGTGTTTTTTTTCCTGGCTATCATGTTAGCAAAATAGTTTCTACATTTCTGTACTTCTTAATCTTTTTTCAGTTTTTGTTTGTTTGTTTGTTTTTTGTTTGCAGTTTTCAAACTAGATGACATCTTGGGAGACACACTTAAGGGTTCAAAATTTAGATAATAAATCTCTCACTCTCATCAAATAGCACCATGCCATTCGGAACTTCAGCTGGCTCTGAATTCTGACTTCAGGGAACTGTGTATTGGAGGGAGTGAAAAAAAGGGGAGGAAAGGGACTAAGGTTTGGGAAGATTCTCCAGAAGAAGCATTTACAGTAGGTTTTGAAGGATTCGTGGCAATGATTTGCAACTTTTTATCTGCCCCAAGAGAGGTAGGAATAGATCCATTACTAACATTGAAAATGGCTCACAGTAGCAGGGACTATACTAGAATCAGGCATAAAAGGAAGAGTGTGGCATTGATGACTTGAACACAAATGCATCATCCACTTGCTCACTCACTAATCCCTGCACACCCATCTTCTCCGGGCCTGCTAATGCAAGGGAAAGAACTATGGAAAGGACCCACACATGTTCTTTGTCTCACTGGATGTGACCCTGGAATTACAGACTGCATGATGGGGACTGAAACTTGAAAATTTAAATCATGAAAATATTCAAATGTACGATGGCCTGTCTTTCGCAGCTTCACACTGTATGCCTTTAATTTGCCACTTACTTCAGTTGCAATCTTGCATGCCCTACTATAATTAAGCCCCTCTTTGTATTTCTTTCTCAGTTAACATGATCTGTAGTGCCCAGAGGCATTAGTTACACAACTACCAAAAAGGAAATGGTTGCTCCCGACTTCCAGGATCAGCAAATACCTAAGTGTGGAGTGATTGCCTGTTACCGCATGCGGTGCGCATGTGGTTAGGGATGAGTACAATTAATTCTCACCTATCCATGCATTTAGTTCTGTGTGTAGCAGTGGGATAAATGCTGCTGAAGACATAAGAGAAAAGTAATATGTGCTGCCTACTTCATGCCCCTTGCTTGGAAGATTAAAACCTAATTGAGAAGATAAGACATGCATTTATGAAAGAATAAGTAAGTCACTGTGCAGGTTAGTGAACAAGTAAATGTCAAATTGAATGCTAGAAGCCATCAGGCTACAAAGGGAAACCTTGTGGGCATGGAGAATTTGTCACAGGAGGAGGAACACGGGCTAGAACTTGAAGAATGGGTGTTATTCAGTTTAAAAAATTAATATGCAGTCAGAGAGAATACAACTGGGAAAAGCCAAGTCAGGAGACTTGTCTCTACAAATTAAAAGATGAACGGAGTAATGAAGAAGCCAAAGATAAGGGTCTGATCAAATTACTGGATGGGTTTAAAAGCCAAGCTCAGCAACCTGTAACTTTCCTATAGTCAAGAAAGAGTTGCTTGATACCTTCTAAGGCAAAGCAGAAAATGAAGAATTTGTTTTGGACTGGTTTCATTTTGTTTGGTTTGAGGCAGGCTTGCCTGTTCTAATAGAACATGGATCATACCAAACATCAAATAACCCAAAAGTCATGTACATGTGCCTTTGGATGGTGGCTAGATTCTTTCCTGATGTCTGCTGAAAGGAATTTGACCATTAGAAGGGGGGGAAATGTCCCTCCCACTTCATCCCCTTAACCAGAGAAAAATGTACATGCCTTTGTTTTGAAAGCTTAGGTACCAAGGTCTACCTGTTTATCTGGGAAGGGAGGGGTCTGATAGTTCTGGAGAGAGAAAGGGTCCATTCTAGGGAGGGTTGATTCCCTAAAGAGGGAAGGGGCTGGGAGGAGGGTTCACTCTGAGCAGCAGAGGCTGTGGTCTGTTTCACCAATGCCCCCGGGTATGACAGGACCTCCCAGACTCCAGTACATAGATACTTGGGACCCTGAGCAAAAGGGCACTGGCTAAGACTGGAGTTGAGCAAGAAGAGACATTGGGACTGTGGGTAACGAATCTCCTGACCCTCCAGGAGATGCAGAGCAGCTCAGCAGTGCCCATGAAGAGCTCTGAAGACTGCCTCTGCTCCAAATATATTCTGCAAGCAGAATGGGTCAGCCTTGAAGTTGGGTGAGGAGGCAGGACTGTCCATGAAGCCCAGGGTGAGGGGCCAGGACCTAGCCTTCCACTACTGTAGATGTTATCAGACAGCGGAGTTAGCATACGAGTAATGGGGCCCGAGCAAACATGTAAGAGCTATAGATGTTGAATGCCACTCGTTCATCAAGGAAAAATGAGTTCTACCATCCTCATGCCAATTGACAAACTCTCTGGTATAAATATTTTCCCAGGTTTAGTGAGGAATAATTAACAAATGAAATTGTATATATTTAAAGTATACAGCATGATGATTTGATATACATGGTAAAATGATTACCACAATCAAGTTAATTAATACATCTATTACTTTGCAGAGTTAACTCTGTGTGTGTGTGTGTGTGTGTGTGTCTATAAAGAGAATGCTTAGGATCTACTCTCAGCAGATTTCAAGTATGTAATACAGTATTGTTAACTTTAGTCGCCATGCTGTACATAGAGCTCCAGAATTCAGTTATCTTATAACATAAAGTTTGTATGCTTTGACTTATATTTCCCTATTTCTCCTACTCCCTCACCCCCTGGCAACCACCATTTTATTCTCTGTTTCTATAACACTGGAGGTTTTTCCTTTTTTTGTCATTTTTTTATTCCACATATAAGTATACCACAGTATTTGTCTTTCTCCGGCTTATTTCACTCAGCGTAATACCCTCCAGGTTCATCTATGTTTTTACACATGCCAGGATTTCCTTCTTTCCCCCTGGCTCAATAATAGTCCATTGTACATTTTCCTTATCCATTCCCCTATCGATGGACATTTAGGTTGTTTTCAGAGTATGGCTATTGTAAATAATGCTGCAATGGACATGGCAATGCAGACATCTTTTTAAGTTATAATTGTGTTTCCTTTGGATAAACATCCAGAAGTGGGATTGCTGGATCATATGGTAGTTCTATTTTTAATCGTTGGAGTAACCTCTATACTTTTTTTCTATAATGGATGTAGCAATTCTGGAACAAATTTTAAGAATGATATTTAAAATGCTAATTGCTATGGATTAAATGATGTGTCTCTTAAAAATTATGTATGGAAGTCCTAATTCCTAATGTCATGGTATTTGAAGGTGGGATTCAAATACCCATTCACCCTGGGCTTCATGGACAGTCCTGTCTCCTCACCCAACTTCAAGGCTGACCCATTCTGCTTGCAGAATATATTTGGAGCAGAGGCAGTCTTCAGAGCTCTTCATGGGCACTACTGAGCTGCTCTGCATCTCCTGGAGGGTCAGGAGATTCGGGACCTTTGGGAGGCAATTAGGTTTAGATGAGGTCATAAGGGTGGGGCCCATGATGGCATTAGTGTGTAGATAATATAGATATAGATATAGATTAGATATAGGTATAGATATAGGAATAGGTATAGGTACAGATACAGATACAAATATAGATAGATATAGATATAGATATAGATATAGATATAGATATAGATATAGATATAGATATAGATATAGATATAGATATAGATATAGATATAGATATAGATGATATAGATATAGGTGATATAGATAGATAGATATAGATATAGATATAGATATAGATATAGATATAGATATAGATATAGATATAGATATAGATATAGATATAGATATAGATATAGATATAGATATAGAATAAGATACCAGGGTCCCCTCTCTCTGCCATTTGAGGACACAGCAAGAAGACAGGCCTCTGCAAACCAGGAAGAGGTCAACAGACAACAGATTTCCCAGCATGATGATCTTGAACTTCCCAGCCTCCAGTGCTATGAGAAATGTTTGTAGTTTAAGACACCCTGTCTATGGGTTTTATTATAAGAGCCCAGACTAACTAAGACCCTAAATAACTACTTCTGGGTGGTTGATGATCCTTCTTAGAGTCTTTAAGATGTCATTCCTATGGTGTAGATTAGAGTTTACTTGTACATATCTGCAGATAACATTATTTATATTGAAATAATTTTAAATAAGTTGCAGACTATAAACTATTAAAGTGTTGTTTTCTGTGTATTTTTGCCAGTAATTGTTAAATATACAAAATTGCTAAGTTTTAAGTAGGATAAATATCTATTTTAAAGATGAGAAAACTGAAACACATAAATCTATTTACTAGTTTTGTAACTATTCTAAGCCTCAGCTTTTTCACTTGTATAAAATCATAGGATAATATGGTCATTGTGATAAATACATAGGATAATATATGTGAAGTTCTTTTCTCAGTACCAGGCATTCATGAAGAAGTCAACCAATTATTATTTCAACATTCCAAATGAAATATAAATGAGTTAAAGAACTTTTAAGCCCTCACTTTAATATCTGAGTTGCCTCTAGGCAGTAATAGAATTTTATACTTAGATAAAAGTTTAGAGATTATTTAAGACCAATTTTTCCAAGAAATTAAAACTTAAAGGACTTTTCAACTTGCCTGAGATAGCATAGAAATTCTTAGTATAGCTAAAGCCTGACAAGGCTCTAACCATGGCCAATAAAACAGAACCAGCACATTTACGAATTAAATCCTCTTCATGTTTTAGTTAGCATAACTATACTCAATGTATCACATCTCAGAATGTTCCATCCCAGATAGCTGTGTTTCTTAGAAGCCATCTGAAGTGTCTTCTTATATCAGCTTGTCCATATGTCCCAGGTTTTTTCCATTATCCCCCTTTGGTGTTGTGTCAAGAGATAAATGACATCATTCTAGAGGATAGCCTGGTGGCTCCGTCTCTGGCTTATTCTGCCACTTTCAGGGCTGGCCCAATCCCAGCTCAGCTCCCCATGATTCATCAATTGGCAAGAAACCAAAGTGTTTTTAGCCCTGGGAACTCCAGAAGATAAAATGAATTTGCAATGACAGCATAGGAACCCAATGTCAAAGGCTCACTTCCAACTCTTGGCTGAAGACTCCATTTAGGAAGAATATGTGCGACAGTGCCAGTAGTTATTGAGAATTTTATCGAATATGCTGAGTAATTTTTGGCCTTTCCACAATTTCTGGCATGAACAATGCATTAAAAGAATATTAAGTCATCAATGGTTTTCCCTATTTCTAAAACTCTAACGTTCAAAACTCCTTTCCTTGAAGTCTTAGGCTTGAAATGGATACTAGAGGTTCTAATTCAGTCTCCCAAACACCGTCAACCTCTGTAACACTCCCCTCAGGTGGTAGTGAGACACATCCAGTTATTTAAAAATTCTTACTTACATTTAACTAAAACCTGACTGTAACTTTCAGGTTCTTCTCAGAAAATCAATCCTAAAACCACAGCATTTCAAAGTTGGCAAGAATCTCAAGACTATTCTGCTCTCTGAAACATAAATTAAATCTCCTTCCCACCTTAGAGCCCATTTTAGTTGGCTTTTGCTGGAGAGCAACCCATGCCAAACATCCTAAACAACACACATGTGTTATCTCTAATGGTTTTGTGGGTCAGCTGGCAATCCTTCCAGTATGGTTGGCTTGTGTGTGGCTGGATGACCTAGAATGTCTCAACCCCCATGTCTGGCATTTGTCAGGCTGAGTGTTTAGAGGTGGGCTCAGCTGGGGCAGTTTCTCTTTGGTCTGCATGGTCTTTCATCCTCCAGCAAGCCAGCCTGGGCTTCTTCCCATGGTGCTCTCGGGGTACTAAAGAGCAGTACTTTTCCATCCTTTGTTGTTTGCTAATATCCTTTTCGCCAAAGCAAATCACATGGGTGTACTGGTTAGACAGTGTCCCCCCAAAGATCAAATCCTTCCCAGAACCTCAAAATATGACCTTACTTGGAAATAGGGTTATTGCAGATGTAATTATTTAAATTAAAGTGAGGTCATAATAAAGTAAGGTGGCCTTGAATCCAAAATAAACTGACAAACAAAATAGAAACAGAGGCATGGAGGCATGGAACAGACTGACAGCTGCCAGAGTGGAGAAGGAAAGGTTCCTGGATAAAAGAAAGTGAGGGAATATATGCATAACCAACAGACACAGACAACAGTGTGGTGTGGCCCGAGGGAAGGGAAGGGGACTGGTGGAGGTGGGCAAAGGGGAGAAAATAAGGATATCTCTAATAATGTCAAGAATAAAAAAAGAGAGGGGAGAGACAAAAACACAAAGGGAGAATGCCATCGGGTGACTGCAGAAGACTAAGGATTCCCAGCAGCATCAGAAGCTAAGAAAAGGCAAGGAACAGCCTCTCCCTTGGAGACTTCAGAAAGCGTACAGCCCTGCCAACATTTTATTTTTTACGTTTTCTTTTTCTTTTCTTTTATTTTTTTATTGATTTCAGAGAGGAAAGGAGAGGGGGAGAGAGAGAGATAGCAACATCAATGAGGAGAGAGACTCATTGATCAATTGCCTCCTGCACATCTCCTCTGGGAATCGAGCCCACAACCTGGGCATGTGCCCTTGACCAGAATCAAACCCGGACCATTCAGTCCGCAGGCCAATATTCTATCCACTGAGCCAAACCGGCTAGAATATTCTATCCACTGAGCCAAACTGCCAACGTTTTTATTTCAGACTTCTAACATTCAGAACTATGAGAGAATAAATTTCTGTTGTTCTAAGCCACCCAGTCTGTGGCAGTTTGTTATGGCAGCCCTGGGAAACTGTTACAGATGCTCAAGCAGAGATGCAAGGGATGGGAAAAAAGCTTCACCACTGAATAGGAGGAAGTGAAGGACCACATTGCAAAGTGACGTACACACAGGGATGGGGAGAATTTGTGGGCACATTCCCAATTTACCAGAGAGCGCTTCAAGTATATGAGACTTGTTATAATAAGTCCCCTTCATCATCCTTTCCAGAACAATTCTTCCTGGTTCTTGTCACAAGATTTCAAACTCCTTCATGTAAGCTACTGTAATAGAACAATTATAATAACACTAGAGGCTCAATGCACCAAATTCGTGCAAGGGGCTCAGTCTCCACAGCCGCAGTGGCCGGGCCGGGGGAGTGGGGGGGCGGGTAGCCTCTGCCACCTCTGCCGCCTCTGCCTCCTCATCCTCAGCCCTCGCCCGCAGCGGCTTCATCTGGAAGGTCATCCAGAAGGACATCAGTCGAATTAGCATATTACGCCTTTATTATTATAGATACTGTATTAAAAGTTATGTGAATGTTTCCTCTCTCTCTCTCTCTCTCTCTCTCTCTCTCTCTCTCTCTCTCTCCCTCTCTCTCCCTCTCTCTCTCTTATACTCTGATCACTAAGAAGTCTACTAAGATACTAACATGCAGGTAGCACATACTGTATGAAGACTCTGGACAAAGGGGTGATGCTAGTCCTGGGCAGGATGGAGCTGAACAGAGTGAGCTTTATCACACTACTCAGAACAGAACACATTTAAAACTTAAGAATTGTTTATTTCTGTAATTTTCTAGTTAATATTTTCAGACCACAGTTGACCGCAGAAAGCAAAACTTCAGATAAGGGGGGACTACTATACCTATGCCTTCAGTAGAAATGCAGATTTTTATAAGAAATAAGAAAATCAAATTGTAAAAAGGAAAGACACAGATCAAAGGATATGTGTCAATACAACATCATTATCTGAGCAGCAGGAAATGTTCTGAGACTCTCTTTCTAATGGGATGTACCTAGTTTTCCGGAAAACAGAAAATTGCCTGTTAAAAATGCATTGTCAGGATGACAACTGGAAAAGGAACTAAAATTGCACCAATTTCCTTTATATTTTATTATATCTACAACAGCTTTACATTGCAGTGGCTTGATGTTTTTTAAAGATGGAAAAATAAAAGCAGTTGGAAATTTTCCTTTAAAAAATAGAAGCTAAGTAGTTTTTATAAGAAAAGTGTCTAACTAAATTTTACTTAAATTGTAGATTTCCTTCCTGATTATGAAAGTAATACATGCTCATCATAGAAAAATTATAGAATACACAAAAATATATAGAAGAAAAATATTAGTAACCCATATTCAGAGGAAACCATTGCTAAAATCTTTGCTATAGTTTCTCCCATTTTCTAGTTTTTTTCACAGTAAAGATAATATATAGTATATATAATTTTAATATTAAAGCCTTTGATATAGCATGTAATATTGTATAACCATAATATTGTATAACTGCCCAAACATCATCTCAACATTAAGTATTTACACTTATTAAAAAAATGTCTAGCTAATAGCAAGAAATAAGTCACTTGCCAGCACTTTCCTAAAAATTCTTATTTTCAGGAGCAAGTTGGTCACTCTGAGAAAGTCCAGACATACTGTATATAGACGATCACTAAAAGAAGAAAAGGAAGGTAGGCAGAGCCAAGAACACCCTACAAAAATGAGAGGATTCCCCAGTCTGTTGGATGTCTATGGAAATGATTCTCTTTAAAAGAGAGAGAATCCCTAAGAGCTACCATCTAGGGAAGAAAAGCTGATGATTGAGTTTCACCCCTTACATCTTCTCTAGAATGCAAATCACAATGGATTTGCACTAATGATGTTGTTAGAGTGGTTTTTGTATAATTTCCATTGAATAGTTTGTAAAATTGACTTTTCATCCTGTTAACAGCTATGGTTGACTTAGGAACAATGTCACACCCACACTGGGTTTTGGGGAGTTGGTTTTTAATTTGATTTTTGTTTGTCTGTTTGTTTGGCTTAGAAGCAGTTAAAGAAGTAAAGGAAAATGGATGATTTCATATAAATAAAACTCATCATGGACTCACAGCTTTAGTGTAGAGGGGAAGGGTGTTAAAAGTTCCAGGTGACTTTTCCAGGTCAAAAATCTCAACAATTTGAGAATTAAAAGAAAAAAAAATGTATGTCATGAAAAAAGAGAGAGGGTCTCTATTGAGCAAGATACCCTACTGGTATTTCTACAAAACTACTCCCCAAAATTCTATTTGCCTGCTTAAAATGATATATGTGCCACAAAATACTACTCCTTTTTTAGAACACATTTTAAAAAGTAAATATTTGTGGAAGACCAAGACCATATATATTATTTCAGATTACTATGCTTTCATCTAAAACAGAACCCTATTAAAAATGGCTTAAACAATTATTAAACAATTAGGATATTAATATTAAAGGAGGAGGAGGAGGAGGAGGAGAATGAGAAGATCAAATTAGACTGGTCCATAGTGATAAATTCAGTGGGTCAGCAATGCCTGGACTCCAGTTGGCATTACTATGATTTTTGGAGCTGTTCTCAGGTTTTCAGGTAGCTGTGGTAACTCCAAATATATCCTCAAACAACAAGGCCCAATAGGGCATATTATCAGAGAAAAACATTTCAGAGTTCACCTTATAATGAATTAGTCAGAATTCGTGACAAACCCCACCACAAACCATTAGCATTGGGGAACAGGTTTACTATAATTTATCTTAAACCAATTATGATTTGTTCCTAGACTGGACTTATTGCGCCCCAACACCTGGACAAAATCCCAGCTCTAATGACAAAGAAAGAGTGCAGGAATGGTTGAGATGTTAGCAACCAAGTGCTTACCACATCATGCCTTACTCAATGTACATTTTCCCAGAAGGGAGTGAAGTACAAAGCAAGTGTTTGTAAACAGATAAATGAAAAGAGCCCAACTGGTGTGACTCAGTGGTTGAGCATCAGCCTGTGAACCAGGAGGTCACGGTTTGATTTCTGGTCAGGGCATATGCCCAGGTTATGGGCTCGATCCCCAGAGTGGGGCATGCAGGAGGCAGCTGATCAATGATTATCTCTCATCATTGGTGTTTCTATCTCTCTCTCCCTCTCCCTTCCTCTCTGAAATCAATAAAAATATTTTTAAAAGAAAGAAAATATTGGATACCTTTGTAAAATATCACTAGCACATAACTTGCACCAAGATTATTCAAGAACTGTGAAATACCCAATTTTGTAGAATACTAAAAGGTAATATTCAATAAAATAAATTTATAATTACTTCCTTGAATGAAGAAATATGCTAAATTTGATAGCATCAGAATTGTTTGAAATTAAAAACAAATAAATAAACACAAATGCACTGTGCTGGTTTGAGAAATTTGGGGAGATTAAGTTGGAGAAAACATCTATAAGGAAGACATTCAGAATTGAGCCACACAACTTTTACTTATCTCTATCTAGTGAACAATTTTTTATATTGAATTTCTCTGTCTAACCTGCCTTTCTATTTTCATATAATTTAGCTACCTAAATAGCACCTAATTAATGAAGGAAAGATTATTAGGTTTACTACCTATTTGGTTGGTTCCTCTCTCTACGGTCCCATGGTACTATGATCACAACTGTTGGCAATTTATAAAACGATGCTATAATTTATTCTATAAATCAGCTTTCTCCCTTCCTCCTTGAGGGCAGTGACAAGCCATATTTAGCTGTACACTTAAGAGATTCTGTTAAGTACTTGCCCAAGATCCAGTCACCAATATCTACTAAGTAGCTTGTCCTGCGTTTCACAATATTTATGTCCAAGTTTTAATTAATTCTCTCGTATTCAATAAACCACGCTTCCAGACATTCTGCTTTGCCACCTGGGACTCCTCAGCTTGCTCCTGCTGGCCTCTGCCAATACTAATACTAAAGAGAGGCTGCAGCCTGGACAGCGTGGCTCAGTGGTTGGGTGTCAACCTATGAACCCGGAGGTCATGGTTTGATTCCCGGTCAGGGCACATGTCCAGGTTGTGGGCTAGATCCCCAGTGTGGGGCATGCAGGAGGCAGCCGATCAATGATTCTCTCTTATCATTGATGTTTCTATCTCTCTCTCCCTCGCTCTTCCTCTCTGAAATCAATACAAATTTAAAAAAGCAAGGAAATATTGGATACCTTTGTAAAATATCATCGCAAGGCTGGAGGAGGAAGAAGAGGCTTGCTCTTTCCCCTCTGCCTTCTATTCCTGTGAGCGTCACCCCGCAACATTTCTGCAGCCCAGGGCAGCGGTTCTTTCTTGTAGCAGCAGCTGAACCCAGTTGGCAGTGTTTCCAACACTTGAAGAACCAGCGTCAGGTCCCAGCCCATCCTGAGGCTCCATCACCAGCCAGCCCCCAGGCACCCCTTCTTCAGGCCCCTCCTCGCAGCTCAGAGCCACCAGCACCAGTGGAGCAGCAGCCCCTCCTCAGAGGTCTGAGTTCTGGCTGGACAGGGTGTGTCGTCTAGGACTCTCCTTTTAATAATTCCAGCCTCATCCCCTTGTCCCTCAGCGCTCGCTGCTTCCTGCAGTTTCTACCTCCAGAGTACCTTCTAACCCTCTTTGGCCCTTTCGGTTACCTAGTTAACGACTCTCTACCTAGTTAACAGTTTTCTTATATTGAATTTCTCTGTTAAAATCACGTGGTCCTTGATTGATATAATTTACATGTTCCCTCATGGCATTAAGTTCCAGGAATGTACACCTGAAACTAATACAAAATAATATTGGATGAAAAAATGCACACAATAAATATTCTCTTAATTTTAAAATTTTAAGAAAATTCTAGGGCTGTTTTCCCATCCCTTAGAGTTTGGTACCCAAGGCAGCTCCTCGGCTTCTCTGTTCCCCTGATAGAGCTCTACAAATAGGCACATGAGATGCAGTGTTCTACAGAAAGTAGGAACTTAACTTTTTATATCTCTGAAGATTTCTTCCAAAAATGAACTTCTACTAGTAAAAAAAATAGGAATACTGAATCATAATAACTAACACTGAGCACTGGGCACTGATGCAAGCAATATAATACAGTAGTGAGGCCCTTTATTTATATATATATATATATTATTGATTTCAGAGAGGAAGGGGGAGAAAGAGAGAGGTAGAAACATCAATGATGAGAGAGAATCATTGATCAGCTGCCTCCTGCACGCCCCACACTGGGGATCGAGCTGGAAACCTGGGCATGTGCCCTGGCTGGGAATTGAGCCATGACTTCCTGGTTCATAGGTTGATGGTCAACCACTGAGCTACACCAGCTGGGCATGAGGCCCTGTTTTTATTTTATTTTATTATTTTTTTAATATTTTTTAAATATGTTTTATTGATTTTTTACAGAGAGGAAGAGAGAGGGATAGAGAGTTAGAAACATCGATGAGAGAGAAACATCTATCAGCTGCCTCTTGCACACCCCCTACTGGGGATGTGCCCGCAACCAAGGTACATGCCCTTGACCAGAATCGAACCTGGGACCCTTGAGTCCGCAGGCCGACGCTCTATCCACTGAGCCAAACCGGTTTCAGCAAGGCCCTGTTTTTATCTCCACTTTTCGTGTTAGGAAACTGAGGCACATAGAGGTTACATAAAATTCACTCCTTTTTTTACACCAGGATCTAACTGCAGGCCTTCTGGCTCTTAGTCTCTCCGCTAAGCAGACCTTGATGGTGAGCAGCTCAGATCTACACAATTCAGCTTTAACTGGCTAGCTTCTTTGGGGGGGTTTACAACAGACTCTTATGACACAATGACAATTCTTAAGGAGAATGACATACAGAATTAGACAAATAAAACCATCGCACAAGCAGCAACAGTCTGCTGCAGCGCACTCAGTAACCGGCGTAGAGGAGTTGAGCAGGAGGAGTTCAAGTTGGACTCCAAATGCAGAATTTTATCTATCTCTTAAGAACAAGAAAAATGAGAGAATTTGGACAATAAGCTGATGCTGTCAGGAAGTCATCTGGAAATCTATTTTTCGGGAATATCAATCACATGGGTTGTTCGCCAGAATTTTTCGGGTGGGCCAAATAGTATATTGATTTTTAACTTTCTTCAACTTACTTCCATAGACAGTGTCTCTATGCCCCATAAACAGTGTCTCTATGCCCCTATCTCAAAGAATATTTTGATCTACCTAGTCCAAAGAGTTCAAAAGCAGAGTAGCATGAATAGAAGTGATGTGTATGTGTGCGTGTCTGTGTGAGCAGGCAGGCGCACACAGGCCTGTTTGCCCACAGATCTACTCTCCGCCCTTCCCTCTCTGCTGTACATAGTAGTAGGGCTGAACCCTGCAGGCTGTGTTTCCCAGGCTTGTCTGTCAAGTGGCGGCCTGCTGAGGCCAGCAAATGAGAGGCACTAGAAAGAGCTCAGAGCTCAGAGGGCTGGAAGAAAGAGATGCCTTGGAGTATCTCACTCTCCCAACCCAAGTGATGAGGGTGGAAGAAGCCAGGGATGCAGAGCCCAGCCTCTTCCTGTCTCCTTTGCTCTGGAGTCAGCCACTCTCAGTCAGTGTGTGCTCTGCTCTGCTCTGAGCCATATGGTGAAAGGGTCTGGCCCTAAGGAGGATGCTTGCAGGTTTCTAGGACTGACTACAGCTGGGTAAATCTACCTAATTTTAAGTTTATCAGTTAGGAAGCCCACTTGCCTACAGATGCAAGCACCTCGTGCTATCTCAGCATTACCAGTAATAAGGGCAATGGTTTGACTCCCTCGTCTCTATCACTCATGTTTCTTATATCTCAATTGGTTGAGAACTTATTCCTGGGAAGAGGATCCTTATTGAGACCCCTCAGAAACCCACTGTAAATAATATTTATATATACATTATATTCTAATTAATCATATCCTAAGTCACTAGAGCATTTTAAAAATAATAGCTAACCCTATAGCTTGCAGTGTGCCAGGAGTTATTCCAAGTGCTTTACTTATAATGCATTTAATCCTCAAACCAATGTGATAAGTACCATTAAGATTTACCACCAAGAAAACAAACAAAGCGATATTATATAACTTGCTCAAAGACACACAGATGATAAGTGGTAGAATCTATCATCAAATTTCTAAAGTTGGGCTATAGAATCTGAAGCGTCACGCTATGCTGCCTATGTTTAGATTTTACCAAATGATTCTGGACTTCATCTAATGTGATTTCACTTTTAGTCTTAGATATATTCTTTCCACAGACCTTGTGTAACCCAGCATGCAAGTACAGTGTCAGTTTTGCCCTGCCACAACTTTGATATAGAACTCTATTCTTTCCCTTACCCAATAGAATCCATTCCCACTAATGACATTATTAAGCGATGTAGGTTTTACTAAAGTTTACATAAAAGAAATGCAAAAAGGGATTTACATCAAACATCCCATGGCCAATGATGGTGTTCATACAATAGACACATTCCTCAAGGCTCCATCATTCTGCTCTGGGAACTTGAAAAATAATTACCTATAGAAACAGATGTAAAGTCAGAATATAACATTTACAATTTTTAAGTACAGGAGGGTTATTAATATTTTTATGTAACACTTTCAAATTTAAGAAGTTCAAATTTATATAAAATGTATGTACCTTCTGTATGAGTTTCTCACCGAGGATGGGGAAGTCAATATTCTCCATTCTTCTACCACAGGGCAAGCTGGCTGTAACCTCAGCCCCACCCACTCCACAGGCGGAAGCTTTTGCCCTTTGTTACACTCTGCAAGTTACCTCTTCCTCTTCCTCCAGACCTGCTGACCTGAAACCCCACCACAAGGTTCAGTAAACAAAGATCTCCCCAGCCACAGGGACCCATTCTTTTCAGAAAAGGGACAGAAGTGGATAGAAGCAAATAGACTAATACAGTGTTGTGTTGGAACCGGTTCACACCTAAGTAGACAAATTCATTTTTAAAACTGCAATGACACTGCATGTCTCTGGGTTTCCTTATAATGCTAATGACAACATACAGTAGTCCCTGCAGCTTGAGTTCCCACTGCTACATGTCCCATAGGAGTATTTACAAACACAAAACACCTCTTTATACAAAACTTTTAAAATGCTGCATGCTCTCTAATTGTAGTATAAACATTAAAATAAACATAGAGTACAAGCAATTCAATTCAAATATTGACAATGTTCAAATCATTGTTCTCATCATCAGGGAGATGTAAAGATTATGTCACAAGGGCCCCACTTTGCAAATAGTTACAGTGTTGTTGGGGAGACGCAACAACGCTTAACCTGGATAACTTGCCTAACAACCTGGAGCACAAATATGGTCACACGTTTGATAATCCCATTGCCCATGTCTGATGTCCAGCAGACATCTGACAGGGAGAGGTGCTACTCAGTTCAAGAAGGACAATTTGTAGTTGACAGGATAAAGCTGGGAAGTTTGATCAGGGCACTGTGAGCATCCATTTATAAGTGTCATTACTTCTGTTGCTACCACCTGGTGTCACTGTTGGAAATGGGTCCTCAACTTTGCTGGGTCAGATCCTTGCAGAGGCTAGAGTATACCTCATGCTTGGGCTCCCACCATTTTATCTTCTGTAGCTTGCACTCAGAAGCCCACCACACCAGGGTGCCAAGGTGCCAGGTGAAACCTGAGTCACTAGTGAGATCCACCTTCCTTCCCAGTGAGCCCCCCTTCAGGTCCTCAGGAGCTTCAATGATTGGGGGGTGGTGCGGGGGGAACATCAGGGCCTTCTCAGCCCATTAGAAAAATCACACCATTAAACTTCAGAATGAAAAAGGATGGCACCTCAACGTGTCTTCTCATAGTCTTTGGTCTCTCCGCAAACATACCTAAATCTTCCCCAGGGATTAGTTCTGCATGTTGAGGTGTCCTAGATGGGGGGGGGGGGGGGGGGCGGGGGGCAGGGGAGAGAATAGATACTGTCCATGTTGCAGGTACAACTTCACGTTTCAGTTGTATAACCAAGAGGGAATATTTGAGTTATTCTCCCAGAACTAACAAAATCTGCTGCGAGGTCATATTCTATGTCTCCAAAGATAGATGACCACTTTGGTCCCCTGCAAATGTAGTCTTACCAGATATACTGCATCTTAAATAATTGGCTGTGATTAATGTGTGCACAAAGTCAATAAGAGCACAGAGTGCAAGGCAATTAAGTTTGACTGAATAGACAAGGAGAGCTTTTCAGAGCCAATGATATTTGATTTGGGACTTAGAGTGTGGATTACAAAAACAGAGAGAAAGGTGTTTATGGGCCAAACAGCCCAAGGGAAGAGGATTTTTAAAAGTTTGCAAGTAAAGGTGAGCCATTTATCTCGGTGTCAGAAACACAGTGTTCATGGGTGGCCAGAAATGAAGGGAGCAGAAAAAATATTAGATGAAGACCCATCTTTCGTTCAGCCTTGAGAATTATGTTAATGAGCTTGAACTCTATTCTGAAGACAATAGGAAGCCACCCAAGCATTCAGAGCAGAAGTAGTGTTTGGGATTGTAATTTAGAGAGACAATTGATACCTAAGCAGAAGGTGGACAGGTGGGAGAACGGAGGCAAGAACCTAAGCTGTTCTCCATGTCCAGGTGAGAGATGGCATGGCTGAGAATAGAGACATGTCTTCCCAGCCAAAGGGAGGGAACTGATTCTAGTAATACTCCAGGACAGAGTTCAGAAACACTGGGAATGGCTGTACATAGGGTGAAATGTAGAGGGAAAAGTCAGAAATGATGCTGAGGTTTGTGGCTAGGGAGACTGGATAAAAGCTATGCCATTAACCGCGCTAGGGAACATTAGAAGAGGAGAATTGTAATGAAGCTGCAAATAATGGGTTCCTTTTGGACAAATTGAGTTTGAAGTGCCTGCAGGACATTCTTGCAGAAAAGCACTTTCTAAATTCACATTAAAAAAATAAAATAAAGGAAATGGTTTTGTCTGTCTCTAGGCTCAAAATGGTAATGACTGTGCTGTAAGAACATCCAAACACTTTCTGAAACAAAATTTCTCACCACAAACAGATATTCCACTACAAAAACATGTCTGGCACCAATAAGACAGATGGATAGACTGAAAATATATATTAAGTTTTGTTTGTTTCTTTATGTAATAAATGAGACACTATAGATTAATGCAAAAGAAAAATATTATTTAATAAATAGCAGGGATTCAAAATTGGCTACTTAGAAAAAAATATGCAGATTTAGAGCTTTAACTCATACTGTACACCAAATTAAATTAAAGAAAAAAAATGAAGGTGAATATTTATGCAATTGCTAGATCACGGGATAGGAAATATCTTGTATACTTAAAAACAATGGAAAAATCACAATGTTTATAATTAATAAATTTAACTATATAAGCATTTTATAGCTCTCTGCTTCCAAAAGAAACACTAACTTAAAGAAAAGAATTATTGAAATTTTTAAGTAGCAAATACAAAAGAAAAATATTATTATTTATATGTAAATATCTAATATGATTTCTTAAGAAAATGAGTAGAAAAACAAAATGAAAAAAGGTGGGGACAGACAATAAAATTTATTTTCACTTAGAATGAAGAAATTCTATATATTTTAAAAATTTTAATGTAAAGCCTAATGCTAGTAAATTTGCAATAACAATTAGCTGGTAAGAATATAAATTTTTATAATGAAAAATATAAACTGATGAACAAAAATAGATCCAGAGACAGAGAAGCATCAAACAGATGGTCAAACCTCAGAGGGAAGGCGGTGGGGTGGGGGGCGCGGGGGGCGGGTAAGAGATCAATCAAAGGACTTGTATGCATAAGCATAACCAATGGACAAGGACACTAGGCGGGTGAGGGCATGTGCTGGGGAGTGGGAGTGCTGGGGAGAGCTCAATGGGGGGAAAAGGAAATATATGTAATACTTGAAACAATAAAGAAAAGAGAGAGGGGGGAAGGAAGGAAGGAAGGAAGGAAGGAAGGAAGGAAGGAAGGAAGGAAGGGAGGGAGGGAGGGAGGGAGGGAGGGAGGGAGGGAGGGAGGGAGGGAGGGAGGGAAGAAGGAAGGGAGGGAGGGAGGGAGGGAGGGAGGGAGGGAGGGAGGGAGGGAATAAAATTTCAGTTTTTTCAAAAAGCAAATTGGCAATGTTTTTCAAATCTCTGTCCCAATTCTGAGAACACAATGTAAAGAAACCAATGAAAATGAAGACAATAGTTTATACTGTTAAACAGTTAAATATTTGTTTCCAGATGCATTTAAATATATATTTCAAATGTACATGCTGCTATCATAATGCAAACAGCAAACATAAAAGTCTGAAAGACTGATTTGCATGCAATCACCTTAGATGTAATCAATATAAAAGCCTGAACTAAGAGATTATTCTATTCAAAAAAATGATCCACCTGTGTAATGTGTGTGAATTCCAGGTCCTGCCAGTAAAGGGGAGGAGAGTACTTCTTTCCACCTCTCCTCCCCGTCTTGCCGGCTGTCATGTGGGAGTGATGGTGGAAGATGGAAATCCCATGTTGATGATAGCAAGTCCACAGATAGACACTGGGAACCCACCCAGAAACCTCCCATGCGGCCCTTGACTTCATCTCATGCAGGTGTACCTGCTGTCTACAGCCTCTAGGGACCTACTCAGCTCAGCGTTTTCAATGACAACACTGCATAACTATACGCATAATGAGCTACAAAAATTAATGTTTTGCTCACTAATCCAAACTTGGCAACACACCTGTGAAAGTTTGGGTACATCTTTGTATCACAGCAAATGAATGAGAAACAGCCTACGGTTCTGTGCCCCATTCTTCTCATATCATTTAAGAAAGATCAGTCTCCCTGTCTTATCATTTAAGATAGTGTCATTAACAAAAGGCATTGAACTATTCCAGAAAACAAATTAAGTTCTTAGGGAGAATTTTTCAGCTGTTAAAAGTGTACATGTTGACAACTGCCCCCTGGAAATATTGATAAATATAGCCCCTAGAGCAAACTATTAAAAGGTTATGGCAGAGATTGCTAACTGTACCCAATATTCACCTTCTACCAACTTCTTTGGTAATAGAATCACCATTTTTTAGCTGAGAATAGGGTTCTTCAGAATAAAATGTAGTCTCCCTTATAGCTACACATGGCCATGTGACTAGATTCTAGACAATAAAATACAAGCAGAAGTGGTCTGTGCAAACTCCAGGAAGTGTCCTTCCTTAACAGGAGGGGTGCACCTTCATGATGATAGGGAGCAGATGTGAGGTGTATATCTGGAGCAGCCACCATGGACTTTGAGTTGGAAGCTATGGGTCAAGATGAGAGCGGGAACTGAAAGAAGGAATGTGAGTCCCTCACAATTATGGACTTTCCTTATTAGGTATGAATTGCCTGTTCATGAGAAACAGAAATAAATCTCAGCCTTCTTTAGGCCACTCTTACTTTGGGGTTCCTGTGAACCCTAAATGTTACAAAGATCTAAAGCATATCATTGTTCTGTATTCCTGAAAGTATTAGAAGTAAGTGTAGGCAATATTAAACTTACAATGATGGACAAATAAATGCATAATTAGAACTTGAACACGAGAGTCAGTATCACAGATCAACAGCATTCACAACACCTTGAAAGCATAAGTTAGTTGTTTTTTCTCTTTCCTCTTTCAGTTCTCCAAATTGTAAATCCTGAGATTCATGAAAGTTTCTCATCATAGGCTCTCTGCTGACTCATTAAAAAAGCAGTGAAATCGCTGCTTTGGTATTTTATAGTGTGCTTTGGAGAATTAACTTAACCTCCCATGTTATAAGAAAAAAATTAAAAATATACTACTTTCAAAAATCAATTGTAAAGCGTTACTGTGCTGTAACAAATCTGGCAATTGGCCCAGACTGAAATGTATTGAATGTTTCACTATCACCAGAAAAACATGCCCAGCTGGACAGAGTGAGAAGAGGAGTTATTGTGCACATTTCCTAGCCTCTCTACACTTGAGTTCTATAGAGAAATTGCCTGATGAAAAACTAATTTCAAAAAGGTTACTATTGCCCTGGCTGGTTGCTTCAGTGGTTAGAGCACTGGCCCTCAAACTGAAGAGTTGTGGGATAGATTCTGGTCAAGGGCACATACCTTGGTTGCATGCTCAATCCTGGCCCTGGTTGGGGTACATGTGGGAGGCAATCAATCGATGTGTCTCACATTGATATTTCTCTATCTCTCTGTCTCTCCCCTTCCCTTTCACTCTCTCTAAAAATCAATGGAAAAATATCCTCAGGTGAGGATTAAAAAAAGAAAAAGGTTACTATTAGTTACTCTAACACTTGCCTCAGGTGCATGAGCCACTGAAAACTACAGAACAACAGTAGAATTTAGAAACGGCTTCCGGGCAGCATGTAAGGAGAAGAGAGTAAGCCATCTGGCCCCTCTGGGATGGTAATGACCTCAGGGATGGTCAAATTTCTAGTATTGAATTGTGTGACCCAGAAAGCTCTTTGTCATACCTCACGGGCCCCGCCTTAGACTCTTCTTTTTATACCACTTTCCAGATTAATTCCAAGCTTTCTCTGCATTCTGATGGGTTTTGGACCTCAACCCCTGTTGATGCTTATCAGAAAAAGAGCATAATAGATTGTAAAGGGTATGGGCTCTGGAGACGCAATGAGTTAAATTAGAATCCTAGCTTGATTACTAGCCAGGAGGCATTTAACCAAATTACTTTAGGTACTAATCTGTACAATGGGAATAACATAACAATTCATAAGATTAAATGAGATAAGGCATATGACAGCACTGACTCAATGTCTGACTTCAGTAAACATGAAACATGTTAGATTTTTAAAAAAAATTATAGTGATGATAAAAGGATAGCAACAACTGATAGAGGAAGGACAAGGAAGAAAAACATTCTTATTGGGGAATGTATTTGGCTATTCCCTGTCCAGCTTCTGCCCTATATTTATCCCTCTAACTTAGACTTCCACCATGCCTCATGGCCCGTTAATAGGACTTTGAAAACTAACGTTGAAAATCTTTCCAATGGCTTAGGACCTTAAACTTTAGATCTATGAATGAGCATTGTTCTTCCAATGGTAAAAAAAAAGGGGGGGGGGGTCTTTTAAAGAGAAATGGGGACAACTACTCTGCTTCGTGGAATTTCTTGGTGGAGATGTTCCCAAGGACCCTCACTGTATGTAGAGCCATGAGTCTGGAGGTTGGCAACATTGCTCCTTATAAAGCTAGACCACATGGGGCTCTATTCTGTTTCATGAGATGGAATCCTTAGTGAGAGACAATATGCCATAGATGAAAGAACAACAGAATAGAAAGTTGGGAGAGCTGGATTTCAGTCATGATCTCTCACCAATGGCTAGTAGCATGGCATTGGACATTATATTGGAGACCTTACTTTCTTCATGTGTAAAATATATACTCACTCCATAAGCTCTCTTCTACCTTTTATAAATCACGTTATCTCTGTTCTAAAATTGGTCCTGGATTAGTCTTCCAACTTGGAAAAAGAATCATATGATTGACATATATGTTTGTCAACTTCACAGTTGAATTTATGAAAGTCTTGACCTAGTAGCTGGTATCAAGCACTATATCATCATAATGATGATGAGAATAAAGAACAGTAGAAATTAATGTTGCATAAAAGTGGTAGATAGTCAAAATCTCAAGGATATACATTATTACACTGACATTTCTGTAGTTCCAATTATGCCTAAAGAACAAAAATAAATGCTTTTAACCTTTAAAAAAACTATTATCAAGTAACAAAACAGGTCACATAGTAAAGAACATATACTAGTATAGAGTGATGCACACCAAGGTAATAATGGTATTTATTACTCAGTGACAGTTATATATTTTTTTTCATTTCTTTGATTATCAGTATTTTCTACCTGATGCATGTATTGCTTTGTAATACAAAACACAATATCCCGAATTCTGAATTCTGCTTCTCTCTCTGTCTTGCAGTCTTTTATAGTTTCTCTGAAAATAATTCAGAACACTACACGTCTATTCTTTGGGGAGATAAAAAGGAGAAAACCGATTCTAGCATGTCTTCCAAACAGAACATGTTTTTCCATCAAACTATCCCATCTTTAAAAACTCCCTTTCTGAGATGCCCTTAGGTTACTGTCCTCAATTGTGACTGTTTCTCATAAAGAAGCAAGAGGGCCAGCCTGCCATAAAAAAAGGGGTTGAGATGTGAGGTCTCAGGTTTGCCAGCTTTTCCCAACACCAGTTAGGGAGGTTTTCACAGAGTCCCCTCAACAGCAGAAAAGCAGAGTTGATATCAGTGGACTCGAATCCTATTCTACTTAAATCATGACTCTGCTATTCTCAAGTTGTTCAATCTTGAGCCCTTTACTCAACCTCTCATATCCTCAGTTTTCTCATCTACAAAATGAGTGAACAATGTTAAGATTAAATGAGATTTTACTTGTAAAGAAGCACAGTTCAGTGCTTGGAAAATAATAGTTGCTTATTGAAGCATCTGATAGCTCAATAAATTTAACTGTAATTAGTTCTAAAATAAAATGTAAACCTATTCCCATATAATTTCAGAAACTTAACTTTGTGAATCCAGTACAAAATCCCTTCTCATCCCTATCAGCCTTCTTGTATTCTGAGAGAAACATATGTACTTGAATAATATTTTAGGCACTTTTTCTGTTTTGATTTTATTATATCAAAACTCTACCTACACAGTTTCTCAATTGGAACATGTTTTAAATGTTCAAATGAGCCAATTTCTATTTTTTAATAAAAAGATTATTATTTCTAGAAGCAGAATTATAATCTAATCAATCTAACTATATAAACGGAAATGTTTAAGCTATAGGAAAATTTAAATGTATTTTTTATTCAGAAAGATGCCTTTTAATATAAACTCATGTTTATATATTTTAAAAAAAACTCATTTGTTAAGTTCCTAACACTGAAACAAACAAACAAAACCACTGTTAAATGTTATATTCAAAGGGGATAGTATAGAGTCTGTTAGCATATAAGATTGATAATTTTTAAGTTAGTTATCAAACTACTTTGGAAGCAACTCGCTGGGGAGATGTTGAAAGGTCCTTCCCCATTGCCTTTAATATTTCATTAATTTACTTATTAATTTGTTGTTCTCAGAGAGTAAGTGATGCTAATGGTTAATCTTGCTAGTAATGTACTAGCTCTGCTATGTGAACAGGGAAAGTACTTAGTCCACCTTTAAATGTGGTTTAGAATAATACCTATTTCATACAGACATTGTGAGAATTAGATAAAAATGCATAAATCATTGAGCAGAATCTGAATATAACACCTGCTTTCAAATTTTATGCAATATTATTATCACTATATTTTATTACTGAGAAAACACAAGCATGGGAGAAGTTAACTTCTTGAGGTCTCTTTAAAGAAGACTTTATCCGAATAGATTACATTCCCATGAGAACAGCAATTTATCCCAGTCTATTTTCAAAGTTCATTTCTTGACAAATTAATTCCTTTTGCTATTTCCTTGGCCAGCTTCGGAGAAAACCTCTTCAATTCCCTCCTTCGATTTTATTCCTGTGGGGAACTCAGCCTTCACAGTAGAAGATTTGGAAGGTTTTCCTTTTCAACTATGAAACCATTTAAACATATAAGAGTACAAAAGACAATTTGAAAGACGTGTAAATGTGGCAATGCTAAAATGCAAAGATTAAGCATATATTAATATTTTGTTTTCTTGAATTCAGCGTTCTCACTTTGTTTTCTAAAACTAAAATGTTAGAGATACCTCCATACCTGCCGTCTTCCTCCCCGGGACTAACCATTATCCTAATGCTGGTGTGTATTATGTTCATGGTGTTTTTCTACCATATGATGCAAGGAGCATCCATAATTAGTAATACTTTAAAATTTTACATCAATGAATTATACTTTAAGTATTCTTTGCAACTTTCTTTTTTACTCAGCATTACATTTTGTAAATTAATCATATTTACTCTTGTAGATCTGGACCATTCATTATAAATCTTGCACGAAAATTGTTTGAATGAACCATAGTTCATACATTTATTCACTGTTGAATGGGATTATATCCCTTGGTACAAACTTGCTCAAAGAGACCCCTGTGGGAAGTGCCTGGGTTTTTCCAGGGTAGAGAGTGGAATAGTGGGATGGTGAAGTAGGTGCATCTTCAACTTCACATGTTTGCAAATTGCTCTCCAAAGTCATCAAACCAATTTAACTCCAACCAACATGTATGTGGTTTCATCTTCCCCCACATCCTCATCAGTGCTTGGTATTATTATATATTGAATTTCCCCAATTTATTATTGTTACTGTGGATGAAAAAAGAGCCACAGACTAAACCTGACAAGCTCTGGGGAGGCCTGCATGGTGGGCCTTACAAACTCAGAGACCTAAAGTAACTGCATAGGATGGTCTGCAATTAAAACTTCTTAACTAAAAGGGAGTCATGATGGGAAGGCCTGTCCTAGGTCAGTATCGTCCTTGGCAAAGGTCAATCTTTACCTTAAGTGAGCCTGTCTGTTGTCTTTTTGCACCTAGGATAACATAGCTTTGAAATGTCAGAGTAATCCCCTTTTGCACAACCCCAGAGGGCACAATCTCCCACCAGAACATGAAACCACAGATTACCATCTCCATGCCATAAATATTCATTGCTAACTATCCTATACCCACCGATATAAAAGAAATATGTGTCTATCCATTTTACTTTTTATCCAATCTCAGAGATTTCCCCACTTTGTTTTCTCCCGCCTCCCTAATCTATCGCCAATGAATTTCATGTAACCCTCCTTACACCTTCTCCTTTGATTCTGATGTATAAAATAACTGGTAAAACTGCCATTTTCCAGAGCATTTTATCAAGCCATTGAGATTTTGCTTCCCAACAACTGTCGCTCAAATAAACTCATAAAAGTTCTCTACAGATTTGGATAATATAAACATTGGCAATATATATTTTCACATGTGCCTGAATTACTTGCCAATCCATTCATTTGCCAGGTATCCCGTAATGTCATTTTCTGGAAAAAGTCTCTGTAATATCAGGAGAAAGAGCAAATAAATGACTTTAACAATTCAACTTTTCATGAAGAATACTTTCTAAAATAAAAAGACAAAATCAATGAATGAATGGGATGAATCAATACCTGAAAAAGTAAATATGAACAAAAAATCATTTTCTTCTTATGAGATAGCCAGAGGTAAACCAACACAAAAGAAATCTTAAAGTTCAACTCCTGCTCTGAAGTTTAGAATCAACTGGATTATATTTATTCCTTAATAAACCATAAAAATTGCAATTTCCTCTTTGATCTTTCAGAAGTACGGTAGAAATATATAAAGCCCTCACAGAAATTAATAAATATTGCCTGCTGAGATCTCATATTCCATTTGGCTGGAAAATCAAGATGAGTTCAATAATTTATACATCAACTGAGGGTAAATTAATGAGCTTTGTGTATGCGGTTGCTTTTATGTAAAGAAAATTGAATCCAAATCTATCATGTTACAAATGTGCTTGCTATTGAGCCTTTATAAAAATAAAAACCACAGTGGTCCTCAGAATATGAATGCCAATATTGTTTCATATAAAGGGGTATTCCATAGGGCTATTGAAATTATTTCTTTCACATTGAGTGAGCTGTAGCTTATGCTTTTTTGAGGAATTAGTTCATTTCCTCTGAGTTGTCAAATTTCTGTGTGTAGAATTATTTGTACTAGTCCCTTTGATCATTTTTGTGTCTGCATTGGTTTTAGTGATATTCCTTGTTTTCTTCCAGATATTGGTTATTTGTGTCATCTCTTCTTTCTTTTGACAGTCTTCCTAGAGGGTTGTCAGTTTTATTGATCCTTTCAAAGATCTAGCTCTTTATTTCATTGACTTTCTTTATTGTCTTTTTCTTTTTACTTTCATTGATTTCTGCTCTTTGTTATTTCCTTCTTTCTGTTTGGTTTGGGTTAATTTTACTCTTCTTTTTTGTAGGTTCTTGAGGTGGGAGCTTAGAGGAATGATCTGAGACTTCTCCTCTTCTCCAAAGTATCTATTGAGTGCTATAAATTTCCCTCTAAGTGCTTTAGCTGTGTCCCACAAATTGTGATATTCTACATTTTTATTTTCACTCAGTTAATGCATTTTTTCATTTCCTTTGAGATGTCCTCTATGCTTATTTAGAATGTGTTGCTTAGTTCCACATGTTTTGAGGTTTTCCTGTGCAATTTCCCTCTTCTTATAATGATACCAATCATATTGGATTTAGGGCCCACTATATTCTAGCATAAACTTCTCCTAAGTACATCTGCCAAGACCCAATTTCCTAATAAGTTTACATTCACAAATTCCAAAGATTAGGACGTGGATATATTTGGGGTTGTTTCTCAATCTACTACATGGACTTTATTTTCACTCTAGAACAAAATATTGGGAAAAGAATGAGCCTCTTTTTTAAATGAATCACAAAGTTACAAGACATGCAATTGTATATTGGATTATGATGGGTGGAATTGGAGATTAGAGACAATAAAATGATAACTGGCAAAGAACTGTTTTAAACTATAAAGTGTAAATTTGATGACATAGAAAATTCCATATAACACATAATTGTAGCTAGTTTTCTTTTAGAAAGATCAAATTTTGTAATAATATATGTGTCTGACCGATTATTATTTTAAAGTATCTCTTTCTCACTAGAGATTAACCTTGAGAGCAGGGATTTTTGTCCTGCACTGCTGAATCATCAATGCTTAGCCTAGACTCTCGATTCCAATAATTACAGGCTGTTGTTGTTCCCTGTGATTAAGCCCCCTAGGGCCTAATGGAGATTAGACAATAAATATGTGCTCAGTCATTGAATAAGTGAAAGCATACAGTGTGAGGGTAGTATATGCCTGAATTCCTTTTACAAGATCAATGATGAAATCCTCAGCCAGGAATGTTTATGGTGATGCTTCTGTCTCGGTCCAAGTCCAAGTCTAATTACCTCCCATGGCGGACACTCCTAAGGTGGCCTGGTCTTTTCCAATATCAATGCTGATGTGATATGTGCACAATATTCCAAACCTTTTTGTATAAAAGTTCCCAAAAGTTCAGTCCTAAAAATAAGAAAAAACTTTTCTTCAATTAAAGTTATTTTCTTATTTGTCTTTTTTTATATTTTTGAGAAATTTTGAAAACACAAAAATATGACTGTGATAGTGACATCCATATTCTAGCTACTCATAGGTGTTGCCAGTCTTTTTAAAAGGAAATCCATCTAGATATAATTAAATTCCACTTTAACTCCTCCAGTTCCATTTTATTCTCCTATACCCCACTCTATCTTATCTCCTCATTATCATGACTTTGGGCGTATATGTTCAGTTCTCACTAAAAAAATGTTTATATTTAGACCTGCTACCTTCATTCTCCTTATGCAATTTGAGTAGAGATATATTTTAACTTTTAAATGTGGATATCAATTGTGCTTACAGTGTTTTTTTATTCTTCACTCACTGATTTGAAGTGTTACATTTTTAAAACAAAAATTTTCTACTTATACTGTCTCCTGAATTCTCTTTACAAATCCATTGGCTTTTTAGTTTATTTCTGGCCAATAGTACACTGGTTTAATTAATAAAGCTTTACAATGAGTATTGAATCCTAGTAAGGCAATTCCCCTAATCTTGTTCTTTATCTTGGTTATTCTTAGGTATTTATTCTTCCTTATGAATTTTAGATCAGCTCATCAAATTTCATGGCCAATAAAAATACTGTAATTTGCATTTTGTCTGAAAATCAATTTATTTATAATTTAATTTAGGGGATTTTACATCATTATGATATAGCATTCTTTGACTCTATGAACATGACATCTCTCCATTTTCAGGTTTTATGTCAACATATATAAAATTTTTGATATGAAATATTTCTAATGTTTTATAATTTTCTTTATTAAGATCTTTAACAGACCCCAGCCATCTTATAGCTTTCACCAGTATTAAGAACTGTATCATTTTTTATGTTTTCTATATAATTATTGGAATAATATAAGCTAATGCTTATTGAGGGCTTATTTGGCCAGATATTATTTTAAGGACTTTATCTGAGTTAACTAGTTTAATCTACACATAACAACTCTGAGAGATAAGTAATATTATTAGCTCCCATTTTATAGGTGAGGAAAATACAACACAGAGAGACTAAGTACCTTAACACAAGTCTCACATGTATTAAGTGGCAGAGCTTGAATTTGAGCCCAGGATTCATATTTATATATTTGGTGTCCCCAAAAACTGTATACATACTCATTTCTGCAGATTCTCTTAAATTTTGAAAATGAACTGTATGTTAATAAACACTGACTTTATAATCATTCAATGTGCATACATTTTGGCAGGACACCCTGTATACATATTCAGAAATTTTATTAGATTAGAAGAGAGTATGATATCCTGGCATTAGGTAGCTATAGCACAGATTATGGTGTCCTGGCAATAGGTCTGATTAGAAGAGAATGATAATGTCTCAGCATTAGGTTGCCAGGCAGCAGCATGCCTAGTAAGTCTTAAGTAGAATTGGATATTTAAAGTAATTGTGGCTAGATATGGGACAAGCAAGAGGTCCTTTTCTTGCCCAAATATTCTGTGATAAAATCCAGTTTGATTTGCTTTTTCAATGTTATTGGTTAAAATTATAGACTCATATTAAAATTTTTAAAATAAAATTACAAAATGTGAAGTGATTAGTAGATAAATACCACTCTAAGTGTTGTGTGGATCTGGAATATTAAAGCATTTTGTAGCTGCCTCGCTATCTAACAAGAACTGAATCATAAGAAAATGATGCAGATCTTTAAGGATGTTATACAGACTGTTATCATGAACAACTACCCATGAGAAAAATAATCTTTATGAGGCAAAAGATAATTACTGTTAATTCTGCCTTGAGTGATAGCTGTAGTCAGTATGCCCATCTTTTCATGTTGAGGTCTCCAAAATAATTGTCTGTTACACAATTTTGCTGAGATAAGCCTATCTGATTTATTCAAGTATATTTACATAGTTCTATTCATTTGCAAATATAAAACATTATCTCCTAATCACAAAACTCTAGGATCCTTCTTTATGTTCTTTTCAACCCAGCCCTCATGGTTCTGAGGATGCCAACCTCTTCAGTGATCATTACCAACCAGGAAAGCTCATGAGCTCCCGCCGGGAACAAATCTAAAGCCTGAGATCACATTTCCCAAGAAGGCTCTGCAAAACTTAAGAATCACCTCAACTCTTCACCTCAAAAACAAACAGTTGCTAGGAAGTCACACCATCTCACTTTCTTCTCATTCCTCTCCTTTTTCAGATGTTTATTTGAGTGTACCTGCCTTAGAATGGAATTATTCTCCAAAATGCTAAGTTATTCAAAAGGGAAAGTAAAAGTAAGTCTTCAGAATAGGTTGTTTGGTAGCATAATTTTAATGATTACTTTTCATTATTATCTTTATGCTTAATCACTGGAGTGGGGACCAGGAGTCCAGGCAGAGAGGTAAGGTAACCGAGAGCACCAGCTCCGATGACACACTGCCCTAAGTTTGTATCTCAAATCTCCTAGCTGCATAAAGTTCGGCAAGTACTGAAACTCTCCAAACCTATCTACAAGTACTAGTATACCTATCTGAGAGTTCACTGTAGGGATTATCAACAACATTCACGAAACCTGCTCAGTATACAATATTGACTGCCATTTCATCATCAACATCTTCACAGCACTGTCAAGGCACAACTGTATTACTTCTCTGTGATGAAGGCACTGACTACTCAATGGTCAATGTAGTCCATAAAACAAAGCAACAAGGTGTAACATTTTATAGCAAGATTTGTATATGAATGGTTGACTTCATAATAAGAACTCTCCTATGATTCAACATATTTGTCATTGTTCTACATGCTTGCATATATTAACTCATTTAATCCTATTTAATCCTCACAAAAACTCAATAAGGTAGAGTCTGTTATTTGCACCCACTTTACAAGTGAGGAAACTGAGGAAAGAAAGGTTAAGTACAGTTACCCAAAGTTACAACGCTACAAACTGGCAGAATCAGAACTGAAATACAGACAATCCACTCTGTGTTCTTAAGCACTCTGCTATACCACTTCTCAGAGTTAAAAACAAATTTTGATGTTTCAGGCAGAAGCTTCAGCTGTCTAGAAAAATACACTTACATGAACTATCTCATTCTCCAAGGGATCAGAAAAATGAAACATCCTCTCTTCTTTCCGCTACCTGCTCTGTAATTATCTCTTCTGTATACCTTAAATGCACTCAGCTGATCCCATTGACAAGTTGGTAGTCTGAAAAGTAGGATGGCTGTTCCTTTTAAAATGATAAGAAGAACCACATGCAAGAAGAGCTGGTGAGAAATGTACACAGTGGGGAAAATTCATTAAGTTCCCCAGCGTCTCATTTTCTCAGTAGAAGGGCATTCAAGGATAACAGAACAAATTATTACCCTCCGGCAGCAACAGTATCTCTGCTATGTCTAAGTCAGATGCTCAGTGGAATGTACTATGCGGGAATAAGAGAATGGAACTCAAGGGGAACAGGCTGCATTGCTTAGAATTGCACTCCAAACGCATGAGCAAGCCTCCTGGACGCCTGTGTCCCCACAGGAGGAAGCAGGTCCCTTGACTTTGCTTGGTCGATGGTATTGGGTACTTGTCAGGGCTTTCAAAACATCTCAGTGTTCTAAACAACAGAGTTCAGACTGCAAAGCTGCTGCAAAGGGAGAGAAAGCTGTCAGACAGATCAGTTTTACCCTTAATTCATTCAGTCTCTGTGTTTGAATGGCTGCCAAATTTTTTAGGCTTCTTCAAGGTGACCAATCTATATCATTCACTCACTGTTTCAATACTCTCAATTGTCAGTTTCTCCAAGAAATATACTAGTATGTCGTGATTTTTTAAAAAATAAACAAATCTCCCTATCTACTTCCCAATGTCAGAAATCAATCTAAAAGGATGTTTGAGAGAATGTGAGATTAGCTTTTCCTCTTATTATATAGGAGGAACTATTCATTGGGCCAGGTTTATAGCAGCATGCTACTTCTCTCATTACTTCTCAGTGAAAGTGACATCTTATTTCTCATGCACACATTCCCGAACATTCTATAAATACGTTTTGGGGACAGACACTGAAAAGGACATAATACCTGTTCTACTCTATAAGTTTTTCTAATAAATAATCCATAGAGAAAAACTAGGAGCAACAAGATTTCTTATACACCAGAGTAAAATGTTTCCTTTCACTGTAACTTTTCACTTATGTCAATATAAAGGAGTTTTCTACAATGAGAAAAATTTCCCTAGCTTTGCAACAAGTTTATCTGCAAAGAACTGCTAAAAGTGAAAGCACCTTGAGCTTGTACTAGATGTATAACAATTTTAAATAATTAATATTAATTCAGGGGTAATAATATTGTTTTTGTTAAGTTTCACAACTGATCTCATATAGGAACTAAGCTTCCCACATAACAGTAGTGAGGTCTACAGTACAAATTGGCTTTTCTAACAAAGGTATTAGGTAAATTGTTCAGCAAAAAAAAGCTTTCTTAAGTGTCATAAATTTAAAAAGGAAATCTTATTCTCCTTTTTTAAATTTTTTAAAATATATTTTTATTGATTTCAGAGAGGAAGGGAGAGGGAGAGAGATATAGAAACATCAATGATGGCAGAGAACCATTGATCAGCTGCCTCCTGCATGCCGCATACTGAGGATCGAGTCCTCAATCCAGGCATGGGAATCAAACCATGACCTCCTGGTTCATAGGTCAATGCTCAATCACTGAGCCACAACGGCCATTTTATTCTCCATTTTATTTAATTCCTTCCTGTCACCCCCTCCCTCCCAAATACTCAATGAAGTACATTTCAGGTAGCCTTTACAGCTGTGTTCTGGGGTGAAGAGATGGGGAAGCAATGGGAATTGTGGGCACTTCCCCCAGTGCTAAGGCCCGACCAGAGAAATGAAGGGTGCGTACCAATGGCAGAGCTGAGAGGAGGCAAGTGGAAGAGTAAATGGAGGAAGGAGAGAGGGAGGAGGAGAGAAATAGTAAAAGAAACAAGAAAATATATTTTCCAAATATACAGAGTAGAATTCCACTTAAAAATGTAATTTTTAATTGTAAAATGTATGACAACTAAAAATCTAAAACTAGGCTCCCACCAGATACCACTAATTACAAAAGGAAAAACTTAACCAAGGGATGAAAGTTCACATCAACAGTAACAGCGTATCCACATCTTGTCCCTCCTGATAGGATGCTCTGAGAACGCAGCATCACTTCTGTGGTGTTCCTGTCCAAACCACAGGAGACACCGGTCAAAGCTAGACTAAGGGATAGTCTACAAATCAACTGGCCTGTACTCTCCAGAAACATCAATGTCACAAAATACAAAGAAAGACTGAAGAACTGGTCCAGATTAAAGGAAACTAAACGGATGTGACAACTGACTGCAACACATGGCCTGGGGGACATTATTGGGATAAATGATAAAATCTGAAGAAGGTCTTCAAATTGGACACTATTATCATTTAAATATTAAATTCTTGACTAATCATTGTGTTGTGCTGGTTTTAATAAAGTACAGATATGTCCTCGGGTTACGTTGGAGATCTCTTCCTACGTAATGCGATTTTCGCCGTCAGTCGGAACCCACCTACATAAGCACCTACGTCACTCACATGGAGCACATACACAGCAGTAATGACGTGAAACAGTAAAAAAAATTTAAAAGAAAGATAACAATTCCTGACCTTTACTTGTGGTAAATAAATAATAAAAAACATAAAGCGCATATGTACATACGTCAAAATGACGGAACTTTATATATATATATATATAAATAATTGGGAGATGGCCACGTAACCACGAAACGATGAGTCTGGTATAACCTGAGGACTGTCTGTACACATGCAAGTATTTAGGAGCAAGGGGTATCATGTCAGCAACTTTCAAATGGTTTAGAAAAAAAAAACATTAAAGAGAAAAGGATAAAGCAAATAAAATAAAATGCTCTAAATTTTTTATAAGTCTGAAATATGTAATTTTTACAAATATGGTGTAAAACTTTAAGGTAAATATAATGATCCCATAGTCCAAAAGGAAAGGGGAAAAAATAGCTTAATCCTTCACAGGGAGTCTCCTTGAAGGCATACTCCACTTTCTAGACTTGCATCCTTCCTGCTGTCCATTCATTTCCCCCCAAAAATGCTTAACCTTCAGTGCCAGCTTCCATTTCTACTTAAGGAAATGCTCATCCTCTTGAAACCAGTGTAATGTATTGGACTCCTAACCTATTTCCCAAAGATTGAGTTACTTGGTCTCGAGTGGAATCAGCAGAGGGAGGGCTGTGGAATGGATAAATAGTGGTACTTCAAGGACCTATCTGGTATGACATCCTTCCATTGGTGAGAAGCAGCAACATACCTCCTCATTCTTCCTGTTCAACTAAAAAATAACATTTGTATCAAACTTGCACACCTTTCTCTCTTTTTCTAACACACACACACACACACACACACAGAACAAGGATGATTTTTAAAGACAATGCACAATAGATTCATACTAATGAATGATTTTCACACAATCCCTCTCAGCAACAAGACAGTACTTTGCATTATTACTGTGCATTCCAGCTACTGCTCTCATATTCATCCTCCAGTTTCAAAACACAGGGAGGGGCCTGTTGGTGAGAAAGAAACAAATCTATCTTTTTAAGCAACAGACCTACCTGTCCTTGCTTGCCAAATTCTGGCCACCAAAAGACCCAAGGGAAGCTCTTAAATTATAGCTTTTCTATACCTTAGTCTAGATAAATATTTTAGGTTGTGTATTCCCATAGGGGTCAGTAAGAGAGTTTAATTGTCATCTGCCCATAAGACTGACTGGGGAGTTGTAGAAAGAGGGGGACATGGAGTGAGGATTTGGTACTGCCAAGCTCCACCTTACCACTGGGGTCTTGGCTCAATGTGTCTTCTTCCTAAAATCCATCCCCAGCCTTAGGTCTCCTCTATATTCTCCCTTCATGACACTTCTCCGTGCCTCCCTTTGTTTCCTTTCCAATTGCCACCAACCTGATTCAGGATCCCTTAACTGTAAGTTTTGATCTTAAAAGGAACCAATTAGAAAAAGTCTTGGAATATAAACAAAATCCAATCCAATGTCCTTAAAAGAACTATAGACATTAGTGCTAACAGGTAGGGGAAAATATGAAAAGAATTTAAAGTAAAATAACACAGTAATAGGTTAGTTGAAATCAATCAAATGGACCAAATGTGGACTTTTATAGAAGAGAGAAGTTTTAGATAATGGGTGACTTGAATCTAGAAAACCTAGGCCCTTTGACAGACAAAGATGATGTGAGAAAAATTTCAAGGTCTCTGTAGTTCTAGAGCTCAGATGTCTCAGATGTCAACTTCAGCCAATTGAGAGTGTAACCCTAAAATTATTTGGTGACATCATTGTTTCCAAGATAATTCTTGGTTTCAAATCTGGAGAATTAAGTGTGTGTGTGTGTGTGTGTGTGTGTGTGTGTGTGTGTGTGTGTGTTTATATACAGGGTGTCCCCAAAACAGCTAATAGCTCAATTGATGTTACTTTCTTTTCAGCCAGATTAAGCTTTGAACAAAGGAAATGCATCCTAAAATGCTACTAGAAGTTTGAAAATGCAGTTAAAGTAAAAAACACTACCTCTCTAATTATTCAAAATGTGTATACATTTTTTGGAACACCCTATATTTACTTTTATATCTTCTATATATATAAAAGCCTAAGGGACCGAACGACTGAATGACAGGTCGCTATGACGTGCACTGACCACCAGGGGACAGATGCTCAACATACAAGATAGGGCTCCCTCCTGTCTGGATCAGGCCTGCGGGGATAGGGCAAAACTGGCTCTCCGACATCCCCCAGGGGTCCCAGATTGCGAGAGGATGCAGGCCAGGCCGAGGGACCCCACTGGCACATGAATCCGTGCACCAGGCCTCTAGTATATATATAATTATATATAGTATTAATATTTTAGTAAGTTTTAGAAACAATCTATATATTTAAGAGAATGTGATCTATTAAGAAATATTTAATCCTTGTGATTCCAAATTAAATTGACAGGACTGGAAAAATTGATTTATGTCAAAGATTTTACATTGAAATCTATCAGTACTAGAAAATTTTTAAAGCCTAGGACTTATTTTTATAAGTTAAAGTTATCCTATTTTAATGGTTAAAATACTTGGAAGGCTCTTTCAGATAACTAAAGGACTTTTAAAAATCTATCAACTTCATAAGTGTAGTTTAAAATGTTTAAGGGCTTTTTTGTGTTTTTGTTTTTTTAATACATTTTTATTGATTTTTATAGAAGAAGGGAGAAGGAGAGAGAGATCAAAACATCAATGATGAAAGAGAGTCATTGATTGGCTGCCTCCTGCACACCCCACACTGGGGATTGAGCCCGAAACCCAGGTATGTGCCCTGAATGGGACTCCAACAGTGACCTCCTGGTTCATAGGTTGATGCTCAACCACTGAGCCAAGCTGACCCGGCAAATGTTTAAGGGTTTTTTAATTTATGAGTGGAATTCTTAAAATTTGTTAGATTTTTAAGTAGAATAAAATGATGAAGTTTAATTTCAAAGCTTAGGAAAGAACTAGGTTTTTACTATATAAATTTAATAAAGTAAATAACTTTTACAAATAAAGTTTGCTTTCAATACTCTTTGGGATTCAAAAGCCATCCTCATGAACACAGAAATCTCCTTGGCCAGACAGCCACAGTTGCTTCCTAACGTGGTATGAGCCTTTCCCCTCGGTGCAGTCTGTGCACATTTGAGAGAATGATGCCCCCAAAATGCTATTATTTGAAAATCTCTATTTTCCCCCCATTCTAATGTAAGCAGAGAAATATTGAAATAGAAACTCTTTCTGTTTTAGTTCATCCATTGCTTTGTGAATCTTATTCACCCCTAAGATTCTATTTGTTTTTAACCAGGAAGTCACCTTAGTAACTAAGATACTACCTCATTCAATTAATCTCCCCCTCTATTTTTTACTGTGCTCAATTCAATATCATATTTAATAAGCATTTAATAAGTCCTTTCCTAAGCCACAGCAGCTTAAAACCTGTTTTATCAAGCCTATTTCTAAGACGAAGTGAAGTAGTTTTCTTTTTTCTTATAAATATTTAAAAACACAATGTGAACAAAACGTATTTTTATTGACTATGTCCACAAAGAACTCCAGGGTTTTAATCATTCAACCTTAAGAATGACTTCTGAGATGTGTGGGAAAGTGTGGCCAAGAATGCTGGCTGCCTGCCTACCCTCAAATCCATCCTCTACTTCCTCATGGGTATCAGAATCCCAAATTTTATCTACGTACATTGCCAGCTGAATAAGAAACTAAACTTATCAGTCTCCCTTTCAGCACTAAGATATAAGCATAACTTTATGTGAGACTTCAGGAATAGATGCTTACAGAGATCTGACTCAGCATGCTGGGGTCCCTTTTTAGCCGTATTCCTTTTCCCAATCTTCTAGTGTGGATCCCATGGCTGGTACACCAGGAGCCAGCTGGGACCATGAGGTGACCTTAAGGAGGGGGAAGCCGGATGTTAGCATGGCAGAGCGGAAAGGATAGACCCTGGATCTCTCATGAGAGTGTGCAACCTATCTTCAACCTTGTTTCAGGTGACAGAGAAAGAAACATCCACCTTGTTTAAACCACTGTTATTTTTGGGGTTATCTGCTATATGCAGTGAACCTTATTTTAAATGGTATAAAGAGGTATATTTGTCTTAACATTTTAACAATTATTACTAAAGAACATTCTTGCAACAAATAACACCAATAAATAGAATCCTGCATTAAAATTATATATTCAACATTTATGCCATCTGTCACATAAAAGATAAAAAAAATTGGTGTTATTTGACTGTACAAAGAAAAGCATCATTGAGGAAAACACCTCTAGTTCCTAAAATCATTTAATTTTATATTACACAGTATGAAAACACGCTGGGTGCAATAATAGTAGCTAAAATTTATATAGTACATTGCAGTAAATTCTCATGTACTTCTCACGACATTCTTATAAAATAGGCATTATAATTACTTCCCATTTTACAGATGAGATAACTGAGACACAGAGACATAAAGTCACTTGGCCAAAGTGATACTCCCTAGTAAGTGGCAGAACCTGGATCTGAATCTAGCTGTTTTACTGCAAAGCCTATATGTTAACCCACTAAGTTAATGTAAGTTTCAGAAAGGTTTCAAAGACATTGGCAAGATCAAGGCACCAGCCGAAACTGCTTTGGCTCAGTGGATAGAGCATCTGCCTGTGGACTGAAAGATCCCAGGTTCGATTCTGGTCAAGGGCATGTACCTTGGTTGCGGGCACATCCCCAGTGGGGGGTGTGCAGGAGGCAGCTGATCGATGTTTCTAACTCTCTATCGTTCTTCCTTCCTCTCTGTAAAAAATCAATAAAATATATTAAAAACAAAAACAAAAAAAGATCAAGGCACCAGAAAGGGCCAGGATTGAGACATAAACCAGGTCTTATGATTTCAGTTCTTTTCATTCAATCAGGGTTGATATCAATGAGGTTTTTTAATTAATCATGCATATTTTCAGACTACTAAAAGCCCTACTATCATGAAAAAATAAACAAAACACTTTCAATAATCAAGCATATGCTCAAATATAACATACATTTAGCATCTTCCAAAGGAAGTAACAAAGGTAATCTCCCCTCTTGGGTGTCAGAATTTCTGATTCAATAAGAAATTGACCCAACATCTAAAAAATTTAAATAACCATATCTATATATCTATAATTGCACAATGATTATCTGTTTTTCCCCCAGATAAACAGACTACTGCCTTTTATTCTCCGTAGTTCCATAAGTATTACTGAAACTGTTGCATATTACCTTCAAGCTTTTATAAAATCACCATTTCCAATGTTAATTGAACAGATCTTTGTCCTCTCCAACTTTGTCCCTTCACTTCCAATCCATGCTCCTCATCTGGATGCCACCACAGAATCTTTTTAAAACACAAATTTACCCTGTGACTCCCTTTCCTTGGTGCATTCACTCCATCACCTCTGCTGATTGGCATGGTCCTGCCATGCAAACAAGCACTTGGTTCCCGTGTTCTTATTCAAATTTATTTCTCTGTATTTCCCAACCTGCACATCTCCCTTTGCCTCCTGTACTGTCATATAAGACAATAACAAGTCAGAGACCAACAGGGGCAAGAACTGGGCATAAGATTAAACCAATGGGCATTGGAAACATTGAGGGGCTATGAAGGCAACAGATTACAGCTGCTTCAATGAGAGGGTATGTGGCTTCTGAAAACAGGGGAGGCAAGCTGGAGGCAGAAAAGCATGGATCCAGGAACAGGAGGAAAGAGGTCAGCAGGCTGTTCAGCAGGCTGAGGTCAGTTTTTAAGAATTCACACCATATGACAAATAGACCAAAAATCAATCCAGGCTGGAAAGAGGAGCTGACCCTGGAGGTTTGATATAGACAAGCAGATCTATAAAAAGGTCGAAGCCTCCACTCCCCTACTCGGCTTTAGGTCACTTTGCTCTTACCTTCAATGTCTCCAGCTCCACAAACCTTGAATCTGTGCTCAGTTTCCTTCCTTTATATCTTTTCTTTAGAGTGCATTTCCCCTGGCTATTGCCAATTCTTCTTCCTCCTTCCCTTCTTCTCCTTCTCCTTCTCCTTCTCCTTTTTCTTCTTCTTCTTCTCTTCTTCCTCCTCCTCCTCCTCATCCTTCTTCTTTTTCTTCCTCTTCCTCCTTCTCCTCCTCCTCCTCTTCTTCTCTCTTCCTCCCTCTCCTCCTCCTCCTCCTCTTCCTCCTCCTCCTCCTCTTCCTCCTCCTCTTCTTGTTCTTCTTCTTGTTCTTCTTCTTGTTCTTCTTCTTCTTCTTCTTCTTCTTCTTCTTCTTCTTCTTCTTCTTCTTCTTCTTCTTCTTCTTCTTCTTCTTGGCAAATACTAAAATGTAATCCTAGATTCAGTATTGATTCTCTTTCTCCATTTCATATATTTCCTCAGAGTTCAAAGTTGGAAAGAATTTACAGTGATAAATGATTCCTCTTTGTAGAATATGTTGTTTCTGAGTATTTTGGGAGTCAGGGGAAAAATAATTTCCAATAAATCTGCTAAACACTGCAGTGATTATGAACCTGAGCACAGGATATATCATCCAAGAAGCCCGAACATAATTGGCAAGTATTTCATGTTTGAAAGCTATAGCTTATTTCAATTAGTCAGGAAACCATCTTAATTAAATCTGGCCTTCTATCAAAATTAAAAGTATTGGGATTATAAAATTGTATGCTATAATAACATTTCTCTCATTTACTGCCATACTCAATTTTTAAGAAAAATACTGTTTGTTTTTATATCAATACTTTTAACCTCATTATTGTCACCTTCCTTCCCTGATAAAGCACTTAATATGACATAGCAAGAAAAAAAAGTGAGATTTACTTGGGAATTTCTTTATTTACAATATTGGCTTTCTGGTCAACACCAAGGAAATAAGTTATAACAAAATTTCTTGTCTTCACTGGTTATCCTTTCCATATAACAAATATTACACTCTTTCCAAGATAAAGGCAATTACATCCACCAAAACAAAATGTAAATGTGTTACCAAACCATCAATGGGTCTGTGCTACCTGTCACTACTTGAGCCAATTAATCAGAGATAGAATTGAATCATATGTGAGCATTTATTCCCATACTGCCAGCAGTATGGGAGAGCAGCAGGTCATCCACAAAAGTCTGCTCTGACTCTCCCCATAAGCCAGCTGCTTATATTGGGTAGAAGGACAAAGATTACAAGGGGAAGTAGTCAAAGGGGAAGGCCAAATGGGCAGCTTACAGGTAATGGGGGCTGGAGATCTGCAAAGGCCTGGGGTCTCAGAGGCTGGGGGTCTTCAAAGGGCTGGTGGCTCTGGTTTCTGCAACAAGATTGTTAATCTTTCTATGATAATAGGCCCTGGTGGGGAGGATGGGCTGCATTTCCAAGTGAGCTCCCAGGTCCCACGTGCAACTCCCAACCTGGTTAGAATGTGCCTTCTTTAATCAAAACAAAACAATCATGGTTAACAGAGCATGATTAATTTTTCTTACAATGATAGTTGGCCCCAAATCATCTATTTCTGCCCCTATCAAATGTACGTTTTCAGATATATTACGAAAGCACATTATAAGCAACTTTGAAGAGTTCCAGAGGTGAGTGTGAAAGCCCAGAAAAGTTGGAAGTACCATCGATATATACAGATGTAGACTATCTTTCCTTTAGAGTAAAATATACAGTTGTGATTTTATATTTATTTACTTACATCATTATTCGATTAATATCATAAGCACTCTCTGGGACCAGAACCTATTTGTTTTAGCTGACCATTCAATCTCCAATACCCAGATCAATATCTAGAATATGCTGGGCACTCAATCAATTGTGTTGACTGCACATCGAACAAGCAACTGCAGTTACATATAACAACCATTCCAAAAGGAAAGAGGAAACATTAGAAGTGATGGAAATATTTATTATCTTGCATGTGGTAATTGATTCATCAGGTGTATACATATGTCCATCTTATCAAATTCTGCACTTTAAAACATATGAAGTTAATTGTATGTCAAGTATACTTCAATAAACCTGCTTTTTAAAATGTGAAAATCCAGCCCTAACTGGTTTGGCTCAGTGGATAGAGCATCGGCCTGCGGACTCAAGGGTCCCAGGTTTGATTCCGGTCAAGGGCATGTACCTTGATTGTGGGCACATACCCAGTAGGGAGTGTACAGGAGGCAACTGACCGATGTTTCTCTCTCATCGATGTTTCTAACTCTCTATCCTTCTCCCTTCCTCTCTGTAAAAAATCAATAAAATATATTTTAAAAAAATAAATGAAATGTGAAAATCCATGACAATACTACACTAAAATGTATCCATGAAGTTCATTAAGAATTTTATGATAGCCCTGACCGGTTTGGCTCAGTGGATGGAGCGTCGGCCTGTGGACTGAAGGGTCACAGGTTCGATTCCGGTCGGGGGCATGTGCCTTGGTTGTGGGCACATCCTCAGTGGGGGGTGTGCAGGAAGCGGCTGATTGATGTTTCTCTCTCATTGATGTTTCTAATTCTCTATCCCTATCCCTTCTTCTCTGTAAAAAAATCAATAAAATATATTTTTAAAAAAGAATAATAGTTTTTTTTGTTTTTGTTTTTTAAAAGAATTTTATGATATTTTATAGAGGATCAGCATTATTGGAGTGATGTTTGTTCACTTTTGAAAAAGAAACAGCACTTCTTAAGCGTTAATTTTCACTTCTTGGCTCTGGTAGGAAGAAAAACTTTAAAGTAAAAACCATTCCTTATAATCAGTTTTAAATAATAAATTTGAATTCAATCTCTCAACACTAGGATTGTTTTCCCTTGAACGTTCATTTACTTTTTGAACAAAATATCCAGTAAATGTTTTCCTAAAAGATTGTGTATGAATTGAATGCTATTTAAAATATGCTGGAGGGCACTTAACATTTTTTCCTATTAAGAGTTCTTTCAAATAATAGAAATCCACATTTCAAAAAAACTGTAGTTTCATTTAAACAGTAGCCAAGAATTTTCAATTACAGTGAAGAAAAATTCATTGCTCTTTTGTGCTGTTGGAAATTTCCAGTAAATGAAGATAATAATGCTTAAAGACATTATAACTTTGAATTAAAACCTTGCTAAGGCATTTGAAAAGAGAACAATAATACATTTATGGGAAATGAATCATAGCCATGAGGAAAAAATATTGATTTTATCATCATGAGTAAGAATTAGTGCCTGCCTGGATTATTTACTAACAATGGGTTTAGAGGTTTGGGTTGAAATCAGTTTGTTTTTCAAATTTGATCACTTAATTTTGACAAAAGCCAAAAGGGTAGTCACAAGATTTTTCTGACCCCTCCGCCCCCAAGTACTTCATAGCTTATAGGCCCTAAATTATTTTATGTAAATAATTCTGGCAAAGTAATATATTCATTTTTAGATGCTTATGAAGGGTGCAAACTTATTATCTCTTCAGATAGAATGCTACCTATTTTCCTGCTTTTATTTCCAGTCTCCAACCTTAGGGAACCAGATCATTTACAGTACACACATTTTTCAGTTTGTTCATTCAACAAATATTGATCTTATGCTATTTAGCAGACACTGTTCTTAAAGATAGACAAATTGTAATTAGTAAGACAAATATAGCAAGACCTGTTTATCATAATCAGGTAAACAAATAAGAAAACTTCAGCTAGAGATAAGTACCATGAGAAAAACAGAATAAGGCAATCTGGCATTGGCTGGAATTGGGGGAAGTGAGGCAATATTAGCTCAGGTAGGCCTGAACAATCTGAGCCCATGACCAAATGAGGGAGTAGACAGAGATGAGTCTGAGAGGCAGTCAAGGACAAGATCATAAAAGGTTTGGGTTTCATTCCAAGTGCTATGGGAATACTTACCCTTTGAGACAGCATGGAGAGACCTGCAGAGTATTATGCTAAGCAAAATAAGCCAGTACGAGAAAGACAAGTATCACATGATCTCACTCATATGTGGAATCTAAAGAACAAAACAAACTGATGAACAAAATAGATTGAGAGATACAGAAGCATGGAACACACTGAAGAAGCTCAGAAGGAAGGCAGGGGTGGGGTGAGCGATTAACCAAAGAATTTATATGCATATATGCATAGCCCAGGGACACAGACAATAGTGTGGTGAAGACCTGGGAGGGATGGGTGCAGGCTGGAGGGGGCCAATGGGGGGGGAAAGAGGGAGGGGGAAATATCTGTAATACTTTGAACAATGAAGAACATTTTTTAAAAAGAAGGAACATAAATGGACTTGTGTTTTCAAATAATAACTATGGCTTCTGTAATATGAATAAAATAAAAGCAATCAATTAGGAGGCTATTGCAGGTGAGTGGTAATGGGGCTTGTACAAGAGGGGTAGAGGTGGAGATGAAGAGACAATATATACTGTGGAAACAGAATCTAAAGAACTTGCTGATGGCTTAGCGGGGAACACATGCAAGGAATGGTGACAGACAGGGAGCCTTACAAGTATAATAATATACCTTATCAATACATTAACCCCGTGGTTGGCAAACTGCGGCTCGCGAGCCACATGCGGCTCTTTGGCCCCTTGAGTGTGGCTCTTCCACAAAATACCACGGCCTGAGCGAGTCTATTTTGAAGAAGTGGCATTAGAAGAAGTTTAAGTTTAAAAAATTTGGCTCTCAAAAGAAATTTCAGTCGTTGTACTGTTGATATTTGGCTCTGTTGACGAATGAGTTTGCCGACCACTGCACTAACCCATCGAATCACTATAATACCAACTATGCACTAAAGGTAGTAAGAATCTTTTCTTACAGTCACCAGGTAGCTTGGTGATTTGATGGAATTTTATGTTATAGCTTCACCTCAATTTTAAACTAAAAGATTTAATGATCTAAAATTTAAGATTAATTGATCTAATTATATTGAGCTTCTGCAAAAGAATTGAAGCTCTAGTGGCCAGCACTGCTCAGCATGTGTTTTATACTAGTGTGGTAATCAACTTTCCATGCAGCAGTCTCAATCAGAAGCAGGGTTCTCAGGCATGTCTCATGTCTCTATCCCCCAGGCCACATGTTTCCAAAGGACTTCTGTCTGTATTATAAGTTGGTAAATTAGTGAGCATGCCTCTCTCGCCTACTTGCCTATGAGTTCCTACCCAAAGACACCAATTCTTACTGGTAATCCTTGGTGACCCCAAACAAAAACCGACTCAGGCAACATCAGGTGAAAATCCAGCAAGATAGGAATACCCCTGCCATCTCTTTTACACTTTCTGGACTTGATAATTTTGTGCCTGACTCCTCTGGAGATCATTTTTTAACAGCTTTAAGGTACAATTCACGTAACATACAATTCACCCATGTGAAGGGTACAAATCACCTTTGTTGCAGTCAAATCAGCCTCTTTGTCCCCCGCAAACATATATGCTTTTTTATCCTTCCATTTACCTTAAATATTTGTTAAACTATTATTGAGTACTTAGTATATGCCAAGCATTCCTATCTGGAACCATCAATGGTTCATGTCTACAGCCCTAACCCCTACTTCAAGACCTGGGTCAACTATGTTGATCACCCCAGTTCTTGGATTCCCCCCTCCTCTCATTGTCTATAATCGTTGCTGCTTATCCATTGGGCATTAAGTACCGGCCATCTAGTTGCATTGCTGGTTCACTTTCACATGTGCATTAAGTGTCTTTGTAACCTAACACTCCGGCACAGCACCTCACACATGCGATGCGTCCAGTGTATATTTTGTAGAGGATGATAAATCCTGGTCCTGGCAGAAGCTGTCGCTGAATAGCCCTCTTCCTTCCAAGTCCATCAGCAGTGGAGTCATAGGACCTGAACGTTTTTAAATGATCTGGCTGACATCTGAATTGTACTACAGATCCTATGACAAGCTCAGGTTTCTGGAACTGGAGTTCCCTGCCAGGGGCTGGCACACGGTGCTCCTTACAACAATGGGAGATGAGATCTGAGAGGACTTTTGACATCAAATAGAAACAGATCAGTGCCATACTCAACTTCAATGAGGTTTCTGAACCAATAAAATTGCATGTGGGCCTGGCCGATGTGGTTCAATGGTTAGTGCGTCGGCCCATGCGCAGAAGGGTCACAGGTTCGATTCACAGTCAAGGGCATGTACGTGGTTGCAGGTTCGATCCCAAGCCTGGTCAGGAGGCAACCAATCGATGTGTCTCTCGGTGAGGATTAACAACAACAACAACAACAACAACAAGTGTGATTTCTAGCAATCAGGAATGAGCAGTTTTTCATAAATGAGTTAGTTGGGACACTGCTACCATTACGGATATGGTGACAGAATAATCTGGGAGAAGATGCACAGAACGCTACAGGCTACATCATGCAACGTTCTTCTGTGTATGAAAGACTGCTGTTGCTGTCATTTCCTGTATGGATGACATATGCTGTCACCTTTGCTGATGGGTTGTCAGCGAGACACGCACACACGATCGCTCTATAGGAAACGGGTAATCTCTGGAGCTCCCTTCAAAAAATAATTATTTGTAAATAAGCAGAACTGAGCTTCATTTGAGGGCACAATGGGAATTGCAAAAGTGATTGCTCATAAATCGAATACTGCCATGCAACTGTGCACTGATGTTGAATAAAAACTGGCTCTGGCTTTCTATAAATTCCACCTAAAATATTAATCATAAGAGCACTGCATTTTCTCTGGTTTCTATTCCCTGATTTTTCAAGCTGATTTTTTACTATTTCATGTTGTACTTGCCCTTTGAATTTTGTTTCAGACGCACATTCATCAAGCCAGAGGAAGTGTGCTTTACACAGGCAGGTCCTGGATCTGGAAGGAATAAAAATCGCCAGTGATGACAGTCCTAAAAAAAGCTGTGTGCTCACTTCCTACTTTTAGAAGAACGTATTTGTAAATCGTGGCCATCCCTGAAGCAAACACATTTGCCTTGAGTCCTGCTCTATCTGCCCTGTGAGGTTTCCTCAGCACTGGAAATGCATTGTTTTGTTGTTCTAATCCCAGCCTCTGAATCAGAGCCCAGCAGAATGGGGTTTTTCATAAATACGCATTGATTGCCTGACTCAGGATTATTGCAGGGCAGGGCTCTGATTAGCAAATGCTACCTGCAGGAGGCACAGGAAATACCACAAATGGAGATAAGATGCTATTAGCAGATTTTATCTCTTTTTTTCTTTTTTTATTGAGGCTGGAGAATAATCACTTATCTCTCTGGTCAAACCTCTCCAGATCTCTTCCTTCAGGATCTGAAAGCAGTTCACTTAAAAGGTCTCCATATGGGCCCTCTTCCATCCAGTGCTTGAGGAAGAGCCCAAGATGAGGGCGACTGCTACTAATTTAATTTATTCCTTTCCTGCCGTTTCAGCAGTTCTCCAGGATCCATATAGTACCATACATCCTAACTTAAAGACGAAATCAGCAATAAAATAAAAATACCGTTCTTCTTTTGATAACTTGCATACGAAATAAAAGGTTAAGAGGTTACGATGATTTCTAGGATATGGGGACACATTAAAATTTAACATGTTGATGGATGTTATACTAGGACCCCTCCCCTCTTTCAGTTAATACACTGCACCCAACTTCCTGCAAGTTTCACTAAAAGCAAAAACCCCGAACAAGTCCTTGTTTCACCACTACCCTCAATAGTAGATTGTATTGCAATGCACAGCTTTGTCAGGCCGCAGAGCACGCACTAGGCGGGAGGCGCCGAGCCCACCCGCAGGTCGGCCCCGGACGCACACAGGCACCACGGGACTCGGCCTCGGAGCCTGTTGCTCGTGGGCCAGGCGGGGAAGCCAGTGCGTCTCGGGCCGAGACGGTCCCGCGGGGCAGGGAGGGTGGAATCCCACCCCCGCGGGGAACTCGCGGTCCCTTTCCCCTGCAGGCGCCAGGACTCCACACCGCGCCGATCCAGCCCCTTTTGGCCCTCGCCTGCCCACTCAGACCCAACCCCACTTTTCAGACCACGGGCGACTCCATTGTCTTTAACACCCAGAGGGTACGGGAGAGGCTCTTCAGGGGTGTAGGAGCCACAGCCCCCATTCTCCCCAGGCCAAGACTTGAGAGAGTCACAAAGGCGTTCAAGAAGGACGGGATGAGCGAAGCCACGACCGGGCGGAGCGATGACCGGGTAAGGGGGAGGCTGTAGCTGACTACCCTCCCCCCGCAAGGATGGTACGGCCCGGAGAGGGGCGGGGCGGAGGAGGTGCTCTAGGGTCTCCGGGTCCCATTCCCGCCTGGATCGCCCAGCTGCCGCCGGAGCGAATGAACGCGCGTCCCGGCGACCCCACCCCGGCCGGCTCCCCGGCTCCGCCCCTCGCCCAGCCGGCCCCCGCGCGCCTGCAGGGAGAGCTCGCCCGGCTCTGCGGCCGCCGCCACCCTCGTCGCCTCTTCCTCCTGCCGCCAGCGTGCGGGGACCGAGCCCCGCGGCTGCGCTGCCCTGGGTGGGCGGCGGGGCCCGCGCGGCCGCTGAGCGCTCGGCGCGGCTCAGCCGGGTGTCCAGCCTGCGCGGCGCAGTGACAGGTGCCGAGTCCGGGCTGCAGACCCACCTGCGGGGGTCGCCGTGATGCCCACCATGCGGAGGACCGTGTCAGAGATCCGCTCCCGTGCGGAGGGTGAGTGGCCACCGCAGCGTGGGGCTGTGCACGGGACGTGCGGGGTTGGGGCGGGGGGGCGGCTCTGGGCCAGCCTGGGGTCGTGTGCGTGCGTGTGTGTGTGTGTGTGTGTGTGTGTGTGTATGCGTGTGCGCGCGCGCGTGCGTGGATGGAGAGATGCCTGTCCCACCTCTTCCCCCTTCCTGCGGCGTCTTCCATGCACTTGCAGACCCCTCCCCAGCTCCCGAGCCCCAAGGCTCGCTTTGCACCGCCGCGTGATCATTTTGGTCGCTGTCACCGATGCTCCTGCCCAACCCACCTCCCTCCCCACTCGCTCACAAACCTCCGCGTCTCCACCCGGCTTCCCCACCCGAGTGAACAGAGCCCAAACCCGCCGCCCACCGTTTTGCTCCCCACACCTCACAGCTCCCCGAGAAGCAGGTTCGCCTTGCCCGGGCTGCAGGAGCCTTTGATCTGAGCCCCTCGCCTCTCTCCGCACCGGGAGCCTTAATTGGGTTTGGGCGCTCAGCGGGGACCGTGCGCGCAGATCCCTGCAATTCTGCCTCCTGCAGTGGAGACTCGCCCAGCTCCCTTCGGGGGTTTCGTTTTTGTTTTTCCTTTTGCTGAAGCCTGCCCGTTGGCCAGCCGGACCGACTTTTCAGCAAGGTGGACGGTGTTTTCCTGGCTCCACCAGGGAGGGCCAGCTGTTGAATGGATACACTTGTCAGCCATGAGCAACAGATGCCCAAGGGCGAGCGAGCTTTTCGAGGGCCGAGGCACTCTCCATCTTGTCTCAGGAGCCCTCAGCCTCCTGCCTAGCACAGAGGCGGCCCGTAAATCTTCCTTGGTTTTGCTCATGACAAAGCCAAGAGTGTACATACCTCGAGTTTTGTTTTCTTTTTGTTTTTCTCTCCCGTTAAACCCATACCTGGATCCTGCAAAGGGCGGAATGACATGTTTTTGAGAACCAGCTTATCTTGCCATCATCCCTGATTCCCATCCTTCCCCACACCCCACCCTCTCATGTGAAGCAGGTGGTAAAGTGGTTTTAGAAAAAAAGAAGTTAGGAGGATGGGATTCCAGGGGTTTGAGACAGACCATGGGATCACTTTTCTTCCTCGGGGGCCCCCATGTTAGAAATGGGGGCACGGGATTCTAATATCTGTGATTTTCTGTGTACCTTACTTGGGAAATACTCAATGAAACCGCTCTGGGGAGAAAGCCACGCAAGATTCACAACGGACCTGTGTCCTACATAGGAATTGAGTGCATCCTTACTATTATGTGTAATACGATGAAAAAATATGCAAGACATTACACTTTCAGATGCACCGTGGAATAGAGGATAGTGTTATAAAAATGTACACAGTCAAAAACGTTTTCATTCTTAATATACTTCTGAGTGACATGAGTAGCTTTTCCTGACTGCCATTTGAGTGAGCCAGGCGGGTGTTGCAAATATAGTGGTAATCGTTGGGATTGTCCTTGCACCTAATCGTAATTGATGAATCCTATCTTGTGGGAAAGTAGAGTGGGTTTTATTACGATGGCAAAGGCACAGTGTTGTTTCTGATTCCCCTATGTGTTTTGCAAAGCATTTTCATACAGGTGACCTTAAGGGCCTGGCAGCACTCCGGGAGGGGAGGAAACTGTGGCCCAGGTGGTTGGGTACCTGCACAAGGTCAAGTAGCTAGTGCTGGGGAGCCTTTGGATTACGAGCTCTGGGAACAAGGGCTTCTTCTTCTTCTTCTTTTTTTAAAATATATTTTATTGATTTTTTACAGAGAGGAAGGGAGAGGGATAGAGAGAAACATCGATCAGCTGCCTCCTGCATACCCCCCTACTGGGGATGTGCCTGCAACCAAGGTACATGCCCTTGACCAGAATCGAACCTGGGACCCTTCAGTCCGCAGGCCGACGCTCTATCCACTGAGCCAAACCGGTCAGGGCACAAGGGCTGCTTCTTATATGACCTTTGTAGCCCCTGTGCGTCCCGCACAGTGTCAGGGGCCTGGTGGCACCTGGTGAATGACCCTCCCCTCCCATGTTGGTTAGTGTTCGTTTATTATTTGCTGAGCATTTGGCTCCAGACTGTGGTGAGGACAACATAAATAATGGCTCTGTGGGCTGGTGATGTGGCTCATTGCCTGCTCTGCCCACACTCTTCTTTCTGAAGGAAAATTCTCCTCTGAGGGCTCCCACTGCCTAAAGGGCCTTGTTCTGTACTGCAACCCCCTCGGCCTCAGCCTCAGCGGATGGGGCCAGGGGAAGCTCCCGACCCAAGGGCAGACAACCCATAGATGGCTCGGGCACACACTTGTAACCTGGTGGTTTGGCTCCCAAAGACTCTCTGTGGTGAATCTCTCTCTCATAGAATGAGAGAAGCCCAGAGACTTAGAGTGAACATTGAAGCAGAAAAGGGCAGAGGTGAACAGGCTGGGAGGGGAGACAGTGGCTGGCTGTAATAGGTCACCCAAATGCTGCTCATCTGAGGAAGCAGAAACGGAGTGAACAGAAAGATAGGAGAGAGGATGCACTGGATGAAGAGAATGGGGCTGAGAGACAGGGATGCTGAGAGTGGGGCCAGACCTGGAACATCTCCCTCCCTCCCTCCCTCCCTCCCTCCCTCCCTCCCTCCCTCTCTCTCTCTCTCTCTCCCCCAAGTTTTCTAGTCTCATCCCAAATAGCACTAGGGTAGGCTCCTTTTTCCTTGAAGTAACTCAAATGGGTTTCCATTCCCTGCATCCCGATTGGCCAGATGCAGGACTGTCCTGTGTGCAACTTATTTACAATCAAGTTGGGGAGAAAAGACTTAACATGAAACAAGGACTGAATAGCCCATGAGGGGATGTGATTAATGGAACATTGTGCTTGCTGTGGATGACGTAGGTCCCGTGGAAGGTCAGGACAGAGGAGCATGAGGCTTGCTGAGAAAACACCTCACTGAGGTGAGACTTGAGTGCTCGCACAGTGGAACTTTGAAGACGCACTCGCATCACCAGAGACCTGGTGAGAGGCAGGTTCTAAACCAGCGGGTCTGACAAGCGCAGGGGCTGTGCGGGGCTGGCCGGCAGGTGACAGTTTGAGTAGCAAGATTCTGAAGGATAGTGCCATCTTTTTTAATGGCCGAGAGGGTGTTGGAAGTAGATAGAGGAACCCATTGGGAAAAAAAAAGTGGTGAAAGTGAACATGGCTTATTTGAGAGTTCTTAAGCAAGCTGGCCAGGAGCAGAGGGAAACCTCGAAGTCGGAGGATGTACATGGAGGTACTGCTGATTACAGAGCATTTTGGATGCCAAGATAAGTCATTGGATATAGAATCAACTATTTGAAGAGGATCTCCGAGCTTGTCCGATTCAATGTCTCATTCAAGCACGACGCACAGGGCCAGTTAGGAGCCCAATCATTATAGGCGAGTGCCACCCCCAGAGAAGTGTTTTTAGAAAGATTAAGTCTGGATGTGTGTTAGATGGTTGGAGGAAATGACAGTATAGATAAACTCTGTTGTTTAAAAAAAAGTCTAAAAATGATAAACTCTAGCATTAGTATTGGAGGGGAGCAGTGAGAAGAGGAAGGGAGGAATCAGAGCTATATCTAAGTCAATCATGAACTCATTCCACAGATAGCTATTGAACTCTTAACCAGTACAGCTCCAGTGAGCAGAATACAGAAAGGCCGTCCCTGGAGGTGCTTACATTCTAGTGAAGTGAGAGACAAAGGAAACACAGCCAGTTAGCAAATTATAGAGTTTATTCTGTGGTAAGCGCTATGGACAAACTGAAGAGCACGTAAAATGCTTAAAGCTGGCGGAGGGCCTGCAGTTTTCAGTAGGTTGGTTAGGCTAGCCAGCTTTGAAAAGCTGGAGGAGGGGAAGGAGTTAACCTGGAGGGGATCTGGGAAGGGTGTTTCAGGCAGAAGGAACAGCCAGAGCAAAGGCCTCAGTGCAACAGAGAGTCAGGAACGGTAAAGGGACTCTGAGCGGGAGGATGGTAGGAAATGAGGTCACAAGGTCACATCATGGGACAGGGAGATGGAGTGAATATAGGACAGGAGACAAAGGGATTAAAATGATGGGAGATTCTCAAGCAAGCCCCTGGGTATCTCATGAAAAGTTCAGTTTCCTGGGCTGGCACATGAAAATTCTGTTCAGTTGATTTTTTATTTTTTTTTTTTATTTTAGGAACTCTGCTTTACAGTCTTAAACCTGATTAATTGAGAAAATCTGTTTAAAGATAAGGAAATTATCTCTCAATACAATCAGAGAGATAAATTCAGATTTTAAAGTAATTGTGGGACATCCAAATGGACATATTTTGAATATATTAGCAATTTGGAGGTTATATGTGGGGAAAAAATCCAAGGAATCTTGAGTTCGAATAGTTGAAACCCTTATAGTAGGTAGATTGGCCAGAAAGCAAAATTAGATGAAGCAGAAGGCTAAGAATTTTAGATCTCTTCACTTGTACACCAGCTACATCAAATGGGTCTCTGAAAACAGCATTAGGAATGCTTGAAACAGGGACTGAAATAATAGTGGTTTACACAAAACAGTTTTTCTCACTCTTGTAAAACTAGTAGGGAGTAAGCAGTCCGGGCCAGGTAAGCCCACTAAATAAGATCGTAAGAGACATGGTCTCCGTATGGCTCTCTGCCTCACCATCCTGAGTGTGTAAGTTCCTGAAGTCATACCATGATCACTGGGGAGGCGTTCCAGGTAAGAAACAGTGGGAGGGGACCACACGAAGAGTAAGTGCTTGTTTTGCATTGGCTCCCATATGCAAGGAACGCTGGAAAAGGGAGTTTGCTAGCTGGGCACATTACTCAGGGTTTGATCACTGAAGGAAAAGGAAGAAGGGTTATTGGTAGGCAACTAACAGGCATAGTCTAGTCGCTATCAGGTACTCAGACTGTTAAAGGCTTTGGCTGGAATCAAAGAAGTGTTCAAGAGCTTGTAATGTACAAACTCGTAAGCATGAAATCGCTCAAAACTAAGGAAATGCACCAAAAAATACAGGCCTGCCCAATGATTTGCATTTTCTTTCGATGAATATTGTAATGCTAAAATGTTAGACATTCATTTGATTATGTGAAACGTGCTAAAGCGATAAATTAAGAAGCTGTTTTAGGGATTGTTTTCCTAAATTGGTTTGTATAAATGGCAACTTTAAAATGTTTGTAATTACATAGAATGCTGTGTTTTATTTACTTAAGAGATTTTTAAAAAGTAGCATTCACCCCGAAGCTCAGTGGTTAGAGCATCCATCAGCCCTCAGATCAAAGGGTCTCAATTCCAGGTCAAGGGCATGTACCTCGGTTGCAAGTTTAATCCCCAGTCCTGGATGACTATAAAAAAACACACAAAAAAACAGTATCAAAGTAATTGCTGTAAGGATTGTTAGAGGGAGAGGCCATTTCATTTATTTAGGTAAAAAAATGACCAAGATTCTTTGTTTAACATTCATGTTTTATGCCCCTGCTGTGTGCCCACTGATTGGCTGGTGGGACAAAAAGGTGTGGTGGACTCAGGGGATCCCAGTGGAAACGTGGAGATGAGTTAAAGGTTTATAACTGACATGGCACTGTGAGAGAGAGTGGGGGATGTGAGTGTAGTGATACTTAATGTAATCAATATTTGAGAATCCCCAATACATGTCATTTTGCTTAGTGTCATTCTCAAGATATTAAATGTGGGAGAACGCAGTTATTTTAGGTTTTCTAATCTATAGTACACCATTCTTTTTTTTTTTTTTTAATCTCACTTCAGAAGCAGAGATTGAATCATGTGCCTGCCTTACAGCCATAAAAAAGTTTACATAGATCAGAGTGTACTTTTGAAGTTAGTGAAAGGTCACATAGTTTCATTATTATTCACATAGTTTCATTATTATTCAGGCAACAGTTTCATTCTTCACTCTTCACCAGATCCCACACCTTTCAATGCTCTTATCCTCTGGGTAATAAACTCCCCAATGTTTTCTTTAGTGATATGTATGTTGTTGCTCTCACAGAGGACATTGTCTGGCATGTAGTAGGAGCTCAACTATTGGTTGAATGAATGAATCTTATGCCCTGGAGAAGAGATAAGCTAGAGACACCTTATAATCACACCTCCTTGATATTCTCCTACTGAAAGCTGAGCATCGGGAAGGAGTGATTTTTTCTGTGACCTGTTCATGACCTGCACTTACAGCTTTGCAGGCCACACAATTGCCTTCAGTGTTTGTCAATGAATAACTCTGAACTTCGTGTTGAATGGAAGAACTTAACTTTGTTCTCTTGGTTGTTGAAGTAACACCTGCTCATTGGAAAAAACTCAAACTCCACGCCAAAACTGGTTTGGCTCAGTGGATAGAGCATCAGCCTGCGGACTGAAAGGTCCCAGGTTCAATTCCAGTCAGGTGCATGTACCTTGGTTGCAAGCACATCCCCAGTAGGGGGTGTGCAGACCCCAGTAGGGGGTGTGCAGGAGGCAGCTGATCGATGTTTCTCTCTCATCGATGTTTCTAACTCTCTATCTCTCTCCCTTCCTCTCTGTAAAAATATCAATAAAATATATTTTAAAAAAAAACCTCACACTGCAAAAAGGTGTCAAGGCAGTAAAAAACCCCCACAAACTATGTTATCTAAATATAATAAATGATGGCATTTTAATATATATGCTTTTTAACTATTTTCCAAAAGAGGAGAAATAGATTTATTTGTTTAAAACAATGAGATCATATGCTGCATTATTTTTAATTCTTTCCCTTTTAGTATTTCATGGACATCCTTGCCTATCACGTAGATTTGTGTATACTCCATGATAAGGATGGATTTAATCTTTTTTCTCCTTTTATTAAAATATAATAATGTAGTAGTTTCAGGTGTACATCATAATGATTTCAATATATATATATTGCAAATTGATTACCACAATAAGTTTAGTTAATATCCATCATTTCACATAGTTTCAAGATATTTTTTCTTATGATGAGGGCTTTTAAGATCTACTCTCTTAGCAGCTTTCAAATATACAGTGCACTATTGTTAACTGTAGTCACCGCTGTACATTACATCCCCAAGACTTAGTTATCGTACAATTGGAAATCTGTATCTTTTGACCCCCATCCCCTATGGAAAGGATTTTTTGTCTCACATGACTTACATCCTCGGTGCCTAGAGCAGTGTCCAGCATTTGGTAGGGGCCTCGGTGATTATTTGTTAAATGAATAGATCATTAATGTCATGGCAGCTTAGTACTTTTATGTCCGTGTATAATAATTTAGTAAGAAGTCCTCTGTAGGTGGGCATATGTCATTTAAATTTTATTTGTAAACAAATCACTCTTGAATAAGCAACTTTATACATCTTTGTTTACTTTTCTGATTATTTCTCTGTAAAAAGCCCTGAGGCATTACTGGGTCAAAGTCTGTACCTTTTAAAATGAAAAAAAAAAAAAGTATGGATTTTAAAATTGCTAGAAAGATAATACCAGTTTTCCCTCCCACTGTGAGTGAGCAGGAGTACCTATTTCTTTATACCCTTCTCCAGTATTTAGAGAGTCTTTTTTTATCCTAATGAATATACATATACAGTGCAAAGAGTGAATGTTTAAGTTTACATTGCTTTGGTTATTAGGTTGAATACATTTTGATAAGTTTAGTGATTTTTTTTATAAATTGTTTATTCAAATTCTTTTATGACGTTTTTTTGTACTTAATTTTGAGAGTGTGCATTTTGAAGATATTAATTTTTTCTCTGATTATAGTTTATCTTCTAATTTTTATAGTATTTTCTGGTGTATGTGAATTAATTTTTCTGAAGTATGCTTTTTTTCCTTAAAATTTTTGCTTTATTTCTCATTTCAAGATAATCATTTTTTAACTTATATTTTTATCCTAGTACTTTCAGGTTTCATTATAAACAGTTAATGTGTAATTTCTGTGGGATTTATTTTGTTGTTGAGATTTGAGGAAGGGATCTAATTTTATTTTTTCTTAACTTATTCATTTGACATGATAATCATATATTTAATAATCCATTCTTTCAATATTAATTTGGGCGCTTCTTTTATATACTAAATTTACATACATAATACATCATTTCTGGAGTTAGTCTCTCTTTTTCCCTCTTCTTCTGCAACCTGCCCCTCAAAAACCCCAATTTTAGTCTGTCTCTTGGCCTCTGGTATCAAATTCCTTTATTGCAGTTAATAAAAAATACCCTCAGAGTGGTCCTGCTCTAACTGCTCTTTTCTCTCTCTCTCTCTTTTTTTTTTTTTTTCTGGCTCTTTTTCTGTTTATGTTTTCACTTTGAACCAAGTGAGTCAAGTTAAAAAATGTGTTGGGTATTTGTTGGCATTTCATTATGTTTATCATTTATACTAAGAGAATTCACATCTTACAGATATTGGGTTATTTAAACTTAGTTTTTCTCTCTATTAATTGGCATTTCTTTCATCTGCTGGGGAGATGTTTCTTAAAAATAAACCCTGCCCATTTTATGATGTGATCCTAGATGATTTATATTGTATGAAGATATTGTGAATGGGGTTCTTTCTGAAATCATGTGTTCTTGTTTGTGACTATTGGAACATGTAAAGTGGAAACTATTGATTTTGAAACTGACCATCAGTCTGAATTCTTTCATTTTAAGTAGATTTTCAGTTAATTTCATCACCATAAATTTAAAAATTATATATCATAAGGCAATGTATTTTTAAAGAAGGTTTTCAGTTAATTAGACTTGACTAGGTATATTTTTGTTATAATAATTTTTTTTTTCAGTAAGATTGGTTCACTTTTACTTGCTGAAATATTGTGGGCTCTGGTTCCAGCTTATTACTTTTTAGGTGTCACATAGTAGCCCTTACATAATAGCCAAGACACAGCTCCTTTTAATGCGTTCTGCTAGAGGTGGAAGTCAGAATTTAGACCAGCTGGGAATTAACTGTTGTTTTCATGGAATATACTTAGAACAAACTGGCACTCTTAACTTTCATCAGCACTAAGAGAAATAAACTGTGAGCCACAAATGCTAGACACATATGTAATTTTAAGTATTCTAATAGCCACATTAAAAAAATTAAAAACAAGCAGTTGAAGTTAATTTTAACCTAATGTTTCCAAAATACTGTTTCATGTTATCTATATAAAAATTAATAATGAGGTAGTGTGCATTCATTTTCTGTACTAATTTTTAAAAGTCTGCTGTGCATTTTATATTTACAGTATTACATCGCAGTTTGGACCAGTCCCGTTTCATGTGCTCAGTTGGCACATGTGGCTGCCATACATGTTAGGATTTACTGGAGTTTTTCAGAATCTAACATTTTATAATGGAAATCATTTCTTAGTAAAAATGCATCTGTAGGTATGCTCTCTTAAATAGAAATTTAGGCCCTCAACTCCCTTCCTTACCACAGAAGGCAGTCACAAATGTCCTCATAAAACCTCACACATTATCCTAGTGCTTGGGTAATGCTACTTTGACATGGCCAAGTAGCAATGGAGAGGTTTTGTTTTGTGTAAGTATATCATGGCATCTTTTGAAGATCCCATTTAACAAAAACAATTCCCTTTTTAAATAGATTTGATAAGAGAAAACCATCCTGCCCTACCTTCCTATTAAATAATTTCATTCAATGTTAACATGAAACGTGTGTACATAGTAAATTTTGAGTAGTGTGCTTTTATATACAATGTTGCCATCACTTTATTGACCTAAGGGGACCGTAGAACTTGGCTTCAGGGGTCATTTACACAGCTAATTGGGCAAAGGAAAGTGTCTGTTTCAAACCAGGGCCTCTGTCCCTGCTTTTGTGTGAGCTATCTTTGAAGACGACTGATCTTGAGCCATCTGGGGCTGTGCTTAATGGGATCAGGTTAGTCAGGTGACAGTTTAAGCAGAGACAGTTACTAAGACCAAAGCCAACCCTAGGCTTCCGACCAAGAAACCACTTTAGTGGGCCAGACCTACTTACTAGTAGCATACAAGTTTCACTTTCATGAGTGAGGCAAACAAGCAGTGGTATGCAAGGCTGGATCAGAGAGAGAGAGGTGATTCTCACCCCAATCTGTCATTGACTTAGGTCCCTGTGGCTGACTCCGGTCCTAAAGGGAAGCCAACTGTTGCAAGAGAAATCTCCTTCCAGAGTCCAGCCCATCTTTTCTTCATCCCTCCCTCACCCCATGTAGACTTAGCCCTGCCCAGTCCTGAAAAGCCTTAGCGGGAGGAGGCATGTAAGGAGCTCTGAGTTAGCACTCTCAGGATGTGTAAGGAACCACCCTGTTATCATTGCTTTGACCCTGAGTGCCTGTCACAGTCACTCGTAGAGCTCCGGGCCTGGGGGCCCTGCCTTGCTCTGGGAAAGGAGACCCTGGTCCCTGACCTTGGCTTGGACACGAGTGCTCTACACCGGTGAGTAGTTCTGAAGCAAAACGAGGCCTGCCAAGGCTCCTGAATGTCATTTGCATGTGCTTTCCTCATGTAGGTCTTGGCCAGCTCATCTGGACAAACTAGTTGCCCCATGCTGGAGGTCTCTGGTTCTGAGCGCACCTGCTGTCCGTGACCATTTTTTTCTGGATCTCTTGCTCTGCCACTATTGTTATGCTAGTGGCTGTGACTAGTTGACCCTTTCTAGTCTCTAGCTGTACTTTTTTTTAAAAAAACACTCATGTTCTTTATCTGACCAAAGCAATGAAACCGGTCTCGCTGTATATATTTTATCCAGATTTGATGTGCTGCTCTGTAATCTTAATCTTAAATTGGGTTCAGTCCACCATCGGTGCCAGGATAGTTGTGATAAATGCCCTCTGGTGGACTTACTCAACTTCTTTATTTTCACAATTGTGAGTAATGGTTAGAGGAATGACATAAGGAAAAATGACTCTGTCCCCCATCTTTAATGCAAAGTGTATGGGCAAGGCAGTGGGAGGCTTATGGAATGTGGAATGTTTTATAGCCATTTTTGTGCCTCAGTGGTGCTCAACCTTGGCTGCTCAGTGAATAAAATAAGGAGCTTTAGACAATACTGGTGCCCAGATCCATCACAGACTAGTGAAATCAGTCAGGCCGATTATTGGGCATATGGAACAAGCATTGATATCTTATCTCCCAGGTACTTCTAATGTGTAACATGTTAAAACAAACAAACACTGGTGTATCCTGGCTGGTGTGGCTCAGTTGTTTGAGGTCCGTCCCCCGCACCAAGGGGTCCAGGGCTGCATTCCAGTCAGGCCACATGCCTGGGTTGTGGGCTCAATCCCCAGTATGGGTAGCTGATTAATGTTTCTCTCTCATCAATGTTTCTCTCTCCCTCTCCCTTCCTCTCTCTCTAAAAAACTAAAACATATTTTAAAAAACACACAGTGATGTAGGTCCTTGCATTACTTGCTTGCAGAGAGGAGGAATGGATTGCATATAAAGCCTTGTAGGTTGCCAGCCAAAAATAAAAATCCAAGAGCGTATGGATATTTTTGGTTAAAAGTTTTGTCTATTGCCCAGTTACTTAGTTTCCCTTCTCAGAAATTGTCAAATTCATACGATACTGGATTTTTAGGTTTTGAAGACTTCCAATTAAAAGAAGAGCACAAACATTTAGTTTGTTTTTAGCTGTATTATATCTACCCTGGGAGCTTGATGAATATGAGCCTTTCTGAAGTGTCATTATTAGTTTTTTTGCTAACCTATTTATGTTTAGAATATAGTAGTAATTAATCTCCTTATTCATCCTGTCTTTGTGGCCCGCATGTGTAGTCATTTGCACCTGGAAGAAAGACTTGAGCAACTTGGTAAAAAGTTTCTGTAGCAACTTTATTTTCAAGAGGTTTATTTCCTTTAGTTTACAATTATTGACTTATCCCACCATGATGTTAAAAAGTCTTTTATAGGTGAACGTATAGAAACTGAAACTGACAGTTTACCACAGGTCCCAGTTTACCTGCCTTCCCTGGACGCTGAGATGAAGTCACTTGAGACCCTTCACCAGTGGGGTTCTCTGGTCGCATGGATGGGTGCTGAGTGTCTGGTTTCAGGATGCGATGAGGATTAGGAAGGAAGCTTTGCAGTGCCTTAGAGCAGTGGTTGGCAAACTGTGGCTCGCGAGCCACATGCGGCTCTTTGGCCCCTTGAGTGTGGCTCTTCCACAAAATACCACAGCCTGGGCGAGTCTATTTTGAAGAAGTGGCATTAGAAGAAGTTTAAGTTTAAAAAATTTGGCTCTCAAAAGAAATTTCAATCGTTGTACTGTTGATATTTGGCTCTGTTGACTAATGAGTTTGCCGACCACTGACTTAGAGGAATGCACTGTGTCCAGCCCTTATTTGGCTTTTTGATTGTGTAGTTCTCTTTTATCCTTATTGTTTCTGCATTTAGACTTTGCTTTTTTAGGTGACAGTGTGACTTGTACTCTATAGGTAGACATTTTTAAAAAGCTTTATAGAGGAAAGTTTTGCCTCAGCTCAGTTTACACCCCCACCCCCGTGGTTACTTATTCTTGTCTTTTTGTTTCAAGTTCAATGGGAGCATCATTAACACAAGTTGGCCTTTTGTTGGCTTCCAAGTAATTACAATTAGCAAAGGAGAGAAAGCTCTTCATTTCCCCAGGTGCCAAGGGGAAGGTCCCTTGATCTTCAGTGACTTTCCCTGTGGAATTGTTCCTCATGGTTGGTGAACTGTGTTGTATGTTTTAGTTTTAACTAAGTTCAAATACCAAGGTCTTCAGTCTGAATTTGATGGTTTCTTTATGTCAGACCTTTTTTCGTTGGTTCAGCGAGAATTGTCCTTTTTTCTTGTAATTCCTTTGATGCAGACTAGAATCACCATCTTTACTGTTTATACTTCATGTGGGTTTTTGTTTTGTCTGCTGGGTACCAGTCTATTTGACATAGTAGCCACGTAAAAAGCCAAGTGCTTTTATTCTGTGAGACGAGCTCATGCCCTCGTAAATGACTGACCTGAGAGAAAAGGAAATGAGGCACTTGGGGCTCCCAATAGGCCTGGAGTGAGATCCGACTTCTGGCTCGTCCAAGCTGTGTGGCCTTGGGCAAGTCACATAACCTCTCGGAGACTCCTGTTTTCCTTTGGCAAAATAGTAGTAATACCTACCAGTGCGTCATATGCCTGTTGGGTAGAGAGAAAACAAAGCCTAGGGGCACACTGGACTCTCCCGAGGAGCTGTAAGCATGCTGATCTCTGGGTCCCACCCCCAGAGATTCTGATTTCATCCTCAGGATAGAGGTTTGAACCAGGGAGAGATGATAGTGGCTTGGACTACTAAGTAATCAGTGTCAGTGATGGGATGTGCTCAGGTTCAGGATTAGTTTGAATTCATATCTACCTAACACATTTGTTGATGAATAGGATGTGGAGCATTGAAGAGAAAGAGGTGTTGAAAATGACTGATGTTTTGAGCCCTGAGCCCAAAATAGTGGCACCATTTACTAAGAGGAAAAACACTTGAGATGAAGAACTGAAAACCTCCTTGCATCTTAGAAATGAGTGTGGAGATCCACATGTGCCAAAATATGTATGTTTGTGTACATTTCTTTCATGTTGTGTTTTTTTTTTTTTTAGAAAGACTATTGCATTTATCTTAAAATCAGGATTTCAATCCACCCTCCAATTTCTCCATCTTCTTTTCTCCAAATATTCTTTAGAACTTTGGAAAACATAACTATTAAGGTCTTAGCTGTTCCTAGATCTTAGACATCTAAGAACTGAATAATTCTATTGACGGGACTTTTTGCTCCATAATCAGAGATGAGAATAGTCTTCCGTGTCATCATCGTGTTGTTTTGGCTCGTGAGGGGTTCCTCGCCACAGGGATGTTCTTCAGAGTGAGAAATGAAATGAGAGCTATACAGTAGGTGCTCAGCAAATGTTGCTTGAACTCGCATCTGGTGGGTGATTGGGATAAGATCAGCTGTTGAAATTGTGGAAGCTAACTTTAGCAGGTGGAGTGGTTTTGAAGCCGCGTGGAGTTTTCCTCTTATCACTAGAGGCCCATTGCACTTTGCTCAACCATGGGCGCGGGTACTGCATGACTAAGTGGCTGATTTCATGATTCTAATCAGTGGTGTTAGCAAGTGGGGGGCAAAGTGATGCAGTAAGAGGCCCTTTCTGCACTGGGTGATTTTTTTACGTATGACCTTAGAAGGTTTTTGAATATCTGTTCAACCTATCCTCTCATGGTTCTTGTTCTACCTGTGCGTTGTGTAGAGCTGATAGCAATCTCACACATGTGTAGGTGTCATTGCTTTAATGTCCCTGAGCACTGTGCTGGGTCTTTTAAGTTTTGGCAGCCCACCAGCTGTCAGTCACACATCCCAGCTTAATCTGGTTAGTGGAGGTTTATCTTCTCTTTTAGCCACATCCTGGCACACGAATGGCTGCCAGCCCTGTCTTCCTTTTGTGCAAGTGACTCCTAGGTCTCGGAGCCTGTCTTGTCCAACCAGTCCCGGTGGTTCTTCAGTGCTGCCCACAGTGCTTATGGCAGACAAGCCACCTGAGCCACACCCATTCTCAGGGTTATGTCAGGAGGTGGTGTTCTCCATGCACCCTTATGGGTGTCCTGTTTTTCTAGGCTTGATCGGTGGACCTGTTGGATACTTTACACGCCAGATTGTGGCACTGCTTGTCATCGGTAGGCAGATGAGAGCGGCACCCCCTTTTCTTACCTGGGGTAGCATCTGGTTCTACAGAATAAAGAGCTGTCCTTGTTTGTGGGTGGTTTATATTGTCGTGTGTGCTGCTCTGACGCCTCCGTCAAAGCCATAATTAGCAGGTAGGCTTTCGTTCCTTCCCTGGGTGTTTTTGATGGTTGAGACGTTGTTGAACAATAAAGGTGAGTAATTTTTCTCTCCTGCCAAAGTCACAATGGTGATAAAAAGCAGGTGCCCATCAAACTGCACCGCTTCTCCTGAGAACAACACAGCAGCAAAGGGACGTTGTTAGAATGTTTCCGCTTCTTTAAGCAAAACACGGGTGAGTCTGTTGGCATCAGTCATGCATCTTCCTGTTTTTGTGTTGAAAATGCATAACCAGCTCTAAAAATGAAAGTTGTGATCATTCAGAAAACTTTCGTGGTTGTATTAGTATTTTTTCCGGTATGTTGTAAGGGCTCACTCATTCAAAACTAGAATTCACATGTCTTCTTGTGAAGACATTGCTACTGAAGGCAGCGGGGTTAACTGTCCTCAAAACATTTTTATTAACTATTTCGAGAATTCCTTTTCCCCATCGACAAAGTGATTAAAACTTGCTTGTGCATTGGCTCTCTGATGTATTAATGATTTTCTGATGACCTTATAATTGTCTTTTTTTAAAATATTTTTAAAAATAGCATCATGAAATTCGAGCGTTGGAGGGAACTGAGCGATGGTATAGTGCAGCCTGGTCCCTGAGACGGTTATCCAGCTCCTGCTTGAATACTTCCCAGTACTGAGAATCACACCCCCTGGTGAAACAGCCCATTTCATCCTCAGACAGTTCTATTTCTTAGCAAGTCCTTTCTTGCTAAGAAAGCAGTGAAAGCAATAAAGCCATTTATTTTCTACACATCTGGCTGGGCCAAATGTCCCCCATATTGTATTTGCACAGTTGATTTTTTTGAGGCCTTAGTATTAGATCTTCGACTTGTTCAGCCTTTTAAAACCTTCCCGGATTCCGACTTCTTTTCATGTCGCCTGTGCATTTATTAATCATGCCGTGTGTGTCCTTGGAACCCAGGCTGTCATTGGAACCCAGGCTGTCTGGCTCCAGAGCCGTCACTAAGTTATGCATTTAACCATCCAGGGGGTCCTCTTGGATCACAGCAGAGCCTCATGGGATTCTGGAGTCTCTCATTCTGCCTTGTATTGCCTTGTTGTTCCCTCTGTGCATCCAGCCTATTCTCCACTCCATTCACACCTTAGGCATGCACCTGGCTTCAGGGTTCTGTGACACCCCCCACCAGCCCAGCCCTCCAGACAGTCCCTCCTCAGCGCCAAGTCTGCCTGCCTGTGTCTCTGGATCTCAAGTTCACATCCCCAGAAGGCAATCTGATTAGCCTTGCTGGTCAGATGCCTCCTGTTCTCCCTGACACCCCGGGCCAGGGGCCAGGGAACGAGGCCAGGATAGGGGAGGAGGGGCAAGAGCCAAGGGTGTCCCTGGGTCGGCTCCTTCCAAGGGCTTGCAGGCAGGGGGAACCAAAGGTCAGCCTCACTCTGAGCCCCCTCTGTGGCTGTGGCCATGGAGTTGTAAAGCCACAGTGCTATGCCATCATGGAATCCTCTGTGGCTGTGGCCATGGAGTTGTACAGCCACAGTGCTATGCCATCATGGAATCCTGTCTCCATAACCATGGAATCGTGTCTCCGTTTTGCAGGGCCTCGCTGGAAGCCTTGTTGAAATGCAAAATGCTAAGGATTTGGCCAATAACATGGTTGTCTCAACTGAGGTGATGTAAAGAACCTTTTTCAAAGGGGAAAACTTCCTTTTGATCTCTGACTATACATCCCGTGTGTGAAAAACACCACTTTCAAAACACTGAGGTGTCCTACTCAATGTTACCTGAATGCTCAGTGCAAAACTGAACTGCTCCTTTTAACTTCTGAATTGATGGTTTTCAGAATTTTCCCATAAATCCGTTAGAAGCTGTGGAGCCCATTACATAAATCTGTGAGCTCTGAAAGCACATCCGTAGACCACATTGTCATAAACAGTTGTTTACTATGTACAGGACCTGTCGTCTTTCCTTGTTAGAACCCTGGGACCTCAGTTTATGTCCAGCCTTTGGACCCACTCTCATCACCCTGGTTCGTCTATGAGTGACACTTCACTTAACTGTTCTGCAGGTGCTCACAGTTTTGTAGGGTTACCAGTTTTACAGATATGCTCTATCGTAGGAATTCATCTAGAGCAGCTAGGTACTGCCTTTCCTTTTTTCTTTTTTAAATAATCCCCTCCCTTCCCTCCCTTTTGCTTTAGTTCCTCCAACTAATGTTTGTTCTAACCTTTCCATTTTTAAGAAGATTTTCCTTGATAGAGAATGAAATGAAGTAGGAGACGCAGGAGTTGAGAAGTTCTGCTTTTTTAAAAAAAAAATTAATTCTTTAGAAGAAGTTCCGCTTTTTATTTTATTATCTGCGGGCAGCAGACCGATGCCATCAGTCCCTTGTATTCCAAAGGGAAGGGAGGAAACATTTTGGTAGTCTCCAACATTTTTTAAAATAATCTTCCCTCCATTCTCAGATGTCTGTGTATGTTGTTATTCTTTAGTGAACAGGTGACCCAATTTCCAACTTTTCCCATGATCTTTTTTGTCTTATTTTACTTGTTCAGTGACTTCCTGGGCAGCCCCAGTGGTCTCTTTGAATACACCTCCTTTCTCCCCTTTGTCAGGACCTTTCACGACGAATCAGCATGTTGCTCTACCCGTGCCTCCAAACTTCTGCCCTTCCTGGGTCGCGATAACTGTACTGTGTCCTCCTCAAGCCTGAGTGCATGTGTGGCTCCTCCTGGTGTTCCCTGCTCTGACTGTCAAAAGCTCTTTGGTGCAGTTATGTCTTCCATGAGTATCATTACTACTTTATCCTTTTGGCATTGATTAGAGTCCAGTACACAGTAGCCATTCCTCCTCCTTTTTCCTGAATGAATTGGATGCCAAGACAAGTTAACGATGCTTTTAGCCCATGGAAACTTCTAGGAGGTGCCTGGTGGATGCCTGGTAGTTGAAACCCCTTATTGCTAGTGCAGTCTGTGTCCGTGCCAGTGTTTAATTCTCTGTGAGGAACACACCATTTACGTCTTCTATCTGACCAAGTGATCCACGGGCTATTCCCAAGGCGATAGCATTCATTTCCTTTCATCTTTCATTGTTCTTCTTCCTTTTCCTGCTAAGCATGATTTGGCATTGATCAATGTTTTCATTGCTATTTTTAGCAACTCAGCATGCCCAAGATGACTCTCTTTCTGGGTTAATATCCAAGGCTGGCAGCCAGGAAATTTGAGTGCTTACTATGTGTGAGGTGCAGCACTCGGCATGCCATAGATTTCCATGTCGTACCGCTGAAGGTGACCTTTCCTGTGAATACCAGCAATACTTCTCTCAGTGTCTACCACTTAGAATGCATACTACTACTTCGGGGCCTTAATGCAGTTCAGTGTGAGTTCAGGAAGTGTTAACCCATTATCTTTTCCTATTTTAGGCATTCATACTGTTGATGTGTTTTCACACTTGGTTATTTTTATATCTGTTCCCACAAAGGCACTTTAAGAAAAATATTATTTACCCTGTATGGTCATGACAGGTCCTAATAGGAAAATATGTCAGAGGGCATCCGGATAGGGAGACTATTAAGTTGTCTTGGATATTTTTTTTTGGATATCTGATATTAAAATAGAAAATTTAGTAAACATTTATGGCATGCAAGGGACTTCCATGAAGTGTTAAGTTTCTTGCCCATATTAGAGTAACATACATGATAGATACTTACATGTACCTTTATGTCTGCCTTGTCCTCAATATATAAGTTAGGTACATCCATAACATCCATTATTATTCTCAGTTGCTCTATACCTAAGTCGATCAAAAGATTAATGTTGGAGGGGTCAAAGACCACCATATATATTCAAAACCTTTATAGGTGACACTTCAAGGAAGAATGGTCATCTAACAAGGCCATGAGGGTAGGAGAGGGCTATGGTTGAAAAACTTGTATTGAGGTGGAATAAGGCAAATAGAGGAGAAAAAGTTACGGGGAAAGATCAGGTCAAGCTTAATTGTCAAATGAATGAATGCATCCATCATCACTATTAAAGCTGGGCTGGAATTTACCAGTTTCCAAATATTGTCCTGACTCTGGTACTCGCTGTCTCTCTGACCATGACCAGTTCTGCGTATGAGAAGCTAAGTTTCCTTACATCATTTTGAAAATAATGACATCTACATCATTTTGAGAATAATTCTTTATTTTTTAATGAAGTGAAGCCTTTGTTTGTTAAGATGAAAAACAACCAAATCTTGAAGTAGATAGCCATGTTTTACATAGTCAGGGTAAGTGGATATTATTTGTTGCAATATTCTTTATAGTTTCGGTGTTGTAACTTAAATGCATCCCAGTTGCATGAACAAGAAGGTGAAGGAGAGGAAACTAGAGGTGTGGAAAGCTTTTTGGCTGTTGTGCAACCCATAGTTATCCCAGAACATGCTGCACTCAGGGCTGGGTTAGGACAGCTGTTCACGTCCAAGGAGATCTGATATAGCCAGTACGGCCTGTTAGGGAAAGTTCCAGGCACCCTGGTGATTTGGGGGTGGGGGGTGGGGGTCATGGTAGTTGCATTGTCCTAGGTCATCCATGCAGAGCAAAAAAGCCAGCTAGTGATGGGGTTCAGGGAATAGGTTTCAGCCTCTTGAAGAAGACTGGCCAGGTCCAGGTCTAGTCAGTGCCCAGCTACATTAGATGGGCATTGGGGCAGGACTTGGCTTCCGGCCAGGACTGAAATTCCACTACTAAATGCCTCCACTAAAACTCCATAATATGGAAGCCATGCAGTCTGTAAGTGGTTGGAGTAGTTCCAGAGTCAAATGAAAGGCTTTACAGGAAGGTCAGGTATGACCCAAGGCAGCTTGACTAATGGACAGTCACTTCAGGATGCCACAGAGTCGGTCTTAACCTTGCTCAGCCTTTTCATATGTGCACTCTGCAAATGGACTGTGATTGTCTAGCATGGGCCATGTGCCCACCCTTAAATCAAAAAGGGGGATGCTATCTTTTTTTAATTTTTATTGATTTCAGAGAGAAAGGGAGAAGGAGAGAGAGAAACATCAATGATAAGAATCATTGATTGGCTGCCTCCTGCATGCCCCCTACTGGGGATTGAGCCTGCAACCCAGGCATGTGCCCTGACTGGCAATTGAACCCGAGACCCTTCAGTCCACAGGCCGACGCTCTATCCACTGAGCCAAACCGGCTAGGGCAAGGGGATGCTATCTTGATGGACCAGTCCCTCAAGACTGCCTATAGTTGGGGAAAAGGAATTTTTCCAAAGAAAATCAAAGGACTGTTTTCAGAAGAAGCAGACTGAGTTTGAGTGAGCAGCAGATGGAGCCTGAATTCATATACTCTGTACAGGGAAGGTATATTGATGAAATAGAACATTTCTTTTCCCCTGGCTATTGCAGTCATGGTCTAGAAATTTGAAACATGTTGCTGGATAGTTTCTATTTAATTTCCATGCTTTTAGAGGTGTTTGATTTCTTCAGTGCCATAGTACAGCGATTTTCAACCTTTTCTATGTCATAGTACACATAAACGAATTACTAAAATTCTGTGGCACACCAAAAAGTATATCTTTTGCCAATCTGACAGGAAAAAAATAGGTATATTCTTGATTCATTCACACTGGACAGCTATTGTTGTATTGGCTATTGTAATTTTATAATTTGACAATCCAAGCCTTAGGGAAAAGGGGTCGGTGCCCCCGACTAAATAGTCAGGTATTGCATGCTTTAGAAATGTTTGTGGCACATGAGCTGAAAATCGCTGCCATATCTGAAAATGTAGTGTGTAAGTCTTAACCTTTAAAGCACCCAGTTCATTGTTTGCAGAGTGGTGGTTCCTTTTGTACCCTGTCTGTCTGAACAGCTGCTGTCCGGCTCACAACCGAACGTTTGACCATTCTGCTTCAACAATGCAGAACGTGGGATTCACATCCCTTCTGTAGCTCTAGTAACTGCTTCTGTATTTCTGATTAAATAGACTAGATATATGTGTACATATAAAGATGTCACTAAAAACAAAGTAAATAAAAGACAAACATCTAAATTATTCAGCCAAAGATTGTTTTGTTCCAGAAACTTGAACCAAAAAAAATTTCTTTAGATGAGGACATTTATTATTATTGCTTTCCCCAGACAACAAAATAAAGACATATTTAAACCTTTAGAATGGACCATGGGTAATGCTCATAATTTCCCAAGGTAAGTAACACCTACCTTTAATCACACCTATGTTCTGTGTTTGTGCCTTTTAAGTCTCTGGTTAGTTTTCCAGTTAATATTCTTTTATTTGATTATATGACGGTTGCAAGCATTGCTGTTTGTCTAATGATCTCATTCTAGGTCAAGAAACATGAGCAATCAATATGGTCTCTTTAATGCCTAATATTGGAAGCCATTGAGTAAGAAGAATATATAATTGAATTTTCCTAAATATGTTTGGGGAGATAATATAATATCTATTCTGATTTCAATTATAGCCTTACTTATAATTGCAATAAAGTTGAGTCTGCAAAAATGTAATGCTTCTATAACTATATTAGCAGGCAACTGAATGATTTTGTAACTTATTTTCTCCTCCCTCCTACCTCCCGACCGCTTCTTTTCTGTTGCATAACCACTATACAGATGACATTTTGGGGAAAACTTACTTAATATTAATTTATATAATTCTAGAGTAAAATCCATTATTTTACTCTCTAGATTCATTTGCTGGTCACAGCTTTAATTAAATAGTGTCCAATTTTTTAAAAAATGTTTACCTAAATTAGTGTGTTTCTAAGACTTTTTTTTTCCCCATCTCAAAGATTTTGAAGGGGAGATTACCTTTATAATCTCTTGGTAGAATAGAGTGACTGAAACTGTTTGAGTGACAAGTATTGTGCTACATTGCTAACATAATGTTATTTAATCCTCATATTAACCCTTTTTTATGCACAAGGAAGCCAAGCCACAAAACATAAAATAATTTGCCCAGAGTTATGTAGAAGTGCCATAATCCAAATTTGAACACAGATCTGATAACAAAGCCTGTTCCTTTTCTCCATAGCCTGCCTTTCCGATTTCAACAATAAAAATAATAGCTAGAATGACTGTATGTGCAGGGGAAGTTAGCCACTGTCCCAAGTGCTTTACACGTGTATCATCTCCCTTAATCTCCTCAGACACCTGTGAAAGAAGGTAGGCAGCTAGAGATCAGTAATTTGTCTAAGGTTCCCACCGCTCATAACTGCTGGGCCTAGATTCTCTCTCTCACTCCATGGCCTGTGCTCCCAGTCCTGCCTCTCTAATGTCTTTTAATCTCTGGATTATACCTTGTGTTCTCAATGGTATTGGTTACCATGTTCTGATGAGAAAAGGATGTGCGGTATCTAAGGACAGGGTTGTTTAGCTATAGAGACATTTCCATAAGAGGTTAATCATTTGTTGTATTGAAAATCCTGTTTCTTTTCAGTCTTGGGCTTTTGCTTAGAGTAGCACCAGGCAGTGGGTGTAGGTGGCTCCAGACAGTGGTGGAATGATGAGAGACCTGGAGAGGCTGTAACCGTCACACCAGCTCCACCTCCAAGTCTATCGTGTATACACATCCACTTCCTTTCGTCTCTGTCTCCACAGTCTCACATAATCACCTTTCACCTGGATTATCGCAGTAGCCACAGAATGATCTTCCAGCCTAAAACTCCTCAGTGGCTTCCTATTGCATAAAGAGTATAAATTCAAGTTTCTTATTGTTTATCCCAATCTGGCCCTGCCTCTTCTTGTTTGACGCTCCTGTTCACTGTTCCTGGTCCTCAAGTTCCTGAAAATGCCAGGCTCCCTGCTCTTCCCAGTAGTTTACACTGTCCCTTAGCTTTCCTTATGGAAGTCCTCATTGAGGTCTCAGCTGGAGTCTCCATGGAGAGGCCTCCCTTCCACTCAGTAAAAAGCTGCACAATGAGTATAGCTAACGTTTCTGGAGCTCTTACTATGTGCGAGGCATTGTTCTCTACATCTGTTAACTCCCCAGGTCCTCACAACCCCGCTGAGGTAGGTGCTACTATCATCTCCATATATAGATGATGAAACAGAAGCACAAAGAGATCTATCAATCATTCTATCAAGCGCTGGTTTTCTTTTCATCACACTTAATGTATTCTGTAATTATCTTGTTCTCTAGAAAGTAAGTCCCCAAGAAGAAGGGACCTTATCTTACTTTTCTGCTGTTTCTGTAGCTTTTTATTTTTTTCTTTATTGATTAAGGTATTACCTATGTGTCCTTATCCCCCCGTGACCCCTCCACCCCCCCACTCATGCCCTCACCTCCTTGGTGTCTGTGTCCATTGGTTAGGCTTATATGCATGCATACAAGCCTTTGGTTGATCTCTCCCCCTTGTTTCTGCAGCCTTTTAAAAATGGCTGCCACCTAGTAGGCACAGTGTTCAACTTCTAATGAATGTATGTGTTGAATGAATAAGTGAACTACTGAACAATGGACATACTGATTTGCTCATGATCTATGATGAGAAATGGGAACTTTCAGAGGTGATAATGCTGTTGTAATTGTATAAAAGGACTAAAAACCTTTCACTCAATAACTGTTGAGCACTTTTCTTCCCTGTTACATCATTCTGTGGGCATATAAGCATGTGATCATGAACCTAGGCAAAAGAACAAAGAAGGACTATATGTCAACACACTCAGTAACCCAGTCATCACTGGTCAACAGGCGAGTGCCAGGTACAGTAGTGGCTGGCAACCGAGTACTAGTATAGTCACTATTTATCTTTTCAAATAAGGATATTTTGTCATGACCACAACCACCATTTGTCCCTGTGACCATTTCTGGGTGCAGATTATGTCAGGCAGCCGTTGCTGTGAAACGTCTGGCTCCAGTAGGGACATTTTCTATTTTGTTTTTAAACTGTCCTGTTTTTCTAAACAAATGAGATTTGACTTTTTTCCTTCCTGGTGCCCAGTAGATACTAATTTCACAGGACTTTGGAGCTGGAAAAGAACCTAAGATGATTAGCCTACCTTCCTTACTTTACAAGGGAAGAGAATAACCCCCCAGGGAGTAAGTGGTTTGCTTGGGATCACATAAGTAATCAATGGAAGAACCTGAGCTTGCCACACAACCACTAAGAGGGTTTAATGGCCTAACACTCTTAGGGGAAGGTGAGCAGGTGTTCACTTCAGGGCTGTGACTAGGGTGCTGACCATCATCATCCTATGTTTTCTTGATCAAGAAAATTATTGCTGGAAGCTGAAATGGTATATCCTTATTGATGCTGCTTGTATATCCTTATTTAGTAATACAAATATCTCCTTGTAGTACATTCAGTAGCTAAAACCTCCCACTTTCCATGAAGTCTCCATGAGAACTATTGGTAGATCTGGGCCTCACTCTCCTCCACGTGCCTTCTGTGAGGGGAAGACACAAAAGCGGACTCCATTCTTAGTAAGTCTTTGGGAGGCAAGACAGATGGATTAAGAGCTACTGGTGGTCTTTAATGATTTATGTGAACGAGCTCTCTGAATTATTAAACAGATCCCAAGAGGCATAGCTTCCCACCTTAAAACAAAGGATAAACTGTGTATAGGAAGGAATGGCAACTGTACCATCTTAGTTTTACCTTCTTTGGGGCAGAGTGGTGGAAGGATCTTCTGCCAGTTACCTTTGCCATCTCTGCACATCAGCATCTTAGTGAAGGCATTGCCCAGGTCCAAACACAGAGCTCTTGATGTGATCATCATAGCTGTTGAAGATGAAATTAAAAAGAAAAAAAGAAGCATAAAAATAGAGTTGTTTGGTGCATGTTGGGTGGCTGTCAGGTTGAATGTAGGGAATGTGTTTTCATCCGTAACCCAGAAGGAATATGAGATCAAAATTGCTACCTCCCTTCCTTTCATACATATTGGTTCATTCATTCCAGTAGAAGAGCCTTGTTTCTCTTCTCCACAGAGGCAGTCTGGGTAGATGAATTACCATATGTCCAAATTTATCCCGCCTATTTCTACACTGTAAGATAAGAGTTCATTGCCGATTCTAATTATAACAGTTACAAACTCTCACATTCCAAATTAGTAAGAAGCCAGTCTTACTCCCAGATGCCTTCATGAAATATTCCTGTGGACCTCTGAGGTTGGGTGCATTCACTCGGGTATTCCTGAGAATCTCTATGCCTTCATCACTGCTACCTGCTATCAGGTACATACACAAGGTGATACCTGCAACCTCCGGCCTTCAGACATCTTGGGAGTGGGCCTCGGGTGCCTGTGGCACTGCTGTGTGTCACTGCTGGTGAAAGAGCCTGTGAGGCCAAGCTCGCTGGAGCCCTACTAAACAGGGCAAGGGTGACCACCGGCTGCCACTGTCGGAGTGCCTCACTTCCTTGTTTTTGGTGCAGATCTTCCTCCTTGCTTTTCGTAGCTGCTCAGGGATCGTACTGACAGCCCCATGGGTTGTGCTCCATATCAGATTCACATGCCCTACCTTTCCAAGGCTTTTCCATCGTGCCTGAGAGAACAAAGCCATGAAGTCCACAGTATTCAGTGCCTAGAACCATTCTGTCCCTCTACTGGTCCTACTCTTTATTTTATTTTTCAACTACAGTTTACATTCAATGTTATTTTGTACTAGAGGCCCGGTGCACGAAATTTGTGCACGGGGGTGGGGGTTGGTGCCTCAGCCCAGGCTGCACCCTCTCGCAGTCCAGGAGCCCTCGGGGGATGTTCAACTGATGACTTAGGCATGCGCCCCAAGCCGTCGGTCTGACATCCTTAGCGCTGCTTCGGAGGCAGGAGAGGCTACTGCCTCTGCGCTCGCCAGAAGCTGTGAGCCCGGCTTCTGGCTGAGTGGTGCTCCCCCTGTGGGAGCGCACTGACCACCAGGGGGCAGCTCCTATGTTGAGCATCTGCCCCCTGGTGGTCAGTGCTCATCATAGCGACTGGTCATTCTTCCCTTCGGTCGATTTGCATATTAGCCTTTTATTATATAGGATTAGTTTCAAGTGTACAGCATAGTACTTAGACAATCATATACTTTACAATGTAGTCCCCTCCATATTTCAAGTACCCACCTGGCACTGAACATTTCAGTATTGCTGACTATATTCCCTATGTTGCACTTTGCATCCCCAGGACTATTTTATTACTACCAATTTGTACTACTTAATCCCTTCACCCTTTTCACCCAGCACCCCTAACTCTCCTTCCCTCTGGCAATCATCAGTCTGTTTTCTGTATCTGTGAGACTTAACTTTTTTTAAACAGTTTTTATTGAATTTATTATGGTGACATTGGTTGATAAAATTATATAGGTTTCAGGTGTACAGTTCTACAATACATCATCTGTATGTTGTATTGTGAGCTCACCACCCCAAATCAAATCTCCTTCCACCACCATTTATCCCTCCCTTATTCTCTTCTACATCCCCTGCCCTTTCCCTCTGGTAATGAACCTGTGTCTATTTTATTTATTTGCTTATTTTGCTTTTTAGATTTCTCATATAAGTGAAATCACGTGGTATTTGTCTTTCTCTGTCTGACTTATTTCACTTAGCATAATACCCTCTAGGTCCATTCATGGTTGCAAATGGCAAGATTTCATTTGTTTTATGGCTAATATTCAATTGTATAAATGTACCAGCATTTTTTATCCACATCTATTGATGCGCACTTGGATTGCTTCTATATCTAGGGTATTGTAAATAGCACTGCAATGAACGTAGGAATGCATATAGTCCTTTAATTTAGTGTTTTGGGTTTCTTCAGCTATATATCCAAAAGTAAAATCACTGGGTGATAAAGGCAGTTTCATTTTGAATTTTTTAAGGAAACTCTTTACTGTTTTCCTCAGTGGCTGTACCATTCTGCATTCCCACCAACAGTGCAGGAGGCTTCCCTTTTCTCCACATCCTCCCCAGCACTTGTTTATTGATTTATTGATGATAGCCATTCTGACAGGTGTGAGGTGATATCTCATTGTGATTTTAATATGCATCTCTCTGACGACTAGTGATGTTGAGCATCTTTTCATTTGGCTATTGGCCATCTGTATGTCCTCTTGGGATAAATGTCTGTTTAGGTCCTCTGCCCATTTTTTAATTGGGTTGTTTGCTTTTTTGGTGTTGAGTTGTATGAATTCTTTGTAAATTTTGGATATTAACCCCTTATTGGATGTATCATTGGCAGATATCTTTTCCTATTCAATATGTTGTCTTTTCAGTTTGCTAACGGTTTCCTTTGCTGTACAAAAACTCTTTAGTTTGATATAGTCTCATTTGTTTATTTTTTCTCTTGTTCTCCTTGCCCAAGGACATATAGCATAAAAAATATTGACATGAAAAATGTCCAAGATTTTATTGCCTATGTTTTCTTCTAAGGAGTTTTATGGTTTTGAGTTTTACGTTTTTTTAAGTCTTTAATCCATTTTGAGTTTATTCTTGTATATGGAGTATAAAGGTGGTCTAGTTCCTTCCTCCCTCCCTTCCTTCCTTCCTTCCTTCCTTCCTTCCTTCCTTCCTGCATGTATCTGTCCAATTTCCCCAAAACCATTTCTTGAATAGACTGACTATCACACATATTCTATGTTCTTGTTTCATTGAGAACAGGTCACCAGGGTAGGCTTTCCCCCTCATTTTGGTGAGTTTTTTCCTTAAAGGTTTCTCATTATCAGACCTTGGTTGGGGACATACTAGTCCATCAAAAAATTTTTTAAATATATTTTATTGATTTTTACAGAGAGGAAGGGAGAGGGATAGAGAGCTAGAAACATCAATGAGAGAAAATCATTGATCAGCTGCCTCCTGCACACCCCCTACTGGGGATGTGCCCGCAACCAAGGTACATGCCCTTGACTGGAATCAAACCTGGGACCCTTCCGTCCGCAGGCCGACGCTCTATCCACTGAGCCAAACCGGTTGGGGCGATCATCAAAATTGTTTTAATTACTCTAGCTTTCATGTTGGGGAAGGGGTTGATTCTAATTCCTTTGTCCTTTGCGGCATAGAAATTCTTGAATCCAAATTAATATGTGAGGAGATGTGATGTCCAGCTCCCGCCAGCAGCATTTGAGATCCCAATATAAATGGATATGTCAGGGGAGGAGTGACACCCAACTCCTCAGCTAAGAACATCCAAGGGCCCAGGCCCCCAGCAGTCCCGTTACATAAAGTACAGCCTGAGGGAATCAGTTTGAGCAGAGCAGAGACCTGGTGTTCCTGAGGCTCTCTGTCCAGTAAGGTGCCGGAAAGAGTCCACTTGGCGCTGTCATTAAGGAACATCTTTAAGAATGTTTAAGGTTGCTATGCCTCCGTTTGATAACCCATGTCTTAGTCTGTTTGGGCTGCTGTAACAAAACTTCATAGTTTTGGTGGCTGGGAAGCTCAAGACCAAAGCGCCAGCAGATTTAGTGTCTAGTGAGAACCCACTTCCTGGTTCAGAGATGGCTGTCTTCTTGCTGTGTCCTCATCTGATGGAAGAGATGAGCGATCTCTCTGGGGTCTCTTTTACAAGGGCACTAATCCCATCCATGAGGGCTCAGACCTCATGTCCTAATCACCTCCCAAAGGCCCCGCCTCCAAATGCCACCCCTTTGAGGGGCGAACTTTGGAGGGGACACAAACATTTGGTCTGTAATAATACATATGTGAAATTTTGATTCTATGAAACTAGGAGGGAAAGCTAGTGTTGTATCTAAAACATGATGTAGTGAAAGAAAATTATGAACCATGTGACTGACCATGGGCCAAGCTCCCGATGTGTCTACCTGTAAAATGAGGGTCAGTGTACTTACGTGGAGCCGTGTGACATCCAAGTGCTGAGTATAAACTATGGCTCTCACTCCCTGCCTGTCGACCTGGAAAGCTGGCTACCAACCGGAGGATGCCATCCAGCCTTCTTCACAAGCATGACAGGTGCTCTCAGATCCAGCCTGGGTGCTTTTTTAGTGCCATATCTCACCTGCCTTTACCTGGCCTTTGTCTGTGCTTCATCTTTATTGTCCTACTAGAGGCCCGGTGCATGAAAATTCATGCACTGGAGGGGGTCCCTCAGCCCAGCCTGCCCCCTCTCACAGTCTGGGAGCCCTCAGGGGCAGGAGGTGACCCGGCGTTCAGGGGAAGGTGATGCCCCCATCACACCTCTGCTGCTGCCACTGTCAGCAGCGCAAGCCTCGGGCGGCCCTAGGCGGCTGGGAAGCCACCATCCAAGGCTTGCCTGCACCTCGGGCCAGCTCTGGGCAGCTGGGGGGATGAGGGGATTGGGGGACTCCAGAGGAAGATGCGCAGAGCGGCTGGACCTGCTTGGGAGCGGGCCCAGCCGTGCTGAGCACCTGCCGCTCCGGCAGGGCTGAGGGGACTGGGCACCACCATTGTGTGGCTGTGGGCACCACCATCTTTGTGGGTGTGACAGTCAATTAGCATATTCCCTCTTTATTAGGTAAGATTCCCACTCTCCTGCACACTCTACACTCTTCCCTGTACCCTGGGTCTCCATGCTCATGTTCCTCCCCTTTGTAGAAAGCCTAAGTGATTTTCCCAGTTCATAGAACCACAAAACCCCACAGGCAAGCTTTTCTTATAGCACAGTTTATTACCAGCTCTTGGCTGGTGTAGTGTCCTTATCAGTGGGTGGAGAAGCATTTGCTTGCCCCAGAAAAAAAACGGCCAAATAACCACTCCTTTGTCATGTGGTATTTGTTTATTCGGCAAACGTTTACCAAGTACCTGCTGCCTGTGCCGTGTTAGGAAGATGAGTAACACACCACCAGTAGCCCCAGGGAGTTCCCTTTCTGGTCGGGGGAGACTGACTCACAAGAAGGCAGTAAGGAAACGTTCTAGTAAGTGTTTTGCTGGGGAGAGGGGAGTGTGGAGGACTGTGGGGACCCAGAGAAGGTTCACTGGCTTTAGTGAGAGACCCCAAGTTGCAGCTCTTAAGGGAGGAGTTGGCATTGGCTTGGCAGAAAAGAGAAGGCAAATGGGTACTTGAGATAGAGTGCTCTTGGTGTGGGCCTCTCTAGCAAAGGGGAAGGGAATTAATCCAGCCTCATTGAATTCTCGATAGGGTAAAGTAAGCAGTTTAAATTGTTTTATTCTTCTAGAACTTACATGTTGTTGTTTTTAAACCACTGTCAACTTTGCAATAAGCTGTTACCTAGTTGAAATTGCCTGAATCTGTTGAATTGTTACAATGATTGTGAGATGACTTGATCTTAAAACATTTTAAATTTGTTTGTGAACATACATTCTAATTAGTGAAAAGAGTAAGATGTTCATAGTGAGTTAAGTAATTGGTTTGCCGAAACCGGTTTGGCTCAGTGGATAGAGCGTCGGCCTGCGGACTCAAGGGTCCCGGGTTCGATTCCGGTCAGGGGCATGTACCTTGGTTGCGGGCACATCCCCAGTGGGGGGTGTGCAGGAGGCAGCTGATCGGTGTTTCTCTCTCATCGATGTTTCTAGCTCTCTATCCCTCTCTCTTCCTCTCTGTAAAAAATAAAATAAAATAAAATAAAATAAAATAAATTGTTTTATTCTTCTAGAACTTACATGTTGTTGTTTTTAAACCACTGTCAACTTTGCAATAAGCTGTTACCTAGTTGAAATTGCCTGAATCTGTTGAATTGTTACAATGATTGTGAGATGACTTGATCTTAAAACATTTTAAATTTGTTTGTGAACATACATTCTAATTAGTGAAAAGAGTAAGATGATCATAGTGAGTTAAGTAATTGGTTTCCTATTTAAACCTCATTGTTCATCTTTTTTCTGACTTCATCCAAAAAGGAAAGAAAAAACAAAAGCATTAAATATGTATGCTTAAATTTTTAAAATATATTTTAAATTACTTCTGTCTTGTCAGTACTTGTCTAAAACTATAATGTAAACCAATTTAAAATTTTTGTTACTTTTGGACATATTCTTAGGTATTGGGAGGAAATAAAGTTAAGTTGAACATATATGGGGGAAAGATGAACAAAAATTGGTCACTGTTTTTGAAATGGGTCAGTTTTTACATACTATTAAATGCTGCCTTTTAAATTTAGAAGAAATGTTAAATGTGGTGCGTTTTCTTTTTATTATGAAAGAAATAAGAAGACCAATAAGGAGATGCATGTAGCTTATAACAGATTTTAGATTCTGGAATAGTTATGAAATGTGGCTTTGGTCTAGTAGACAATAAAATGAAACATTTCTTATAGAGTAAGAAGACTCTCTCTCTCTCTCCTTAAGGTTATGAGAAGACCGATGATGTTTCAGAGAAGACTTCCCTGGCAGACCAGGAAGAAATACGGACTATATTCATCAACCAGCCCCAGCTGACGAAGTTCTGCAACAACCACGTCAGGTAGGAACTGCTAAGGAATGATCTGGACCAGCCAGCACAGCCAAAATGAAAAGGATTGCCAAGAGCTTGCTAGCGGCCGTGTGAATGGGCTATTTCTCCATCTTCTAGTCTAGCCAATAAGGAAGGAGCAGAAAGGATATGCAGCTGCTCGTGGGTAATCCCTTCGTGTTAAACCTGTTAATAGAGTATTGTTTGGGGTTAACAAGATTTCTCATTTTAGAAGGGGTCCTTTGCCATTCTTCACCGGAGAACTCCTTTTGGCTAAATAGTTGCAAAATTTAGTATGGTGGTGAGGAATGGAGGGCTGTGAGAATTACTTCATTGTTATATATTCATTCCAACAGTAATATAAAAGTATCTCTGTTATAAGCCCAATTCACTAAGTGGCCCCTGGAACCAAGTGAGCACCCCCAATGCAAACCCAGTGTTTCTCCGTTGGCAGCATTCCTAAACTGGAGACATGCCCATTTAAAGTGAACATTTACAACTTAAAATTCAAGCAAGAGTAACTTTTCTCAGTTTGGGGAGTGTGGCGTGTGTCCCCTTTAAATCTCCTCTCTGTTATTAACAAGAGGAAGATTGGATGTTTCTAACACCTAAACTGTGACTGGCTGGCTATATCTGATGTGTTCAGTGCGGAGTCCTAGCCAAAGTCATGGAGGGTCCCTGAAGAAAATTCAAATCCAGGAAACTCCCCATTTCTCTGAAGTTATCCAGGGAAGGCATCTCTATTTAAAGTCTCTCTGGTCCTGCTCAAATTGCTGACTTTGTTGTTGTTGTTTTTTTGCAAGATTTTATTTTCAATGAACCTATTATACATTTTCTCAACTAAAGCTGCTCTTCTTTGTAAGCTACCCCTGGTAATGTTAAAACAGGATGGCTGACCAAGGAGAAAGAAAGATATTAGGCAGGAAATGAAAGTCTTACTGTTTATACAGTTCCCGTCAATCCTTTTCATTCAGGTTCATGACCATTTGCAATAGTCTCCCAACTTGAAGCCGGGGACAGATGCTCCTCATCCAATTTTGTAGACGGTGATACTAGAATTTTGTAAACGTTGGAGCTAATTGTGGAGCAGTTAAGTTTGATGCTACTTCCATTTTGTTTTCTAGCACTGCAAAATACAACATCATCACATTCCTTCCTCGATTTCTCTACTCGCAGTTCAGGAGAGCCGCCAACTCGTTCTTTCTCTTTATTGCACTGCTTCAGGTAAAGTCCTGTCGTAAGACCTTAGTTCAACATCAGATGTTCCCATTTAATGAAAGCCTGTGACCGGTCTCCAGAAGCTTATCCGAACACAGAGAAGTCAGCTGGTTTGGGTGGACACTTCCAGCTTCTGCTACAGCCGTGTTAGAATTTCACTGCCTCTTTTAGTCTTTCCATTCATTTTTATCAGCTTCTTTCTAATTGTTCTGTAAATTCGATGTGATGAGGACTATTCATTTGGGTTCTATTCATTTGGGATGGGGAATTTTCTTAAAATATCAATTTATTTCAGTAACAATATAACTGTCAGTTCTGAACCTTAGAATACAAGAATTATGACTTTAAGTCTTGTTTCTCTTTGTAGTTGTGTTAGGGGGGGAAAAGTTTTATTTTTATTAAAAAATAGCATACACTCATTGTAAAAAGAATTAGAAAACGTATCAATGTCTAAAGACAAAATTTACAACTCATTCCACCACCGAGAGGCAACTACGCTCTTAAAATCTGGGTGTATGTCCTTCTGGTCTTTTTTTGTTTTTTCCTTGTATATTAATTTAGTATACAAAGGGGACCACAGAGTGTTTAATAACCTGCAATACCAGTATTTTCCCATGAGATTGATTGTGTAGGTAAAATATTTTAATGGCCACATGATATATTAGTATATGGATATAATGTAATGTATGTAACCACGCCCCCTTTGTAGCTGTTAGTCCTACACACAACTGCTTGCCAGGAAGTGCATTAACATGCTCTTCCAGCTGCTTCTTAGACTTGAGCGAATCACCTTATCCAGTGTCAGTCTGCTGAGATAGTAAAATCAAGGAAGCATATTTTAAGAGGCACTAAGATGTTGCCGTTTTTAAATGTATAATCAACATGCTAGTTCTCACTGGATTTCTCTCTCTTTTCCTTCAAATAGCAAATACCTGATGTATCACCAACAGGTCGCTATACAACACTGGTTCCTCTCTTATTTATTTTAGCTGTGGCAGCTATCAAAGAAATCATAGAAGATATTGTAAGTACTTAATTTTTTTCATAAGTAAATGTGACTATTTTTATATAACTATTTAAAAATATTATTTCTTCTTTCAGTTATTTCGTTCTTGACACAGGCTGCTTCAAATGCCCATTCAGCTTAGAAGTGTGTAGAATATCCTCCCACCTCTGCAGTGAATTTCTATTGATTTTTATATGATTAACATTTCAAAATGCTTGCTACAGTGTTTCCTTATGTTTGTAGTTTATTAATGAAAGAAATTAATTTGAATGAAATAATTGACTTAGAAAAAATGTATTTGACCATTATTATTAATTACGCTCAATTTTCAATTTGAACATTGTTTCAAATTAAATAGAACTTCCAAACTATCTAAATGTAGTAAAGGGTTACTTGGTATTTTTTATTTTTAAGTTTATATACCCTAGTTTTCACCTCATTAAATACCTATGATTCCTTTCTTATTTTAGTAGTTCTACGTTTCCTTTTCTTTTATCTTGTTGTATTAAAAGAAAGTAACAGCAAATGTGCTATTTTTATTTTTCCGTAGTAGCAGAGAAAAGGGGAAGTCAGTTTCCCCTTTATAAAATACATTCCCTAAGATACATTCAGGCTTTTCTTTTTCTTCTGTTTTATCTGTTGTTTTAGTTGAGGAAGCCAACATTTTTTTCTATGCCCTTTAAATAATATGCCTGTCTCCAACGACCTTCTGTCAAGCCTTAGGCAAGTCAGATGGTAAGGAGAGGAAAGGCCCAGACATTCTTTAGAAAGCTCCAATTTAAAGTTACACAAACATTCATTAATATTATCGCTGCGGGGGATCCAGTTGGGATCTCACTGAGAACACATGAGCCATAGCATCACTAGACCATTAGACATGGGTCAGCCGACTGTTTACCAGGGATGGGGAACCTTTTTTCCTGCCAAGGGCCATTTGGATATTGATAACATCATTCGCAGGCCGTACAAAATTATCAGCTTAAAAATTAGCCTGCTATATATGGTCAAACGTGTAATTAATGCACCCTTAATGCCTCGGCAGGGCCAGACCAAATGATTTCGTGGGCCTTATACAGCCCACGGGCCGGATATTCCCCACCCCTGGTTTAGATCATCAGTGTCAAAAACATCCAAGTGTGTAAGAGTGCAAACAGAGGTTGTGTGTGTAAAACACCAGAGTCCTCTTGATTGCAAATGACGTACTTGGTGGGGACCACTAGCTGAAAAGTACAGGGCCCTCTTCTCACGCGTATTGTCCCCCACGGACTTACCACCTTTCAAATGAAGGTTGGATTTGGCACTCGATAAGGATTCGTCTTTATTACAGTTTTGTCTCTTTCTTTGCCTCTTGTACTCCCTTTTCTTTCTTTGTTTAACCTAGGTTTCATTGAGCATCTGTTACTTACTAGCATTATGCTATTGTTTTTGCAAAAGTTTTTCTCGTTTAATTCCTTCACTAACTTTTGAAAGTTGGATATTAACCCCATTTTAAAGGTAAGGAAACTGAGGCTTGGAGCGGCCAGGTATCTTGTCCAAGAAATTGATGGAATTTCTATCCCATCCATTGCTCTTTTTTATTTTTGTGGTGAGTCACCAATAATAATATTAATAACTGAACTTCTGGGTTCCATGTTTGTGCTTTATGTCCTTTACATTTATTAAATCTTATATTAACCCTTTCAAGAATAAATGGTATTATCCCTATTTTACAGATGAGGGTGAGGAGGCACAGAGTAGTAAGGTAACTTGCCCAAGGTCTTACAGCTGTTTAAGTGGGGCTGTGAGAATTCAAATAAGGCTCCAGACTCCTGCCTTATAGTCATTGCTCTAAACTGCCGCATCTACCCTTACCTTTTCTTTTCCTTAGCAAAGCTATAAGCTCTCTACCTATGTTTTTAGTACCCCTCTTTATGAAAATACATGGTAAATAGAATGGTATCCAAGAAGTTTTTTGTTTGTTTGTTTGTTTGTTTTAACAAAACGCCTATTAGAACACAGCTAATTGGGCAGTTTCTGAAGGATATTATATTAGTACTAGAGGCCTGATGCATGAAGATTTTGTGCAAGAATGGGCCTTCCTTCCCCTGGCTGCCAGCACCACCTTCCCTCCAGTTGGAGCCGCCTTTCCGCCTTCCCACACTGCCCAGAGGCCCAGAGCAACTGGGGCAATGTGGAACGCCGCTCGGCGCCTGTGTATGCAAATTAGCCTGCCATCTTTGTTGGGTTAATTTGCATGCTCACTCCTGATTGGCTGGTGAGGATCACGAAGGCACGGTCAATTTGCATCTTACTCTTTTATTAGTGTAGATCATGGGGTAATAATAGTATCATTTGAAGTAGCTTTCTAATAAGTATTAAGGAATGAACTAAAAAATGGTCTGTAAGAATGGTTTAACAAGACTGCTTGAGGGAGATGTCAAGGAGGCAACTGGATATAACTGTCTGGAACTCAGATGAGAGTTTTGGCTGGTATATATTTATGTGTTGGTTATCGTTGGAATTGCAGGTATGAATGAACTAAGAGAATGTAGAGTGAGAAGGAGAGAGGGTAAGGGAGTGAGCCTTAAGGAATTCCATCACTGAATTACAAGCAAGGAGACAAAGGGGGCTAAGGTGCAGGTAGAAGACCCAGACGATAATGCAACAAGAAATGTCTGGGTTGGAAAAATTCCCAGAAGTAGGATTAACCAATATTGCATCCTTAAGTATCCTAAAGTTCATGGAACTATTTACACAGTCCAGTTTATTGGTGTGCTGTCAACCAAATATTGAAAATATTAAGTAATTCACTAAGTCTCGCTGGTATTAGTGAATTCTGATTACAAGACAGTGGCGGTATTTGAATTCAGAGAATAACTATATAAATTTTTCTAAACAATTACTTTTAGAATAATGCTCTCTTAAGATACAAAGATGCTTTCTTTTTGTAGTCATCAGATTAGAATCTGCCTGTCTGGGTGGGTCCTTATGTATATTCAGCACAATTATGTCCTGACAAAGTACCCTAATTTATTCAGTGGTGGAAAGGTTAAGGAAAGGGATGCTCTGTACAGAAATTCTCTGTGTATGGACAGTAATGTTCAGGAACTCCTCGGGTTTCACTAAGACTAAATTTCCTGTAGAAGTGGAATGTTTCGTTAATTAGCTTTTATTTGTCTCCTTCAGTTGAAAGTCTAACTATTATATATTAGAGCTATGCATTGTTTTGGAAATATTTGCACCTGCTCTGAGTATCTGCTTTTACCTTGGATCCTTATTTCAGTCTAAAATTTATTTTGGGTTACGGTTCATTTTCTTAAAATCTTTATTAACAAACAAAATAAGTAAGCATGTTTTACTGAATAATATGCTCTACTGAAGCTACAAACTTAACAGAACTTTACAAAATTCAGTTAAGAATATTTGCTGGCAAATGGTATGCTTGCTTTTGGAAGCAATAACTTGCCTATTATAAGTGTACATTATTACACTTTTATTTATGATAGTTTTATTCTTTTAAAAAAATTTCTTTATTGATCAAGGTATTACATATGTGTTCTTATCCCCGCATTACCCCCCATGATAGTTTTATTCTGAGAAAGAATTGTCCCTGCATGTGGATGTGGCAAGGATTATTTTCAATAAGCCTTCCACAGAAGCGTTCTGAATGCGCTACTTGCATTTTGAGCAGTTCACTGGCTGGTTATTAGGATGAAGCAAGTTCTCATTGCCAGCTATTATGCCAGTCCTCCTGAGGGTTGCTGTGTCTCCAGACTTTTCTCTTGGAAAGTGTTTTCCTATTGTGCCCTGTGCCCCTAAAAACCATCTTTCTTCTCAATGGAAAGCTTAGGAACTCATTGGTGTTGCATATGTTCCATCCTACCTTATAGTCAGGTATATGCAGCTAAATCTGAACATGGGTTTTATATGCTAGAACCTTTGAACACAGAGTCAGTTACACTCAGCACTTTTTTCCAACGTCAACAGAAGCTGATGTGTTACACACAGTGGTATACGTTTAGACAGAAGCTATGGAAAACCTCTCGTTTCCATTGGTCATTCAAATTCTCACCTTCCTCTGGCCTGCTGTTTCTTTTCCTTACTGCTGTAAAGCCTTGGCTTCTGTAACTTCAAACTCACCCACCTAGACATAGACTAACTCGCCTGTTAGTTTATTTTTGTCCTAGTGCTTTTGGGAGGAAGGAGAACAGGATCATGCATTCAGTGGCTTCTGATTTGGGGGAGAGTGGCTCTTGGGGAGCAGTAGATGGAAGCGGCTTTGTGCAAGTGGTAGATGCACTTGTTTCTAGTCACTGACAGACATCAGCACATCATTAAATTATAGAGGATGTATCAGCTTAATTAGATAATGGATTTTATAAGTTGAAAATATTTCAGTGCCATTATTAAATGGTAGTTATAGATAATTTTCTTAGGCAATCTTTTGTAAGTGAGTTACTGAAGCAAATGACTAAGTCAGCCTTTCAGCGCAAACTCCTAGTACATTAAAATTTGAATTTTCCCTGCATGCTGATGTCAGACCTTTCGAGGACCCATACACCTGTACTCCTGGAAAAGGACTGTGGATTGCTTTCAGTTTTAAAATCCCTGATTACCCTCTGATTCTCCCATCATCACACCCGCAGCATATTTATGACATTGATATGGGTATGAAAATAAGTTAAAGAAATCTCTTGTTGTAGGTGCTATTTTGTTTTATCTTGCTCACATTTTCACAGTTTTTATTTTTGCTTTTAAACTTTAGAAACGACATAAAGCTGATAATGCTGTGAACAAGAAACAGACACAAGGTAGGAATTTTACAATTTATTTCTTATATCTGTCAAATGCACTCATGCTAATATAAATAATCACTTCAGTTAAATGTAACTCAATTGAAAACACTGTATATGTCTTACGTTTTTGTTCCAGGGTAGATTCTTGCTGTGTAACATTTATTAGCATGACATTTAAATTTGCAATAGATGACTTACAGTGGTAATACTTTTGAAAGGTAACATCTTTAATATATTTAATTACCTCATAGCAATGTGCTCTTAAGTACTGTCCATAAAATCTGCTGTAGTTTTGACAGTATTAAATGCTGCAAAATGTCTTTATTTTGTTTGTGACTTATAGATATTATTCTAGCAAAAATACTATTATAGAAAACAATTATTCTATAATTATTTAGAAACTAGAGGCCTGATGCACGAAATTTGTGCGAGGGTCTCAGCCCCCGCTGCGGCTTCATCCAGGAGGTCATTCGGAAGGACGTCCGGTCTAATTAACGTATTATGCTTTTATTATTATAGAAGATTTATAGAAAATAGTAAGATTTTATATTGCTTGGGCAAAAGGCATATTGGGAGCACTTTGATTATACTATACATGGAAACAATATATGCTCCAGAAATAAATGAAATGATTAAATCCAGGCCAGCTACTTGGAAATGCATGGCATTTTGGCATGGCTCCTTTGTTGTGTGGGTCTCATTTTGATGCAGCCTAAAGCAAAATGACCTTCAACATAAGAAATAGACTATTATCAGATTTTTAAGAAATACTCAGGAACATGCAAAACAGACACAGAGTTCCATCCAGGGGCTTGTCCCATCTAAGAGTCTCATCTCTCTCTGAAGTCCCCTGATGTGTTGAAGATCAGACATGTCTGCCAAAATTAGCTGATAATTAAAAACAGTATTTTTATATTGCTGTGATTTTCATGGGACCCCATCAAAATGCCCTGCTTGTCTTCTTACCACCTTCCACCAAAGGAATTACCTGCTGGCTTTTTATACATTTGACAAAGTCACATTTATTTGTCACCTAAAAAGTTAACAAAATATTTATGTTCTATTATGGACTTGGATGGATTACATGATCTCAATGTCTCTCTGAAATTTTGTAGCAAATAATGGTTTATATGTCAAATGCTATATAATTAAAGAAGGAGAGAAAATTGTGGGGTAACTTGAGCTACATTTTAAATTTTGGGGAAACATTGGATGAGCAGAGGCACATGGGGAAAACAGTACGAGTGGGTTGAGTGAGAAAACAGGAGGAGAGGTTATCCTGAACAGAGATGAAGGAGGCTGTTGGATTGCTTTGTTGAACCATCATTACAGCATCGGATGAAGAAGGAGGGGCATCTCAAAGGGAAGCTAACAAGATGAAAATGTGGGCCAGGGTCAATTTTTATAGGGCCTTGAATGCCAAGCCAGGGGATTCCCAATGTCCTTATGCATACTGACTAGCTGTTGAAGGTTTACAGACAAAAACAGACAGGATGAACATGCACATGAAAGATGGGGAGCAGAACACATTGGAGTAGGAGGCTTTTAGAAGTCTGGGAATAAAGTTACTCCATGAAGGTGGGGAAAGTGAAAGGCACAGGAGTTGAAAGGGAAAAACTAACTGTTTGAGGTACTGGTATTTTTGGCAACATGCAGTTTTTGTATTTGTTGCCATGTTGCTCAGAATGTTCAGTAAAAGATTTTGAACTAATAATATGTAATTATTTTTTCAATATACACTGGATCTTGCAGCAGAGAGTTCCGATCATTGAGGATGGGCAGTTATTTCTTTCCAAGCATTGGCCCAAGAAGTTATTGTACAGTCAAAGAGTAGCTGTCATAGGTATGATTATTTTAGGCACCACACCTTGAACTGAAATGATCTATGATTTCCTAGGTACTTACATACTCCCCAAAATACTCCCTTTTTTCTATTCTTCAGAGAAAATATTCTTTCTTGGTTTATCAGATCACCCTGGATTAACACAATCAGCTTTTATAGCTAAAAATGAAGAATAAGCAAGTGAGCCCTGGCCAGGTGGCTCAGTCTGTTGGAGGGCCTTCCTGTACCCCAAAAGGTTGCAGGTTCAGTCCCTGGTCGGGGCATGTATGGGAGGCAACTGATCAATGTTTCTCTCTCTCTCCCTCCCTTCCTCCCTCCCTCCCTTGCTCTCTCTCTCTCTTCATCTCTCTAAAATAATAATAAAAAAATATCCTTGGGTGAGGATTTAGAAAAAAAAGGAATAGGTAAGTGGGAAGGAAGGCTTCTAACATAAGTGTATATAAAACTCATGTCAAGAATAAAATATTTGGGCTTAACAGCTATGAACGCCATTTTAGCAGAACACTTGGTAATCCCATATATAAGACACTATGGGATACTTGATACTTGAAATTGTTTTCTAAGAGATCTTTCCTTTTTTTCTCCCTGCTTTGTCTAATTTAAGTACTAGTTATCTTTTATATTTTGAAGTTGATAGGAGATAAGAGAAATGCTTGTAGAGGATACTGTTTGCTATCACATAACTCAGATTGCTTAATACGAAAGCCATCTGTTGTCATTAGACCAGAATGAAATTGATTTGCTTTGCCGAATTGAGTCAGTAGTGGGTGTAGGAGTGGGAAGGGAGTATTTTTAACAGATAATTAATTTTTGACAAATATTTGAAGTATTGAGCTTAAAATTTCAATTTCTAAATGTTTACCAAGACCGTGTAATGTGTAAGAAGATACCTTTCCTTCAGATTCCAATAGTAATCCTTCTCTGTTCTTAGAGAAATGAATATGTTCTCTCCTTATTTTGAATTGAGACACTAGAGTGACTTTTTTCTGTCCTTCCTTAACAACTTCAGAAAATATAAACTCATAATTTGATTTCCAACATTTCTAATCATTTAACTCTGTAGCCTAGTACATGTCTGATGCCTCATTTTCACCAGTCAGTGCACTCAATCAGGGAGCATATTTTGTACTCAACTCAGGACTTCATAAACTTGACGTTTTAGCCTGTTATCAACGCTTTTGAAAAGAAGCCATTTCTTCTCCTGGAGTTGGTTAGGTACATGGTTCACTGAGCTAGCAAATTCAAAATTTTATGTTGTTCTCTGAGGACATAGCTGTTGAGGAAGGGCAGAGAACATGGATGCGCAGCAGTCCGGGGAATATGAGTGCGTCTTGCGTTGTGTGGTCCACTCCTCCTAATGACTTGTGACCACCTTTCTTTGCGCCTGTCCTTTGGTTGTGTGCTGCTGTAGCTGTACCGGGTGGTAGCACTGCAAAAGGCAAGTCTACCTTCCTACTGGTCTTCGTGTTTGCCACGAAGGGGCATGTCCTGAGCAGGTGGTGTATGTGTTTGCATAGCAGATGAACCGGTGCACGAACCATTCTCCCTACAGATGCTTGAGAAGGAAGAAACTAGGCATGAAAGGAGCCTTCTTGAAAATTCATTATCTGAGGTGTGCGCATGATGTATTTCCATAACACCGTTTCTCAGGCACTGATAAAATACTAATGTGGCAGAAGTTCTAGTCACCTCCTCACCCTCTCTGTCGAAGTCATTACATCATCATTTCACCCTGCTTCGCCTCCTGTGAGCACCTTACTGTGTCCACTCATCAGTTCTGTTATCCAGAGACCAGAGCACTGCCATATTCAGAATAACCCAGGTCTCCTTGCATCTAAACCTACCTTCATTTTCTCTGACTTCTTCCCTTGATATTTGAACTCACAGTATTTGACATACCCTCTTCTGTGAGTCTGGCACACACTGGAGGCAGTCTCTCATGGTTTTCCCTAAACTGGGTTGTTCTGCCAAATTTTGCTCTGCAGGAATTTGTAAATAATAAATTCCTAATGATTAATGTGACATGTAAATTGAAGCCAATCCCCATATGAATTTTTGTGGTTGAGCTCGTTCTCTTTTTAAATTGTAAAAATGTGCTTCTGTTTTTTATGAAATGCTGCTCTGGCTAGTATTTCAGGTGGAATGACAGTTTCACATGCAGTGACAATAAGGAAGCCTGGGAAAGGATGAGGTTCAGGTACAGGAGAAAAAAGATATTTGGGAGAATTAAAAATGCCTCCTGATGAATTTTTGGAGTTTTTCTGTGAAATATGCCGTTGGTGTTTTAATGGAAAGTGCATTGAATCTATAGATTGCTTTGGGTAGTATGGACATTTTCATGATGTTGATTCTCCCAATCCATGAACACGGTATGTTCTTCCATCTGTTTATGTCTTCCTCTATCTCTTTTTTCAGTGTCCTGTAGTTTTCCGAGTACAGGTCTTTTACCTCCTTAGATAAGTTTATTCCTAGGTATCTTACTTTTTTTGGTGCAATGGTAAATGGGATTGTTTTTTTAATCTCTCTTTCTGTAAGTTCACTATTGGTGTATAAAAATGCCATAGATTTCTTGGCGTTAATTTTGTATCCTGCTACATTTCTGAATTCATTTATTAAATCTAATAATTTTTTGATGGAGTCTTTAGGATTTTCTATGTACAGTATCATGTCATCTGCAAATAATGACAATTTTACATCTTCTTTTCCAATTTGGATGCCTTTTATTTCTTCTTGTGTAATTGCTATGGCTAGCATTTCCAGTACTATGTCGAACAGGAGTGGTGAAAGTGGGCATCCCTGTCTCGTTCCTGTTCTTAGGGGAAATGGTTTTAGTTTTTGTCCATTGAGTATGATATTGGCTATGGGTTTGTCATATATGGCTTTTATTATGTTGAGGTATGATCCCTCTCTTCCCATTTTGCTGAGGGTTTTTATCAAGAAAGGGTGTTGGATTTTTGTCAAATGCAGACCCTGAATAGCTGAAGCAATCCTGAGGAAGAAGCACAATGTAGGAGGGATCTCAATACCAGATTTCAAGCTATATTACAAAGCCACTGTTCTCAAAACTGCCTGGTACTGGCACAGGAACAGACATATAGACCAGTGGAACAGAACAGAGACCCCGGAAATCGACCCAAACCACTGTGCTCAATTAATATTTAACAAAGGAAGCAAGAACATTCAATGGAGTCAAGACAGCCTCTTCAATAAATGGTGTTGGGAAAATTTGACAGATCCATGCAAAAAAATGAAACTAGACTACCAACTTACACCATACACAAATTAAACTCAAAATGGATAAAGGACTTAAACATAAGATAGGAAACCATACTAGTAAAAACATTAGAGGAATTCATAGGCAGCAAAATCTCAGACATATGCCGAAGCAATTTCTTCACCGATACCGCTCCTAAGGCAATGGAAACTAAAGAGAAAATAAACAAATGGTACTACATCAAAATAAAAAGCTTCTGTACAGCAAAAGAAATGATCCACAAAACAACAAGAAAGCCTACTGCATGGGAGAACATATTTGTCAGTGTTATATCCGATAAGGGTTTAATCCCCACCATTTACAGGGAACTCATACAACTTAACAAAAAGAAGATAAACAACCCAATCAAAAAATGGGCAACAGACCTAAATAGATACTTTTCAAAGGAGGACATAAGGAACGCCAAGAGACATGTGAAAACCTGCTCAAAGTCACTAATCATCCGAGAGATGCAAATCAAAACGACAATGCAGTACCATCTCACACCTGTCAGAATGGCTATCATCAACAAATCAACAAACGACAAGTGTTGGCGAGGATGCAGAGAAAAAGGAATCCTCGTGCACTGCTGGTGGGAATGCAGACTGGTGCAGCCACTGTGGAGAACAGTATGGAGTTTCCTCAAAAAAACTAAAAATGAAACTCCTATTTGACCCAGTGATCCCACTTCTCAGAATATATCCCAAGAAACTAGAAACACCAATCAGAAAGGATATATGCACCCCTATCTTCATAGCAGCACAATTTAACATAGCTAAGATTTGGAAACAGCCTAAGTGCCCATCACCAAATGAGTGGATTAAAAAACTGGTACATCTACACAATGGAATATTATGCTGTGGTAAAAAAAAAAGAAGGAATTCTTACCATTTGCAACAGCATGGATGGAACTGGAAAACATTATGCTAAGCGAAATAAGCCAGTCAGAGAAACAGAAATATCACATGATCTCACTCATTTGTGGAATATAATGAACAACATAAACTGATGAACAAAAGCAGATCCAGAGACAGAGAAGCATCAATCAGATCGTCAAACCTTAGAGGGAAAGTAGGGGAGGGTGGGGGTAAGGGGAAGAGGTCAACCAAAGGACTTGTATGCATGCATATAAGCCCAACCAATGGACACAGACACCAGGGGGGTGAGGGCATGAGTGGGGGGGGGGGCAATAGGGGGATAAGGACACATATGTAATACCTTAATCAATAAAGAGAGAGAAAAAATGCCTCCTAATGGAATAGATTTGCTTCTATAAAATGCCAGGTTTAGGTATACTCCCTGAATGATAGTGTGCATGCATTGTACAGTGTGCATGCCATCTACAGGTGAGAATGCATGAGAGCCACGGCTGTGACAACTGACAGCACATGGACCACCTGCTCAGATGCTGTGGTTATATGAGGGCCATCCTTCCTACAATTAGATTAACACCTTGTTATAGTTTGACATTAGGCATTAGAATAGAGTAAGTAAGTATTTAATAAAGCAACTTTTCTCTGTTTCATTTTAATTGGGGAAAAAACAACATGAAATTCTTTTCAACTAGGAACATAGCAAAAAATAATGGGCCTCATTTCCACCTCTTTCCAGCCTCTTCACAAGCGGAATTAAGTTGGTGGTGGCTGATGGCCGCTAATAAGGCTACTTCCCTGCAGGGCACATGGTTGCATATCTCCCACTGGAAACCAATTCACCTGTAATGTCCTTAGTGAGAAAGGTGCTGGGTTGGTGTGGGTTGAAGATGTTTTAGGTTGTAAGCCTGAAATGACCTACAACAGGGCTGAATCTGTCTGGTTCCTGTTCAGTCCAGTGTTGTACAAAGGAGCCAGGGTATTAGTCGAAGGGCCTTAAAATAGCAGCACTTTCCCGGCTTCTGGAAAAAGCGAGTGCCCTGCCTTTTTGGCACCCTGGAGGTATCTCCACATCTGTTTATGAACAAACACTCTGCCATATGTACATCAACTTAACTGTGATAGTTCTTTAAAAGTATTTGTTTCCATGGTGTTAAAAATTGGGCTTAAAAACTGAGCACATATATGGCCTAAATAATTTCAGACACCTATAAGATTAATATTTTCAAATTATTACAGAGATCTTAGGATTATTTCAGTTGAACTGGTTAGATTTTTCCCACAATAGTTATGGATAGAGAGGAGGTATTTATTTATGGGAAAATATAACTCCAGATTGTTTTTCATTTGTCCTATAAATAAAAGTTGCACACAGAGGAGCAAAACCCATTGAGGAAATTTAAAGACATAGTTGCTAGTAAAGTGAGAGAAGAAAAACATGTGTGATTCAAAGTTAGGACATTTCGTTATTTCACGTCATCAAGTCTTTACTGAACAACTACCTTGTGTAAGACCCAGTGCAGAAAATGCAGACAGAAACCAGTCTTGGTTTTTGCCCTTTGGGATATTGTAATCTGGTAGGGAAGATAAGATGCTCACTCATATTGAACGCAAGATAGGGAAACGAATAAGGGCCGGATGAGAGAAGTGGGGATTCAGAAAAATCATTTGTGAGGTTCTTGAAGGACAAGTGGAATTTCAGTAAGCAAAGCTATCGGGGTGGTAGCAGTGGGTGATCCAGAAGTACGTGGGAAGGCGTGAGCAATATTCAGGGAAGAGCAAATATTCGGTTTTGGCCAGAGCTTCGGATATATGTCAAGGAGTCATGGGCAGGGGTGGGAAGGCTTTTGAAAACCAGGTAGAGAATTTGGAGAGAACTACTGAAGGTATGGCTAGGTTCCCACTTGTACTTTTGAAAGAAGAATGTGAAAGCCATGTAATTAAGGAGGGGGGACTAGGACAGTGATGACGAGAAGCCAAAGGGAAATACACAGTGGGTAGATCCAGTTGGATGTGGCCAAACGCTGCTGAATTGAAAGAGGACCAGGACCACAACTCTCGGTAAATTCAGCATTTCAGAACTGACATTTCATTGCTAGAGTTCCAGTTCTTAACTGGAGAGCAACGTGCTGCTATGAAAACTGAAGCCCGATGCGAGGAATGGGGGAATGGAAGACTGGGGAGGCCGAGGAAGGAGATTTTTCTTTCAAGAAATTTCTCAGTGAAATAAAGGAAAGGGTGAGTGATTGATGATGCTGTGAGCAGGATTGAGAGAGAACATCTTAAGAAAAGGGGATTGCTCACCCTTGTGCTCTGATCACATCAGCTCACCGCTTCTCAGTCAACTTGCTGGGACTCACACCTAGAGTTTGTGTAGGCCTCGCATGGTGAGGACCGCTGTTAAAAGGTTTATAAGTGAATCGGTAGAAGTAGTGTCAACTAACTGCATACCTATAATATGTAGAATGTGGACGGGAAGGGAATTTGGAACGTTCCCTTTGTCCTTTGTCTCTGTCGACTCCAAGCAGGTCCATGTTCACTTTGACCTTTACAGGCATGTTTATGCAGGAGACTTAGTGCAATGTCAGTTGTGCCTCAATGAGGTCTTTGCCTTAAAATGGTCCTTGGAAGTAAGGTTCTACGTGGTGAATGAACTGATGCTTTATTATGGACATGCTGGTTTTCCTTCTTTACCCAGAACTGTAGTTTCAGCTGCACTCTTCTTGATGCACTCAAGTTCCCCTTCAGGACTTACCCCCAGATAGGACTCAACCACACTACCTTTCCTGTGTTTTCTCTGTCCTCTGTGACACTGGTAGTGCCATTGTCCTTTAAGATAGCTTGCCTTTTGTATCTCACTCCAAGAAGTGGCTTGATTGGCCTGGAACGGCATCCTAGTGACCTTCAGTTATGGCCCTGGTGGTAGACGGTTTCGATTGCCCCAAAGCCGGTGTTAGACTCTAAGTGAGCACCTCTACTTTTGCATGTTTGACTGAGTCCTGAGAGACAGCCAGTTTCTGCAGAGCCTTTGATTGGGGAATTCCCAACCAACTCCAACAGAATGTTTTCATTTCAAAAGAAACCCATGATGACAAAGCTGTTAAGTAGTATCCTGCTAAAGTAAAAACAGGTTATATTTGAGGTATTTGTTTAGAGTCTGAGTTCTCCTTTGCATACTGCCAGACTAATTAGATGTGTGGAAACTATAGCAGGTGCATTTGGCTGGGGCTGCGGGAAGATGGGGGAGGTTTGCATTTAAAGTAATGTGCTGTTAAAATACCATAAGACAGGCCATTCTGATAGTTCTTGCACAGCTTGCTCTCACTCTCTTCACCAGGTATCACTAATCATCTCCTCCAGGGCTCACCTTCTTGTACTCTTACACTCTGGAGGCATAGTCAGTATACTTTTGGCCCTAGAAAGCTAAAAGCTCAGCAAGGGACCCCGCTTGCACCATTACTTGCTTCTGTTGCAGGCACCTTTCACAGACACCAGAGAGGTGTTATTGGATAGCTCCCTGAGTCAGAGGGATAGGGCTGTCCCCACTTCAATTCTTGTCATGCTTGTATGAATGAATTCAGCTGAGTGACTCCAGATGATCGTGTTGTGGAAATGAAACCAGGCAGTGAATGGGTTGGGCTCCTGTCACGACTTGAGCAATTAAGCAGAGACAGGGTTGAATTGTATGTGAGCATTTTGTTTTCCAATATTGTTGGCAACATGGGAGAGCCTCAGGTCATCCACAAAAATCTGCTCCACCACCACCACCACCCCTCCCCCGCTTAAGCCATCTGCTTATATTGGGTAGAAGGACAAAGATTACAGGCAATTTGGGCTGGGGCTTGCAAAGAGTGGGCGCTCTGGGTGGTTACATATCCCAAGCAACAAGGATGTTAACCTTTCCATGATGATAGGCAGTTCTCGGATAAGGAGAATGGACCACATTTCGAGGGTAACTCCCAAGTCTCAGAGGGTACAGTTCCCAGCCTGGCCAGATGTGCCTTCTTTAATCAGAACAAAACAATCTCAGTTAACAGAGCATGATTAATATTTCTTATAACTAATAGCTAGTCCTCACTATTCTATTTCTCCCTCTTACCCCAAACAATAAAGCCAATTTATTAAGAAAGTTATTATTAAGAAAGTAAAACATGCAAATTTATCAAAGAAGCAAGGCAAGCAAATCTATCATCTGGCATAATGCGCTGATGGGCTCTCTTGGCAAATCCAAAGAGCGAGTGGGGTGGGGGGTTTCTCTGCCTTATATACGTTTCTGTCTATGATTTTAAAATTCCTCTGCCAGATGTCTTGGTACAGATTAATTTTCAAGCCCCCCTCCCTTTAACTCTACTGTGGCATCCCCAGAATTGTGAGAAGCACCAGCCAAGCCCCGAGACTGCTGGCTTTTCTGTGGGATGAGATAAGACTGCACTCTTCCTTCCCCTTCCTCCCTCCTCTCCGCTGCCTTTGGGGAGACATTAACCATGTGGTCTCATGTGTCCTTGGTTGGGGAAGATAATGGCTTGTTATTTACAAGCCAGCTGCAAACTATCCAAACCACTTGGCCTTGTTTAATTTTCTTGTCTCAGTTTCCCTATTTCTCCTGCCCTGAAATGTTCCTACCTTCTCGCTGTCCGTAGCACTTCCTCTTAACCGGGTTGAGCTGGGCCAGAGGAGGTCAGTGATTAAAAATAACCAGGCTGCTATTTCCGTTCACCAGCATGATACACGGGACACTGTTTATTTTCATTGTTCTACAGCTGGATGTTTAGGCACCAGTTCCGAAGTAAATACAGCCGTGAATTATGTGACTGACTTTTGTCTTTGGCCAGTACTCAAGCCTGGATTTGTACAGAAAGCTGTTATATGTTGTGAGCTGGTTTTTAACTTCACCAGATCTGTATGATTCTCTACATCCTACGATGGCATTAGCCTCAAGTTTGAACAAGCTATGCACTTCTCTCTTTATTTCTGTGTAGGGGGGGAGGGGGGTTTGTATTTCAAGAACAAGAGAAATGGATGGTGGGATGGGAAGAAATATGCCCTCGGGTCTAGGAAGCCTCCAGGGGATACGGATGCCGCAGGTCCCTGCACCAGATGTTGAGTAGCAAGTGTTTGCCGTGCATTCACAGCAGTGGTACTCTGCTTAGGTAGAAGTCTAACTCAGTGTTGGCGACGGTGAGAATGGCACCAGGTGTTAGACTGGCGGAGACAGACAGGACCCGGGTTCAGCAACCTCAGTTGAGTTCTGGCTAAGAAAGAAGTCAGAGCCAAGACTCAAACTATAAGAGAACATTTATTTAGAAAATCACAGAGGTGGGAGAGATGAGTGGGAGAAGAAATGGCTCAGGAAACAAGTTACAGAGACAAAAGAAGGACCCTTGGACTTTGGGAGTGAGGAAAGTACAGGTGACACACCTGGGGGGAAGGGCGGGAGAGAGGGAAGGCAAAGGCCAGTGTGCAAGATGGGTCCTCCTTCCTCGGGGTTCTAAGGGGGGAGATTTCAGGGGAGGTCCCAGGGGATGATCTCAACTGGGTGTTCAGCAGCTTTCCAGGTATGCCCTTTCAGGGTCGGGGTCCCCACTGATTGATTCATGGGCGCCAGGGCAGGGGTCCTCATTCAGTGCAGCTGGTCCTGAGGTCAGCCAAGACATCACTTGTCTGGTTTTGTTACCTTTCTGGGCCTGGAGCTGAAATACAACTGATTGCCTCGTTGTTATTTCTAGGAAGGAAAGGTCATGGGATCTAAACCAAATGACCAGAGATATGCTAGGGGAGGAAAAGGTCACCCTGGGTGTGAGGTCCCTCCCTATGGTTGGCGGTTGCTAAGCATCCAGGGCCTTCTGCCCTGGTGACCTTCTTTTGTACCGGGCCCATTGACATTGCTCTACTCATGTCTGTCTAACTGCCTACCACAGAGCCAGCAATGTTTAAGGATCCTCTCCCATAGAATAGAGTCATGTCAATATATTTCAGTGTTATTTGAGGTGGTAAAAAAACAACAACAACAATAGAAGTTGGAATTTCTGTCCAGATGTGGATAGTTGAACACATGATATAGCTGCGTGGACTGGAACAGCTCGGTGCTTATCTCTGGGACACCTGGAAGCATGATGCTGAACGTTAGCCAAGATAAGGACAAGATGGACTAGGCAAAGTGGTGATTTATAATGTGCTCTATAGGGTTTGAAACTCCCCCTGGAGGTACCCCTAGACCAACTTCTGTACTTAATTTAAGGATGTATCTAGATTGCTGGCTTACCCACTTTAACATACTACAAAGTCTAGCTTGGCTAATTGACTAAGGGTTATGAAATACCCCAGGGAAACTTCTTCCCAGGCTTCCCCAAATTAATATTTATTGGACATGTAGAGGAGGTTCAAAATCCATGTGGTGGCTTAATGAGAAGGGACCCAGGGAACTGTGCCTCGGAATTTCTCAGGCCCCTGATGCTTGCCTGGGCTTTCCTTTTCCTGCTGTACCTTATCCTCTACTTGATGGAAGCTTTGTGTGAATTCATTCTGGAGTGCATTCCAGTAACTCCATTCAGCTATTTGACCCATTGGAATGGGTGCACCGTGCAATCATTATCTTTCAAAAATTAGTTAAGCCTCTATGCTTTGTCCTGAAAGCATATATGAAAAGTGGAAAACCAAGTTGCAGAGAAATAAATTTTTCAAAGGGAAGGAAGAAAAAGTGCATACATGTTTGTCTAGAGCAGTGGTCGGCAAACTGCGGCTCGCGAGCCACATGCGGCTCTTTGGCCCCTTGAGTGTGGCTCTTCCACAAAATACCACGTGCGGGCGTGCACGTACAGTGCGATTGAAATTTCGTGGCCCATGTGCAGAACTTGGTTTTCGGCTCTCAAAAGAAATTTCAATCGTGGTACTGTTGATATTTGGTCATGTTGACTAATGAGTTTGCCGACCACTGGTCTAGAGCAAGCATGTCAAACTCCAAGGCTAACACGGGCCAAATAAGGCATGCGGCCCGTGGGCCACGAGTTTGACATGCTTGGTCTAGAGTAAGGTGGGTGAGGATGCATCCGTTTGTCTTCCTTACCTTGAGAAAGTGGCATGAGATGAGGAGAATGGCTTCTTCTTTACATACCTCCCTTCAGCTTGTTACAAACATAACACGGATTTTTGTAGTTTGGGTAGAAAATGTTGCTGACTGAATATGAATTTCAAGTTTTTTAGACGTAAAGTTTTGCAGTAAGCTGTACCTTCCAGTGAACTCTGTGGGGATGAGTTGACAGGGAACGTTTGGGTGGAGAGTGGTGAAGAGGCGAGTGGGAGGATGTACTGTTGGGCTGGAGGCAGAGAGCGCCTAGGAGATAGTCTTAGGACAAGTTAATAGAGAGGGAACTCCAGAAATGTAGTTAGGGGAAGGAGGCAGAGGCTCAAATGTGCAGAAAGAACTGATGGAAGATTGAGGGAAGATGGGGAAGCGAAGCAGGTTTAGAGGATTGTTTTCCGTGGTTCCATGAGAGTGCCGCTGGTTTTCCCCTTCTTAGTGGAGTGTGGTCTGCTGCATTGGGAAAGCCTGTTGTGACACATCTCTCCTGTTAATGGAACCCAGTAGAGTGGTGCGGGGATATTTTGGGATGTGACCTGCAAACTGGCAGTATTTCAGGGAGGGCCAGTTTAGATTACAGAACTGGAAGGGGTGGCCCTGAGCTGACATCAGAGGACACTCATGTTAATGCATCTGATGGTTACGTAACCATTTCCAAATGTTCACACTGGAATTATTTCAGTAACTTATAACACTGACAAGTCTATTTTAAGCAAATGTTTAAATAGTTCATCGACATCATTTTATGTAGCTGCTTTTTATTGTAATCGCCTATCATAAGATTTATTATTTTCAAGTACACTGTTGTTTTTAGTGTACTCACAAGCTTATGCACCCATTACCACTATCTAATCCCAGAATATTTTCATCAACCACAAAAAGAAACCCTATACATGTAGGCAGTCAATCCCCATTCCCCTTCCACGAGTCCCTGACACCCACTAATGTACATCCTGTCTCTATGGATTTGTCCCTTCTGGACATTTTCTGTAAATGGAATCCTACAAGGTGTGTCCTTTCTGTGTCTGGCTTCTTTCACTTAGTATAACTTTAAAATTCATTCATGTTGTGTGTGTCAGCACTTTATCCCTTTTTATGGCTGAATAATATTCCCTTGAATAGATATACCGCATTTTGTTTATTCATTCATTAGTTGGGTTGTTTCCACCTTTTGGTTTATAAGTAACACTACAGTAAACATTTCCGTACAAGTTTTTGTGCAAACATATGTTTTCAGTTCTCTTGGGTAAATACTTAGGAATTGAATTTCTGGAGTATATGTTAACCCCGTGCGTAACTTTCTGAGGGCCTGCCAAAGTATTTTCCTATTTAGCTGGGTTTTTTAAAACATCCTGTAAGTGTTGTTTTTAATCTTAGATTTGACAGGGAGCAGGGTTGTGTCTTTAGTAAATCCATGTGACTGTTATGATGGCTTCATATGTCCTGAACACATAAGAACATCAGTGGATCCGGCTTGTCATCCAGCAAGTATTTACTGAGCACCTTGGTAACAACACTGGGGATACCGCAGTGAGCAGAATAGAGAAGGTTCCCGTTGTCACAGACCTTACAGTCTGAGGGTGGAGAGAGACCTTATATTAATCCTCTCTCAGCTAAATTGTAGTGAAACTGGTAAGTTCTCTGAAGGAAAAGTGCAGGGAGTTCATTTATAGTTGGGGGGGGGGGGTAATGGCTAAGAAGTGGGTGTCCAAAAATTTGCCCCTGATAAAGTGATGTTAAAGTCGAAATCTGGGAAATACGTAGACGTTACCTAGGTGAGGATGAAAAGAAAGAGTGCTCCAGTCATTGAAACATGTGCAAAGGATTTTAAGCAGGAAAGAGCGTGAGTTTGGGGGAGGGCAGAGGGAGTGGTAGCAGGTGGTGATGGACAGTAGGCAGGACCTGCTTCATCTAAGGCAGGGGTCCTCAAACTTTCTAAACAGGGGGCCAGTTAACTGTCCCTCAGACCGTTGGAGGGCCGGACTATAGTTTAAAAAAAAAACTATGAACAAATTCCTATGCACACTGCACATATCTTATTTTGAAGTAAAAAAACAAAAAGGCAAAAACACCCGCATGTGGCCGGCGGGCTGTAGTTTGAGGACGCCTGACCTAAGGCCTTGTCGATATTTAAACTTATTGTATGAGCCAACAGGAGCCAGTTGAAGAGAGTTCTGAGTAAGAGGTGAATAATCTTTTGTATGTATGTTTGTGTGAAAGAATATATGGATACACATACATGGATACATATGGATATATCATAATACATAATTATTATTTATATGTAAAATCATTATATATAGTCATTATAAGAGAAACTAAGTTGGAAAGAGATCAAGAATAAATGCAGGCAACAAGTGGTGTGGCTAATGCATACCTCCAGTTGGGAGATGATGGTTGCTTAAAATAGGGGTGCTGGTATTGGTGATAGTGGAGATCAAAAAAATTTTGGCAGAATTTGAAATGCTAAGGTCATGAAACCAACAGGACATTTTTAGTAGTAAAAATTATTCTCAATTTTCAAAGTATTTTTTTCCACCATAGTAGCAAAAAAAGTTTAAAAATAAAGATGAGCAGTGAACAGGCATTAAGAGCATAATAAAACTGTCAAAAATCATAATACAGCATTGTTAACAAACAGAAATTAAGTTGCTTAGCAAGTATTGCCACAAAAAGAACAACAAAATAATAAGAAAGAAATCCCACTAGAACTAATAAGTGAATTTAACAAAGTTTTGGGACGACAAGGTCAATGTACAAAACTTTAATGCACTTCTGTATATTACCAGTGACTAGTTGAAAATGGGAATAAAAAATATCGTTTACAATATAAGAAAAAACTTACCAAGTATCAGGAAATAAATCTAATGAAAGACCCCTACACTGAAGGCTACAACAACATATTTGAGAGAAATTAATGAAGGCAGAAATAAAATCAAAGATACAGCTTGTCCATGAGTTAAAAGACTTGAGCCCCAAATCAAAATCCTGAGAGGTTTTGTAAAATTTATATGGAAATGCAAAGAACTTAAATATCCAAAACAATATTGGAGAAAAAAAAAGAACAAAGTGGGAAGACTTATTCTCCCTCTTTGAAGACTTACCATAAAGTTACAGTAATCCAAGATGGTGTGTATTGGTGTGAAGGTACGCAAATTGATCAATGGAGTAAATACAGAGTCCAGAAATTGATCCACCATAGTGCCCTGGTAGTTTAATGGGGGAAAGAAACATCTTTTAAACAGAATCTCAGATATGTTGATTGAAAGCTCAGTACGAAAATGCATACATATTATGTGATTTAGTTTAGTGTGTATGAGATACAAGACTAATCTTCAGTGACTATAGTTGCCTCTGGGGATGGAGGGGTGGATTGTACAGGGGCATGAGCAATCTTTCTGGAGTTCTGTTTCTTGTCCTGAGTAGTAGATTCACAGGTGTTTAGTTTTCAAAACTCATTGAACAGAACTCTGAAGATCTGTACATTTCATCCGGAGTCACACCTCCATTAACAAAAGAAGATCTCACAGACTTGAGCCAGGTGACAGGTACCCTAAAGAAGGGAACCAGGTTGGGTATAGAGCAGCAGGAAACCATGAACACCGTGATAGGGTGGTGGCCATTAAATAGGTATATATCTGCTGTATGGCTTCTGACAAGCCTTAAGCTTGTCAGACACTTTTCCACATCATCTTTGTGGCTTTCTCCTCTAGCCGAGCATGGTAATTCCTCTAGATCAGTGATGGCGAACCTATGACACGCGTGTCAGCACTGACACGCGTAGCCATTTCTGATGACACGTGGCCGCATGCCGAGGATGAAACATTTGCTGCTCCTGAGGATGAAACATTTGCGACTAGAATCTTGGAGTTAGTTTTTTCCTCAAAGTGACACACTACCCGAGTTATGCTCAGTTTTTTGGCGAAGTTTGACACACCAAGCTCAAAAGGTTGCCCATCACTGCTCTAGATGCTGGAGAAAGCCCTCAGCAACACCAGTGATAGTCCCCTCTATTAGTAATGGTTATTGTGGGGTCTAAAATGTACTTTGGTTGTTTCTAATTCTTTATATTATTTTACATTTCTTTGCTGTCATAATTTTAAAACTGTCAAAATGGCTCCTGGTTAATTTATTTAAAGCTATTTATTTAAAATGGGCATTTCATCAGAAATAGGTTTTGATTAGTAGTAAAACTGTTCTTTAAAATGTGACTTTTTTTTTTCCTTTTCAGTGTTGAGAAATGGTGCTTGGGAAATTGTACACTGGGAAAAGGTATGCATTGATTCTTACTTTGTTCCAGGAGACATGCATAATAGTGGATGTAATTTTTATGTCTAATATAAACAAATGTCAAGAATTCCACCGATGTGAAAGCTGTCTAATAATTGATGTTGTAAGCATACATGGGGTCTTCAGTTAGTCACATTCATTTAATATTTTTGCCGTGTGCTAGAAAGACTGTTTTCTTGAAAAGTAATATTTAGACCTTTTTATTTCTTTTATGGTTAATTTACTCACAAGACCTCGAATATGGTCATTAGTGAGTTAAGACATAGTTTAGCAAGTGTTATCCAAGTGTTCATATGCTATTTAGACCTCAGTTTTAAAAGGTAAGCAATTGTTCGTTCTCCCTTAGTTCTAGAAGAACATTTAACCTCTGGTCACCCACAGATGAATGACCTTTGTACTTGGCCGGAGACTTTTGGAATTGAGGCCTTTCTCCCAAGGGGACTTTGTGCCCTGAGATTGCCAGGGCAGCAAAGATGTAACCCACAGCCAGTTTATTGGTACTTCAGTGTGTCCCAGTAGGTTAAAGGCCATGCTCTTGATTCTACCTTGTGATGTTCAGTTACCTCATATCCCTGCCCACAACAGGATTCCCTCTGAATTAATTGCATTTTTGTTATTTTAGATCTGTGACTAACATAGGGATTGGCATCTCCCTCGCTAGGTATTTGAAAACTTATTACTCGGTGGAATATAAACATAACAAAGAGGAAAATACCTTGACTGTGCTTTTCTTATTTCTGCAATAGTCACCTCTTTTTCAGAAAAGCAATGTAAAAAAAAAAGCCACCAAAAGTTCAAAATAATGTTTCAAAAGAGTGCCTTTTTATGCTTTTGTCTGGCATTTGTGGATCTTAACAGTTTAGAGAGAAGACAGATAGGATATTATCAAGTATGATAAATTGAATTTTATTATATACTAGAGGCCCGTTGCACGATATTCGTGCAAGAATAGGCCCCTGGCTTCACTCCCAGCCTCCCGGAGCCAGCAAATCCCTGCTCCCCACCCCAGCCGCCTGGGAGCCAGCAAGTCCTCGCTTCTGTCTGGAGCACCACTCCAGTAGCTCCCTCCGCCGCCCCCCTTCCCCTCATAGCAGGCTTCACACCACTCTGCGCTTGCATATGCAAATTAACCTCCATCTTTGTTGGGTTAATTTGCATACTCACTCTGATTGGCTGTGGGTGTAGTGAAGTGATGGTTAATTTGCATGTTTCTATTTTATTAGGTAAGATTTCCTTCATATAGTGTAGTTAACATAAATGCATGTCCTAACAAATTGATAGATCAGTTTCTTACCTTCTCACCTAGAGTGCTTGTTCAGAAAAGAAATAGTTGTCAATAGGGGATAACCATCTACTACTTCAGTCTTAACATTAACCTCTTAAAATATCTTATTTTCCTAGTAAGTAGCCATTTCAAGATTGTGCTAATCTACCTGGATTATTGTAACTCTTACTTTCTCAAATTTTTATAGAAAAAAATTAAGTTACCAGCCCAAAATTACCTAGAATGATAGCATTTCTGGTTCTCTTGGAGATCTGTGCCATACCTGACATCCCACTTTGAGATACAGAGCGGGGATAGAACTTAGAATGTTCCCAAAAGTCATCCAGCCAAATGAGCTGATGTTACTCAGTAATTAGAATTATATACTTAATTAATTAGAATGAATGAAAGTTGACCCAATGATGAATTCAAGCTAAGTGTTCAAAAACTAACAGCATTCTTTTGTTGACAATAACAAGATCGAAAATATAGTGGGGGAAAAGTTCTCATTCCCAATGGCATGTGAGATACTTACTACAAATAAACTTAAAATATATATGACCTTGGTAAAGACAACATCAAAATTTTAGGTATTTAAGATTCACATAAATGTACAAACTTGTCATATTCCTAGAGAAGCTAAAAATAGCAATTTTTTCAAAGTATTCATGTAATATAATCCCAGAGAAATTGTTCTCTTCCTAAAGAGCTGACTACATTTTTCATCTTAATTTCAAAAAGTAAACAATTAAGAAAATAGAAAAAAAATATTTTGGAAAAAATGAAGAAGAATATGGAAGGACTAATTATAAAATGGAAAGCAAAAGTTATTAAAATCATGTAGATATGTTGCAAAAATAGACATTGATGAATAGAGTAGAATAGATCATAAATAGAAGAAAATAGAATGCCCTGAAATAAAGTCCATTTAGTATTTGATAAAGGAGACAAAAAAATCATTGATAAAAGGGATAATTATGTAATAAATTATTTAGGATCACAGATTAACTGTTGTAAGAAATAACAGTTTATCTCTAAATCACAGCCTAGGCTAAAATAAATTCCAACTGGCTAAAAGAGTTAAATGTTGAAACAGTGTTTTTGAAAAACATGCAAATAGAATAAAGACTTTAATAAATATTTGGAGAAGAGCAAGATCTCAAGATCTATGGAATTTGATTATACAAAATTTAAAACTAACATACAACAAAAACTACCACAAATAAAGTGAAATATGGAAAGTACTTGTACCAAATATGATAAAGTTTAAAATCATCTATACTAATAAAAGGGTAATATGCTAATTAGACGACATCCTTTGGACATCCTTCCGGACAAAGCCACATTGGCAGGGGCTGAGGCAGAGGCAGTTAGGGGCGATCAGACCAGCAGGGGGAGCAGTTAGGGGGCTATCAGGCCAGCAGGGGAGGGCAGTTAGGGGGCGATCAGGCCAGCAGGGGAGGGCAGTAAGGGGCGATCAGACCGGCAGGGGAGGGCAGTTAGGGGCGATCAGGCCAGCAGGGGAGGGCAGTTAGGGGCGATCAGGCCGGCAGGGGAGGGCAGTTAGGGGCAATCAGGCTGGCAAGGGAGGGCAGTTAGGGGGTGATCAGGACATCCTGGGAGCAGTTAGGGGTGATCAGGCCAGCAGGCAGTGGGGTTAGGGTCAATCAGGCAAGCAGGCAGATGGTTAGGGGTGATCAGGCAGGCAGGCAGGCGAGTGGTTAGGAGCCAGCAGTCCCGGGTTGCAAGAGGGATGTCTGACTGCTGGTTTAGGAGGGATTGGGCCTAAACTGGCAGTCGGACATCCCTCAAGGGGTCCTGGATTGGAGAGGGTGCAGGCCGGGCTAAGGGACCCCCTCCCCCCGTGCATAAATTTTGTGCACTGGGCATCTAATCTATATAATAAAAGCCTAAGCGACCATTACAGTGGAATGACCAAAATGGCCAGTCACTATGATGCACACTGACCACCAGGGGGCAGACACTCAATGCAGGAGCTGCCCCCTGGTGGTCAGTGCACTCCCAAGGGGGGGAGTGCCGCTCAGCCAGAAGCCGGGCTCCCAGCTGGTGAGTGCAGAGGCAGTGGTGGGAGCCTCTCCCGCCTCCGCAGCAACACTAAGGAGCAGCGAGCTGAGTGGTAAGGAGTGACCAGGCGGGTGGTAAGGAGTGACAGATCCCGGATTGCAAGAGGGTTGTCTGACTGCCAGCTTAGGCCCGATCCCCCCCAGAGATCGGGCCTAAGCCAGCAGGCAGACATCCCCCAAGGGGTCCCAGACTGTGAGAGGGCGCAGACTGGGCTGAGGCCCATCCCTACCCCTATGCAAGAATTTTGTGCACTGGCCCTCTCTAGTTGTTATATAACTAGGAAATAAAAGTTGGCAATAAGTAAGAAGTATAACCTGACTCAGTATAATATTAAATCTAATAATAAAAGTTGCTAATTTAAACAATATTGAAGTCTCATTTGCTATCTATTCAATAAATAAAAACAAACTCGTGTACTTCATAATTTTTAATTTTATGAAGTATTTCATTCACATGTTATTGTCGATTAGCAGTTTGGCTCTTCATATTGAGAAGCATAATAAAAGGATTCTGGAAATTTATCCCAAGAAAATAATCACAAAGTAAGGGATAACCTATATATGTGTAAAAATATTTATTGTAGCATTATTTATAAATAGAGGCCCAGTGCATGAAAATTCATGCACTGGAGTGGGGGGTGTCTCTCAGCCCAGCCTGCCCCCTCTCACAGTCCGGGAGCCCTCAGGGGCAGGAGGCAACCCGGCGATCAGGGGAAGGTGATGCCCCCATCACACCTCTGCTGCTGTCACTGCCGCTAGTGCAAGCCTCAGCTGGCCCTGGTTACCTGAGCCTTGGGTGGCCCTGGGCAGCTGGGCAGCCACCATCCAAGGCTTGCCTGTGCCTCGGGCCGGCCCTGGGTAGCTGGGGGGTTAAGGGGACTGGGGGACTCTGGAGGCAGGCACTTGGCAAGGCCAGGCCCATCTTGCTGTGTGCCTGCTGATCCAGTGGGGCCGAGGGGACTGGGCACCGCCATCTTGTGGCTGTGGGTGCTGCCATCTTTGAGGGCATGGCAGTCAATTAGCATATTCCCTCCTTATTAACTGTGGGCACTGCCATCTTTGAGGGCAGGGCAGTCAATTAGCATATTCCCTCCTTATTGGCTGTGGTGCTGCCATCATTGTGATGGTGTGAGGGTCAATTAGCATATTCCCTCTTTATTAGATAGGATAGTGAAAAATTAGAGTATGTGGATACCCAACAATAGGGAACTTTATAAATGAAGTATGACACCCTGCACTCTGGTATATTTTGTGACAAGTCAAAACTATAATTTCAAATACTATAAAAAATTTTATACCATTCATTCAACAAATATTTATTGAGTGTGCCAAGTAGTGAGCTCACAGCAGCAAGCAAGAAGTGAGGGTTTCTGTGTCATAAAATATAATCACAGATGAAAAGAACAGAGCAGTATATGTACACTATGAGGCGGACTTTGTAAAAAGGGTTTATAGAACACTAAGTGGACAGGCATGAAAGTCCACTTGCTTGTTGGGTTCGCCAGATTGTGGGGCAAGTCTTTTCTTTACCTCATGTAATATTTTGTGCAATTAAAAATAAAATCAATAAAAATAAATAAATAAATAAATAAATAAATAAATAAATAAAATCAATAACCCAAACCCGAAAGTCAGATTCACAAGCCAAGGTAATATAATAGACCTTAGTGCAAATGGGCTTTAATTCAGGGTTCTTGCTTTCTCTGACGTTCTAAAGGTGTGGCTACTGTGGTTGCTTTTTAATGGTTCTCAAAGGACCTACAAATTTGTCCAGCACACATCCCAGTCATTCACAGATGGGCAGACTTCAGCTCTCAAACATTAACAGTCATCTCCCCAGGTCCTGGCCTGAAGCCTTTTCTCAAAGTTAAGTTGCCAGTATCTGGGTTTTTCTTTGAGCATTGCAATTACAAAGCCCTATGCAAGGCATTGCATCTCCACTCTTGAAATGTAAACAGCCATCTTCATTGTCTTCACCACAAAGACCAGTTCTTCAGAGACCAGTCTGCATCTGAGACTGTTCATAGTTGCAGGTGGAATCTTAGGGTCAACTCATCCTTCTGGCTTTGCAGAGAACCTCCGAGTGGTCGGCTGTAGGCATGTGTACAAGTCACTCTATAAAGCTGCTTTAATGCATGAAGTTTCCACCATGAAATGTATTTCTTTGGATTCAGAATTTATATCTCCAAAATTCCCTAGTAAAAACAAACATGCTGAAGCCTCCAAGTAGACAAAGGCAGATTTAAAAGCAGTCTATTTTAGTTTGATAAGGATACACTCTTACATAATCCTCCATTGTAATACTAATGTCAGTGACTTGAAGAGGCTCAAGGTTCTGGCCTAAAGCCCTACATATTTTCATAACTGCAGTGTTTTGGGGATTAAAACTGCTTTGTCATGATATTCCTCCAATGAGAACTTGTGGTCAAAGAATTTTTGGCATCTTGACCTTCGCCTCTGTCTGTTCCTCTTATGCACACACCAGGCTGGGAGGGGGAATGCCACATTAGAAGCTCAGAACCCAAAAAGAAAAAGAGGTGCTTGCTTGTGTTTGAGAAAGTGATCTAAACCCTAGCATCCTTAGGAGGAGGGCTGTTCCCTGCTTTCCTGAGAGCTGCCTTAGCACTTAGCGAGCCCTTGTTTTTCCCAGGCCACTGAGGGAGCTACAATACACCATATAAGGTGCTAATATTTTCTTCTAGTCTTCAGTGTAATACCCACAAGCCTTTCTTTGTCTTGCAATGAATACAAGTGTTGGAAAGCAGTGCAGTCAATTATAAATTTTCTTACGTCTGTTAGACTCTAACATTGTAGTGTAGATCCTGATTTTTGAAGCATATAGTCCAATTGGAGAGTGAACGTGAGCGCATAGATAGCGATTAAAGAACAATTAAGTGGTAACCTGGGTATCATTCTATCTAAGTGCCATGGCACAGAGAACTTACATTTCTTTATCTTGCTTTCAGTTGGAGCTATCGGCGTATAACCACCACACATTACTTTAGGGACCACTTTACACCTATACTAGCTGTTTTTTATTTTCCCAGTTTTCCCTTTTTTGAGGGAGGAGATTTGGATTTCAAGGTCCCTGGCAATTTGTCGATTTCAGATGATTCGCATATCAACTCATACATCTCTTGTGTGTGTGGTTTTTTTTTAAATACATTTTTATTGGTTTTAGAGAGGAAGGGAAAGAGGATGATAGAAACATCAATGGTAAGAGAGAATCATTGATCGGCTGCCTCCTGCACGCCCCACATTGGGGATCGAGCCCACAACCCAGGCACGTGCCCTGACCAGGAATCGAACCGCGAACTCCTGGTTCCTAGATCTATGCTCAGCCACTGAGCCATGCCGGTCTGGCGCTAATACACATCTTTTGATCTAAGCATCCAGAGCTTCCCTACCTGGATAAGCAGCACACAACCGTCCTGACCTGTTCCTCCCCCAGAGCATAAAGTAGCCGGAGTGGGCTGTCCCTGCAGCAATTTCTCATTTGTTATTCCCCGGAGAATGCCATTCTCTCCTTCCCTGCAGTAAAGTGTTATTTTAGGGTTCAAGGAAAAGTAGGGAGGGGAAAGAACAAAAAAAGGCTTGAACTAAACAAAAAGGGGGCTATAATAATAAAAACGCTTTTCTTCTCGATTAAGAATTGAAACTTATTTTTAGGATCATTTGGCTACAAAGAGAGGGCGACTTTCATGCTCTAACGGGAGTAGTCATCAGTGTAATGGAGTTGGAGTTGCATTGTTTGCTAGAAGCTCTGTGACAGGCCTATCACTTAAATTACTTCTAACAATTTCTGATGTAGTATATCTTTAATTTGTCTTCAGTCCATACTCACAAAAATGCTAACAGTAGTAAAATGAGAGATTAAAATTTAAAATACAGTGATAGTTTCACTATATTTAGTTGTGCAAAATAAGGCTTTGTAGGCAGTCAGATGTAGATTTCAGTCTAAGCTCTTCATCTCACTGTGATGTTGGGCAAATAATTTAGAACTTAAGACCCATTTTCCTCCTCCCTAAATTGGGAATTATAACTAATACTATTTCATAAGGTCATCATAAGGAATAATGACTATATGTGTAATATATATTTATAATACACTGAGTGGCCAGATTATTATGATCTCTGAACGCATAATAATCTGGCCACTCAGTGTATATATATATTAGAGGCCCAGTGCATGAATTCGTGCATGGGTGGGGTCCAGCCAGCCTGGCCAGGGGAAGGGGACATGGGCGGTTGGCCGGCCTGCCTGCTGGTCGAACTCCTGGTCAAGGGCACAATTTGCATATTAGCCTTTTATTAAATAGGATATACACTGAGTGGCCAGATTATTATGCGTTCAGAGATCATAATAATCTGGCCACTCAGTGTATATACGTAATATACCTATAATACATAATTTGGTAGCTTTTCCAGTTGTTTTGAGATTTCCTTAAACATGGTAAAGATTTCATTTGGTCAATTCCTCCTTTTTATTTTTATGTCATAGTGACAGAATATGAGAAGTTGAGATGTCAATTAAATTGATAAAATGGATAGATTTATTTTATTAAGATGGTATATACCTGATAAAGATACAGCATTCATTTTTTAAAGGAATTCCCCATCCTTGGCCTCACTGGGAGATAATTTTTTGCCATTTTGGAGATAAGTGGTTCTTGTTTGCCAGTTACTATTTTTACTGTATTTTATGTTTAAATACAATGGGTTGTGTATTTGTATCTATCTTTCATTGCAAATAATTAACCAATTCCCAGTTTTCTTTCAGGTAAATGTTGGAGATATAGTTATAATAAAAGGCAAAGAGTATATACCTGCTGACACTGTACTTCTCTCATCAAGGTAGAGATACCTACTGCTGCTCAAACAGTGTAGAGGATGGTTTCTCTACCCTGCATTGACCTTGTGATTTCTCCAAGGAAATAAGGAATAAACGAAGAATTTTAAACCTCTCTGATGATTCTGAATTAAGCATTAAAAATTTGATTGGACTTAAGTGACTCTTCCATGTTTGCTATATAAAATAAATGATAAGCACTGTACTTTATAATTCAGAACTTATAATTACAGTTAAGAGTCTCCTCTTCCTCTGGATATGTTCAGATCCTTTTAATGTGGACCGCTAACTCTTGTCTGATTTCCTGTCATTTATTTTATATAATACATGGATTGGGCTGTACTGATTTTTTTCTTGCAATCCTTGTTCATGACGAATTCCTTTATGATGCATTTGTATATCTCTCCAAAGTTACTTGATCTTTATGGTGCATTGGTACAAGAAAATGGATGATTTCTTTTTTTGTCATCATATCTTTTGAAATGCCATACTCTTCCAAGAAAAATTACAGTGTTTTGTTCCTTTTTTTAAAAAGTTCTTTCCATTACTGAATTTAGATAATTTTTGTTTCACTCATATTTAAGATAGTCATGAATTAGTATTCAGAACATATGGCACTGTTACCCTTTAAAGAATGTGACTTTCAAATGGTTTTAGGTTTAAAAACTATAAAACTAGTCCTAACATAAAATAAGAAAATAATGTTTTTAATCTTTTAGAGGTTGTTTATCATCATTTCCTTGGACAGTTTTATTTGTAAAATCCACATATAAATATGGACCGTGTCCTTTTTTCAAAATCTGTTTAATCAGGTCATTATTGAAAGTGATTGGATATATGACAAATTAGTGAAATTCGAATGAGCAAGTAAAACTTATCCAGATATTTATAGAAGTAAGTCTATAAGTAGTTGAAATATATTTTCATATTTTTTAATCAGGAGCTCTGTGCCATTTCTTTATAGATTTTGAAATTATGAAGTTTTGAAATCAACCTTTCTGTTTATAGTTTCCTTTACTTATTGTTTGATTAGGGTAGGTTTCTAAAACTGAAGTAAAGGGGATGGCCCACACAGTGTGGGAATGCGTTTAACAGGGAGTCTGTTGTCTTTGTCTCAGGTACTGCAGGGCCTCAGGTATGAAAGAGAGCTCTGCTTAGGAGGCAGGAAGCCAAGTTTCTTGGCTTGGTGATTTTGAACAAAACAGTTAATCGCTCAGGCTTAATTTCATATCGTTTTAACTGAGGAAGATGGATTACTTAATCAAACTCTCATACTCCTCAATTCTCCTTTTTGTTTAAATTGATAGCATTTCATTAAGCTTTCAGCATGTCTGCCTACAGAATGATACGCCAAATAAAAGTTTGAAAAATGTAATAGATGACTGACCATCTGAATGTCATGTTTATATAATTTTCAAAATGATAGTAAAACATTTCATCAATTTATGTCAATACAATTGTTTTCCTGATTAAACTTATCATAGAGACATTATCATAGAATCATATATGCTGAACCATTGATTACAATGTTTAAATTTTGTATACTCAAAAATATGAAGATAACTGCCTATACTGCCCGGGCTGTATACTTAGCTCTACGTTAAAAGTTGTCAAAATATTTTTCATCTGCCTCTGTCTAATCCCAGAAATTCCCATAATGCTCTGTACTTGTATTTCTTAAACTTCAGAGCATTTTAAAAGGATTTATTTTCTGAACATTAAAAACATTTACTGGTGGCTATTAATACTGGCAAATCAAAATAGTTCCTTATATCTTAATATAGCATCCACAATGATTAACTTCCTCCAAAAATTAGTATTTTTAAAAAGATTACCTGATATTTCTGTCCAAGTGACAAAATACCACCTGTCAGTTTTTTCGTGTTTTTTTTTTCAAAAGGGTTTTTAAATAACTTGGCTCTTTTGAACCTTCATTAAATTTTAAAAGTAGGTGAAGTTTTGTCATCATTTAACATAAAGAGGAATTTTGGCTTTATCTTGTTTTTAGCCACTTAACTTTAGCTAATGACAAGATCACTGTTAGACTACTTAATCCCTAGTCTAATATCTTCATTATACCATAGTGTCTACTATCAAAGTAAGTACATGGTTATTTTCCCCTGTACTAGCAATAAACAATAATTCATAATATTTCAATTTCTAAATATTTTTAAATTATTAATTACTAGTAGTATATCTTCTTTGAGGTAGTTTGAAATTAAAGCATGAACATGGTTGAAAGTAGTTTCATTGATTTTCACTTTGAAATAAAGAAACTGAAATTTTATCATATAACAAACAAATAGATGCATGAGTTTAGAAAGTATAAAATAGAGTAAAATAACTCAGACTATTAATTCAAATCCAAACAGATTTTTGGCATGTTTACTTCATACTTTTGAGATTTTTCTCCCAGGTTCAAAGGATTACCCTCCCAAAATAATGCATTACCTACACTTTATTAATTATTAAATAACTCAAAAGGCTGCAATTATGCCTTCTAACATCCTAAAGTCCATGTATTTGCAGTTCTGCATTAAAGTTGATAAGATATTTATGTAATAACTTTGAAAATGTTTTGGAATCAGAAAATTTTAAGTTTTTTTTAGTGTATATATAGAAGAAGAGCTAGTATAGTATACTCTGTTTTTCAAAAGTAGTTTCCTAAAAAGTAATTTCCACAGTTATTTTCTTTCTTCTAGGCTAAGGAGTGGACACAGAGTAGATTGGCATGAGAGTGGGGAATTAATTAGAGAAAAGAAAATATTTCAGATAAAGTAGCTCTATATATAGAAATATCTTTTTATTGAATATGATAAGATGTGTTTATGATTAAATTTTTAATAATCAGAAATTTTCACATTAAAAATTGAGCTTGAAAGTGAATAAATAATCCTTAAATAGTCCATGTTTTCTTGTACCTTTAGACCTGATCAAAATAAGTTTTGAAAAAATTGGCATTAGACATTTTATTAACATGTGTTATTTTCTATAATAATTTCAAACTTTCTGTCTCCTTTGTCCATTTGTTGTTTGTTTTCTCTGTTATTTTTTTTTCCATTTTAATTATTTTAAACTGGGACCTGTAGGTGGCAGTAGGGGAAATAGTGAAAGTGACCAATGGGGAACATCTCCCAGCAGATCTCATCAGCCTGTCCTCAAGGTCAGAGCACTGAGCCCTACAGGATGTGTGTGTGGATCCTCACCCTACACCAGAGAACAGTTGCACCAAAAGATGATTGAGCTCTGTGTCTCTTCCTAGAAAACACAGGCTTTTTTCTCCTTCTTGGGGATGGACATTTCACAGATGTTTTAAAGGCCTTGTTGAAAGCAATGTTGGCTGATGTTCATCCCTTAAGCCTTAAGTAGGCAGATTCAGCTCCTATTGTTATCAGTAGGAGACCATGAGGCATGCCAATAAAGCTAGATTTTAATTTCCTGGGCATCATTCATATATATTCATTTTTTAACAACATGCCTAAATACTAAGGCTTAATTCAATGCCTCTCCAGGATATTATTTTGAACAATGTTAAGCTTTACATGAAAGTTATTGAGAAATATTTTAAGATTTTAAACGTTTGTCTTACATCTGACATTTTCTGTAAGTTCTAGAGAATCCCTTCAGCACACATGGCTGTTATTTGGGCTTGTATAGGGTTTATGGAGGACTCCCGGCACAAAGCTCACTGTTGTACATTCTGTACCGCATGCTCCGGAATCAATTGTTATCCCGTTTGTAACTAGTGACAAAGTGCACGTGACTGTGGTAAATTTCAGCTGTCTGCTAGTGTCTTGAGTGTGATGTGCATCTTGTTTCATTTTCCCACTTGCTAATCAAAAAGCCTGCTTTGCTTCTCTGACTGTAGTTTGTGTGTTGGATGTCTTCGTACTCTGCTGAAATATTTAATGTCTAGCATGATTCTTCTCTGATATATCTTGCTGCCTTTTCGTAGCACTGTTAAGAACCACTTCAGTAACAGCTGTCTTAAGGGATTAATATGTTCTGAATTGGATGCATATTTAATTTGCCCCATTTCAAGTAGAAATCAGCCATTTAAGTTTCTAATTTCCTAGCCATTTAAAGTCCTAGAAAAGTTGCTTTTGGGAAAAAAAATAAATAGAATTAGAATGTTATTCTCATTTTAATGTGAGAATAGCCTTGGATCTGTAAAGTAAAATTTTAATGCCTTTTTTACTGCCCAAATCTGGAATCAGCATTGTTCATTTAGCATATGTTTGTTGTCATGCTTCTGTATTTTCAGAAGATGTGCTTTATAATTTCATAAACCATTTCTGTTCCAAATATATACATAAGTAAATTACAAATTGAGAGCAATTGCCAGAGCCACATTACTATTGTGACAGTAATAATAAAAAAAAACCTTTGAATAATTGATAGAATGAAAAATAAATATTGAAAATTTTTCCAGTTGGGGAAAAGTATCAGCTTTTATGGGATTATAAAAAAGCCCATAGAGTAAATTGAAGAACATGAGAACATGCAAAGTTACTTTAAAGTGAATCTGTAAAATATTTTATAACCATACGGTTAATAATTTTCACAGATCTTCAGGACACAAAACTAAGCTACATGCCCATTTTTGAAACTCAGAATAGTCTGTTTTGCACATACACATATTGGAAGTTGATTAGAAAATTCCAGGTGATTGTAACTGATAAATTTATTCCCAACTCTGAATACACATGCTCATTAGAGATCGCTTTCATATTTACTTGTGTGATGTTCCCTAATTAGGCTTATATAATCGAGTGCTAATAAGACTGATTAACTTCAGAATGCTTTACCTTATATTTGAGAACCAGCTTATACATTTGGACAGCAAACTCACCTGTCTATAGTTATTACACAAGGAAAGTTAGTATGTGAAGGGGCAGGATATAGGTGGTTCAGGACACGGTGTTTGTGGAAAAAAAAAAAAAAAAGGTGGAGAACCTGCCCTCCCACCAGCCAGTGAACACCAAACTTCACTAAGATGCCCAGGAGGATCTTCTAGGTCAGGTCAAAGAGCAATAGGGCTAAATTGGCTGGTTTTCGTTTTATTTCGGTTTTTTACTGTCACAAAAGTCTCTAAAACAACTTTAAGAAATAGAATAGGAGCAGAAAGCTACTTTCACTGCAAAATCTGTTCATAAGGTTTTTTAAAGTAGTTTTAAATTTTAAGTATTATGTTTCTGTGATTCTATTCATCTTTCCTAAAAGGGTAGTAAATGCAAGTCTGTAGAAGCAGCGATCTGGAATTTTCTAATCAACCACTTTCCTGAACCAGTTTACATGTAGCTGTGAGCATGAATCTCACTTGATATTTTTGAGCTAAAGATAAATCTGGACACCAAACGGCTTTACATTTCAGATACAGTCTGTGTTGTATCTGTATGGATGAACACTTGAAGTATGATGTGACAAATTTAAGCATTTACTTTATCTTGAAGATCTGTACTGATTGTTGCCAGGAAACTGCTTTGGGATCCTTCTGGCTGAAAAGCTGGTCCATGAGTTGTCATGCATGGGTTCTGCCTCGCAGCATTTTTGTACTAAGAGTGGAAACCGGCAAGAAAGTAGGCAGCTAAAGCTTTGCTTAGAATGAAAGGCTTCAGTGAGTCTGAGCAGTCAGTAAGCTAGTGTTATGCTTTTCTTCCCCCACTGAATCTTTCTCCTTTTCAATTTTAAACAACAGTGAGCCCCAGGCCATGTGCTACATTGAAACATCCAACTTAGATGGTGAAACAAACCTGAAAATTAGACAGGTAAGACCTAATACAGGTTAGTATCATGGCTGCTGTTTTATTACGTGGAATAAGTAGCGTTACTTCTGACTGTCTCGAGTTGAACTGTCCAATTGTGGATGTTTTCTTATTGAGCCCCTATGAAGAGGATTTAGAAATTGGTATCATTATGTATTATGGAACACTCAGATTTACTTGCCTGATTAAATATGGTCCTGTTTGTATAGATACTATTTTAAATATTTTATGTAATAGCCAACACTCTGATGATAACAATAGTAGTAATCTAATTGCTTTGATGTGTGTTAGCTTATTCTTTTTGCCTATTCACCTGACCCAAATTATTTGGCTTTAGTATATATATAAAGACAGTTTTCATTGCTGTTCTAATTGTCTCACTCATCTCAGGGAATAGTTTAGATTTGTTTACTTCTCACACCATCTCTAATAGAAAGCAACTGTAGGGTTTTTATCTTTAAAGTTGTAAAAGGGACTTTAAAAATGAACAGTCATACACCATTGGAAAAACAGGGATGGTTCTGAGAAATGCGTCCCAAGGCGATTTCATCATTGTGCGAAATTCATAGAGTGCACTTACGCAAACCTAGATGGTTTAGCCTACTGCACACCTAGGCTGTATGGTGTAGTCAATTGCTCGTCCACTACAAACCTGTACAGCATGTTACTGCACAAAACAACACGAGGTTAAATCAAGCACAAGAGAAAACGATGCCAACACTGAGTGTCTGAGGCTGCTGCCAGCTTAACATGCATCCAGTTTATAGCACACTTTTTTTGTAAGTAGAAAGGGTATACTCTAAATCATGATAAAAAATATAGTATAGTAAATACATAAACCAGTAACATCATCATTACCAAGTATTATGTACTAACATAATTGTATGTGAGCAATGCGTTGCGCTGTGACATTACGGCAGCTGAGATGTCCGTAGGCGAAAAGGATTTTTCAGCTCCATGATAATCTTCCAGAAACGGTCATATATGCCATCACTCGTTGGCCAAAACATTGTTAGGCTGCTCGTGACTGTGTCCCCTCGGGTTCTAGGTGAATGGGGAGAACGACACGTGGGCGATTGGGTCGGGGGAGAGTTCAGAGGGTCACGGGAAGCAGGCCTGTTCGGTTCCAGACATTCCTTGGCCAGAGGGAAGAACTGTTTTGGAGTTTTCCTTCTCAATGAGCAAAAAGAACAAACTATTCTCTTTGGACATAGATTTTATTCATTTTTCAGCCGCTTTCTGAGATTCAGCAGAGAGATTCATACTGTATTTATTTTTGGAAGCAGTTTTTTAAGAACTTACTTTAAAATATCTTTTCGGACTAGTTTATAGTCTCTCGACTATATTTTAGAACCTTCCAATAGATGTCCCATTCTTGTGCTAGAAACCTGTGTTCAAGTGGAGAGGACGCTATCCCTTAATTATGAATCCACACAGAGTATTTGTTGTCTGGAGGGGAGAATTGCTTATAAAATAGTGGGATCTCTTAGGTCATAGGCCTGGATGGATTCAGAATTCCCCCTTCCCTCCCACATGCAATGTATTTGGTATACTCTTTACTTATTGAAACATTTCTAAACAGGGCTTACCAGTAACAGCAGATATAAGAGACATTGACAGTTTGATGAGAATTTCTGGCAGAGTTGAGTGTGAAAGTCCAAACAGACATCTCTACGATTTTGTTGGAAACATAAGGCTTGATGGACATGGGTATGTAAAGTCGGTCTTCATAACACAAAATCCCCTGTGTCACAGTGTATTGCTAACCTGGGTACGTACTTTCTTGTGCTCTCAGTCTGAGCACTCTAAACCTTTTCCTTGAGCACTTCTACATTACATGAACCCAGAATCCTTTTGTGAAAATGATGATATCTGTGTATTTATCTTACCTTGTGCGTTTTTTATTTATTTTTATTTTTTAAATATATTTTTATTGATTTCAGAGAGGAAGGGAGAGGCAGAGAGAGAGGTAGAAACATCAATGATGAGAGAGAATCATTGATAGGTTGCCTCCTGCACGCCCCACACAGGGGATTGAGCCCACAACCCAGGCATATGCCCTGACTGGGAATGGAACGGTGACCTCCCAGTTCATAGGTCAATGCTGAACCACTGAGCCACCTCTGCCTGGCACAAAGCTATTTAATTTAAAGGAAGGTGAGGGAGGGGGAACAGAGCTCCTTACCTAAACACTTCCAAACACCTCAGGACCCTAACTGGACTTAACTAAATCAGGAAAAGTCTTAAATAGGTTTGAAAACGGGCCTCTGCTTTCCACAACATTGCCTCCTATTTTAGATTGTGAAATTGTAAGAAATGGTGGGATTGATGTTTAGGGATAAGCCACTGAAATGCTTCCCTGCAGCTGTTCTCATATAAGAAAATTCTTATGGGCAGAAAAATGACTTCTTTTCTAAAAATACAGTAAATACGAGAAGGGTTATTTAAATAACAGAGCCTTTTTCTTTCTTTTTCTTTCTTTTTTTTTTTTTTTGGAACTCTATAGTGGCTGTAAGACTCAAGCGTTTTAGAAAATGCCATTTCTAATGCCAGTGTCCTCTGTCACAGCACCGTGCCCCTGGGAGCAGATCAGATTCTTCTTCGAGGCGCCCAGTTAAGAAATACGCAGTGGGTTCACGGAATAGTCGTCTACACTGGACATGACACCAAGCTGATGCAGGTGGGATTTTTATCTGTGCAGACCTCCTAGACCTCAATCTTTGGGAAATGTGCTGTTTGTAGCTTTTGGGGTGGAAGTCCCACACTTAGTAGACCATCTGTCACAGATCCCTGAGCCCCACTTTCTACATCCAGAATCTCGTGCTTCGTCGGTGAGTGGGCAGTGCTGTGGTTCATTGCACACACCACACCGGAGCGTCTCCCCAGAGACCACCCACTGCGTGAACTCTCTCAGTGATCTTGCGTATTGGTTCCATCAGTGGCATTTACTAACTATTGAAGTGATACATGCAACCTGTCTGCATAATGATGAGTGCTCTGCATTGAAGTATTTGTCTTATAATCTTATTTGAATACAATGATCAAATTTTAGGACTTATTTTTGTTCTTTTCGTAAAATTAGAAGAAAAACACGTGAAACAAATGTTGACCATTGTTTCGTAGCATTTTTATGTTAGGCCTCTTTTATCAGCCTTCATCCTAGCCATTTGTAATGTTTACACATGCCTGTGGATGCTCCTTCTATACATTTACTATCATCAGTGTTCAGTGTTTAGATGGGTGTGGGGAGCTCAGTTTTAAGACACTACATGAAAATCTGCTCTGAGGGCTGATTGATAACTTGGTACATTGTAAAGGCATGAACATCTATACTCATCAGGCAAGTAAAACTGCTATTAATGATTTCACCCCTAATTATTCTATAAATTCTGTAAGTCATTTCATATTGGTGATGGCATTTAATTTTCTGTCCTGAGAATGCCTTCTTTGTTAGCACAAATCTAGCATAATCATTTTTTTATCATTAAATACATCTGAGGAAACCTGTCTCTATTATTCTCTACACCCAGGACTGCTTAGATAGTTGCTGGGTCCGGTAAAAACAGTTTCTCAGTGCCACCAAAATCTAGAAACCAGTGATCCTTTAATTATAGCTTTCAGACTTTGGAATTTCCAGGTCTCTGGCTGTGGGTTCATAGGCCAACTTCTCTGCCTCTCTTCCTAAGCAGAGATGCGAAGCTAGATGCTTCTAGTCTACCCTGTTTGCTTAAGTAGCCAGGTAATACATTGTTCATCTTGTCTGCCACAGAACAAAAGCTGTGTTTACAAAAGGAATGTTACTTCATTCTCCTATTATTGTTTTTACTAGAGGCCCGGTGCACCGGATTTGTGCACTGGTGGGGGTGTGGCTTGTGGGAATCCGCCCACTGTGGGAGCGCCGCTCATCCCGATCAGCCAAGCAGCACTCCCACTGTGAGAGCTCACTGACCACCAGGGGGAAGCTCCTACGTTGAGCATCTGCCCCCTGGTGGTCAGTGCACATCATAGGGACTGGTCGAGTAGTGGTTCTGGTTGTTCTGCCATTCAGTCGCTGGGCTTTTATTATAATAGGATATCCTAGAAAAAGGCTTAGGTGACATAGTGGCCCTTAGAAAAAGAGGCAGTTAACCTTTGACAGCTTATTACATCTGTGATTATTATCTGTATAATGTTCAGGCACCTGCCCATGTCTAGATTTTGAGTTTAATGAGGACCTTGTCATCCTCATCAAAATACTAGATACCTATTACTAAATCATTGTACACATTTCTTATTACTCATCTTGTGTCTTTTTACAGAATTCAACAAGTCCACCACTTAAACTCTCAAATGTGGAACGAATTACAAACGTACAAATTTTGATTTTGTTTTGTATCTTAATTGCCATGTCCCTTATCTGTTCTGTGGGCTCGGCCATTTGGAATCGACGGCATTCTGGAAAGGACTGGTATCTCAACCTCAATTGTAAGCATGAAAGTGCTGGACACTTTCTCTTTCATTAAAACATGTGCCGGTATTTGTTTCACAGCTGATCTTGGGATTTCCTGTTATTTCTGAAAGGAGAACATTGTGGCCAAGATAACTGGGCATTTAGTCTCCACTTTTCAATGCAATTTTCAGTAAAAGTAAAGTGTTAGAATCTCTAAAATTTCAGGATCCTTAAAGATAAAATGAGCACTTCACAGTAACATAAAATGTGATTTTATTCATGTTATTTTCATTAGTGTTATTTGTTTGTTTTAAAATATTTTAATGCAGGTAGTTAGATGGCTGTCCGGTAAAGAAAGCAGACTGAGTATATTTAATGCACCAAAAGTAGTTTACACGTTTTAACATGTTTAAATTGAATGTACTTTTGCTTGAACTCCTGAGTGCAGTGAGTTCTGTGTTATTCATCACCTTGTCTGAGGGCAAGTGCTGTTAGTTTCCTTTGGAGCATTTATCCTCTGTTATGGGATTATGGGATGAATGCACCTCCCCTAAGTATTTCTGGAAAGTAAGTTAGCAGGGCCTTTTGATGAGTCCTTAACCAACCAATACTTAATTTTCAAAAGTATGAAGACATTCTAGGAAAATCTTACGGCAACATCGATTTTTTTCAATTATATTTTTATTATATTGATTTAGCTTTGCAGCTATTCCAAGTTTTTATTGTGTGTTTTTTTACAGTCATTGATTTACTGTTTCAACTTTAAAACCATTACGACTACCATCAATTTGTTTCTTTGTGTACATTACAGTGTATCTGGGATAACTGTTTTATTTTCACTATTGAAGATGAAGACTTTAATTTACCTAGAGCTGAATTAATCTAGGATCCTGCCCTACCATTGTTTTTGCTATCTGGGTTAGTTTTGCTGGTGCTGTTTTGTTTGTTTGCTTTTAAGGCATGCTTTAAATTGGAAGCGCTTTTCAAAAGTTTATATAAGAGTGGTTCTGCCCAGTTAAGATTTTTCATTTATAAACCCTCAGTCCTGTCCCTAATATCTCTAAACTTTGTGTTTGGAACAGAATTTGAAATGCTTGACAGTACTTTCATTTTTTAGTTTCATTATGCAGGTCTTAATGGGATTAATTAATATCTTGAACACAAATAATGCTCTTCCATCTTAAAGAATTTCTTTGAGAATTAGGATATGTTATCAACACAGTATTCCTCCCAAACTATCAAGATATGCTATACTTTATGAAAAACTTTTTTTATGCTTAAAGCTCTGGTCAAAAGAACATATATAAAACCATAAATGTTTTTCTTCCCACCTTCCCCAACAGATGGTGGTGCTAATAATTTTGGGCTGAATTTCCTGACCTTCATCATCCTTTTCAACAATCTCATTCCTATCAGCTTATTGGTTACATTGGAAGTGGTGAAATTTACCCAGGCATACTTCATCAATTGGGTAAATATGAATGATTATTGTTTCTTATCACTCAAAACATATTTTTTCCTGATAGGATCTTTTGATTTCTTTAGAGGAAAAAAAAATCTTAATTATAGCTTACTTTTTGTTGACTACAAGGTAATATTTCAAAATATTTGAAGCCTAATACAATTATAATAAATTCATTTGACATGTGAAAATCGGTAACAAAATCTCTCATCACAATATCACCCAAGTTTATGAACCAGACATCTGCAGAAAGTAAGTCTCTAGTTCAAGAAACCTATTTTGCATTATATAGTGGTCTTGGGGAAAAGGAGAACCAGGGGGTTTGGAGTTAAAATATTCTAGTTCTACAATTTACTAGCTGTGTGAGCTTTGGTAAGCCACTCGACTTCTTTGAGCCATATTTCCTTGGACACTCACATAGGAATGATAAATGGAGCTTACCTGCATCTCCCAGTGGTTCTGTAAATCCAAGAAATTTCACAACATAGCAGACAGCTTCGTAAACAATTGAGCACTATAAAAATAATACTGTATGCACTTCTTGTAGCAACCAGGGCTCCTGCCATGTTTTACACATGTATAGAGTTTATGTTACCACACTATAAACAATTTCAGCTGCACTTGAATTCTTCCTCTTTTTTTTCTTAAATATTGTTTTAAATCTTGGGAAAATGTGCTGGACATCTGTTTCCTAAATGTTTTGTTTATAAAATATGTTGCTCTTCCTCTGTTTTATTTTTACCAAAGTTAAAATTAATGAATTTATGTAAATTAAATTAATATCCAGGCCTGGCCTGCCTGAAAATTTAATTTTTCTTTTATTTTGAATAAAGGTATTATCTTTTGATGTTTCTTTTTAAATCACTTTAAAGTCTTTCCACCTGAACAATATTAGGATTTTAAAAAATATAACTGATGCTGCTTTTGTAACTGCTCATTATCTTCCCATGGTAAATGATCCACCTCAGCTGTCAGTCTCTTAATTCATTGGTAAAAGGTCCATATAATTTAGAAATCTAAGATGAGCTGCAAGCATAGCTCATTTCATACAGGAGATACATAACTGAAAAATTCTGTAATAAAGTTTGTATAAATACATTTAAAACTTATTGAAGGTTTTCCACTTATAATCAGAAGTAATAAAGTGACTCATTGTGAACATCAAATAACTAGTCAATTCCTTTGCTATTTTATTTGGATTTTCAAAAATAATATTTGCTTGAAATAATTACATAATTTTAGTGGTGGGTGACCCCAGCAGGCCTTTCAACCGCCTTTCTGATACACAGAGATTTTTTAACTTTCCCGACCGAAGAGATCTCCTCTTTCCAGCAGCTTATTTTTTGTGTGGAAATAAGATTAGTAGCTGCCTCCTTTTGATCCTGGTTCTGCCCAGTAGATCTTTCATGAAAATTGTCTCATCTTGTTTCCAAATACTAGCCTTGTAAAACATTTGAAATTGACTGTCATGCCAATTCTGTTATCATATCCCCTCTCCCCATTAAATGTTCTCCATCTCCTTCAGTTCTTCATTTCACTTGATTTCCAACTTCATCCCCATTCCAGTCACTCCTCTCCAAACATTGCCCCATTGTTTAATTTCCCTCTTCAATCAGGACACCTACAACTCTACAACCTATTCCAGAAATGACATTGAGCAGTCTGAAATGCAGATATAAAGAGGTCAGATTTAGCCTTTTCATATGACATGTGAAAATCAGTCAACTCTGATCATTAAAACGTTCTGCTATAGGGAATATTAATTTTTATGGGATTAGGAGTCAAACCTCATAATTCTGGGTGCAAAGCAAGAACAAATTGGTATGAAAACTATACATTTCTCTTTGGGTTTTGAGAATGCACTCTTTTTGCTTTCAAGTACATACCGTGTAAGAAACTTAGCCAAGAAAGTACAACCAGATAGAATCCACTAGTATTGGTGTTCTTGTCCTAGCGTTATGAAGGGTTCAGCAATCTGGAGAAAGGCTGATGCGTAGATTCAATAAGGAGTCCAAGGACAAAAGATAATTTTGAAAGGCATTGGGGGTCAGAGGAGCTTCAGCTAAAGGAGCTAAAAACTTCCCTTGACTCAGGACCTTACTTTTTATTAACACAATTTGTCCTAAGGCAAGGTGGAGATAATACACTTCAAAGGGTATCGTACAGAAGCATTGTCAGATTGGGGAATAGCCTACAGCTGTTCAGATGTTTGGCCAACAGGAGGCAATAACATGTAGATTAAGAAGCCCTGAGCTATCTGGCATTTAACAAACATCCTATTCAGGTTTGGGGGAGATGCTTTTTAGCCACTCCAACAGGTAATTACATATGTGGCTCAGCCCTTGTTGAGCCCCCAAGCTTCATCAACCTTTTGATGAAACTCTTGTAATTATGACATGCTGGAATTGGCTCCCAGCACACTAGGTCATTTCCCCAGGGGTGTGAAGTTGTACTTATTTTATCAATATTTAGTTGCTGTGATTTTAGCTCACATTAAGCACTTACATTGTGTCAGACCCCATAGGAAGCACTTTACATACATTATCTTGTTTAATCTTTACAGTCAGTCTGATAGCCAGAGACATGCCCTGCCTTTACTGTTGCACATTGCTCTGCCTTTACTGTGCAATATAATATTCTAGATTTAGTACTGTTCAGGAAAGTCAACTGAAATGGTATAGGGGTAGCAAAAGCTGCAAGTGATTATATACACAGCTTACCAATTAAAATAAAATTTCACTCAGTCTTATGACTAGTTGTATTCACGGATTTATTTTATTTTTAAAAAGGATCTCGACATGCACTATGAGCCCACAGACACTGCTGCTATGGCTCGGACATCTAACCTGAATGAGGAGCTCGGCCAGGTAAATGGTATTTCTCGTTTATGTGTTGACATGGAAGTCAGATTCGTTGTAATTTCTGCCGTAGGTGGCAACTACTTCGTATGAATTGACAGCTCCTAATTTTCTATTACTCGGATAATCACATAAATACATGTTCGTACATAACCATTAATTTTCATTTTTAGTAAATGAAGTTGCAAATACATTTAAAGCATATTTTGCTCTCAAATGAGGTATTGTACTGAGAGATGTACTGAGAGATGTCCTTCAGTATATAATCTAAATAGTAGCAAAGTATTGGCAATTTTTGAGTTATAAACTCTCAGTTTAAAAATTGTTCATAGCTTTTGACCAGAAAGGAAGAAAAAGTTAAATCCATCAATAAAGTTATGTAAGTTAAACAACAGGAATAGTAGTCAAACAGGAATTTTAGATTTACAATTCATGCAGTATTCACAGGTGTATATTTGCAATCCATTTATTCAAACAAGGTGGGGCAAAAATAAGTTTACAGTTTTACAGTTGTGAGTACATGAAGTACAGAGTTTATTCTTACATAATTATTTATTCATTATTATATTGTTTTCTGTATAAACAACTGTAAACCCATTTTTGCCCCACCTGTACTGGCTAAGAAAAGATTCTTCTTTTTTTGTGCCCTTGCCAGTTGCTAACTCTTATTTTTCAAATAGCATTTAGACCAGAATTAGCCTTTTCCTTACCAGTTCAGATGTTGTATGAAGTTCATTGCAGAAGCAATTGCCTGCTCTGCGATTATGTGGAGAAATGCGGGTAGATGTTTTAGTGCCCCATAAATGTTAAGTAGCAGTAAATTCACTTTCTGGTGGAAATTCATTCCATATTGAGGCAGATTTTTATATGACTGCAGTTTCTCTAATACCTTGATAGTCAAACATGAAATGGTTTACTGTTCAAATACTAAACAAATATAGTTGAACATATTCCTTTATATGCTGAAATAAGTCAATTAATAGCATTCCATTGTGCCCCTACAATGTAACAAAATTGATAAAAAGAATAATTTGAGGTTTTTTTCCCCCTCTGTAGGAGACTGGCATAAAAAGACTTCTGAAATTTTAGTGAGACATTTTAAACTCTTTTTTTTTTAGGTAAAATACATCTTTTCTGACAAAACTGGAACTCTAACGTGCAATGTAATGCAGTTTAAGAAGTGCACCATAGCTGGAGTTGCTTATGGGTAAGTTTTTTCTCTTTAAATAGAATATGAAATACAACTTAATTAGTGTTAGCAATTTGGTACATTTTGAGAGTTCTTTTAGTGGAGATTTTTTTTTTTAACCTGGAAAGCAGCTGTTTTACTTTATACATACATGTATGTGTTGTGTTTTATATTTAGGCATTGTCTTTCATTTGGAACCACCTCTACCCAATAGCATTTCAGTGTTTCGAGCTGCTCAAGGACTCTACCTGGTACAAACACCCCTCCCTCTGCATTGCCATTAAGTTAGAGTACAGCTGGCATGTGGTAGGAGCATGCAGTCTGGCCTTGGGCACTTTTCAAGTTAAAACATTATTCTTGTTTCTCTGATAACTTATCCTTTTTATTTGTTTTTTATTTTTTCTTTTATCATCTCTCCTCTTTGCAGTCACAGAACAATTTATATTTCTGATGATGGGAAAGAAGTAGGGACATGAACCTATTAAATCCAGGGAAGAATTAACGAGTATCATCAAAAATTTTTATCAGGCTGTTAATGTCTCTTAGCATGTGCTGTTGAACACTCATTTTTTCTCATATCCAGGTATGCCTACCTGAACTGTTCAAAACCCTTGTTTTCTTTTTTAAATTGAATTTTAGAGAGAGAGGAAGGGAGAAGGAGAGAGAGAAGAAAAACATTAATGGTTGCCTTCTGCATGCCCCTTCTAGGGATCAAGCCCACAACCTGGGCATGTGCTCTGACCAGGAATCAAGACAGCAACCTCTCGGGTGCGTGGAACAACACCCAACCAATTGAGCCACGCGAGCCATGGCAAAATGCCTTCTCTTTTAAATACTTTATAGACTAAAGTGAGAAATTAATTTTTACATTCCCTAAAAAGACATGATCAAAAAGTGAAACTCCCTCCTGGTTGATAGAATTGGCCTATTACCAAATTTTCCAACCTTTATCTGCAAGTGAGACTGATAATCTCAATCCATTAACCATACAAGCCAGGTGCTTGTTTTTGGGTTGTCTGGTATGCGCCCCACTCTTCCCCACTCACACTCTCTCTCCAGACACTAAGCAAAAAATAGTGTATTGAATTTTGAAAATGCCTTAGTTGAAATTATAAGTAAACTAGAGGCCTGGTGCATGAAATTCATGTACTGGAGGTGGGGGCGGGGGGTCCCTCAGCCCGGCCTAAGACCTCTCGCAGTCTGGGACCCCTCACTCCTTACTGCCCGCCTGCTCACTGCTCCTTACCGCTCAGCTTGCTGCTCCTTAGTGCTGCTGTGGAGGCGGGAGAGGCTCCTGCCACCGCCTCTGCGCTCACCAGCTGTGAGCCTGGCTTCTGGCTGAGTGGCACTCCCCCTGTGGGAGCGCACTGACCACCAGGGGGCAGCTCCTGTGTTAAGCGTTTGCCCCCTGGTGGTTAGTGTGCATCATGGCGACTGGTCATTCTGGTCATTCCACCATATGATTGCTTAGGCTTTTATTATATAGATAACCATTGGGTAAAAAAATTCTAAATCTGTATCGTTACTCCCATACATACACAGGGTCCAAAAAGAGAAGTAGATGGAAGCAGATGTCTTTGTTCTTTGGGTCAGTAGGAAATCTACACTAATAAAAGATTAAGATGCAAATTGACCATACCTTCGCAATGCCCACCAGCCAGTCAGGAGTGAGTATGCAAATTAACCCAACAAAGATGTGGGTTAATTTGCATAAACCGGTGCTGAGCAGCTGGGGGCGAGGCGGGATGCTTACGTCGTCGCTGGGCCTCTGGGCAGCATGGGAAGGCGGAAAGGCCGCTCCAGGCCAGAGCGAAAAGGCAGTGCCGGCAGCCAGGGGAAGGAAGGCCCATTCTTGCACGAATCTTCGTGCATCAGGCCTCTAGTGTGACTATAAAAGGCTTCCAACTGTTCAGCTAAAAAGACACTTGATTGAATGGTTTTTCCACATCATAAAGACAGGCTGTTAATTTGAGAAGCATGTTTATGTTTCTGGGCTTAGGTGCCATTGTGCATCTTTCCTCTTGATCTGAAGACCTGCTAATTCTCTTAGACCAAAAAGCCTTTCTTCACCCCAACCCCGAATTTACTACTGGCCTCACTGTTTGGTCAGCCGGGGAAGCAGGAGAGGTGCAGCCACCCTTTTTGACATTGTGTATGTGAGACCCACAGTAATCCTCACGAGAGAAGGAGAGACCTGTTGAGATTCTAAAGTTTGTTGTATGATACTTGCTGGTAGATTTATGGTGATGTTGTTTTTACACAAATTCTGCATCCACCCAGAAATGTGATTATTAGAATTACCTGTTTGATAATTGGCATCCCTCTTCACTTTGTCCAATTTCCAAATGAAGAAGCAAGTGTTTCAAATTAGTAATTATTGATGGTGAATTTCTCAGAGCAGAAAGCTAGAATGATCTCTAGGTACTCTTTCCTTCTGCATTTTATTAGGTTGGTTTTTTGTTTGTTTTTTTAATTCTTGGACCAAGTCCTTCAGCACTTGCAGGCAGTAGTTCTGAAGAGCAGTATTCTTCCTGTGTCTGCTGGTGATGTTGTCATTAACTGTATATGGCAGAGTGGGGTTGAGACTGGTAAATATTAAAGTAGTATTCGCATTCAGAATTATCCTCATTTAGATTAAGTTTTCAGTGAAACAAATTTCCTCTTTGGGAAAATAACCTCTCAATATCAAAATAACTCATAAGACGTGAGTTCTAGTTGGACCTTTGTTCTAATTCACTGTGACCCTGGACCATTCCTTTCAAATATTCCAAACCCTTTAAAATGAAGATGGTGAGAGCAGGTGATTTTTTTTTTTTCAGAGTATGGAGCAAGGAAAGATTTATTGCTTAAGGTTTAAGGCCTGGCTCAAGAAGATCAGAAAAGTAATTCTCAAATACATCCTGAGAAAGCTCAAAATTCAGGAGCTTTAGATATGAAGGGAGGGGAGAATGGGTGAGGTGAAGAGGTGGGTGGGGACTGTAGACAGCAAAGGCATCCAGGAAAAGTACAACATTTCTAAATCCTTCTGTTCCTCCACAGGTCTGAGTTCGGTTCTGGAGTTAGTAGAAAGCAGTTGATCTTTAAGGTTTTTTGCCTAGATATAAAATTCTAACATATTTAGAAAATTTTTATAAAAGGTGTTTCTTTGTTTGCAAATTTTAACTATATAAACAGAAATATGTTTCTTTTTCCAGTGTTGTATCATGCTTTCAAGAATACCTAAAGCCTTGTTGAGTAAGGCCAGTTGTTCAACTGCTTCCAATAATCATGTATTGGTTGTGTATGTGCTTTTAGGATCCTTAACCCTGACTGAGTTTTTAATAACATCCTCTCCTCCAAACAGCCTGATGGACAGACAGTAGGAACATCAGCATTGTAGAGAGTTGTTAATATCTGAAGGCTTTAGAGAAACCATTAACCTAAGTCCACCAAACTCCACAGGAAAAAGTAATTACTGTCAGCCACCTCTCTGTGGGAATGTCTTGGGTTATGGGAGTCCGGACGGGGAAATAACGTGCTTCCATGACCCCAATTGCCCCGCAGCAGTGTTTAACACTTGTAACACGGGGAACTATTAGGTAGGTGCACTTCCAGCTCCCACAGAAGGAAGCATGGTGTGTGTCCCTCCAGGATGTGGCAAAAAAAAGGAAAATAACATACTTGCACATACTAACACATGCCTTTGGGGCTACAGTTTCAGAGCTGGTGCTTTTTCAGCATTTTTAAGCAGTGAGGTAAAGCCTCAGCTTACCCTAGGTAGAGTCAACAGTCAGTTCTTTTGCTTTTATCTGGTTGAAGGGCAAGAGGAAGTCTCTTAATAGTATAATCTTTACCTAGTTATGTGTATTCATAGGTTTGTTAGAAGATAATATTTAACACTTAAAACAATGCTTCAAAATTTAGTCTTAATTAATTTATTCTCATTTCACGTGAACTTTGCCCCAAATTGGATTCATGATGGGCAATGACATAAAAATATTTGTACACCCTAGCGGGTTTGGCTCAGTGAGTAGAGCATCGGCCTGTGGACTGAAGGGTTCCGGGTTTGATTCCGGCCAAGGGCACATGCCTTGGCTGCAGTGTGGGGCGTGCAGGAGGCAGCCAATCAATGATTCCCTCTCATCATTGATGTTTCTTTCTCTCTCTCCCTCTCCCTTCCTCTCTGAAATCAATAAAAGTATATTTAAAAAAATAAAAATATTTGTACAATGAAATAAAAAATTTTGCCCCCATCTGGATTAAAACCAACAAATGTGTCTTCCTGTTCACGTGACTAGAGGTGAAAGCTGGGTAAACACCATGAATTTCTCTATTTGCCTTCCTCAGTGAATGCTAATCTCCTGCTAGGTATGAGGCACTGTTAGATAATGGGACTGTAAGGATCAGCAAAAGTTCACAGGGTTTCCGCCCCCTAGAGTTGATAGCCTAATTGGGGGTTAATGGCTGTTGATAAGTAATCATACAGACCAATAGAACACAGTACAAAAGTCTATGGGAGTCTGCGATTGGGGGTTGATCTAATCAGGGAGGTCAGGGACTGCTCCCTGAGAAAGTGATACTTGAGTTGAGATCTAAGACTGATTCAGTGAAGAACTTACCAGGCAGATGTAACAGCACTGACCAGACGTGCAAACAAAGGCAAAGAAATCATCAGACCGTGCAGACACATCAGCACTGCTGGAGCAGTGATCACAGGAAACTCATGCAGACAGGATCAATAGCAATGTGTGGGTGGCCTGCTGCTCATCACACTGCATAGTGCTCAGCATCTGCCAGGGCAGGGAAGAGGGCGGGGGACCCTGAGCCTTGAGTGCTGTGGTGTTTAAGCTGCCTGACTTGAGAAGCAACACAAGTATGTGAGATCAGGGGCTGCTGTGCAACACCGGTGCGACTTGACAGAACCTTGGCACAGTGTGGTTGCTTGGGTAGCACACCCCCTGCCCCTGCCTCGTACAGTCTGGAGTCCAAGCCTTGAGGTTGGTCAGAAGTGATTGCCTTAAGCACTGCAGTAGGCCATTGCCTTTTCTGGGAGTCCTGCCCACAACGGGTTAGGTTAGCTCTTCCTCTCACGCTCTACAAAAGTCCTTTGGTAGGAGAGAATGATGAGTGAGTAGAAGGGACTGCCTCCATGTGGTTGGAGTGGGTACTGCACTGAGGCAGCTCAGCGCTTTGGAGGTGGAAGAGGTGCCCTGATTGACAGGCCCGTGTAAGGGCCAGGTTGGTGAAGGGAAAGAGAGTGGGGTGGTCACTTAGGGAGTGAGAGGTCCCAGTGAAGTTAATTGTACATTTGTCAAAAGTAACAATGGTTTTACATTGGTACTGAACTCTGCATTTTTAAAAAGTCTACCTATACCTTATATATTTAATTTAAAGGAAAAATACTGAATGGACATATATACCAAAAGAAATGGGAGATAAAATCTGCTCAAGTTGCTAAGAGAGTAAATCTTAAATGTTTTTGCCACCAAAAAAAGAAATTATAATCATGTGAGGTGATGGGTATGTTAACTACGGCTATTGTGGTAATTGTTTTGCAGTATATAAATGTATCAAATAAACATATTGTACATCTTAACCTTACACTGTTATATGTCTGTTATATCTCAGTAAAAGTAGGGGGAAATGAACAATAAAAAAGAAATTTTATAAATACATCCATACATAAGAGAAAATCTGCTCTGTGATGTGTTATGGGCCACTTTTGACAGAATGTATGACTGGCCTGTTAAAGTAAAAGCTATACATCCATCACATGTTCCTAGTGCTCACCTGAGCTAATTAATGGAGGGAATTAAGTATTCATGAGCATGCTTCCTGTTTGAGATACTAAATGGTTTAATAACTGAATTATGACATAAGTAGAATTTTTGAAAAATCAGTTACTCTTAAAATGTGGTTCCATTTAATTTATATAAATGTAATTAATTTTATTTTACCTGCTTAAAGAACCATCACCTCATGAAAGTCAGATTTACTTCTAAAATATATGTGGTAAATTTTACCGGTGTGATTGTTCCTAGGTATTAGCATGTTTGTTTCATTAAAACACTTGATTCCAATTATACAGTATGTGATTGAATTTCCATTGGCTTTGTAGTTAAACCGAGAAGTTTAAATATTTCCTACTGAATACTGGATTCTGTGCATAAAATCAGTAAATCTCATGTTGAAGAGGCAAGGTAGCTATCCAGTTATAGAATAACTTTGTAAACCTGCTTATTTGCCATAAATGATCATTCTACTTACTATACTAACTGCCATTCTTTCAGAATCAGCTAAAAATTCATTTTCTTAACTTTTTGAAGATCCATCAGCCTTTCTGTGATTATTCTTCATCTCTTTCTGTCCCTCTTCTTGCTTTCTGAAGCCATGTCCCTGAGCCTGAGGATTATGGCTGCTCTCCTGATGAATGGTAAGCTACATGGACCTTTCTGTCTCACTGATTCCTTTAAAAGGCTTGCATTTTATTGTTTTGTTAGGCACATTTCACTACTTTTGAAAAAAGCATTACTGATCAGGTATGGTGACATACTGTAAAGTAGGTAGTTGTTGAAATTCATGAAATATCCTTGATTTCCTACTGAATAACCTTTAGTCACTTTATAGACATTTAGTTTAAAGCTTAGGCTCATCGAAGTTTTACATTGTGTATCGACAATAAAGTCTGTAATAACCCACCTGGGGCCTGCACTGTGAACTTGCTAAGATTTCAGTTACAGCTCCAGAAACTTGGTTTTTTAGCTCAGCATTGCCACCTTCTGCCGCTATGCACGGACTCGGCTGAGCTACAGAAAGATGCTACTGAAACGTACCCAAGCAGTGACGTTTCCTTCACATTTCTTTTCATTCATTTATTAAATCTGTTTGGGGACTAGAAAATGGACTTTTTAAAAATCAAATGGAATAAATGATGAAAGACTATGCTACCAAGGACTAGAGTCAAATGGGATGTAATTAATTTTACAGTTATTAAAGATGGCATTTTACAGGTTTAATTCAATATTCTGGGTTGGTTTTATTATTATTTTTTTCTTTAAAAATCCCTCCTCCAAAAACAATAGTAAAATTAAAAATAAAATAAAAATCCCTCTTTCATGAATTTATATTTTCATTTAGAATTGTATAACTTGATATGTTGGTATTTTTATAATTCATCATGATTTGGTGGCAAATGAAATTTCAAGAAACAGGTTCCTTTAATGCTGATAATTGTGGAAAATATTGCAGCTTTATAAGTGGTTATGTTTTTATTTTCAGGTTGTGTATGTTTTTTATGATTAAACCACATTTCCAATATGTATGGAAGTCCAAAAGCATCATTTAATATTTTTCAACTTGGATTTTATTTCAGTACAGTAGAGGTTTGGTAACGCTTTGCAGTAAACCTCATGATACCTAGGGGTTAATAACAGAGGCAGCTGTTTGGTTCATGTGATAATTGATGAGTCATCTCATTTCAGCTCATTGCTTGGAATGCCATGCATTTGAACACCTACACACAACTGAATAATTTTTAGTATTTTAAAAAATATGCCAGAGCATCTTACTGTTGGTGGATAATTCGAGTTTAACCTTTTGCACTCGGATGTCGAGTGTGACTCGACACGGTTAGCATCGGTAGCAGGAATCGAGAAAAAAGCATGCGAGTGCAAAGGGTTAATGGTGTAGATATTCCATTTTACTTAATATTTTGATAATATAGTTAAAATATTGAGTATATTTTTTATGTGTTGCTTTTCTGTAACATCAAATAATTCTGTTAGGCCCTGGCATATCATACCAATATGCCAAGGTTACAGGTTGAATCTCCCATCAGGGCACAGACAAGAAGCAACCACTAAATATATAAATAAGTGGAACAACACATCCATGTTCCTCTTCCTCCCTTCCTCTCTCTCTCAAATCAATAAATAAAAATTTTAAAAATCATTCTATTAATTTAATTTTTATTGTTAATCCTCAGCCAAGGATATTTTTGCTGTTGCTTTTCAGAGAGAAGGGAGGCCGGGAGGGGCAGAGAGAGAGAGAAACATCGATGTGAGAGAGACACATGAATTGGTTGCCTCCCGAAAGCGCCTGACCAGCGGGGCAGGGAGCAAACCTTCAACCCAGGCAGGAAGAGATTTCGTGCAGCATGTTCAAGGGCACCAGTGAGATCAGGAAATTGAACCCGAGACCCTTTGGTGTTCAGACCGATGCTCTCACCACTGAGACCACCGGCCAGGGCCGTTCTATTCATTTTAAACAACGCTCATTAATATGGAATTAGGGCACAGTTCTCTAAGATAACTCATTTATTCGTAAAAGAAGGAATTTGCCTTTACCATATTTTTATTAAGAGTGAATGGAAATGTTAAAGATTGTTGTTTGTTTACTCATGTCATTTGAAATATCCTATTTTTGATAGAGATTGTGTCATAACTTTTATCGCTGTTGGAAAGAGAGGATGTTATTTTATCTAATTTAAAAGGTTCTTTTTGTAGAACATCCTTTTGGAAAGTTTGATACTTGATATTCTAAGCTAGGTAGCTCCAAATAAAAATGTCAGCTTTTTCATAAATTGTACATTTCCACTTGCAGTTACATATATTCGTAATATTTTTTAAAATAAACACTTAGGGATGACTTTTGCCACTTTTATAATAAAACTAGAGGCCCGATGCATGAAATTCATGCAAGAGTAAGCCTTCCTTCCCCCAGCTGCTGGCATCTGCTTCCCTCCAGCACCTAGAACCTGGGCTTCCCGCCAGCCACCGGCAGGCACCTGGGACCCAGGGTTCCCTTGCAGCCCCGGCTTCGTCTGGAAGGTCGTCCGGAAGGACGTCCGGTCTAATTAGCATGTTATGCTTTTATTATTATAGATAAGCTTTATTTTAAATATATGCTTGGGTTTCCCATCTATCAAAGATGATGTGGGCCTGCAAAGATGAAGGAACAGGTACTTCATGAGCTTATGTTGTGTCTCAGTCCTGTGCAGGGTAGGGTCAAGGAGGCAGACTGAATTCTGACCACCCAAATTCACATCCTGACCCTATTGGAGCCCTTGCACAAGTTGCACAATGTATCTTCCTTCCTGTCCTCACCTGGTAGAATGTGGACTTCATAGGGAGGTTGTAAGGATTAAGTGAGTTCTGTTTTTAAGGGGAGTAGAAGTGTCTTTGGACGTGGTGAGCTCACAGAGAATGTTAGCTCTGGTGTCTCTCATTTAACCTGACATATTTGAGGAGCTGTGATTGACATGACTATTCTGAAGCTGGTGAAATTTAGGCAAAGAAGCCCCACAGTATACAACCAGCAAACGTGGGAGCCTGGTTACAAAGTGGGAGCTGCTCACATTACACCCTATAGACTGTAAACAACTTCGGAAGAGAACTGCTTTTAGAACACAAGAGGTCTTTGCTATTTGTCATGCTACCTTTTCTTTGTTTCTTGTTTTGTTAAGGTAAGAACGGGTGAAATTAAACTGCAGAAAAGTTAGTTTGGGGGCAACAGTTTTGCACATGCATAAAGCTGGCATTCCCCCAACCTCATCCGATTGGTTTGATGTTGCCAGTGACACCAATATCAAAAGTGTGATCCTGGTTGAATCCTGCGCTCCACATCTTTAAGTGGCTGGTCTGCAGGGGAAAGCCAGAGTGTGATGACTGCATAAATCCAGAATCTGAAAGTTCATTCCTATCTGTCAGCAGCTTCACTTTTCGATGTGAAGTTCATTGAATTCCATGTATAAAACCTGTGGTCTGTCTGCATTTTACTGCCCTACTGTATTTACCACAAAAATGTCAAGTTAAAAAAAAAAACACACCACATAATATTTAACATTTAAATATGTGTAGATTATTTTCCATTTAGTTGAATTTACAGGCAAACCTAGAATGTAGTAACCCTTTCATTAAAGATAATTGGAATATGGCTGAAGCTCTACTTGCTTAAATATATTAATATAAATAGTTTAGAGAGAGAAAATCATTGCCTAGCCACTAGCCACTTCAAAATTAGTGTGGTTTTATTGTTATTGCCAACTATCATAAGCTGTCATATAACCTTTCGGATTAATTCTTTCTATTAAAAAAATCTACCATTGGAGGGAAAAATAATCTGCTTATTGTCAACATTCATGTAGCCCTAAGATATGGCTATTTTCCAAAACTACATATTTCCATACCCATTTTTTATAGTGCTTATTGTGGAGAAATTCAAGCGTAGACAAAAGTACTCATCTACTCACTTCAATAATAAGCACTCACTACCAATTTCAATTAATGTATATCTTTCCCTCTCTATTATTTTGAAGTAAATTTCAGATAACATTTATTTCTTCTTAACTATTTAATATAGCTCCATATTATTCTTTCTGGTAAGTTTTTTACGTTAATGCTAGTGAGGGTAATTCTCCAGAAAAATTACCTTAAAGTGTTCTGTGCTTAGTCATTTCACTGTGATTTTTGGTATTATCATAATATCATTGGATAGTGTCTGGTCTCCTTTATTTTCTCATTTCATTCTGTATATAATTATGTATGGGATGAGTGGTGTTTCTTTATTCTGCTAGGCTCACTGGAACATTCTCCCGGGTGTGACTGCATCATAATGAGATATAATGCAACCAAGTTAGTGTTAGTCTTCAATTTGACAGGTACTTTATGTATTCCAGTGAGGCGGCTGTTTCAGAGGATGTCTTGGAGCTCCTCTTTTGTAATTGCCTTGGGAAATACTACGAGTCACATGGAAAAGCAGGCCTCATTACTTTGGTTAAAACCAATGGCCAACAAAAATATTATTGAATTCGATTGCTTGCTTATAGTCTTGACCTTTACTGGACCTAACTCTGAATAACAAATTTATTTCTAAAAATTAAGCCTTCTTTTAAGGAATTTTGATTTGGAACCAATAGCACCATTCAAAAGCAGGAGGTACACTTCCATTTAATAAAATGCTTTACAATCACACTGCCTTTCGTCTTCCTGTGTGTGCCTGTGTGTAATATGTGCAGGTGGATAATGTACACATTTAGTTTACATGTGGGGTGTGTGTATATTTCAGGTGGCTGACATAGATTTTGTTCTTTTTTTAATTTAAATTTGATTTATGTTTTAAGTTCATAATGCTTTAACATGTTACAGATTCTAAGGGTATGAAGAGGGAGAGGTTTTCCTCCCTTCCCTGTCTTGGAGCCCTCCATTTCCACTCCTGAAGGAGCCAATGGAACCAGTTTTAGCTGTATTCTTCCAGATCTGTACAAACATGTATTTTTTCTCATATTTTGATAGAGAGTGAGGATACTGCACAGTTTTGTACCAGCTTTCTTTTGACTCTGCATTCTTGAGATTTGTCCATATTCCATGAATAGCTACCCATTTTTTGTAAAGTATTCTATTATGTGGATGTACCAAGTTTTTTAAAGCAACATCCCTGATGGAACTTGGGTTTTTTTCTAACCCTTTGCTATTAAAAATGTGCTGCAAAAAATGAATACATACATTTTGTTCTACGAAGATCATTGGTATAAATTCCTAGAACTGGAATGACCAGATCAAAGGATACATGCATTTTAAATATTGATAGAAATTGCCCATTTGCCTTGTGGAAATTGAACCAATTTTCATCATCAATGAGACATGATTTAACTTTTTCCATAATCACAAAGGCACAGGGTTGTCAAACTTTTATTTCTGTCAAATATATTTCATTTCTCTCAATATATTTAAAGGCTAAACTTAAAAAATACTTAAATCCAATTATATTTCCTTCTGTATGAATTGTGTTTATATCCTTTGCTCGTTGTTCCATTGTATTGTTGATCTTTTTCTTATTGATTTCTGAGTTCTTTCAGTTTTATGAAAATTAGCCTTCCATATATGAGTTGGAAAGAATTTTTCCCAGTTTGTCATTTTTGGCTTTGACTTTGCAGTAGTTTTTGCTCTGCAGAAATGGTTTAGCTTTATGCAGTCAGATTTATCTGTTTTGTTTTCTGAACTATATATGATAGATACTTGGGCATTTCCTACTTTTTATTTTTTTAAATTGCCCCATTCTTTGGTACTTTTATTAGATTGTTCATCCATCTGAAGTTTATTTTAGTCTAAGGTGAAAAGTGTAGGTCCAACTCTTTTTTTTTCCTGATGACTTTCTTGTCAACATGAATTTTTAAATGTCATAATCCATGCTGTCAGATATGAAAATAGCTAGTACCAATTAAGCCATACGCATTCTGAGTTTTCTGTTAACTTTTATTGCTCTGAGAACTCTCCATTTTTTATCATCAGGAAATAATTATTTACAAGGTATCATGGCTTTTAAATCAGGCTGCAAGAAGCTGCCAGTTATGTGATGTTGTGGGCTACCTGCTCATGATGTCTTACCTTAGTGTTCCTCTCCCTCTATTATTGCTTCTTGCAAAACACCATTATTTCTTTGTCTCCTGGTGAGAAAAGTGCCACTTGAAAATTTCTATGGAAAAATTTAACAAAACGTTGATATTGACTTGCATTTTTATTTGTGAGCAGTTTGCAAATCCACATAGTTTTGTCAATTTACTGTTTAAAGTATTCTTTGTATTTAGTATGCAGTTGGTTATTATTTTGAAGTGACATGCACTTCTTAGTTTTATCTGTTTACATTTACTAAAAGTGAATGTTTGGTAAGATTTTGGAGAGGGGTGGTGAGAACGCCATGGCTGAATTACCCACCCAGGCCATGCGATTAGCAGATGAGGTGTTTATGGTTTATGGTCTTGGCAAGGAAGCCACTTTCTGGAAGAGTTCTTACGGAGCATTATCCATGGTGAAGCCTTCATTGGTGAATGGAAGATGTGATGTGTCCATGCAGATATTTCAATTGCATATCTGGTGTTATTTGCTGTAAATACATTTGAAAGTTATATCAGTTATGGTGGCTGTGATTTATAAGATGAATTACTAGTGAGATTAACCAGTTAATTGCCACGCGTCCAAAACGGAAACCATCCCCACATGCCATAGACGCTTACGGCGTACAAAGGGTTAATAAGACATATCTTCAGATTTACAAAGGCTTTCAGTCTGGAATTCTTTGAAAACAAAGTAGACCTCCATATGCAAGATGTTACTGTGATTGTTCCTTGACAATTCAATTTATCTAACAAATAAGTAGGAAAGTATAACTAAGAACAATTAATGGTTTAATAGTAGGAAGATTTTATGGAACCCCAAATAATAAACTATTTTTAAGAACTGAGAGTATTTGGAGTAGAATATGTGCTATTTTTTCTGTTTGCCTGTTAATAAGTCATTTAAAAGTCCTTGTATTTTTCTCTCCATCTTTAAAACTAGAGGAGGAGGAATAATAATAATAATAATAATAATAATAATAATAATGTGTTTATTCTGCTTTCCAGGGATGTTTTGAGAATTCTAAACTACTACATGTTAATAAAGATGTATTATAATTTTGAGAGTTAATAGACCATATACTACATATAAATAAAGATGCATCTTATTATAAATGTTCTAACTTCCTCCTTTGGTTTTGGGAAAAATATGTTTCATTGAGGGTATTGTGTATGTTCAATTATTTAAATTCTGTTTTCTTCAGTGATTTTTCCTTTTAAACTGTTGGTTTTTAAATTATGAAACTCTTGCTATTTGGCACATTGACATTGATAATGCTCTTTGAAACCTATAAAGATTGTGATTAAAAAACTTTCAGGTTTACAGTCATTTAATATTGAACATGTCTTTTCCTCAGTGAACTAATTCTGAGATTTTCTTCAGTGTACAAAAGCTTAGATCTATAGGTTTTCACTGAACATTGCAAAGTATCCCCTTTGGGTTTGACATTCCCAACTAAATGGTCCTTGTTCTTTTGAATTTCAACAGTTTTATATTAAATTTCATTGCCAAGATTCATAATAGCTAGATTACAGAGGCCATTCCGACTCCATTTGTTTCTTCTGAAGTGCATAATGTGTGTGCTGACCTAAAGATAGCCAAGCACAAAAGAATCCCATACACCTTTATGATTTTTCTCCTCAATATACAGAACACATGTGATATGTATGTAAGCATATCAGATATTTGTTAGTGATGATAAAATATGTAGTTTATTCATATTTTTTATATTTCATATGATAATCATGTAGTGTTAATTACTACAAATAAAGATTTCTCATAAGCTACGGTAAAAGTATTCATCAGTATTGTTTTTAATAATAACTTTATCTCAGAATTCTTAAAACTTGAAAAATTATAGAAGTAGAAGAAATTCAATTCCTGGTATTTTAGCAGTTTTGCTACATTTTTTTTAATTAAATTTTTAAAACTTCATTGGCTACAATATAATTTCACTCCAGGAAAATGAACTATAAAATACTATTTTCATTATGCTATGAAAGTCTGTCATATTTCACTATGCTTGAATATATTTTCTGATTTATTCATGAAATTTGTGATGCTGTATTCATTAATGCACTCTATATTATATTTATTAGGGGTTTGCAGGCATAGTGATTTATTTAAAAAGTTACAAACAGATCAGTGAGCTGCTATAAATAAACCAGGTTTGCTCCTTTTTTTTCCCCTGTAGGCAGAGCTCACAGTTTGGAGACGAAAAAACATTTAATGATTCATCATTGCTGGAAAATCTCCAAAATAATCATGTAAGTGACATAAAATCATTATATTCTAATTAGTGAGTGAAAACTAATGAACATTTCTCTGAATTTTCTTCCCTGCTTATGTGGGGTTTTTTTAGTCTTGTGATTATTTTTAATAAATTTTGAAATCTGTTGCTAATTTTTTTAACTTGGCCAACATGGTTATTAGATACTTAGTTTTACTATTATCATTATCAATATTCTATCTTGTAACAATGTCTTACGTTAAATAACATTAGCACCCTCTTTGTTTGAAAGAACTCACTATTAACAATTTCAAAATATCTGTAGTAATGAATTACCTGCTCAAAATGATAGGCCAGTGCCAACTATATACACTAAGAACTATGGACATCTTTATGAACTCATTGACACTTACTAAAACTTCATCAGATTAGGTGGTAGGGTTTCCTGGCCTTTAAACCCCAGAGCTTTTTCTCACCATTGCTTCAGTAGGTGCACAACATGCTCCCTCTGAAGTACGGGTGAACCTACCACCTGTGCCTCTGGATGGAGCTCTTGTCATGTGTTTGTATGGCTATTCTTGTATCCTTTTTTCTTAAGAGACCCTACAACAGAATATTAGCTTCAGGATCTACAAAACCTACACCTAGACCTCCTCTTCCCTCTTGTGCCCTCAGTTCAGTAACTTACACCAGCACCTGTCTTCATTTTCTTTCTAGGAACTTTAGGGTTGCTTTTGATACTTCCTTGTCCCTCCATCTCCAATCAATGGAGTCACCGAGTCCTTGTCAATACTGACTTCTAGAATACGTCTCACATGTCGTCTTTATTCTCTCGTTCACTGCCTGAGTCCAGACGACCAGCATCCCCTGTGTGAATTACTGGAACGCCTCCTAACCATTCTCCTTGGTTTCCTTTTCACTTCCTTCCAATTTTTGTTGCACAAGACAACTGCAGTGATGCAAGTGGAAATCAAGGCCCACTGCTTCCCTGTTCAAAACCATTGTCTGGTTTCCCTCTTAACTACAAAGTTACATGATCTGGGCCTGCCTGTCACCAGCCTCACTCGGAGCCGCTCTTCCCTTCTTTTTCCCCAGGCCACGCTAGTTTTCCTTTATGTTCTCAAGCACACTTCATTATTTCCTTCTTTAGGATCTTTCAGTCATACTAGGTTCCTGTTGGATGGAAAAATCTCTGCTCAGTTTCTCATGAGGCTAAAACCTCACCGGCTTAAATATTGCATTATCTTCAGAACAACCACAAACTCACCCAAATCACATTACGTGTGTTTGCACATTCTCTTCTTTATAGCCCCTTTCACTCTATAAGTAGATTATACGTGTATGTTTATCTGTGTTCTCTTTTCCCCACAAGTCGAAGCTTCCCATGGCAGGGACCATGTCTCTTTTGTCTAGTGTAGCCTGAACTCAGTTTTTTCAAATAATATTTGACTTAGTTTTTCAATCACTTCACTTCTTTTTTGTTTTATTTTTTTAATATGTTTTAATTGATTTCAGAGAGAGAGGAAAGGTGAGGGTGAGAGAGATAGAAACATCAATGAGAGAAAAACATCAATGGGCTGCCTCCTGCACGCCCCCTACTGGGGACCCAGCCCACAACAGAGTATGTGCCCTGACAAGGAATCAAACCAGTGACCTCTTGGTGCATGGGTCAATGATCAACCACTGAGCAATACTGGCCAGCCTGTTTTATTTTTTGTCCAACAGCATAGAGAGATTTTTTTTTATTAATTTGAATGACATTTTTCTTCGTTAAGAGCCAGGCAGGCAGATGTTTAATGTGAGATCTGGCTGCTTTTCTCCTATAAACTAAGCTCCTTGCAGAAAGGATTCGCTTTCATGTCTTCCTCAGGTCACACGAGTCCATCATACATGGAAACTGCTCAATCATTTCTTTATTTGGTAAAAACTGTCAGTTAAGGTTGCCAGTTTTGGAGAGGGAGGACAAGGCATTACAGAGGAATCCCCTGCCATCATCACCCCAAACCAAAATAGTGAGCCACAGTAAGATGAGATGCCTAAAATTTAAATCTTCTCAGGGTCTGGCCAGTGTGGCTCAGTGGTTGAGCACCGACCTATGAACCAAGAGGTCTCTGGTTCGATTCCCAGTCAGGGCACATGCCCAGATTGTGAAATCCATCCCCAGTGTGGGATGTGCAGGAGGCAGCCGATCGATGATGTTTCTCTCTCATCAGTGTTTCTATCTCTCTCCCCCTCTCCCTTCCTCTCTCTGTAAAAGAAAAAAGTAAAAAGAAAATAAATTAAATCTGGTCAGGAATTAGAACTAGATAAAGAACATTTTAGAATTTCTCCTCTGTCTTCTAAGCCCAGTATTTGACCATATCCACTTTTTTCACTGTTCTCTTTCTATTTGACAACACAGAGTTGTCTTGTATAAATGTTTAAAAATGAATGAGTACAAGAATGTATGATTTCAGTTAAAAAATATTTTTTCTTCATAATAATATTGTCTTTTTAGTTAGCTATAACCTCATACCTTCAATATTTAATAGCTACACTCTAAATAGATGGGCATGAAGGAAAATTGCTATCATGAGTGTCAGAATATTTAAGTGAGAAGGTCTAATGTAGGTTATTTCTTACAGCCAACCGCACCTGTAATCTGTGAATTTCTCACCATGATGGCAGTCTGTCACACAGCAGTACCAGAGCGAGAAGGCGACAAGCTTATTTACCAAGCAGCATCTCCAGGTACAAATTACGCAATTGTGATGTATTTTTTTTCCAGTGGAAAATTTTTCTTGAGATTGTCAAGAAAAAAATCAATTTAATTTGAAAAATTAAAATAACCAACTGATGTTTCTTTAGATAAAAATAATAATTTACTAATTAGACAAACCTTGGCTCTTGGAATTAAATATATCTATATGTTAAAATATAAAACTTTGTTTATACAATTTTGGTAGGTGACATATATAGAAATTTGAATAACAAAATTCAAACAACGAAAGTATTTTTTTATATGCACATGGTAAATTCTCCCTTCTTTCCAAAAAAACTTAGTCAAAAACTGTTTTTGCACATAAGCAGACAGAAAAGGAAGATCTGTTTACCTAAATACTGTGCATTTTAGAACACCAGTTTTGCTTCCCTCTTTGGGGAATGATAATCAATAATAAATTGTTGTGAATTTATTTGGATGAGGATGATTTATACATTTGAAGGGATTCCATAAAATAATATATTAGCACAGTTAATTTTTTAGCTTAATTTTAGACCTATTTTCAATGTAAATTTGGGTAAGTAGTCAATCCAATTATTATAAGGTTTTAGGAAAGAAGGAACACACTTTGGAGAACTTTGTTAAAAGTATTTTAAACTGTATTCTAAACCAGTAGCTATAACCTAGTAAACTGTACCAAATTCCTTCTAAGTATAAGAAATGTTACATCTCACATTGTTGGGATAGAAACTATATGAACATTCTCTTATCCCACACCCTACCCTCAGCAACAAGAAGTTTTAAAGTAGCATGGTGATGACAGTAACTACTAGTAATATATGAAAAAATCAAGCATCCGTTCCTTTATATCCATTTAAGTCAAATTCTCAATTACTAGTGTTAGTTTTTCTACAATTTTTTAGGAGGAAAAGCATAAAATGTAAGAAGGCAGTTTTGTGTCATTCATTTTGAGAAAGGTTTTCCTAGAAAATATGCTGGACCAAGAAGCACATGTACATTTTCATTCTTGTTTACAAATAAGACTGAGTCTTAATGTTCAGAAACAGGACTCTGGGTCTATACTTACCTCAGATTATTATATTCATTCCTTTGGCATTGTTATATAACGATAACAATAAATGGATAAAATAAATGGATAAAATAAATGGATTGCATAACAGGAGCCAGAATAAGAAGAATATTAATGCTTTAAAAATTAAACAGCACCCAGCCGAGGTGGCTCGGTGGTTGAGCGTTGACCTATGAACCAGGAGGTCACAGTTCGATTCCCAGTCAGGGCACATGCCTACATTATAGACTCAATCCCCAGTGTGGGGCTGCAGGAGGCAGCCGATCAGTGATTCCCTCTCATCATTGATGTTTCTATCTCTCTCCCCATCTCTTTTCCTCTCTGAAATCAACAAAACATTTTTTTTAATTAAACAGCAAATTATATTATAAGTGATATATTTCTCTTGTATTGGGAATAATTTTTATATCACCATGTATTTGCTTTCACCTATTTTCCCAAAACAGATGAGGGAGCTCTGGTCAGAGCAGCCAAGCAATTGAATTTTGTTTTCACTGGAAGAACACCTGACTCAGTGATTATAGATTCAGTAAGTTATTTATTTTTAAGTCTTTTTTTTCATCAAAGTAAACATATGTATAGCTTTAAAGATAAAATAATACCAAAAGGCTTGTTTTAAAATAGAGGTTCCCTACTCTAGAGGCAACCACCTTCTGTTACTTTATCTCTTTCTTCAGGCATTTATACATCTCATATTTTCAACAAGTATATGTGATTAATGATACATGGTTTCTTCATTATACATGCCTATTGACTTTCTATTTTATTATGTTAAATGAGGATTTAGCTCTTCTGACTCACCATCTCTTCCCAATCTACACTAATAAAAGAGAAATATGCAAATTGACCGTACATCTGCAATGCCCACCAGCCCATCAGGGATGAATATGCAAATTAACCCAACAAAGATGGTGGGTTAATTTGCATATGCAGGCATGGAGCAAAGACTGAAGACGACTAAAGACTGAAGAGGCTTGGCTTCTTCGCTGCAGCCGCAGCGAAGGCCTGGGTCCCGGGTGCCGGAGGAAAACCGGTGCTGGCAGCCAAGGGAAGGAAGGCCTATTGCATGAATCTTCGTGCAACGGGCCTCTAGTATTATTATAATTGTATTACAATTTTTGGTTAAACAAGCATTCAGACCCAGTTTATTAAATGGCCAAAAGACTTAAACATTTCTCAAAAGAAGACGTGTCAATGGCCCATGAAAAAACATTGTTAGTCATTAGAGAAATGCAAATTAAAATTACAATGAGATACGACTACATACCACCAAAAGGGCTAAAATGAAAACCATTGCACCAAACGTTAATGAGAATATAGAGGAAGTGGAGCACCCAGATATTGCTAGTAGACTCACAACATGATGCAATTCCTTTGGAAAGCCTTTTAGAGTTTTCCAATACAAGTAAACTTGCACCTGACCCAGAACTTGTTTTCATGGTTACCCAGGAAAAATGAAAGCTTATGTCCACAAGACAGTGTCTAATGGAATGTTCTTAGCAGCTTCATTCATGGTAGCCCAATACTGGAAACAAACCAAATGTCCATCAGTAGGACAATGGATAAACAGATTGTGATATACTCATACAATAGGATATCTAAACAGTAAAAAGGAATGAATTATTGATTCATCAATAGCATGGATAAATCTCAAAATTATTACGTTGAGAAAAAAATCAGGCACAAAGGAGTGCTTAGTCTTTAGTTTCATTTATATGCAGCTCAAAATCAAGCAAAAGTGATTTGTGGTGATAGAATTCAGAACAGTGGTTGCCTCGGAGTCGGGGAGGAGATTGTTTGGAAAAGGGCACAAAGGAATTTATGGGGTGATGAGAATATTCAGTATCTTGTTTGAGGAGGTGATTATACCAAGTATGCCTTTGTCAAACTATATGAATTTCATTGAACTATACATTTAAGGAATATGTACTTTATGTATATAAATTATATCATTATAAATCATTATTTAGTGTTTATATTATTATGCCTGTAGCAATATCATAGCTGAACATTGCTATATTCAGTATTTTCTTGTTTTAATTTTGTTTTCTGGCTTAAAATTATTTCCTGAAAATATGTTTCCTTTTATTTCCTAAAGATGAATGAGTACATTTTTCAATTGCTAATTTTCCTTTCTCCCTATTGCTGATTGTCTCTATACCTTCTTAGCACACCTTTATCAGATAACCTGCCAGTTAGCTAACCTGTTCTTGAGACATCCTTCTTGAAGTCCTCCATTCTCCTTGGTCTGGGCCAGTTTAGTCCTAAAGCTGCTTCTATGGCAGTTGACATTCCTTTAGATTTTTCTCCTGTTTAGGACTTTTCCTATATCTCAACTCTTCTTTCTCAGTGAACTCCCTTGTTTTGAGGGAGCACATGATCTGTGAGTTTCATCAGTTTAAAAAGTTGTCACAGAAGCAGAGGACACAGTAGTGATAGCCCTCAGCAAGCCCAGCTCCTGACTGCAGGGCTCTCAGATGCCCTGGCTGACAGTCTTACTCACAGTTGTCACCCTGGAGCCACTGTCCTATATTCCCTTAATTTACCGTTAGTCTGTGCTAGACTTTCTATTTCCTAAAGCCCACATCTCCCTTGTTCTTGGTTTACTCTTTCGTTTTTGTGGAACACATTCTTTAGTGGCTTCTTGAGAAACGATACAAGGGGAATGATTTATTTGTTTTTTTCGTTCTTTCGAGTCTAAACGTTTTTTATAATACCATTATGCTTAATAGTTGATAGTCTGCCTGCAAGTAGAATTTCAGGATGGAAATCATTTTCCTTAAGAATTTTGATTGCTTCACGGTCTTCTGGCATCCAGCACACCTAGTGGAGAAATCAGAACCCATCGTGATTCCACATATTTTGTGACTTGCCCTGCCCCCTCCCCCCCACCCCCCACCCCGAAGATTGTAGGATCTTCTTTGTCCTAAGAGTTCTGAAATTGTACGATCCTGTGCCTTAGTGGGAATATTTTAACCCATTTTACTGAGCACTGGGTGGACCCTTTTCCATTTGTAAATTGATATGCCATCCCTCTGTTCTGGGAAATTTTCTTGAATGATTCCATTTTCCTTCCTTCTTTTTGCTCTGCTCTCTCTTTAGAATTCTTGAACTAATCTTTTAACTTCTTTTCAGGTCTTTGCCTTTTTGTCCTACTTCTTGGAAGTTTTCCTCAACTTTGTCTTCTTGCCCTTCTATTGATTTGTTTTTTTTATTTTCCCTGTCATGTTTTTGATTTCCAAAAACTTTTTTTTGCCCTGTCAGTATTTCTTTTTTAATAGTATGCTGTTTTTGTTTCATGCATGTCATACTTACGTTATTTCTCTGAGAGGAATAATGATAGTTCTTTGAAGTTTTTATTTTAAAAGAAATTCACAAAAAGAATAGACATAAAAAAATAAATTTACATGCATAACAATTTAATTAAATAATAGTTTTTACCAGAGTGTAAATGCTCAAACTGCCACTGCAGTTGTTTTTGGCTGTGATAATTGTTTTGGAGAAAGCATGCTTCACCAATACCTAAACATTGACTTTCAAATATACTTTTCCAAAATTTCTCATTTTCTACCTAGGAGAAATGACCAGCATTTAATTACAGCATCCCTTCTATATAGTATATGGTAGACTATCCCAGCTCTTTGACCAGAACTGCAATATGTAGAACAGTAAGGCCAATCTCCTCCTATACCACCGAAGAGTAGCATACAGAGTATACATGTTAATCACAACAAGATAAGAATTGTTACAAGCAAGCTTACTATTTCAAACAAGATAAGAATTGTTACAAGCAAGCTTACTATTGTCTTCATGGGTCCATTAAAAAGCATATACTGGCCATAGCTGGTTTGACTCAGTGGATAGAGCCTCTGCCCACAGACTGAAGATCCCAGGTTCAATTCTGGTCAAGGGCACATACCTTGGTTTCAGGTTTAGCCTTGATCAGGGGCATGCGGGAGGCAACTAATCGATGTGTCTCTCTCACATCGATGTTTCTCTCTACCTCTCACCATCCCTTTCACGCTCTCTAAAAAAAAAAAAAAAAATCAATGGAAAAATGTTCTCAGGTGAGGATTAACAACAACAGTCATCATCATCATCATCATCATCATCATCATCACCACCTATCTAATAATAGACAAACATGCAAATTGACCATACCTCTGACACACCCACAAGTCACGCCCACAAGTCACGCCCACCATCCAATCAGAGCGAGTATGCAAATTAACCCAAACCAAGATGGCTACAGCCACAGAGAGCAAGGTTTCCTAGGTAACAGAGGAAGCCAAGCTTTCTGCCAGCCGTGGCAGGCCTAAGCCTCCACTCAAACTACAAAGTTTCAATTATAGAAGGTAAACAAATTCAAAAAAATGGCAGCAGAATGGAGCTTGAGAGAGCAGGCCAGGGTTGCCGCTGTCAACAGGGGAAGCAAAGCTTTCCACACACCCTGGCCGGGCCCACCTGCTTAAGGCAACAAAGTTTCAATTATAACCCCAACACAAATGGCTGCGGGCCTCGGAGGGAGCCCAGGCTTGGCTCTGCTCCAAGCTACACAGTTTTAATTGTAGAAGGAAAATAAATTCCAGATACCAGGGCCTCCGCTTGCATTGCCAGCGGGCGTGGCCCGCCTGCAAACCACCACAGGCCCCTCGCTCAGGCCGCCCCACGCCCCAAGGGAACCCCACCCTGATCAGGGACACCCTTCAGGGCAAACCAGCTGGCCCCCACCCCTGTACCAGGCCTCTATCCTATCTAATAAAAGAGTAATGTGCAGATTGATCATCACTGCAACACACAATATAGCTGCCCCCATGTGGTCAAAGATCCTGCCCCCATGTGGACACAAGATGGCCACCACAAGATGGCCAGCAGGAGAGGGCAGTTGGGAGGCACCCGGCCTGCAAGGGAGGGCAGTTGAGAAGGACCAGGCCTGCAAGGGAGGGCAGTTGGAGGTGATCAACCCTGCAGGAGAGGGCAGTTAGGGGTGACCAGGCCGGCAGAGGAGGGAAGTTGGGGGCAAACAGGCTGGTAGCAGAGTGGTTAGGGGGTGATCAGGCTGGCAGGCAGAAGCGGTTAGGGGCAATCAGGAAGGCAGGCAGGCAAGCAGTTGGGAGCCAGCAGTCCTGGATTGTGAGAGGGATGTCCGACTGCCCAGGGATCGGGCCTAAATGGGCAGTCGGACATCCCTTGAGGGGTCCCAGATTGGAGAGGGTACAGGCTGGGCTGAGGGACAATCCCCCTCCATGCACGAATTTCGTGCACCGGGCCTCTAGTCTATAGATATAAAAGCCTAAGCAACCGTTATGACAGAACGACCAGAACAACCAGTCATTATGATGTGCACTGACCACCAGGGAGCAGACGCAGGAGCTGCCCTCAGTCTGCAGGCCCTGATCATCGATGGAGCCTGCCAGCTAACCTCCTGGTCCTTCCTCCCAGCCGCCAGGCCCCATGCTGGGATAGGGAACCAGGGGTGGGTGTCAGCGGACACAGGTGGCAAGGGAAGGAGGAGGCGGGAAGGTGGGGAACCTGATTGGCCCTGATCACTAGCCAAGCCTAGGGACCCCACCCTTGCACGAATTTCGTGCACCAAGCCTCTAGTAATAATAAGATGAAAAAGAAGAAGGAGAAGGAGAAGAAGCAGCATAAGCATATACTGCCTAAGGCAGCAATACTTTTAAGGGTATAAAGTACTGCAACAAGTTTCATGCCATCTGGAAGCCACCGCAGTATAATTCCAATGACGGGACAGAACGTGCCACCTGTGAAGCATATGTCAAGCCACTTCAGTCTGGTGTTGAAACCAAGTGACCAGGCATCAGGGCCTGCTCACAGCCCCTCCCCCGCTGCACCCCCAGCCCTTGCCCATCAGGAAACCCAGAACCTGGCGCTCCATGGGCCGACATCCAGTGTTGTGTTTGAACTCCCGTTCCTCCAAATTGCCTTTGCCTGTGTGTTTTGGGTATCTATGTTCCATGTTAACAGCTTTCTGTAGCTATCTGTGAATCTTTGGATCCTCGTGGTTAATAATGAGGAACATGAAAGCTGATGTGGCAGTTCTGAGCATAAGAGAGTCTGTCAACAATGAGCCTCATGGTACGGTGGTCTCATAGGGTTAGTTTGGGGAATTGTGATATCTGTACCTCTAGGACTTACTTTGGGTTTGTTGGATTCTCCAGAGAGTCGCCTTCCAATTTCTACCTGGAAAGGTCTGGCTGCACATTGTAGGGAGCTGAGTGGGTTGGGGCATTAAGGCCCAGCATCCAGCATCAGGGTAACAATGCCGTGTCTTCAACTGTGCCCGTCAACTTCTAGACGAAAGACCGACCCTCTTTCACCCCGGTCTTCTGCCGGTGCAGGAAGGGCCAGTGTTTGGGCTGCTTTTCAAGTAGCTCCTACCCAGTTCTCCCTATTGTAGACCCCTCCTTTTACCTGCTAGTCCTAGAGTGTCTGGCATTGCACTTCCGTAGACTTTGGAGGAGGATGTGGTACAAATCAGGTTGGTTCCCAGCTTTTCAGTGGCTACTGTGGCATTTGACCTTTCTGTTTCTGCTAAGTAAGATACCACTCATTGAGCTCTTTTCAAATTTTTGGTGCTATTGTCTTTTTTTTTCTCCTGCCATTAGAAGTGTCTTTCTTTTTAAGTGTTTACTGTCCTTTTAGTGGGGCTTTGGGAAGGATGGAAATTAAGTGTGAATGTTCAGGCTAGAGTATCGTCCCAATGCCAAGGTTGCAGGTTCAATCCCTGGTCAGGGCACATACAAGAACCAACCAATGAATACATAAATAAGTGGGACAACAACTTACTATTTCTTTCTCTCTCTCTCTCTCTCTCTCTCTCTCTCTCTCTCTCTCTCTCAAATTCTATCAATAAGTAAAAAGATGGGAATGTTCAACCTTCCATCTTAACCTGTAAGTTAGTAAGTTCAATAAAAGATGATATATTTCAAAAGGGACGATTTGTTGGTGTTGATATTTTTTACATTAAAATTTTATGACTAAGGTTTATTTCCAAGAAGGCAAAGAAACTTCCAACTTTATGTAATCATAAATTCCTTTTCTTTATAGCTGGGGCAAGAAGAAAGATATGAATTGCTCAATGTCCTGGAGTTCACCAGGTAAAAACATCTGCTCTGTGATTTGTGTGCATAAGATAAATGTCTATCTATTGTTATTTTTCCCTTTTTAAATAAGTAAGGAAGTATGCTTTATTTTCTTTAACCGAACTTATTTAGACAAAATATTGCATTAAAATCTTTGGTACAGTGTTTAATTTTCATAGCTGCAGATAAATCAGAAACAGCTTCCTTCAGAATGTTGCAAGATAGGACGCCTGAAGATAGTATAAAACTATTTTTCAACATGACTGTCTGCATCACAACCGTGGGGTATAGGACCAGGAGTCTTGCGGCTAATGATCTGGAAACATTGTTATACTTAGAGGGACCAAGATTGATGTGGAGTGAAGATGAATCAGAGTTAAGATCCCACAGTCCTAATTATGTGCTCATTATACCTAATGGTCGCTGGGATTCCGGAAAACAAATCCATGTCTCTGTTAGGTATCAAACCAGTTACTATCTAGTGGGAAAGAGCAGAAAGCAAAGAGATTATTCTACTTACTTCATTTCTTAAAGTCAAATAATGAAGGCCTTCTCTTATAATCAGTGATGTATCTGGGTTGTAGGCTTTTTATTCCCACATGCCTATTTAGTTTCCCAGCTGACCTACATTCTTGGGGCAAATAGTCTTCAGCTACAGATAGAAGGGCCTTTAAAGATTTCATTGCCGTTCACAGGGCAAAGTGACTGTTTTTCCTGCGCTCCCTTGTATTATATCTATAAAATATTTATGAATAGCCTATCAATTAGCATATGGATATGCCTGTGTATTAGCATACACTGATAAGCCCTATGCTAAGTGGTTAGTGCCACGAAGAAAAAGAAAGCAAGGTTGGGAGGTTAGGCTTTTTCAGGATGCTTAAGGGTGATGGGGGTAGCCGTAAGGGTGAAAGGGAAAAAGGTGAATAAGGTGGTATTAAAACAGGCTCCTTGAAAGACATTGGTGGTTTAAATTAGGCTGATAGTAGTAAAATTGATAGAACCCAGGTACCTTGAGGGATGTCAGGGGGGGCTTTGGGATGGATTGGATGTGGAAGGGAGGAATTAGAGTCTCAGGCGTGAATAGCTGGGTAGATAGAGGCACTGTTTACACAGGTGGCAGGTACAGGAATAGGAATAGATGTGGCGGGTGATATGTTTGCATTGTAGATGCCCGTGAGATACACAAATGGAGGTGTCAGTGGTAGGCAGCTGGGTATAATGGCCTGGAGCATGGACGAGAAGCCAGTGGGTGAAATAGAAACTCTGAGGTCGTGGGCCTGTCAGTGGTGCCCAAAGCCATGGAGATGAGTGGGATCTGCTGGATATAAAATAGAGAAGGAGGGAAACAAGAAAGGCTGAGGATTGAGCCCTGAGTAACTCCAAATTTAAGGGTTGATTAGAAAAGGGGGAATTGGCAATGAGATTGCTTTGTGGTTAGAGAAGCCGAGGATAATGGCACGGATCCAGGGGAAGAGGATGATTTCGGGACGATAATGGTCATCTGTGTGAGAAACGGCGGCAAAGTCAGCTCAGAGGAAGGCTGAAAAGCAGGTGTTGGATGTAGCCATTCCATGCAATGGTGAGGAGAGACCATCATTTCTGTTTTTAATGACATACAGTTCATCCTCAAACATACCGGCTTAAATGTCGTTGTTGTTTTCTAATCTGAAAACATTGGACCAGAGCTCCCCTCTACCCCGGTGGGTACTAACTCCGATAGGTCTCTAGGGAGCTGTTTCGTAAGGTATCCCTCCGGGGCAGCAGATGGTACCCTACGGCCTTGAAAAACGTAAAGGAACTTTCAGAGGTCCCCAACTGCACACCCAGGGGAGGGTTTGTATCCGTGGTCACATTTTGGTCAAATTTATTTTTTCAGTGTGACTATTAAAGTGTATGAGGCATGACACACATGTCGATGCGTAGTCTCAGGATGATGACACGTTATGCAAAACCTTTTCTTCCAGCACCAGGAAAAGAATGTCGGTGATTGTTCGCACTCCTTCCGGGAAGTTACGACTCTACTGCAAAGGAGCTGTAAGTTTTTATTTTTGTCTTTTGCAGGTTTGATTTATGGTGGTTTCTAATGTCTATGTTAAGCATTCTGCTGTGGAAATATAACACAGATGTTTAGCATGACGTTGCTGACATCCACTTTTGTTGGTGTTTTATAGTAATAGTGTTTGGTCTCTTCTGGTGCAATGTGGAATTCCTTCTGGGTCAATTTGGTGCTTTAAAAAAGTGTGGCCTAGGTTATTCATATAATTTAATTTTTGATACATAACACTTAAGGTTTATATTACATAAAGAAGATAAGAGACACTTAAATACAGAAAATATTCTTAAATTGTATTAGAAAGGTAGTGATCCACACCAGTTTGAATTTGAATTTTTAAAGACCACTGAAATGGGGGGATGGGGGTTGGATCAGAATTACTGCAATAATTTCTTCATGTGGCGATCACTATTTGTCTTGCATTGTTTTAAATTATAACAGAATTTTTAACTATTGGTTGGCTTTGGTATATTGGCAGGTTAGATTGGCAGAAACAGCAATATGTCATTCTAATTTAATTTTCCTAGTTAAAATACCTTTCCACTCATTGAAAAATAAGAAACCTACTGACCAGAGCCTTTGTTGTTGTTCTTAAAATTGGTCAGGATTTTCCTTCTGAATTATCCTTTTTAGGTACCTTAGTCTACTTGGACTAGTCAGGTAACGTACCAACTTGGAACTTTGCAATTTTGAATATAATAAAAAAAACCTCACTTTAAAAGTCCATGGAACTTGGAAATTGACCTTATTAAGAAGCCCAAGCGTCTCACTTAATTCCTGTTGAGAGTGTTTTTCAATGCCTTGGTTTTAAAGCATTTGGTAGAACTACTTCGTGGTGTCTCATGAATTTAGTCTGAGAATTCCTTTGGTTGTTGATCCAAACAATTAACATTTATTTGTTGTGTACATTTTATCTACTAGACTTTGAAGTGGATTTGGATATAGGAAGATAACACCCAAGACTTGTCAGGAGCTTAAGAATAGTCAGAGAAATATATATAAAGAGAAGATGAAAATACAATATTAAGGTACATTGTAAAGATCATCTGCATCTCCATGGTAACTTTCAATGATAAGGAGATAAAGAGAGCCTTTAAGACTTCTCACTTTTAATGGTGGGTGTAAAAGTGTCCAGTTTAGTATACCCAACTCACATTTTGTCCTGCTTAGTTTTGAGTAATCTACCTAGAAACTTTGTTTGGGGAATTAAAGCATTGAATACAGAATAAAAACACTGGATTTCCTTTTTAAATAATCACAGACATCGTTTGCAAACATTAACTTGCTCATTGCATTGTTTTTCCCCGTTTTCAAATTGGCTATGAAATGTGGTTAAATATTAAAAAGGCATAAGCATATAAAATAGCAAGGCACATTTGAGAACTATGTGTAGTTTGACCGGGAACAGCAGAATGTAAGGCTGGAAAGGTGAGTTAGCTCATAGGTCTTTTCATGCCCAAGAACTTTTATGTTTGTTTTTGGATTGTTCTGATGCCATTTAGGAAGATGAGTTAAGACAAGAAAGAGATGCATATGGAGTTACCAATTGAGGCTGTTGATGATAAGGGCAAAGAGTTGATAAGGATCTGAGCCAAGTCAGTTGCAGAGAGGACTGAGAGGACAGAGATTTAAGATTTAGTAATCGATTACATGTGGATGATGAGGAAAGAGATGGTCTAGGATTATTATCAGATTTCTACTTGGCTGAGTTTACTAAGCCATACCACTTCCAGGATAGAGTGTTGGGGGCAACCTCTGGCCCATAAGGTGGAGATAACCTGGGTTTCCTGGAAGAGGAAAACTGGGGTGCTGATACAGACTTAGGAGGTAACAAGTGTAGGTGGAAACTAAAAGCAGAAGATGGATGAGAACTCGCAGGAAGAAAATATCCCATGAAAAGAGCAGGACTAAAGTTGAAACTCAGAGGATCCGGAGGGGGGACTGAAATTAGGAGGAGATGATTCCTTGGTAGAGTGAATAATCCACAGAGACAAGTGCAATACAGTACGTTAGTAATAAAAGTCAATTAATAAGCCATCACTAATACTTCCCAGTCAAGCTAGATCGTCTGTTCATACTTTGATCTATCTCTTCGATTCCAGTATCATGGCAGTGATGGATAACAGTATAAGGAGAAAAGAGACAAAATCAGGCTCAAAAGCAAATAGGAATAGAAAGTCAAAGTGGTACATTGAAATGAAGCTTGAGCTGAGTGGGGTGGGAGTCCCAGGCCCTGGATTTGGAATCGGGAAGGAGTGGCTGGAGATTGGTTTCTGTGGGGCAAAGGTGGCAAATAGTTCTTTGTGTAAAATGCAGATGGGAGCCAACTTCCACTCCCTGAAGCTTAAGACAGCGGTGAGCTTCCCAATCATGCAATGAGGCTGAGCAAAACTCATGGCAACCTCTGCTGGGGGGTTAGAGACCCAACAGCTTGGGATGTAGGCAGAGAGGGAGAAAGCAAGACTGGAGCATGGATTCACTCCAGTTGAAATCATCTGTATGGACCAGTCTAGCAAAGGATGTCTAGAGTTCAACATGATAAAAAAAAATTATAATTTTTTATTTTCAATTATTTATAATAAAAAATAAATTGGAGGGGAGAATGGGCTACCTGTAAGATAAATTAGAAACCATAAATAAATTTAAGAAAGAACATCAGTAAATGGAATAAACAGAGTTGAAGGAGTGGGAGTGGAATTAGCGAATTAGGAGATAGCACCTGAAGAGTTCATCTAGAATAGGGGTGGGGAACCTTTTCTCTGCCAAGGGCCATTTGGACATTTATAACATCATCTGGGGGCCACACAAAATTATCAACTTATAAATTAGCCTGAACACATAAAATACACATTATCTATATGTGTTTACTTTTCACATGTAAGGATGGCCAACTGTGATTGTTGCTTAAAAACATGCCATACGATTCATGCAGAAAGTCACGTTCAGGCCCCTGCTTTCCTCAGCGCCTTGGAGAAGGCAGAAAGTTCTCCTATGCTGAGCATGTTTCTCCCACCAGAATGCTTGGCTGCATTGCAGAATCTCCTCTCCCTAGCCCTATTATCACTTTTGTTTACATGATTTTAATCATTTAAAAGATCTTCTTAGTTTTAAAATGACCTATTTTAATTTCATTGAAAATGTCATTAGTCTCTGGGGAAAAAAAAAATAAGAGTTCCTAAGTTATGCCTTTCGTTCTCAGAAAGGAGCCATGCGGGGAAATTATCGTTTCCTTTGCTTTGCCCCCCTTCCCATTCCGCCACTGAAAAATGAAAAGAAATTCCTAATTGAGCCCGGGAATACTCCATCTGCTCTGAGGTCACTGGGTTCTGCGGCTCCCAAGGGCTCTAAATCATCGTCCATTAGTCTGCTTCCAGCGCAGCCCTGAGACCAGGGACCCCGGAGTGGGGATACCACTGAGAAAGTAATTGCAGGTAAATGATTTATTTTTTCCTGGTCTAATAAAACCAGGAAGGCCAAATACTAAAATTCTTAAAATGTTCAACCCAGGCCAAAGAGTAACTGAAGGAACAATAGGCAGTTTATAAAGGGGCAAGACTTCGAGAAACACACGTGGTACGAAAGTTAAAGCGGAAAGGAGCTCTAAAGAGAATCCAGTAGTTGGATTTCACAGGCTAAGGAAATGGAGTTCTTAGAGATGCATCGCACACAGTAGCATCTTATTCTTTTTTAAAATATGTTTATATTGATTTCAGAGAGGAAGGGAGAAGGAAAGAGAGCCAGAAACTTCAGTGATGAGAGAGAATCATTGATGGGTTGCCTCCTTCATGCCCCCACTGGGTATCGAGCCCACAACACACCCAGCAGGTGCCCTGACCAGGAATCGAGTCCTGACCTCCTGGTTCATAGGTCGACACTCAACCACTGAGCCACACCGGTCAGGCCACAGTAGCATTTTAAAGGCTCTGAGAAGCTGCAGCAGGGCAAGCTCTTCAGCCTTGAACTTTTTGAGGGCTGGACCATTCTTCCTTGTGCACCCGTGAACACTGCCGTGTTCTGCACAACCTTCAGAGACGGGGGCGGGGGCTGGGGGGAGATCCTGCAGCATGTGGAAAGTGAAGTGCTGATAGAATATGAGATCTTGAATGTTGGAGCGACTACAAATCTATTCAGAGGAGAAAGATGAAAATATTGGACTAAAACCTTATTCATTATTGTCATTATGGAAATGGTATTATTCGGGGCAATCGTCTATGCTTTAAAACCAATGCTGAAAGTGATTGGTTGTTTTTATATGGATTTGCTACCAATAATGTTGCCCACATCAACTTTATTGAACTCAGAATACTTAGTTTAAGTTTATACCTTCTGTTTGTTTTCCAGGACACTGTAATTTATGATCGACTGGCAGAGACTTCAAAATACAAAGAAATTACCCTAAAACATTTAGAGCAGTTTGCTACAGAAGGTGAGTGTAATCCTATATAATAAAAGGCTGATATGCAAATAGATCGAACAGTTGAACGACTGGGCTCTATGATGCGCACTGACCACCAGGGGGCAGACACTCAATACAGGAGCTGCCCCCTGGTGGTCAGTGTGCTCCCACAGGGGGAGTGCTGCTCAGCCAGAAGCCGGGCTCACGGCTGGCAAGCACAGCGGCGGTGGAGCGGGCCTAAGCCGTCAGTCGGAACTTCTCCCATGGGTTCCCGGACTGCGAGAGGACACAGGCTGGGCTGAGGGACCCCTTCCCCTACCCCCCCACCCCCAGTGCACGGATTTCATGTACCGGGTCCCTAGTATTGTAATAAAGCATGATTAAATGTTTTTAAAATCATAGACTACTGATATCCTGTGGGATCATTGTTATTATTTTATTTAGAGATTCCTTAAGCAAGACAGTGATTAAGGTTGATTATTTACATTATACTATATGCTATTCCCACCCATTACCTTTATTTTGCTTTCCTGTATTTATTAAAATTTTAAGAAACTTTGTCCCCTTGGTGTAGAGGTTACAGGGCCTATAAATTGGTCCACTTTCTAGAATGAGCACTATTTACAGTTTAAATACTTGACTTTGTATCTCAAGCAACGCAGACGGAAAAGAAACAAGAGGCAAAGAACTGGGTATTCTAAGCTCAATAAAAAATAGAAGGAATAAATAAACCTGTATAACCTATTAAAATAGTTATTCAATTCAGTTTCAACTCAAGTTTCCTTAGGCCCCTGCCACCCACCAGCCTCTGTGTGAGGCCTGAGAATCTGTGGTAAACATACTCGTTCCTGCTTCTCCATTCTACTGAAATGTGTGATCCCTGGGACAAAACCGTGCATATAAACAAGGAGCTGATCTAGGGTAGATGCAAGGAAGGGAGAGTCGACAAACATCAGGCTCAGTTGTACAAGAATGTGTAGAGCCTTAACTCTAAACTGAACGTAAGTGGCCCGAGCTGTATCTAACCTCCCATTTAACCTTCACTCTTGTTGTCTTGGGCTGGAACTGGTGCCGGTGGCACCACGCCTGACCTCGGATCAAATCCTTCTTCCTCTTCATCCTAACTGTGAAAAGACCGGAACGTTTCAAAGCACTAGGCTTTGAAAAGCAAGGACATAAATAACCTCCCAATTCTCCTCCAAAAATGCGAGAACATGGAGAGACGCATGTCCACAGCGCTCAGGTTCCTTAAGGCGCAGCCTCAGCGAGCTCGGCAGGTGTAACTGCCCAGCGTACAGCGCCGGCTCCCAATCAGTGGAGCATCTTCCCTCTCGGTGTGATGTTGAAGACATGCCGGCACCCAGACAGTTCAAATGAGCATGGCCTCCGCCTCCACCCCATTCTTCCTGGCCCTGGTCTGAACGCACTTCTACTCCACCGCTACCCCACAGTCAGTCTCCAGCCAGGTTTCCGAAAGAGAGAAACATCCTATATAATAAAAGGCCAGCAACCATAACGGCGTAATGACCAGAACGACCCATCAATCAGTCACTATGAGGTGCATTGACCACCTCTCGGTCCCTCCCCCCAGCCCGCAGGCTCTGATCACTGGATAGCCAACAGGGAACCACAAGGAACCGGGGTGAGTGGTAGCGGGGCGGGACTGGGGACTGGCAAGCGGGTGGAAGGCAGACCTCTTGGTCCCTCCTCCCAGCCCACAGGCTCCAATCGCCAGATGGTGAACGTGGAACCATAGGGAACTGGGGTGGGTGGCAGCGGGGCGGGACTGAGGACTGGTGAGCGGGAGTAAGATGGCCCAGATCACAGGCTAGGTCTAGGAACCCTACCCATGCATGATTTCGTGCGCTGGGCCTCTAGTGGCCTAATCTGTCCCCAGAAATTTAAGTTCCTCTCTCCGTGATCTGGCAGTAGACAACCCTGCTGCTTTCTGGGAAAGCAGAGTCCTCCGGGCACCTGACGTCCTTGTTCTGTTTCTTGTTTCTGGCATGTTCCCCGGCCTTGATTTACTGACCTGAGATCACTAGCACCTAGGCTTCTGCGAGGTCAATAAACTTGAGCGAGGGCCTTGTCTTTCCAGGAACCTGGTTCACTGCATTTGTCATGGCTGACAGGCTTTTTGCCTCTTCCTTGTTTCAACCCAGGGACATTTTTCTGGCTGAAGGTAGCCTCCAAGTGAGTTATGAAATTGAAAGACACTGAGCACTGGGAACAGGTCCCCTCAAACATCAGCTTTGACTGTTTTCCACAAGGTGTTTCTGATGGTTTTTTTTTTTGTCACTGACTCTTCATAATCACAAATTTACAGTGGTAAAGAGCAATAATAAATACAGCCCTATCCCAGTGAGAGGAAGGTGGCTCTCCCAGTAGACCTCATTGGGGTCTCTTTTCCTTTATAAGCATCTAGGAAGCCAATATGATGAGCCGGCCACTGTGCTCAGGACTGGAGTTATAGATACGGAAGGTCCCTGCCCTCCAGGAGTGCTAAGCTAATATAGGAGATCCACAGAAAATAATAATAATAATGAAACATTGTCCTTCACACCATAGCAGTGTTTGGGATTTCTGCCCAGGTTTGGGGGAGTTCTGGGTGAGAGGAGGATGCTTTAAAGAGGTGATTTCAAGAATTTTGAGTCTTAAAGTAGATGCAAAACAGACAATGGGAGAGAATTGGAGAGGGTGTGATGGAGAAAAAGTGACCAGCATGTGCCAAGACCCTGGTGTGTAGGAAGTGAAAGGCAGAGAATGGGGTTGAAAACAATTGCTATAGGGTGAATGAGCCCGACTTTAGGGTTTGGAGTTTTTTCTGGGGAACGAATGAAAGATTTCAAGCAAAGGCATAACCTGATAAAATTAGGTTTTAAGAAAGTCACTCTAGACATGGAGGATGGATTGAAGGAGCTGGGAATTAAAATCAGGGTGCCAATTTTAAAGGGTAGGGCAATATTAATATACATTTACACTAAGGTTTGTCATTCTTGAATTGGACTTCAACATGTTGCAATTAAATCAATGTTTCCTAAATAAGACTTCATTACATAAAAATAGAAGTGTCAGACTCCTGACTAAAATTTTATTTGGTGTTGAGGTGTATGCTCCCTTTTACAGGGTTAAGAACTTTATGCTTCGCTGTGGCCGAGATTTCAGAGAGTGACTTTCAGGAGTGGCGAGCAGTCTACGAGCGCGCGTCCACCGCTGTGCAGAACCGGCCACTCAAGCTCGAGGAGAGCTATGAGTTAATCGAAAAGGTGCGTGGAAGGCTGTTCTGTTCATATAGAAAGTGTGGTTTCCAGAAAACTTCCATCTCCACTCATGGGGCTAATGAAATAAAAACCAAAATATCTTCACACCCACTTACTGTTGAATCTCCTCTAGTCTAAGCATTGACAGATCTTAATACCAGTTAAAGTTTTTGCTGAAAAGTCTCTGGAATGACTTTGTGTGGATCTTTACTCATGTCACAGTTGTGGAGCTAAAACTAAAAGGTAGTTTAGTCTACCAGTACTCCTTGCCTTGCCATGTATGTATTCCATTGCTTCTGCATCACTCAAGATACATATGCCGCACTCCACACACATGGACATGGACATATGCACACACGTTACAAATACATGCATGTGTACATATAGTTAATGAATGTGTATAATATGTAATTCAAAATAACAGAGTAAATATTTTGTAGCTAATAATAATGTGTCAGCCACTGTTCACTTTTATGCATCCATCATTTCTGTCACAACAGAAATATCCTCATTTTATTATCCAACCAACCAAGGCTATTCAGCCCAAAAGTGATGGATACACTATTAATTGATGCTGTTTTAATAGCAAGAAAGCTTGCTTCCTTAATTAATATCAACAGACATTTTCACATAGTACTTACTATGTGCCAGGTTCTATTTGTAGCACTTGAATTTATTTACTTATTTAATCTTCACAACACCGCTTAGAGGTAGGTACCATTAATTATCCCAATTTTACAGATGAAAAATCAAGGCAACAGAGAGGTTAAGTCATTTGGCTGAGATTATACAGCGCATAAGAGGACAGGCCAGAATTCTCACTCTGGCTCCAGAGTTCATGCTCTTAGCCACTCAAACATCTTCATTCTAACCTTTAACTTTACACCAAGTAACTTCCTAAGTACATTACTCCTTCAACTGTACTCGTGTGTACTGCATGGAAGCAAGCTTCCTGTTGGCTACAGTTTATTGGATCTTGCTTTCAGGTGAGTAAAAGCCAGCATTTCCCCCTTCCACTCCCCGTGTGCCCTCCCCTCTGGGAACTGTCATGCTCCAACTGCCGGCGGTTTTCTCTCTTGGAAACAGTTGCTGTCTGTGACTCTAGATCTCGTCCTCCTGTCTCCTCGGTGGATAATGATCACTTGGTTTGTTTCTCATATCTCCCTTGTATTTGAACTGCACACATAGCAGGAGGCTTGTTACCAATCCACTTACTGAATTTCTTTTTTTCCTAACACGCTCATATACGATTATGCCTTGGGGTATTATGTGGTGAAATAAAATAATATTTTATTGGTGAGGCCATGACCATAATCTCTTTCAATCTCGCCAACCAAAGTCACATGTCTTAAAGCACTAGTGGTATTGATTTGTAATCTTCTGCTTTTCTTACTCTTCAAGAAGTAAAGAAATAAAGCTTTACCCTGTTTGGAAATTCTCCTGTCTCCTTTTCTACACAGCCTGAACATAACGTAGCCAGCCTTTTCCCACATGCTAATGAGATAGCATTAACCCTATATAATAAAAGGCTAATTTGCAAATCGACTGAACGGAGGAACGATGCTATGACATGCACTGACCACCAGGGGGCAGACACTCAAGGCAGGAGCTGCCCCCTGATGGTCAGTGCACTCCCACAGGGGTAGCACCGCTCAGCCAGAAGCCCTGAGCTGCTCTGACGGCTGGCGAGCGCAGTGGCGGTGGCGGGAGCCTCTCCCACCTCTGCGGCAGTTGGACATCCCTCGAGGGCTCCCAGATGGGCTGAGGGACCGCCCCCCACCCCCAGTGCATGAATCTCGTGCACCAGGCCTCTAGTATACAATAAGTGACAAGAAAATATTTGAAGATGGATTTTAGATGTTAAATTGTGTTTCTGTGTGCAGCATACTGTAGAAAATTCTGGAATTGAATCTTTAATCTGGATGTCCTAGAGTTTCTAGATTAGATTTTATAGGTTAAACAGTGGTCATGGTGGTGTGGTGTGTGTGTTTGTGAGTGTATGTACGTGTGTGTAATATCTGTTACTAGAAGCCTTGTGATTCCCATCTTAAAATGAAATAGATGTTTCACCTTTCACCAGCAGGTGGCGATGGTGAGTCACATTGAAATTTAAGTTGCCTGGGGAAATCCATAACATGTATGTGTGTATTTTTAGTTCACAAATACACAAGCCTCCCTTACAACCGCCTCTTACCTAAAATAAATGGGAAAGGTAATTTATAGCTAATTCCTCTTTAGTTCGTGATAAGCTGTGGTCCCTTAAGTTTTACTGAAAAATCTAAGACCCAGAAAGTTTAAGGTTGCCCGGTTCAGCCAGCTTGTTTCAAATTGGGACTGGTTTCCTAATTCATCCTTACCCCTGAAACCATAGTTTCATCTGTTTATTAGGCGGTTAATAGATCTTAGTTACCAGGGATGCACAAGCAAATAAGCAATACTCAGCGTGGCCCTCTGAGTGTCGCGGTCTGAGCAGCTTCCTTAAGGGTGTCTGAAGGGAGGCGTGTCTCACAAACTCCATCCAAAGGAAACTTTCAGACAGGTGGCAGCCTTTGAAATGAGCCTCAGAAGATTACTTTGCCAGTTAAAGGGGAGCAGAGGTCTTTTTAGGAGAAAGAATAGGCACAGTACAAGGAGGGAAGTCTTTGCAACTGAGAGCTGGTTTTCTGAAAAGGGCTTTTCCCAGCCCTGATCGTGTTGGTACCCCTGGAGCCAGGTGATACCATGTCTTCATTAGTCCGAGCTCCCGTGCTTTGTTAAAACCAGCCGGGCTTCGCGCTCAGTGGGGTCGCGGGGCGGTGACTGCCACCGAAGCCACCTAGGGAGGCAGGTCTCAACCTCAGACCACAGGCCCTGCTGCTGCGTCACCCTGGCTTACATGTGGCTGTCAGCCTTACCGTTCACCCACTGGCTTCTTCCTTGGCTCTTTCAATGGAGATGTGTTGGTTATGTAATCTTTTTAAATGTCATTGGAATCCATTTTTTATGGAGAGCATAACAGTGGCCTTACCACATAAGATAGTAAATTTTGTACTGAGAGTGGTTTGCAAGCACCAGTGGGGTCCTTCAGCCTGACCGGCACCCTCTCGCAATCTGGAACCCCTCGGGGGATGTCAGACTGCCAGTTTTGGCCCGATCCCCGAATGCCAGGCCGAGGGACCCCACCAGTGCACGAATCTGTGCACCGGGCCTCTAGTATGCATATAAGATCTTTGGTTAATCTCTTCCTGCCCTCCCCCCTCCCCCCCTTCCCTCTGAGATTCATCAGTCTGTTCTATGTTTTCATGCCTGTGCATTGAGCGTCTGCCCCCTGGTGGTCAGTGTGCATCATAGCTACTGGTCAACTGGTCGCTTAGCCTTTTTATATAGAGAGATATCCTATATAATAAAAGGGTAATATGCAAATCAATCAAACAGTGGAACAAACAGTCGTTATGCCACGCACTGACCACCAGGGGGCAGACACTCAACGCAGGAGCTGCCCCCTGGTGGTCAGTGTGCTCCCATAGGGGGGGCGCCGCTCAACCACAAGCTGGGCTGAGGGCTGGCGAGCGCAGAGGCCCGCCTCTGCGGCAGGCTAACGGGGAGCGGGCCTAAGCTGCAGTCGGACATCCTGCAAGGGCTCCTGGACTGCGAAAGGGCATGGTCCATGCTGAGGACCCCTCCTCCTCCTCCCCCCCACCGAGTACACGGATGTCATGCACTGGGCCTCTAGTCTGTATATATATACTGTATATATAACAGATGAAAGTAAGGCTGCTCTGCTTAAAGAGCAGAGGGGCGCAGAGAAATCTGAGTTGTCTCTCTTCCGCCTCCTCCTTGCCCTCATCATGGTTCATGAGCACAACCCTGGGCCTCCACTGAGCACAGCTTAAACCTAATGCTATTCCATCTGTGTGGGAAGTTTGTAGAACATGTGCTTCTCAAAATGACTATGGACATCTTCCCTCACTTTTCAGCAAAAGTCAGGACATCCTTGTGGTCCTATACGGGGGTTTCTGAGCCTATTTGAATGAATAATGCAGAGTGCCTTTGACTTGTTAACGGAATGTCATAATAAAGACATTCAAAATTTGAAAGATTTGTAGAGCTTTTCCTGAAGACAGGAATATTTTTTCATATGTAACAAAAGAAGTGAAAATTTTGTAATATGATTAAGGTTGTACTTTTAAACCCTGGTGTCTATCTTATCCCTTCGATGTTTGTTCAAACAAGAAATTCAGTTTTTAAAATAACAGCCTTGGGGTCTATAACTTTTAGCATAGCTGGAAAAAATGCAAATAGGCCAAAAACATCCAAGAAGATAATGACATCTGTGACATTTGTCCCTTGGTTCAGTGCTTTGTCGCTTGCAAGCACTAGAATGCATTAAGAGGACGTGGGGGAGGGAGGGTCCTCGGATGCTTTTATCCCTATTGACGGTCACTGTTAGATGAGAAGATTTAGGACTTTTACATTTGTCTATAAAACATCCTCTCTACTACAATCAGGGCACATTTCGATGGTAAACTTTTCCAAATTTGAAAAAGGATTCTCATGCTGTGGATTATTTCAAAATGCTACCAAACCATCTTGTTTCTGTTACTAAATGCAGGCCAAGAGGTGACATGCATTACTAGGAAGGCAAAATTGTTCAAGAACAAGAATATCGTTAAAATGCAAAACATGTTATTAGCGTCCTACCAGGTACTTGAGGCATCCTGGCCCCATTTTAGGAGAATTGTCGCATCCCCTTGGGTGTGTGGACAGTAACACCTCTTTGTCTCTCAGTCACAGCTTGAGAGAATTTACAGTTGTCTCATGCTTCCCCACAGCACACTTGAACTGTTTTCCTTCTTTAACCTTATTCTTTTGAAAGATAATTAATGTATTTGGACTTGTAACTTTAGATTATGAAACCACTATTGTGTTGGTCTATATTTTTAAAACTCAGATTTTTTAAAAATTAAAGTAAGCATTCATTTATTTGTTTTTGGACAGGAATAATATCAAATAAGTAACCGAATAATTATGAAGCTGTTTGCTTCAATACCAGTGGCTTCTCTGTAATTTCTCACCTTCTTTGATCTGCCATTTTACATTTATTCCAACATATTTCTAAGACATGTAGATTTTTTTCCCCCTCAGACTTGTACTGCTGGGTTCCTTTGAAAATTAATGGTACAGAGGGCTGTGATCTTACTTATCAGGGAAGATACTATAATTAAACTGTTGGTTGAAATATAAAGGTATGCCTTCTTGGTAAATATAGTCTTGAAAATTTTGTTATATTTATTTGCTTCAATAGACAAATTAAATTATATCTTTATCATTGCATAAATTACAAATTAATCACTTGCCATCTTTATGAACGCAAATTATTTATCTTGAGCACTACAGAGCAGAGAATGAGATATTATACCTGTCTAGATTGGGCAATGATTGGAGCAGTATTTCCTAGGGATAAAATTCTCCTTTCCTTTTTTGTTGTGCTCTGACTACTCCCCTGACCAGCTGTTCCCCATCTCTCTCGCTGTCCTCCGGCCTCCCTATTGCCTGAGACACAACAATATTGAAATTAGGCCAATCAATAACCCTATAGTGGCCCTTAAGTGTTCAAGTGAAAGGAAGGGTGAATCTATTTAGCAGACTTCATCACTCTCTCATTTTAAGAAATGGCCACAGCCACCCCAACCTCTAGGAACCACCACCCTGATCAGTCCGCAGCCTTCAATACTGAGGCAAGTCCCTCCACCAGCAAAAATATTACGATTCACCAAAGGCTCAGATGATGTTTAGCAATTTTTAACCATCAAGTACTTTTTAAATAAGGTATGTACATTGTCTTTTTGGACATCGTGCTATATTGCACACTTAATAGACTGCAATATAGTGTAAACATAACTTTCATATGCACTAGGAAACCAAAAAATTTGTGTGGCTCCCTGTATTGGAACAGTCACTGTATTGTGGTGGTCTGAACCCTAACCCGCAATGTCTCCATGGTATGCCTGTAATCAGAAGGCTGTATTTTGGCATCATCTAGCTGTCCTTTGAATCAGATAGCAATATTGTGTTTTATACACATTTTTTAATTTATGCTTAATGTGTGTCCTCCACTAGAAGGAAGCTTCATGAGGGAGGGACTATCTTTATGGTATTCATTCCTGTGTCGTTAGTGCCTGTTTCTCTGGCCTCTGTTAATCACTGGATAAATATTCAACAGATAAATGAATGATTCAATTAAATGAATTATTCAGAAGCTACATTTATTTAGTAGGTGCTTGCTTAATGGAAGCCTGATTCCTCTTACTAATACAGTTCATGCTTTCTGTACATCAAGGATGTTGGTATCAATGTGTTGTCACTAAGGATTAATTTAGGGATATGTTAGCCTGGCTAGTGGCTCGGTTCGTTGAGCATCACCCTGTGCACCAAATGGTTCTCGGTTCTATTCCTGGTCAGGGCATATACTTGGGTTGTGGGTCCGGTCCTTCATTAGGGCACATATGGAAGGCAACCAATGGATGTATCTCCCTCCCCCTCCCTTGCCCTTTCCTCTCTCTAAAATCAATACAAATATACTTTTTAAAAAACATTCAAAATGTAGGGATATGTTTGAAAAGGAGCTAATAATTTTCAAGAATGCATTCTATAGAAATTTAGACATGATCATTTAAAAAAAACATGCCCCTCAAGTTATGCCATATACGAATGTGAGAAGCATATAATGAGAAAGAGTCAACAAATGGCCAAATACATGTGAGGTTCTGTTCTGGGCCCTGGGGCAGGGGAAAAGGAAAAATCCTCACGGTGGGAGATAGGCCTACACTTATATACTGAAAATATAATTCCAGACAGGGCTTAGTGCCCTGGGCACTGAGATTGGGCATTGAGGTAGTGATCTTTTTTACATTATTTCCTTTACTCCTCCCCAAAATATGGTCAACACTTCTGGGATTTTTTTTTCAAGACTGCCTTGATGTGGCGTAAGATAGATCAACCATTACGCTCAGCGTGACTAAATACAACAGTTTAGTGCCCTTTGCAACACATGGCAGCCAGTGGTTTGGAGGATTCCTGAAGAAATCTAAAACTTAATGGAAAACAGGACTTTTCTTGAACGTTTCTGACTGCCAAGCCCACAGTAACTTCTGTATTAGAATGGAATGCTTCTTCAGATAAAAGTACCACTTCTATTCTTAGTAGCTGCAAATATCGCTTTCATTTGTGCTAAAAAGTGCCATGTACTAGATGAAAATCTGCATGATGTACTGGTGACTTGGTGGTTTAACATCCCAGTAGTTTCCTATTTTACTGTTTGCTTAAGAACATTTGCAGTCTGTCAGCTCATCTACTAATAAGACCTGCAACTTTCTGAGCATCTACTAAGCTCCACGTCCTCGGTTCTTTACCCTGATTGTTTAGTTCAGGGGCCTCTAGAGTCGAGTACACAAGATGATCCATTGGGGTGAGCAAGAAAATGTTTTAACTTCTGTTTCAACTCCTGCTTCTGCTTATGTGCGATGTCGTCTTTTTTATAATTTCTGTTTTTGCATTTTCAATGTAGTATATAATTTATTAATAACAGCGCAAATATGTTATACAAAAATATAGCAGTGTCATAAATAAGTACTCAACATTTTTTCCTCACATACTATTACACCCACCCACACGCACAAATCTTTGAGAGGACTGATCTGATTTCATCCTCAAAACAGCTTTCTTAAATTCCTGTCATTGGCCTTCACTTGCTGATGGAGACATTTTTAGGTACGTTAAGTTACTTGCTGAAGGACACATACCAGTGGTTGGCAGAGTAGGGATTCAAATCCCAGCTCTGTCTGAACTCCATGCTATTCTGCCAGCTGGGTTTAGAGGAAAGCAGGAATGTATGTACAGCACAGTAGACATGGAAAACAGAACCTGACCAAAACTGTAGCTGTGTAATCCCTAGGTGGGCCCTCGGAGCGCGGGGGGCATTGACGAGTTCAGGACACATCCACTTAGTAAATGAGGCAGCCTGTGTGTACTCGGTGTCATGGAATGTACTCCTGTCCTTTCAAATGAAGCTGGAAGTATGTTTTTCATAATTTTCTCTCAACTCGTCTCTAGAATCTTCTTGTTTAAAATACTTGAGAGTTCCTTAGAACTCCAATCACATGCTTCTCTCTGCTTCCCTGCTGGCCTGATAGATTTCTTCCTAGGAACGCTTCATGGTAGACTTTCCACCCTGGGTATTGCTGTCTTCGCAACTCAGATAAGATGGATGTGTTGTTTTTGCAGGCTACACCCAATCGCCTCTCAAATCCTGATTCTTTTCAGCTGGGTGTGTGCATTCTGGCCTTGTTTGGAAAACCCTTCGCTGTGTGAGAGTTCAAATATAATATCTATGGTTCAGAAAGCAGCAAGTTAAAACCTACTTCTTGGCCTTGAAACAGTTAACCAATTACAGGCCAATGAGCCATCCCAAAGTTTTAAGGCTCTTGGTCTTCATGTACTGCCATCCCGGTTAACCTGAAAGGAAAGCGATGTGAGGTTCTCTCCTTTTAAATTAAACCCCATGGTTGTGCTAAAAGATGTTGAGAGGAAAAAAGCATAAGGGTGAAGGATACCCGGTGGAATGCAGAGCAGAGAGGAGCACTGTGAACTCACTGCGAATCCCACCGCCACCAGAATATCCCTGGTCCAGGGTCACCATATCTTAAAGCTAATGAGGTCTCAGTAGCCTCTGACATGGTCTTGTGGTCTCCAGTCTTCCTAGTCCATCCCCAGTAGCCACCAGTGAACTTTCTGAAACCTACGTCTGATTCTGTCCCTCCCCTTCGAGAATTCTTCCCAAGGTGCCCTTTGCCTTGGGATTCTGGACATAACACACAGACCCTACCATTTCCCTTCCCTGCCAGCTTCTCCAGCCTCATCTTTTCCTGACATACTACCCAAAAAAAGATTGACATGACTGACCCATTGCATCTCAGAACAACCCCATTAAAGCAGTGTTACTTAAATCGCCACCACACCTCACTTTCACTTATTGTTTCCATATTGACTAGATGGCAACTTGTCAAACATAATATGCTTTTGCACACCTCTGTCTGCGCACATGTGATTTCTCTGTTGGGAATTCCCTCCCCCACCTCTCCTGATTGCTTGACCGACTCAACTCTTCCTTTAGGACTGCAGGTCAAGTGTTAACTCGTGTTGGATGGGTTTTCGAGCCACCCAGACTAAGAAGATACTCTTTCCTGTGTTTATCTTTGTAGGCACAGACAATTCTGTGTTTACTTTGAAGACAGTGTGTAACATACAGTAATGTGATTATTTTTAGCGGGAGCACTGTTTCTCGATGGTGGTAATCCTGTATTACAGGGAAGGAGGCTTTGTCTGTAGTTTAGGATTGCCAGGAGAGGAAAGAGAACTGGGCCCAGGAGGTCTAAGGCCAGGATAGAAGGGGAGGGCCTGCCCAAGGGAATCTCCATAGCAACCAGTCAGGATGGAGCCCAGCGCAGAGATGGGCTCTTCTCTAGCATTCTGCATCAGGGGGTCTGCAGACTCCACAAGGGCCAAACCCACCCACTGCCTATCTTTGCAAATGAAGTTTTACTGGAACACAGCCCTGCCCATTGGTTTACAAATTATCTTTGGCTGTGTTCATGCTAAATGACAGAATTGAGTAGTTGCAGAAGAGAAAGTCTGGCCCTCCAACCCTAAAATATTTATCATTTGTCCCTTTACAAAAAAAAAAAAAAAAAAAAAAAGAATGGTCACTTTTGCCCTAGAGAGCAGTTCTCAGAGTTCAGTTCTCAAGCCAGCAGCGTTGCCACCATTACACACCCACAGGCCTCACCTCAGACTCACTCACTGAGAAAGTCTGGGTGTAGGGCCCACCGATCTCTGTGTAATAAGCCCTTCAGGTGATTCAGAAAATCACCAGTCTAATAACATGGGTTTAACTACAGCCAGGCATGCAGGGTCTAGGAGAAACAGGTACCAATAAAAGGCAAGGGGATACAATCAGAAAACAGGGAGGGGAGGGGATGTGGATGCAAAGAATCTCTAATGATGCCTCTGAAATACAAATTCCATGAAGGAAGGAACTCACTGTTAGATCCCACCATATTGCCCAGTGCTACCTGCGTGTGCATTTGCGAGTGAATGAATGCAGGCGTGCATGCGTGCTTGGAATGGAGCCAGTCCCAAAAGGTGACTCTGAGCCCGCAGGTGGAATCGGGGAAATAGGTATACCTGGGAGGTGTGGCTCAGGACTGTGGCTGAAACCCATTTGTATCAAGAAAGTAGTACTGAAGACTGAAGAGCAGGGGCATGTCTAAAAGCCAGATGATTTGAATGAAATTCTAACTTTCATTTAATCTCAGTTTCACTTCCCAGCCCTGCCTTTGGCTGAGTATTGGTTCTGAGGATTTTGTTTTTACCATCATAGCTCGGCTGTACCTCTGTTTGACCTTAGATAATTTACTCAAACTTCCCAAAGCTATTAACTGAATTAATAAATGTGAAGCCCTTAGTGCCTGGTACACTTCCTCCAGTAAGGAAATAATTTTGTCATATTTCTAGTCATAATCTCATTTCATGGTGAAAAAAGATTACCAAATATTACTAGTATTTTATTCCAGTGGTAAAACTTTGCTTATTGATATTATTTCTTCACTAGAGGCCAGTTGCACGAAGACTCGTGCAATAGGCCTTCCTTCCCCTGGCTGCCGGCACCTGTTTTCCTCCGGCACCCGGGACCCAGGCCTTCGCTCTGGCCATAGCTTTCCGTCTTCAGTCTTTGCTGCGACCGGAGCACCACTCCTGTAGCTCCCTCCACGTCCCCCCTCGCCCTCCCTCTCATAGCAGGCGTCCTGCCCCACCCAGCTGCTCCAGGCCTGCATGCTTGCTGCCCAGAGGCCCGGAGTGGCTGGGGGGCAGGGCCATTGCCATCTTTGTCAGGTTAATTTGCATACTCACTCCTGATTGGCTGGTGGGCGTCGTGAAGTGAAGGTCAATTTGCATATTTTCTTTTATTAGCGTAGATTGGTCTTTAAAGAGATTTCTGCCACGCTGTCCATGTTGCAATGTGAAGCCTAAGTTGATATGAGTTTCATTATACTTTTTCTCATTTAGCATATATCACAAACTTCTTAAAAACCAAAAAAGTACTAACAATATTTGCTAATATGGAAATAGGTCATTTTGAGGTTCTGTTATTTAACAAAATATCCATGTGTTGGGAAAAAAACATACTATCTAAACCCATCATAATACATTTTACTATACAGCTTTTAAGTACTCTTGTGAAGTTTTTTATACTCACTAGGGTACAATTTTATATTTATATGCCTTTTTTTAAGAACTCTGCATATATTATGAACATATGAAAGAGAAAATAAGATTATTGAGGGCTTTAGTAGGTGAATAAATATTATTTCATGATTTTTCAGTGATAACTAAATCTATATTATGTCAAGGAGTCATCAGCCTGGAACTTCAATAACTTTTGGCGGAGTGACATTTTGAAAGTAAAATTAGTGTTTGGGTTGTGTGTTTTTTTTTTAATTCCATAAATGCCAAGGGAATTTTATCACGTTTCAACACTTGCTGAATATGTAATTCCCATAGTGCCCATTAGTGGCCATTTGTGTAAGGTAATACATGTTTGGGATGAAATTGATTACGGCCTAAACACTCTGGTGTTATGATCAGGAAAAGCACACAAAGTTCGTGTCTTTTTTACTAATGATCATTGTGGAGCTAAAGTTATGAATTTCCAGAGGCAGAGCAGCCTATCACTCAAGATCCTAATCTCACAATAAGGGACACCAGGGCCAAAGGGAAGGAGATGGAGAGACTTTCACTAAAGGTAGTAAGTGCTGTTCTCGAGGAGCTAGTAGGATGAAGGGGGAAATTAACAGGCGTTGGAACACAGTATTTCCGTTGTAGGCATCCAAGGGAACCCATTGCAGTTTCGCTGAATATTCAGAAATATTTCATTACCTTTTAGAAATTCCTGTTACTGCCACCAACACACTTCAAGGTTAACTTGTAACTTTAATCAGCATATACGTTGCTTTTCCAACCTCCTTGGTCCTTTATATTATTTTTGCCTGATTTGAAAATCGTTTTCTTTTTAACTGTGCAAAATAGGTGCGTCTCTTCTTTCAAATATGTTTTCAGTGTTACCTCCTCAGTGCATTTTATCTTTATTAGATGAATACTTGTGTACTTCCTGAGCTCATTTATCTATCCCCTTAGAGTAGAGTGAGAAAATACAAATATACTTGTTTATATATTTCCAATGAATGTATTCACACCTTGGCTCTCACATTATCTATGTATCTATTGGTGAAACATATTACACACAAAAAAAATGATTTTTTTGGTTTAGAAACATTTGAGAGCTTGTGTTACTGAACTGTCCCTATGATCACCTTAAAATCTGATCACATCTCCATAGAATATGTGTCATTTGAAACTCAGCTATATCCTGATCTTCCCTGGGATGAAGGCCAGAATGACTTAGGTTCAAATGTCCTGAAAGTAAAAGAATTGATAGAATCATTGTCTAAACATTGAAATACAGCCATTGTGATGTTGGCATAGTTGATGCTGAACTGTCCTTCCTTTTCATTGTTAAACATCTTGATGATAATTATTCATCAGGTTATGATAGATTTCAAATGTGTTTTCCATTAAAGATAACAAAATAATACTGTCTCCTTAATGGAGGAAATTTACCTCCCTGTCGTATATTTTATATACTAAGAAGTCATGCATCAAGTGCTTCTAATAGTTGTAGAAGTTATTTGGAATATATGTAAAAGAAAATGGTCTAGAGTAAAGCAATATTTAATAACACTTCGATTTTGCATTTTTTTAGCTTTTTTTTTAATGTATCTTATTGTTGAAAATATTATAGATATCCCCTTATTATCCCCCATTGCTTTTAGGGGGATGTGTTTTTAGTAGCTGCCAGCTTTTTTTTTTTTTTAACTGACTTGATTTGCCCCTTCTATAGTGTTTTTGTTGGTGCTATTATTTTCAGAATCTGTTTCTTAGCTTAGAGAGAAGTAAGGTAGGACGGGTAGCCTCAGTCACATGCCAAAAGCACTGAATGAAAATCAGGATCCGTAAGAGAGAGAACTCAACGGGCTAGTTGGAACTTACACCAGAGTCCATGAATTACCATTAATCTTGTTTTTAAAAGCAAGATGTACACTTCAATGTTTTGTTCTTAGAGGATCTAAACTGGTTTTCTTAAGATGTTTACCACTTATTTTCCCAGAATCTTCAGCTACTTGGAGCTACAGCCATTGAGGATAAATTACAAGATCAAGTGCCTGAAACCATAGAAATGCTCATGAAAGCAGACATCAAAATCTGGATCCTCACAGGGGACAAGCAAGAAACTGCCATTAACATTGGTAACTCACCTAATTCAGACTTTAAATGTGATGCTTGTAAACAGCTTGAAACATTAAAGAAGATAAATTAGAGATATTTCAAGATTTGAAATATTTGATACTTTAAGAATTCCATATTTATATTATTTTTTAAATTTATTCTTTATTGTTCAGATTATTACAATTATCCCTCTTTTTCCCCCATAGCTCCCCTCCACCCAGTTCCCACCCAACCCTCTGCCCTTACCCTCCCCCACTGTTCTCATCCATAGGTGTACGATTCTTGTCCAGTCTCTTCCCGCACCCTCCACACCCCTTTCCCCCCGAGAATTGTCAGTCCACTCCCTTTCTATGCCCCTGATTCTATTATATTCACCAGTTTATTCTGTTCATCAGATTTTTTTATTCACTTGATTTTTAGATTCACTTGTTGATAGATATGTATTTGTTGTTCATAATTTTTAACTTTACCTTTTTGTTCTTCCTCTTCTTAAAGAATACCTTTCAGCATTTCATATAATACTGGTTTGGTGGTGATGAACTCCTTTAGCTTTTTCTTATCTGTGAAGCTCTTTATCTGTCCTTCAATTCTGAATGATAGCTTTGCTGGGTAGAGTAATCTTGGTTGTAGGTTCTTGCTATTCATCACTTTGAATATTTCTTGCCACTCCCATCTGGCCTGTATAGTTTCTGTTGAGAAATCAGCTGACAGTCATATGGGTACACCCTTGTAGGTAACTAACTGTTTTTCTCTTGCTGCTTTTAATATTCTCTCTTTGTCTTTTGCTCTTGGCATTTTAATTATGATGTGTCTTGGTGTGGTCCTCTTTGGATTCCTCTTGTTTGGGGTTCTGTGCGCTTCCTGGACTTGTAAGTCTATTTCTTTCACCAGGTGGGGGAAGTTTTCTGTCATTATTTCTTCAAATAGGTTTTCAGTATCTTGTTCTCTCTCTTCTTCTGGCACCCCCATAATGTTGGTATGCTTGAATTTGTCCCAGAGGCTCCTTACACTATCTTCATATTTTTGGATTCTTTTTTGTTTTTGCTTTTCCAGTTGAGTGTTTTTTGCTTCTTTGTATTTCAAATCTTTTACTTGATTCTTGTGATCCTCCTGTCTGGTGTTAGATCTCTGTATAATATGTTTTATTTCAGTCAGAGTATGCTTAATTTCTAGTTGGTCCTTTTTCATATCCTCGAGGGTCTCGCTACATTTATCGGCCTTTTCTAGAAAATTCTTGAAAAACCTTATAACCGTGGTTTTGAACTCTATATCCAGTCGTTTGCTTTCCTCCATTTCTTTCATTTGTGATCTGTTTCTTTGTCTCTGCATTTGGCTGCTTCCCTGAGTTGATAGAGTGGCTTTGTGTGCTATGTGTTCTATAGGGCCCAGTGGCTCAGCCTCCCCAGTTACCTGAGGTGGACATGCTTGGTATACCCCTTTGAGGGCTGTCTTATTGTAGTTAAGCCTTGATTGTTGTTGGTATCACTGGGAGGAATTGACCTCCACCAAATTGGCTGTGAGGATCAGTTGTGTCTATGCTGGGAGAACTTCTGTGCTGGAGACACCCTTATGAGACAAGACTTGCAAAAGCCTCTGTGCTCAGCTTGGATGGGGCGGAGTCTCAGTGCGGAGCAGACAGCATTGGTTTCCTGTCAGCCCTGGCCTAATAGGCCCCTGTGTCTCAGTGTCCCGTGGTAATCGCTGCAAGCACCTCTGAGAGGAAGCTGCCCTCAAGTTCCGCCCACTGCCAGACAGTCCAGTTTCTTCCCCAATGAGTCTGGGTCCCCAGAGTCTCGCCCGGAACTGGAGTTCAGAGCCATCAGGAGCTTTTGTCTTTCTCCCGGTTGAGAAAGCCAGCCGCGTACTCAGTTGCCCGCCCTCTTCACACGCTTGCCTCGGTACCTCTGCCTTCTGCAGCTCCTCTGAGTCTCAGTGTGCCTTTCTCTTTCCTTGTTGTTGTAGAATTTCCACTCAGCCAGCCTTCCTGTGGTTCTGGATGATGTCCGTTTTGTCTTTTAGTTGTAGTTTTGAAATTGTTGTGCGAGGCAGCAGTTTAGGTGTTTACCTATGCCACCATCTTGGTTTCTCCCCCATATTTATATTATTGGGCTTGTCTGTCAACTTATGGCCCCAGGGCCTCTTTAAAATTACAGTGGTTATATATCATAGCTTTTGTAACCACATAATACCCATTCTCCCCTTTGTATCGCTGCCTATCCCCACTTTTCATCCACAATTGGCACGTGTAGATAACATTTCCGTGGTTATCTGTGAAAGTCTAGAAATTGGGATTATGGGAGGTTGTATATAGATGCTTGTTTATTTGACCAAAGTTTATTTCTGAGATAGGAATAAGAAGGTTGCCAGTTTCCATTCATTTTTTGGAAATAGGTTGTTAGCTCAGGCTGCCATACATCTCTCTAGAGAAATGTATTACATCAATTAATTCCCTTTATGTTTGGACATAGGACACTCCTGCAAACTTCTGAGGAAGAACATGGGAATGATTGTTATAAATGAAGGCTCTCTTGATGTAAGTAAAATCCTATTTTTAAAAAATTATTTAACAACATAATCATCTTATAGTATATTATATTCCGATAGCTGTGAAAATATTTTATCTTCCTGAGGTTAAATGATACCTTATTACTACAGTTCTGCTGTAATGTAATGTGCACTGTTTGAACTTCGTTGATGTAAGGAAATTGTAGCTTCATGTCTGACAGCTGAAGGAATTGCTTAATGCAAGACTAGAAGCTACTTCACAAAAGCATTGTGGGAGGAGGTTACTGAGTGACTGCAGCTGGTTCATATCTATCTGTATATTATTGATTTAAAATTCTGATTTAGCTTCTGGTGATACTATTTATACAGGGATAGGGAGAAGTAGGTTTACAGTTGTTCAGATAGAAAAAGGCATGCAAGTTATTATTATTACAATAGCTTTATTAACTGTGTTTCATGTACTCACAACTATAAACCTACTTTGGCCCATTACTGTATTTTGCTTAAAAAAAAATTCTGAACACTATTGAACAACACAAAATAACCATTGCTAATAGGAAAGTTTTTTTTTTTTTAATGTTCTATCTTCTGGGCTGTAATATAAATTTTATATGGGTCTTTTTTCATGGCTGTGATCCCCTGAATTTGTATTTGGGGAAGGAGGAAAGATTTGTTAGGTGCACATTGTAAAGTACACGTTGACAAAGAAATATGTAGGTCAAATGACCTGTAAGTACTTTATAGTAAAGGTGACAATTTGTAACTTAAGGTGGAAGACAGAACAGGAGAGGTGGTTATACACGTGCTTGAAATAGAGCAGAGAAAACCTTATCCGAGGTGTTGGTGAAGCTGTGAGGCCAAGGACAGAGAGGGATGGTGAAGAGGAAAATGCTTAGAATTCGGGTGTAGAACAGAAACTGTGTAAGAAGGCGCTGACTTCTGATTTTTACATTGGAATAATTATCTCTTCCTTATTTGCTCTCAAAACAGTCCTTGTGATGTATTTCCCTTTCTTGGAGCAAACTTTTTAAAATTGTTTTATTTATTTATTTAAGAGAGAGAGCAGCATCTATTTGTTGTTCTACTTATTTATGCATTAATTGGTTGATGCTTGTATGTGCCCTGACCAGGGATAGAACAATCTTGGCACATGAAGACGAGACTCGAACCAACTGAGCTACCAAGCCAGGGATCTTTGAGCAAACTTGTTGCCTGAGGAATAATATGTGTTTTTGCAACCATGAAAGTTGCTTATGCCTTTAACTATTGGGGAAGTACTTTTTGTGAACCAAGTTTTAATCTTAAAAACACAAACCAAAAAAAGAGCCAACTGCTGTTTGAAGACTTTCCTTTATATTTTTTCATGCACTCGGCCCCCTGCTAGGCACTAGGCACTGGGAACACACCACTAAACAAAACATGGGGACACCGCCCCTGAGAGCTTACAGCAAATCCAATCTCCACCCTGCATGTGTACTCATTTTGGTTTATTTATCCCAGTTACTATGTTGTGAAAAATTATGACTAAGGCAGCCCAGCCTTCCAAAAGCTTATCTATACTAATAAAGGGGTAATATGCAAATTGGTCAGAACGCCCTCACAGTAATGACCAAACAGCAGGCTGCATGGGACAACAAGGCCGGCAGGGCGGTTAGTGAGGGGCGACCAGGCCGGCGAGGGGGGGCAGTTGGGGGCAACCAGGCCAGTGGGGGGGGGGGCAGTTGGGGGTGACCAGTCCAGTGGGGGGGGCAGTTGGGGGTGACCAGGCCTTCAGGAGAGGGCAGTTGGGGTGACCAGGCTGGCAGGGGGAGCAGTTAGGGGTAACCAGTCTGGCAGGGGGGGACAGTTGGGGGCAACCAGGCTGACGGGGGGGCAGTTGTGGGCAACCAGGGTGGCAGTGGGGGGCAGTTAGGGGTGACCAGCTGGCAGGGGGGACAATTGGGGCAACCATGCCGATAGAGGGGGCAGTTGGAAGTGACCAGGCCAGCAGGGGGGGCAGTTAGGGGCAACCAGCCAACAGGGGGTCATTTGGGGGCAACCAGGCCAGCAGGGAGGGCAGTTAGGGGCGATCAGGCAGGCAGGCAGGTGAGCAGTTAGGAGCCAGCGGTCCCGGATTGTGTGAGAGATGTCCGACTGACGGTTTAGGATCGGGCCTAAACCTGCAGTCGGACATCCTCTGAGGGGTCCCAGATTGGAGAGGGTGCAGGCTGGACTGAGGGGGTTCCCCCCTTTGCACGAATTTCATGCACCAGGCCTCTAGTAAATAATAAGGGACATAAAATGCATACACATGACAATACAAAATAGGTATGTAAATAAGATAGATGGTTTGCTATGAAGATATTGTGAAGTTTAGGGATGTAAAAGTATTAGTAAGTAGCATTTAGTTAGATAGAGGTGAGTCATTGAGTAAGGAGGGAGTACTTGAAGCAGAAAGTTATTGCAACTAAGTTCATATGTGGGGAATGAAGGAAGAACATTGAACTTGATTACAGGATTGTAAAAGTATTAGTAAGTGGCATTTAGTTAGATAGAGGTGAGTCACTGAGTAATTGTAATTTTTAAGTGTTTTTGTTTGTAATTTTTAAGTGTTTTTGTTTGAAGAAATATAGGCACATAATCTTCTATAATAATAAAAGGGTAATATGCTAATTAGACCGGACGTCCTTCCTGATGAAGCCAGGGCCAGAGGGAAGCCAGCCCAGGTCCCAGGTGCCTGTGCTGGGCCCGGTTTGAGTATTTGCCCTCATAAGAGGGCAACTTCATTAGCCTCTTAAAAGCGGTAAGATGCATATGAGCAATTGTACCCTAAACTTTATCAAGTTTAGAAGGGCGGGGAGGCATGGGGCACAGGCAGAGGACCAGGATGAGAGCTCGGAAAGGAGACATGAGGGCACCAGTGCCCAGATGTGGTGTGAGGGAAGTTCAGGGGCCCCTGTCCCACGCGGTCCCTGGAGAAGGAACCATCCAGGTGGTTCCAGAGCTGTGCTTTCTGAAAACCTCAGTGGAAGCGTTCCCACAGTACCTGTAGACGGTTGGGCCTTGGTCAGCACCATGGTCATACTCGGGACACGGTGTTTCTGACACTTGAAGGAAATCAGAGGCAGGACCTGTGACGCGGAGGCAAAGGCATGACGAGCCACGCCTGACTAGACACGTGATTCCTGTTGGCTGGCCTTAGGCTCTCACCTTTGCAGAACATGATAACTTTGCTTCTTTTGTTTTCGTCCGTTTCATCCTTTTTCTTCAACTCTTAGACATGTTCTTTAAGTGTTCTGAGTACCAGGTAAATAGTAACCTCAAGGGGAAAAAAGTGAAATGCCAAAAATATTCCATGTACTGCATCATGTGTTGTTAGGACAGTGGCCTTTATTTTTATTTTGAAGTTTCCAAGAAAGTAACTCAAAAGTCATAAACACCTCAAAGGTACCTGCACTACCTATTTCTCCTGGAGGAGACAGAGATGGGAGTCTCCCGGGAATACTCAGTTTCACTGAAAGCAGGGACCCTGTCTGTCTGTTTGGTTTACCATTTTCTCTCAATGCTCAGCAAATTGCCGAGCACATGGTAAGTACTCCATAAATATTGGAGAAGTCCATCTCTGAGTCATTTTAATTAGGGGCTTCTTTAAAAAAGGTGTATACCAGTTTAAATTTGGTTGTAATCAACCACATCTGATATTTAAAATATAAAGTGATTAGCAGTGTCCTTTGCAACTTAAGTGACACTTGGGGTGGAAGATCACAAACTCTATGGCCGCATAGATTAACACTGATTTGTCCAGCTGCAGACTGCCGAGCATTCTAGCTCTGCTGTCTGGGGGAGGTTTTCTCCCAGGGAGTTAAGTGGGGACTTTACAAACCCAGCTGTTTAGGGTCAGACCTGCTGAGGGGCACTCATTTGCTTCTCAGCAGGAAAGGAAACATCACTTTGCATAGCTCCCTCAGATCTGATGTCTTAAAATCCGAGGCTGTTTTCAGGCAAATCATTAGATGTGCTAGAGTGCCCGTGGGTTAATCATTATTTATTTTTTCGTTGCCATGGAAAAGAAGTGCATCCTATGTGTTCACATGGGACTGATGGTAATGAAATATGGGACTGCCATTCCATCAGCAAAAAGAATAATTAGCATGTAGGTAATAAACTTAGGAATACAATGTCTTAGGAAATAACATAATGGGAAATAAATGGTGGGTGTGTGTTTTGTCAAGTGACAGTTCTAATGAATGTATTCAAGTGATTCCATGAAATAACACAATATTTAAGAGCGCTGTTCTGCCCTCACCGGAATGGGGACCCTGGGCAAGTTGAAATTAGATAACTTCTCTGAAGCCGTTTTGCTGCCTGTAAAGTGAGGATAATGTTACCCTTGGCACACGATTAGTGCAGGATGTGGCACACATATAAAAACGAGATGTTATGAAACTTTATAGAAAAATAATATTTCAATAGCTTGCAAGTTGTTTTGCATAATGATCTTTTTATTATGAAAAGTATATTCTTTTCCCATCTTTTAATTTTTTCTTAAGAAAGCAGGTTATAAATGCAGATGCTTTTGCGTGAGTAATGCATATTGCAATGAACTGTTTGAATTTTCTACCAAAATATTATCTCTAGTACTGTGAAAATTTTAAAGCTGGATCTCTTTTATTATGTTGAAATTGTACAAATAAAGTATCATCTTTAAGTCTCCTAGATTTCCAAATAGAAAAGCCTTTCTCCTGGCAGTGGTAGTAAAAATAAATCTTTGTCTTCCCATAATCCAGCTCATCTCAAAAAAAAAAAAAAATGCCATTTGGCTTTTTAACTTTCTCATTTTGAGTTTCAATATAATTATCCTTCTTGAAAAAATAATGGCTGTTCAACATTTTTTAAAACCTTTAAATAAAAATATAAGACCAAACTACATGGAAAATACAAACAGAATGGAAGTCTTGGTCCACAGATCTAATACGGAAATCTGACCTTTTTCCTCTGCCCAGTCAGCTCCTTTCCCAGCAAGAGCAGCACAATGCCCAGGAGCAAAGCTGCCTGTCCTCACCCCGTTACCTGCAAGGCTGGTGTTAAATGTCACACAGTCAGCAAACGTGTTTCTTAGAAAGTCGATCATAATTTTTTAATTTTAGAAAGTAAAAATTTCATGAAGCATCATTAAGAATCATCTAATGTTGATCAAAATCTGTTAGATACTTATCTATAATAATAAAAGCGTAATATGCTAATTAGACCTGACGTCCTTCGGGACAAAGCCAGGGCTGTGAGGGAAGCCAGTGTCTACTTAGGGTCTTTCAAAATGTTCTGAAACAATTCTGTCAGGATTGGGTTAATGTTGCATTAAGGACTATGATTATATTTATTATTCAAATCCCCATAGCATCCCAACTCTGTAAATCTCTGGAAATACTCTCAGGTGACTCAAAATATTAGTTTTGGAAGACCTGTTTCATTGAGATAGCTCGGGATTTTACTATCCTCATCTGTCAAGTCTGGGGTGGGTGGGAAGGACCATCATTTCTTAAGCTACTAACTCTGTAAGTGCCAGAACGGCCTTTCTTGAGTCTTGTATTCTCGGTCTCCTTCCTCTAGCATCTCTTTCCTATGGACCATTGTGGGATCTGCCCTGCGTGCTAGGGCTGGCTCTTAAATCCATTCTCACCATTTTTGCCTTCTCATTTCTACTGTCTGGCTTTCCCAGAAACCAGAAAAGGACAGAGAGGACAATTATATACCATACTAGAGGCCCAGTGCACAAAAATTCTTGCACTCGGGGGGTGGGGGGGGTGGGCGTCCCTCAGCCGGTCTGCACCCTCTCAAAGTCCAGGACCCCTTGGGAGGATGTCCACCTGCCGGCTTAGGCCCGCTCCCCACGGACATCCTTAGCACTGCTGAGGAAGCAGGAGAGGCTCCCGCCACCGCCACTGTGCTAGCACCTGTCAGCCCTGCTTGTGGCTGAGCAGAGTTCCCCCTGTGGGAAGGCACTGACCACCACAGGGCAGCTCCTGTATTGAGCGTCTGCCCCCTGGTGGTCAGTGTGCATCATAGGGACCGGTTATTCCTGTTCTGCCTTTAGGGTCAATTTGCATATTAGCCTTTTATTATATAGGATATTTATTGCATCTACAGGAATGATGGTTAAATATGTATGTAGAGAGCTTGGAGAAACACATTTCTTCCCCTGGAAGTCAGAGCTTCCAGTGTTCCCAAGGTTAACACCTAAAAAGGCCTTGCCCACCTCTCCTGGTCACCTGGGCACAGTGCTGTAGACGGTCTCTGCTGACATGCACACGCAGCCTGAGAAGGATTCAGCACCTCATACTGGGAAGCAGTGTATGGATCCCGAAGGAAAATGCAGGTCTCTGACTTTCTGTGAAAAGGAAACTCCACACCCCTGCAGGGTTCTACACATTGCTCTCATAAAAATTAAAATTAAAAAACAAACACTAGCTTACACTTATGAAGTGCTTAATTTTTGTACTGGGTATTGAACTAAGGACTTGACAGGGGCAATCACATTTCCACTGGAAACATTAGTAAGCAGATCCTGTTATGACCTCTATACTAAGTGTCACTGAGGATGTATCTCAGTCATTGGACTCCAGAGACTAAGCAAATAGATATGCCTTGGCCTCAGCCACAAGCTACTCCTATAAAACAAGAAGAACAACATTTTCTTTAGGGTGTTATGATGATTAAACAAAGCAATCCATTTTAAATACTTAGAAACAATGCCTGGCATTTAGTAAGCACTTAAGAAATACGGACCATTATCATGCTCATCATTTTCACCTTTATTTTAGCACTAGAGGCCTGGTGCACAAAATTCATGCACTGGGGGGGGCGGGGGGGGAGGTGTCCCTCAGCCCAGCCTGCACCCTCTCCAATCTGGGACCCCTGGGGGTTATCTGACTGCTGGTTTAGGCCCGATCCCACAACCAGCAGTCGGACATCCCTCTCACAATCTGGGACTGATGGCTCCTAACCACTCGCCTGCCTGCCTGCCTGATTGCCCCTAACCGCTTCTGCCTGACAGCCTGATCACCCCTAACCGTTCTTCTGCTGGCCTGATTAACACCTAACTGCTCCCCTGATGGCCCGATTGCCCCCAACTGACCTCCCCTGCTGGCCTGGTCACCCCCAACTGCCCTCCCTGCCAGCCTGATGGCCCCCAACTGCCCTCCCCTGCCAGCCTAATCTCGCCCCTAACTGCTCTCCCCTGCTGGCCTGATCTCACCCCCAACTGCCCTCCCCTGCAGGCCTGATCTCGCCCCCAACTGCCCTCCTCTGCTGGCCAATTTGGTTCTGATTGGTCGGTTTCTATGCCAGTCAGCGTCAAAAGCTCTGCTTCCTAGGCAGCCATTGGCTCCTCACAGTTCACCCAAGTATGATTCTAATTGGTCAGTTTCTGTGCCAGTCAGCATCAAATGCTCTGCCTCCTAGGCAGCCATTGGCTCCTCACACTTCACCCAGATTTGGTTCTGATTGGTCAGTTTCTATGCCAGTCAAAAGCTCCGCCTCCTAGGCAGACATGGGCTCCTCACAGTTGACCCAGATTTGGTTCTGATTGGTCAGTTTCTATGCCAGTCAGCATCAAAAGCTCCGCCTCCTAGGCAGCCATTCACTCCTCATACTTGACCCAGATTTTGTTCTGATTGGTCAGTTTCTATGTTAGTCAGCATCTCTGGGCCTGTCAATGGGGACTGATCAGAAAGGCAGGGCTGATCAGCAGCCCCGGTGGAGGCCTAGAGAGAAATGGAGGTGTGGGCTGCTGGCCAGGCCCGAAGAGAAAGAGAGAGGCAAGTGCTGATCAACAGCTGCCACAGAGGCTACGGATCAGACCCTGCTTCTCTCTTCAGACCTCTTTCCGGGCCTGATTCTCAGCCCTCTCAGCTGTCAGTGCTGGGTCACTGGGCCTGCAGCCATAGCAGTCAGTGCTGGGTCGCCATGGCAACCCAGCGCTGACTGCAGGACTGACTTCCAGTTGATCGAGCCTCCAATCGTTGTGGATGTGATGGACCCAGGTTTTTTATATATTAGGATTATTATTCCAAGAGAGAAAGAGCAAGAGTACCTTAATGCCATCCGCTTTAAGAGCCGCCTTTTCACTCCTTAAATTTTCTCCTTAAATTGAGACTAGAACCCCAAGCCAGCCCAGGTTAGCTTATGGATACCAATGCCGTGCCCCCCCTCCACCCCACCCCCGATACCTTTTACATAAAATGAATTGTTAGCCACATTTCATATTAGCAAGCATAAGAATATATATTTTTCAACGCCATAGTAAAAGGAAGCTTTTACGGGATTGTTCACTTTTTTCCTTAGCTGAACTTGATTTTCTAACACCATGTAAGCTTCAAATATAACTTACCGAACATTCATGACAAGAATGGTGAAGTTGTCATCTGTACCCTTTTAAGTTCGACGTGTATGCATTATGCAGACAGACCTCACCGTTTGGGGACCAGCCACCGTGGAGCGGCCTCTGAAAGGAATCCAGAATAAGCACGTAATTGACTCGACTCCAGAAAAGGCGGGGAAACAGAACTGGGGCTACTTCAGGTTTTGTCTCCATATGTCCCATGAGTCCAATACAGTGCATTTTGTGTTGCTTTGAAAAATAGTTTAGGCAGGTTTGAAACCACACTGAGTTTCCCTCCAGCGCCAGCACTGGGGCTTTCGTAGTGTGGATTTTCTCTTACCATTATTAACAAAGCTGTTTCGGCTTTTGGGCCTGAACACTTAAAGATCTTAGTTTAACTTTAAGTTGCTAATGTATCCCTGCCAGAAGCAAAGCTCTGTCCGGTTGCAAGAATTACATTGGAAAGAAATGGGTTAGTAAAAAAAATGTAAACATTACCAAAAATGAAAATAACATCTGAGCAAATAATCTGCTCTCTTTTCCTCTAATTTAAGACGGTGTCAGCCACAAGCCCAAGTATGTGGTGGTAAAAGTTCCATCAAGCCCATTGTTTGGTCTCCTAAGACCTGAATGTGTCCCCTTTTCTTAAACAAAATCCAGTCATCTTGGCTTGTGGGCAAAACCCTTAAAGTGAAGTTGTTCACAAATTCATCGTGTTTCTGTTTGAAGACATTCTCCCTCCCCCAAGTCTGAATATTCTTTATCTCTTTTGTTACTGGCTAAACATCTGAACGCTTCCAAGAGCTCCCCGTGACCTTGAACTCCAGATAAATACTGTCTACCCAGTCTGTCCCCTGGCTGCTGCCCCACGGCCTAGTGACATTTCTGAGGGGGAGCAGCTGAGCCCTGTGACTTTTTTGCATCTCTGCCACCCATATCTTTGATGAGTTTATAGGAAGCCCAGCGTGTGCCAGGGGTGTCTGCATAGTCAGTCTCTGCCCTGGGGGGCTGGTGTTGGCTCAGTCTCAGATAGAGGCTGTGAGTTCACATAGCCAGCCAGTGCAGGACCCTGAGTGTCAACCTAGATCGCGCTAAGTCCAAAACTGTTGGTTCTTTCCGTTTTTGAATACCCATGCTTTCTCCAGTGGCGGCAGGCACTCAGTCAAAGAAGGAAGCCATCCAGGAGGCAACCCCACGTTTTCTAACTTGTCCCTGCCTCCTTCCTCACCAGGACTCCAGAGCCACTGAAAGAGGGGTGTCCTCCTGGAAAAGGGTGGGTCTGGGGCAAAGGCATTTATGGAATTCAGGAAAGACTCTCTATTTTTGCTGTATCTGTTTTACTGATACAGCAGTTGACCCTACGATTGTATCGCGTGCACATACGAAATAATAGAAATGATGTGCATTTGCACTGAGTAAATAGAGCAGATTCTTCTGTATCCCTACATAAGATTAGGAATATAATGGTTTATTAATTCAAACCATTATGAAAATGGGCCCAGCATTAGCCTTCTTTGTGGTTCTGGGGAACAGGTTCTCACAGGCCCTGGTTGTTACTGTCTCCAAACCTTTGAATTGGTCATTTGCTTATTTTCAAAAAGTCGGTTGTGTATTCTGAGCCGTCTCTCCGGCTGCATTGGAGGCAGCGGGGGAGACTGCGTGTCTGCCGCCCGCCTGGAGGGGTTCCTCCGGGGGCTTCCTTCCGCCCTGAGCCACTACCGCCGCGGGAGAATATGTAATACCCAGCTCCAGTAAGTGTTTAGGGGCCTTTCAGTGGTGGTTTAAAATAATTACCGTGAGGGCTTTGGTAAAAGCCTTTATCCACAAAACTATGTAAATGATATAATTATATCCCCTACCTCTCACTCTTCCTTCTTTTCCCTGGATGTGTCTCTGTTTGCTCTGTGCCCCACCCAACACTGAAACATAAACTTGGACCCGGACTCCATACTTCTCTCTCTCCCTCCCTCCCTGCCTCCCTCCCTCTCCCCAGCGAACCCACAGTGAGATGAGGAGCTATTTGCCTGATGGAACCTATCACAATCCCCAAACCCAAACCCCTGCCCAGGGGCAGAGAGAATTTACCCAGCACTATAGCTTCCTCTTCTTACCTTTTCTGCATTGTAACCCTTGACCTTTTTCAGATGGCATGACCCCACAGGGATATTGGACCATTCCCTCAATTACAGTGTTTTAGATCTACCCCCACCCCAGAAATCCTATGTCTGTGTATCAGCAAAACATGGGAATTTTTTTGTCTCTCCCTCTGCATGTTTAGCAATATGTATGGATTAAATGCATTTGCTGGGCTGTCTTCCACTCAGCTGCTTCGGAGGAGGTCTTGGGCCATATGTTTTTAATGACTTCACCTCTGTCTTTCCTTACCCATTTTGGAAAGGTTACACTATGTTGGTTTGGTTCTAGGAGAATATGTTTTTAAAGGTTACTTTCTAATTTGTGTAGTCTGGGAGTTCAGAAACACCAGAGCTTTTGGATCAAAAACTATGTCGGAGGGAGCTAGTGACCCTGACTGGGATGAGTACTCAATGGACCACTTGTGTATATATAAATGTAGTCTCTCTCTACTCTCAGGTAGCTCTTCACAACTTATTACAGCCTACAGTAGCGGCAGGGGTAGTAGGTATATGTATTACCTGGGGTATATGGAAGGTCTAGTGTTCCACTGAATCAATAACACATCGTCGAAACATAGGTAATACCCAATGGTTTATTCCGATTGCTATTGTGAGAGTCATAATTCACCCATTAAGAACGTGCTAACATTGTCCATACTTCATATGGTCATAATGTGTTATGAAGATTATCCTTGGAATGTTCTGTTAATTTGTAATTTTAGGGTGTGAACATTTGGAGAGTGTAAAAATAGAGAAAGAATGAAACCTTCTGTGGTCAAAAATTTGTAAAGACCTCATGTCTTAAGTGATGATGAGGTGGGACCACAAACCACCAAAACAGTTCATACAATATGTGTTAGTTTAAGATTCTTAACAGATATCCTCTTATTTGGCATTTGAAATAAACTGATAACAGGTTTTTAAAGGCAGACCCTTAGCAAACGGAAGATCTTTTCACATTCCACACCCACCTGAAGTCGAGGCAAAGCGTGACAGCTCAGCCATAGGGTACGTTTGGCTCCTGGAACTGTAGTTCTTTACAGTGTGGCTTCAGCATTTTGTGAGCCCTCCTGGCCAGCCCCGACTTTCTAACACCTCGCTTTGTTATGGCTGCACATCTGAACGTTACAGGTGGGCAGTGGTTGTCTCTGCACGGATGTGACATGTGCACATCAGCTGACAGGTTCTGAAGAGCTACTTTCCAGGGCTCAGCCTCCAGCTGGTCTCTGTTTGAGCAAAGACGCCGTCTTTGTTCCCCAAGATTCCTGCGCGGGTTCTCCTGTCACATTCTGTTGCATTTTGCCCTTTTTATGGAGAGCAAGTGAAAACAGAAACCTGTGTTGTGGAGACTAAAGTAAGAAGTTCAGGCTTCATAAACTTCAGTTCCTTCTGACAAGGGTGACAGTTGCATGTCTCCCAAAAGTGAGGAGATAGGGGAGTAGAGCCTGTCCTCATGGGGCGGTAGTGTTTCCCTTCTTTGTTGTTAACTGAGAACCCAGGAGAAGGTTGGTTGTGGCCTAAATTGTGCCCTAACCAGTTTGGCTCAGTGGATAGAGCATCGGCCTGCAGACTGAAGGGTCCCAGGTTCGATTCCAGTCAAGGGCGTGTACCTTGGTTGCAGGCACATCCCCAGTATGGGGTGTGTAGGAGGCAGCTGATCAATGTTTCTCTCTCATCTATGTTTCTAACTCTCTATCTCTCTCCCTTCCTCTCTGTAAAAAAATAAATAAAATATATTTTAAAAAATAATAATAAAATAAATTGTGAATTGATAAGGCTGGCAGGCGGGTAGAAGGTCCAGGGCTATGGGCTTCCATTGAGCTCTTGGCTGTGGGTTGAGAGAACAGAGTTGAATGACTGAGTAAAGTGTCCACACGGGATGCAGATTATGGGAGGTACAAGCAAGTCCCACTTTCCCTGGCTCCCTCCCTGACCTAGATCGCTCCGTGGTGTGGCGCCTGAACCCCGGCCTTGCCCCTCGTCTGTCTGTCTCCCCAGGTTGCCTTTACCACTGACTCTCCCTGATTATAGCAACAGTTGCTCCTTTTCCCCCAGCCCACCAAGAAGACTGTGTGGAATGAGGAGATACAGAGCCTTTATTTGGTTGTACTATGTGGTCTTTTATTCCTTCTCTGATTTAGCTTCTCGTGTATATATTTTCACTTTCACATGTCACTAAGTTTAAATGTTTAAACATTTCCCCCCTTCAGTAGCCAAAATGAAAACAAAGCAACAGCTAATATAGTAATAAATTTATTTCTAGCTACCAGGAGATAAGCTTCAATGCAATGTGGCCATAAAGTATGGCTCCCAGGCTTAGGGGAGAAGCCATAAACTTTTATAAATAAAGGAATTTTAAAATACTCCTGGCAGTCTGAATAAGGGCAAAATATAACTTATAACCGGCAGCACACAGCCAACACCAGAGCTACTTGCAAAAGAAAACCATGAACTAAAATAAGAAAACGTTTGCAGGATTTTTGTTGTTACCTTGCACCTTAGGTGGGCTGGGCTGGAGACTTCACTGTGAGAAGTTTTTGACTCACCTTCAGATATTTGATCTCAGTTACATCTCCCAACACCTTTGGATTTGCAGAAGCTCTGTGATAATCACCAAGGAAACCCAGGGAACTCATGCCACCTATAAGAGAATTCTCAGCAAAGGTTAAGGCTTCATAGAACGCCTTCCAAAAGAGGGAGGGTCATAGCCCGAGACGGTGTCCCATGGGGGCGTTATGAGGGAACTTGCCCAGCTCAGGGGTTGACTGGACTTTCAGTCTTGCTCTGCAGCCAATCTGTAAAGAAATGTGAAGTCCTCCCAAGGGCCATCTCAGGTTTCACTTGGGTTTTCAGCTCAGGAGACTCTTGGGTAAACACTTTGAAAAATGCAGTGGCATTTTAGTGAGCAATGCGTTGATTTGAAAAACTGTTGAAGTAATGGATTATTCCTCTGGAAAATTAAGGAGCAGACAAGAGAATATTGCTCTCCCCTTCCCTCTCCTCTCTCTCTCTCTCTCTCTCTCTCTCTCTCTCTCTCTCTCTCTCTCTCTCTCCCCTCCCCCCCCCCTCTCAAATCAGAAGTGATAATATAATAGAGGGGAAAATGGAATGCTGCCAATAGGATGAAATCAGAATTTATCAGTGCTCTCATTCAATCAATTTATTTCCCAAGCATCTGTACTTGCAGGCCAACTGTGTTTGTTGCTGGGAAGCAGGTTAAGGGTGGTCTGTCCCCTCCAGGAACTGAGGGCCTTGCTAGGATAGAGTGAGTTACACCTGGCAGCAGGAATGCATCTGGGAGGGCTTGGTAGGTACTAGTAAGCTTACACTGAGTGGCCAGATTATTATGATCTCTGAACGCATAATAATCTGGCCACTCAGTGTGTGTGTGTGTGTGTGTGTGTGTGTATGTGTGTGTGTGTGTGTGTGTGTGTATTAGAGGCCCAGTGCATGAAGTCGTGCATGGGTGGGGTCCAGCCAGCCTGGCCAGGGGGAGGGGACATGGGCGGTTGGCCAGCCTGCCTGCTGGTCGAACTCCTGGTCAAGGGGACAATTTGCATATTAGCCTTTTATTACATAGGATATACATTGAGTGGCCAGATTATTATGCGTTCAGAGGTCATAATAATCTGGCCACTCAGTGTATTTTAGAAGGTGGTAGACCAGCCTCTGGAGGGAAAGGCATTCGTTCCAGAGAGAGGAAATGAAGGGGTTGAGATGGTAAAGGGAAGTAGAATGGATGTTCATTCATTGGGCTTCTATAGTGGAAAGCCTTCAATACCATTTTAAGGTGTTTGGAATATATTGTGTAGACAGTAGGAAGCCATAGAAAAAAAGAAGAAGCAGAGACATGATCTGTGTTTTAAATTTGTTTCATAAAGAGAAGTCTCTGTTGGCGGTAGAGAGATGGGAGACAGATGATGGGGCTCTAGGGAATCAGCAGAGGGAATGCGTGGGCATTCCTTGTATAATTTGCTAGGCCTGGTCCTGGCTGAAGTTGGGTTTGTTTTGCTGGGTTGTGCAGAGAAAGACAAGCTCACACAGAAACTTAATTCTCAGTTTCGTTTCACGACTTAGTAGCCATGTGTTCATGGGCAGGGAACGTAAACTCTGTCTCAACGTTACTCGTCTACAGAATGGGAATAACAGGAGGCCTTCTGTGTAGGGTTGTCATCCGTTTAACTAAAATGTTATATCTGTATGTGTAGCCTTTAGAACCACGCCTAGTATGTGGTACATGCTGAATATTGTCTCACTTCATTTGTATTGTTTATCAGTTCATTAATTCACTTGTTTGTTCATTTACTCTATGTGAAGGCAGTTTTAAAACAATCCAGGTTAATCTACTCTAGATTGTCATTGGTAAATTTTGCTTTTCGAATTTTACTGACTTTTTTTTTTGGGGGGGGGGGAAGGGGAGGTCTCCTTTTCTTAATTCCTCTTGGGCCAAACATTTCCAGCAGGAAATAAGAGGGTGGTGCTTATAAATTAAAATAGCTACTTCCCCTCCATGTAAAGTGTGAACAGAAACTTGTGGAAAGGATGCTGCTGTGCGGTGGTTCTTGGGGCCAGTGTGTGACAGGGAGCAGGGGCGTGTTCAGTAGGGCTCCACTGCTGGGGGGGGGGGGGGGGGGCCGGCTTGCTTTACAGTACAATCTGGTTCCATTATTTCGGTCAACGGATTCTGAAATTCCAGAACCTAGCGTGAGCCACACTTGAATGTGATTGAGAAACACCTCCCCGAATCCCCGATATAAAAGTTTCATCACCCATGCCTTTGCCTCCCTCTTTGTGGAAATAACTTTGAAATGACTGTGCCACATTCTTAAATTGGAACAATGCTTCCATCTCCCACGAATATAATAAAAAATTACTATGAGTATTTTCATTGTAGGTCTATTTTATTATATAAATGTATATTTGCATTTATTGTATAAATAACTGCAGGCTCAGATATTAGCACTCAGAACAAAGCTCTAATAGGAGGGAACCGCTCCTTCTTTTTTCCTTGTGCGGAGCCAGGATTCTGTTTTCTTCACAAGGTTAGGGCTCTTATGAAACAGGAAATGGGTCTCATTAGCTTACAGGAAGAATCTACAGGATTTGGGGAGAAAAATGAAATATCCTGAAACGTTTTGCCTTTGAAGAGCTGGGAAGGCAGTTCTTGACAGAGGAGAGACTCATACAGCGTCTCTGTATAGTTGAGGTGAACAAAGCTCTCCTTGACACTAAAGGTTTTTATTGTACCTGAACGTAAACTCTTCATTGACGGAAGGGGTTCTTTTGTTTGATCCATCGAGATTACCAAACCATATGTCACCATCCCCAACTAGAATGCAGCATCATGAAACGATGATTAAAGTTACAGGAGCCAATTCGTGAAGTGGCAAGAGATGATGGATACTGCATTTTCTCCTGTTGGTTACTGGGAATTAAATTTCAATAGCATCGAGTACTTCTGAAAGAAAGCCCGAAAATAATTTAATTGACGTGCTCTAACTTTTCTCCTTGACTTATGGCTAAGCAGTTTTGACTAGCTCATAAATTAGGGCAATGTTGTCTTTTGATAAGAAAATTTGATGAACATGTTTTTTGCGGGATCATGATTGTGTGGTTAATGAGCAAAGATCACAGGGGATTGGGTGATTTATAATCTAGTCCCATCCCTGTAGGAACACACGTGTGACTTCAAGCAAGCAACTTATTTCTCCTGATAATGTTTGTCCCATCTCCTTTGAGGGGTTTTTGTGAGAATCCAATGAATAGAGGTACATGAAAACCTCAAGCACTAGAAATAGCTAACTGTAGTTGCTGAACATCCTTAAGGTAGAACAAATGAGCATTTTCTTTCTTTGTTTACTTTTACAGGCAACAAGGGAAACTCTCACCCGTCACTGCACCACGCTTGGCGATGCTCTTCGGAAGGAAAATGATTTTGCTCTTATAATTGACGGGAAGACCCTCAAGTACGCCTTAACGTTCGGAGTGCGCCACTACTTCCTGGACCTCGCTTTGTCGTGCAAAGCTGTGATTTGCTGCAGGTAAGTTCTCCTTAAGATTGTCAGATTTCAGTAAAGAGCGACTTTATCCTAAGTTCCCTGGTTTTTAAAGTTCCTTAAAGTTCTTCTCTCCAAAATTTGTAAATGTCAGGTTATTTTTTAATGTAAGGTAGATATACTGGGATAGACTTTATTAGCAGAGATTTTGAAAGTGAGTCCTAAAAAATCCCTAATAGTTATTGTTCATGATCAGAATTGACAGGCGTCTTGCCATTTTCTGCGTATGAAGTCAATCATTTACCTGCATTTCCAACTAGCATTATTTCTGTAATAACTAGCATGATCATCTACACAGAAATCTGTGATCCTGCTGCCAGGATTTATTCGGGGGAATGGCAGGATGGGAGGCACTAATTAAATCATCTTCCAGAGAGCTGATCATTTTCCTGAAGGCTCAGCTACTGGGAAATAATTATTGACTGTACAGTCCTCCACCCTCTAATGTAGAATATTGCCCATACCCTAAACTGGTATAATATTGCCTAGCTCCTAAAATAAAATCTGTTTTCAGTTATCAAGGCCCCACCCACAGAATTGTATAAACCATCCGGTCCTTCCTGAACTTCTTGTCCAAGACTCTTCCCCATCTCCCTGTCTAAACTGTTTAAACTATGTCTTCCTAAAACTTAAAGTGTATTCATGACTGTGCCCAGCCTCTTCCCTCTGGCCACCATGAATCCTAAGGATTTTCCCCTTCACTGTTCACTTACTGAATCTGACCAGCTGGTCACACTGGGTCCAGGGTAGCAGTTTCTCAAATTGTTTCTCTTCCTGGGAGTGAAATGTTAACAGGGCTTCTGAAGAATTTCCTAGAATCGGTGCTTTTAATTTTATCTTTAAGACTGTACTGTTTGCTTTTATTATTTTCTTAAAAATGTATGTATTTTTTAAAGAATGTTACGCTTCTTACACCTTTTTATTTTTTGGTCCAGGCTTAGTCACTTAAATATCCTGTATATTATATTGTCTCCAAACTTATTAGCCATGCCATGTAGAGGTTTCCTAAATTTCAATTGAAATATACTTTGTGAAATATAATTTAAATTGTACTTAATAGGTACCCTTTATAAGCTTCATTTCAACCTACAAAAGTGTGTCATATCTAAAGAACTGAGTTGCTTATTATTCTTCGCAGTGGCATCTATTAATAAATATTATTACTATAAAGCTCGTGAATAAAATAGTGCACAGATAATTAATATTAGTTATAATCAGGCTCTTTGCTTACTCTTGAAGAAAGAATTGGCAATTTTGTTATCTTGACTGTGTCATTTGCACTTTGGTATCCTCATGCTTTTTAAAAAAATGCATTTTCGGTAACTTTTCCTGGCGCCTGACACTCTTCATCAGGATCATATTGTGCCAGATTTGGTTGTTGAATCATTGTCACTAATTGGGTCACAAGGATCAAGTCAAGTTTGCTCAAAAACACATTAAGTGATACAGCTCTTGGCTCCTATGTGGACACAGAACAGAACCAGGGCTATTAAGATAAAAATGACCAGTTCCCCTGAGTCAGCAGCATCGGTCCTGCGCCTACCGTGTGCTGGACGGAGATGGTGCGCCCTGGAGCATGAAGAAGACTTCCCGCCCGCTCTCCTCCCCGCATCGCTCTATCCTTTTTGTGTTAAGTAGAATCACAATTGGTTTGAAAGATGTGGGAGGCCAGTTTTCCAAATGCAGCCCTAGCAAGCAGCTGAGCCTCATTCTTACAGCATTGCCTAACACAGTACCTCCCACCATTCTTCAAAAAGTTGAACCACAAATTAAACAATAGCAGAGGGAGAGGAAAACTAGAAAGCAGCATCGAGGGAGGAAAAATATGTTCTGTGCTTGTGAAATTCCCTCCCGAGATCCTTGTTCTGGACGCTCACAAGTCACATGGACCTCGGGGCTCCTCCAGGCCCCGGGGAGGGGATCCCACCCAGCCGTGCACGTGCAGCCCAGCTCTGCAGCCGCGCTTATAAAGATGTGTGTGGCCCCTGCCCGCCTCCGTCCTGCCTTGTGCATGTCCCTATGCAGGCACTGAGTTTTATTTAGAGTTGTAGGCTTGGGGTGTGTGTGTGTGTGTGTGTGTGTGTGTGTGTGTGTGTGTGTGTGTGATGTTTTGAAGTAAAATATCTCTCCTTGCTCCTTTTCTTCTAATTATCTGCATACTCTCTCTCTTTTCCCATAAGGACTGTGGTTCAGCTTCCGGTCTGGCTTTGAGAATTCCTCTAAGCCCATAATTACATCAGTGCCACTGCTCGATTTATGTCTCTGCACCTTCCTGGCCTGGTGCCTCTTGGCATATAAGCTCCTGGCACAGGCCATCTTCATGTCAGTAGTTTCCAATTTCCCTGCCAATGCTCCTCTCACTGGGCAGGCGCAGGTGAGAAGCTCTGTGGATCATTCTTCACCCTGAAACCCCAGTGTCGCTCCTGGTTTTGTTTTTTTTTAGATGATGATACTCTCCCAGCCTCAGGAAATTCTCTATTTTACTTCATTATAGGAGATGCTCCCGATAAATACTGGACATTATTCCGAAATACAGTGCAGGACTGTTTCCCAAATTCGTGTTCACTCAAGCTCTGTGGGTTTTCCCCTCAACGATCTCTTTCTTGTCAGTCTGCACAGGGAGATATTCAGATCCTGCCCTGCGTCTGCAGCCCTCTCTCCGTCTCGGTTGGGGGGAAAGTGGAGGGAAAGGCATCCCGTAATGGATAATGAGGGCCCGTATTAGCTGCATCACCAGGATTACATCAGCCTCTCTTCCCTGACATTATCAGCGTACAGGGCGGAAGGCAGTTCTCCGTGTTTGCCTAATTGACACAGTTAGGAAAGATGAGCGTTTTCCCCGAAGAGTCTCCAGCGGGATTGAAAGAAGCGGTTGTTCTCCATCCGTGGGCATCAGGTCTCTTACTCACCACCGTTTTCTGAAGGGGGACAGAAATGAGCCCCTGGCCCCCAAATTATTCAGGGCTTTGGAGTCCCGGTTTTGGTTTACAAGGGAAGGTTGCATGTCATTCCTCAGGTTTTTTTTTTTTTTTTTTTTTTGAGTTTGTAAACTCCAAGAAGTAAAATGAAATCTGTTTTTATCCGTCTACGAAGCACTGTATTTTCATGAGCACCACGCAGCTTTCGTTTTTACCTCCGTGCACATGTACCTGTGTAACCTGAGCAGCTTAATGGGAAACATGCGTCTCGAGTCAGGGCAGTTTCCGATCCGTTTTCCCGGTGCCACACATAAGCTGCGCCTTTGTGGCCCTCTTCCCTTCGGTTCCCTGGCTCACGCGCCCCGGTGCTTATTGTCTGTGTGATCCCAGTACTCTTGAAGAACAACATGAAAGCTGTGGACCAGCCCCTCCAAAATATACACCAACATGTCAAATTACATGCGCTCCCCAAAACTCCTTGGGCAGGTATAGAGGAAAGGGACTTGCTCCGAGAGTCAGGAAGATGTGTGTATCCTAGTGTGGGTAACAACAAGAGCTATTCTGCAAAGTAGCTGTGTCGGAAAATAACTCCTCGTCTCGGTTTCCAAATGGTTCCCTGAAGTCTTATAGCTTGGTTATTGGTATAATGGCGTTTTGGCTGGGGATGCACACACTGCTTGTTCGAACGCTACCTCCCTGGCACTGCGGATACCTAACGGCATCTCCCCGGCCTTGCTCCTGTGACCTGTGGAGCTTGGCATGCAGCCGTCATTCTAGTCCTCCAGGGAGGCTGGGGTCTAAAGCAGCGAAGAGCGGAGCTCCTCTGGCTTGGAAAGGCGGGGAAGCCGTGCGCACACACACACACTTTCTGGCTCAGCTCCTTCCAGCTCGAGAGCTTCTGGGCCAGAAGATTGCTCCGAGCCACCCCCCCCCCCTTTTTCTTTTTTTTTTGTGGATGAACCGTGTTTGTATTGGCCACTCTGTCCTGGGAAGACTCTGCCTACTGCTTGCATTAGCTTAATTTGGGGAAGCATCTGTTCCACCTCTGTGACTGTTCCCTCCAGAAGAGAGTGGTTGGAACGTGCAGGGAAGGACTGCCGTGTGTGAAATGGCATGTGGTTTCTGAGATCCTCGTCAGTTCACATAACCCAGCCTTTCGGAGAATTTTACATTTTTTTCTGTAGTTGTCAGTTTAGTTTAAACATATATTGAAACTTATGTTCTGTGACAGTTGGTTGAAAATTGGCCTAGAGCCTCCAGCTTTTAGACTGTCTAGTAATCACCATTCTTCTACATAATTTATGTACTCATGTCTTCTGAAAAGCAGAAGTTAAATTGAAGTAAGCATTTTTCTCTACTTGCAACATCTCCAATCAAAGTTTTAACCCCCTTTTAGGCGATTTCCCCGCAGTGCGTAAAAAAAAACAAAACACTTGACCTCAGTGAGTGTGTCGTCACTCGGGAGTGGCATTCCAGGCAAGCCCTTCCACCTTCGTCCCATCAGGGGACCCTCCCAGGAGAGGTCTAACGGGACACTCTGCATACTTTCTGTCATAGCTTGAGTGCGTTAAATAAAGGATTTATTCACTTCTTGAGTCTATGGCTTGAATCTTTTAGGGTTGTCTTAAACTTCAAGGATTTCTCTTAAGTAAGTGTTCTCCTTAAAGCGTAGTCATAAAGCACAAATGAAGTTAGTAAGTGCTCAACAGACATTCCTTTCAAGAAAAAAAGTTTGTGAGCATCGTTGGATGCCAAAGCAGATGTTTGGCTCTGAGAAAACTTACAAACTGTTAATGGATGTCAACCCCATATTTGCTTCCAAGATAATATGAATAAATGTTGGAAACGGTGGGAGAATGTTTCTTTCAGACATGTATGGCTAAAAGAGAACATAGTGAATAAATTTTATCATTTCATAAAATGACCATCTTTTGCTTTCACATCATATAACAATAAGGTGTCCAGCCCTGTCTCTCTCATTTGCTATTGTGCCTGTACTGGGTAATGTTAAAGGAACTGCATGGCCACGTGACAGCCTGGTAGCCAGTTATGATGTACCCCACCAGGGAAGTTTATATTTAACAGTAAAATATCTAAAATAGATGAGAAAGCTCAATGCTGTAGAATCTCACTGTAATTTGGTATTATGTACTTATAGATGTGACTCAAGTAAGATAAAGCACCATGACCAACACACGATCACACACACACACACACAAAAAAAAATAGACCTGCAGATTATATAAATATTCTGATAAAACAGAGTTAACCCGTATTGGGAAGTATATGAAGTATAAGTGTACAGCTCAGTGAGTTTTCACACAGTGAACACACTCCTGCATCAAGCACCCAAACATGACAACACCCCAGGAACCCCCTACGTTCCTGTCAGGTCTGTGACCTCCCAAGGGTCACGGCTGTCTTTGTTTCCATCACCATCTCTCTTAAATGTTGCCCTATTCATTTTGGTCTTTTTCTGTTTTGTGCCTTGCTCGCTTGGAATAAGTGTATGTATCTTCTGTAACTGCATTCAAACTCTTGACGATTCTTTTCTGTTCAACCGTTTTAACACAGGACTCTGCAGCTTTCCAGGAAAGGCCTCCCCGAAGCTTCACATAAATCCACACATCAGCACCCTAAGATATGCCTCAGGCAGATGCAGACCCACCTCAGAGAGGGCTCACAGTTCTCCTCCAGTTCTGCGGTGCTAGAATGAAAGCACTTCATTTTCTGGTTTGCTGAGGGCATGGTATATGGAACCTGCAACATTCCTCCCGTCTGCCAGTCTACTGACGCCGATGGTGAGGGAAAGGGAAGCAGAGTTAGTTTGGCATTTCTGGTTCTCCTTAAACTCATGATGGTTTCCAGTGATTGCCATCTTTTTAATAAACCTGCCTGAGCCATCTCCACTTGGAGCAAGTTAAAGCTTAGTGCTTGGAGCCAGGCTAGAGTTCCAGAAGTCAAGGCCAGGTAGGATGTAGGCCACGACTGTCTAGTAGCTGGAGGGCATAGAGTCAAAGGAAAGGAGAGACAGCATCCCAGGGGGACAATGGCGTTGGAAAACAAAAGGCAGATTACCAAGGGATCAGACAGAAAGACAAGAAATGGACATAAAACAACAAGCTTCAAGTTCAGGGTGAAGGGGGAGGTCGTGCCAGGTAGCATTCTCTCAGAGCATGGCGGTGTTTTATAGAGAAGAGGTGGGAAAGCTGCTAAAGGGATAGATAATAAATGTGTGAGGCTTTCCAAGCTACAGAGTGCCTGTCACAGCTACTCAACTCTGCAGTTGGAGCATGAGCTGATGTAAAAAACAGGCTGCTGCCTGGGCCCGGCCTGGGGCCATCGTCAGCCAGCCAGCCCTGCTCTGGAGTGTGTGTGGCTAATGAGTGAACAGCAGAGGGAGTTGGTTCTGACAGAACTTCCCCAGAATATTGATGGAGCTCACTCCAGGCTCCTTAGTCTGTCATTTCCAGACTCTTTGCTTTCTTGAAAATGGAGACATATTCCCATCTCACCTGGCATGTTTCCCTTTGTCCATGATTCCTCGGAAAGGACTGGCCCTCCCTGTGGTGCCATCCAGTTTCTCTGTGCCCTGGGATTCAATGTAACCCCTTAACATGTGGATATTCCCAGAAGTCAGTTTGTTTTTAAATGAGATGTCAGTGACTACTCCTATATCTCAACAAGAGAAATGTGAGGAACCCAGGACCACAAACATCAGATCTTGCTCTGTCATCAAAACGACTTCCCTATGTTCTGGAAGTGCCAAAAGGTGCCAGAGGTGATGCCAGAGAAGGATCAGGCGGGAAGATGCTCAAATTAGCCTTCTCCCGAGGCTGCAGGCATGCTAGTCTCAAACGAAAACGAGTTTTTCTTTGATTTTATATATATTATTTCACTTTTGCCCTTCATTCCCTTTCTCTTCACTCCACCCTAGGAAAACAATCTCAGATATTTAGTAGGTTCCCATCCAGCTACCATACTTTATTTGTAGGCGTGTGTTGCTATGGAAAATATACAATATTGTTCTGCCTGTGTTAAGATAGATACATGTTTATAATATTTCAACATAAATTTTTTGCCTTTTAAATTTTTTTTACAATTTTAAGACCTCTCCATGATACTAGATGTAGAACAAGTGTGTTTATTTTCAGCACTACTATTATAGTAATGCACGTACAGCATTCGACTATATTTATCTGTTACCATAATGATGGCCACAGAGGTTGCCTCTAAATCTTTGCTGCCATGGGAAGTGCTGAAATGAGTGTCCTCTCTGTGCACCCATGCAAGTGTTTTTCCAGCATATACACTTAGGAATGGGAGTGTTGGCTGTGAGCAGTGTGCATATCTCACTTCAATCAGAATTGCCGCATTGCTCCCAAACAGCTGCACTGGTGTGTACTCCAGATCCATGTAGGACGGTTGCTATTCCCTGCCTTTCCCTCAAAATTAGCACTCCCGAATTCATCTTTGCCAATTTGATGGTTGAAAAGTGGCACCTTATTGTTTTGATTTTCATTCATCTGATGACCAGGGAGAATGAGCATTTCCTCATATAACTGTTTACCTCTCTAGATTTCTACTTTGAAAGATCATTCTCTCATTCATTCTCCCATTCATTCAACAAATGTTTTTTGAGCACCCACTATGTGCAGGTACCTTTATAATAAGTACTATAAATAGAGCAGTGAACAACAGGAAAAAATAGTTCCTGCCTTCACATTATAACTATCCTATCTAAAGAGGAGGGGATATGATAATTGACCATCATGCCCTCACAAAGCTGGCAGCGCCCACAGCCAATAAGGAAGGAATATGCTAATTGACTGCCACGCCCTCAAAGATGGTGGTGCCCACAGCCACAAGATGGCCACGCCCAGTCGCCTCAGCCTCTCTGGGGCAGCAGGCACATAGCACGGCCAGGCCCACCCCCAGGCGGGTCCGGCCGCTCCGCGCACCTGCCTCCGGAGTCCCCCAGTCCCCTCAGCCCCCCATCCGCCCAGGGCCAGCCTGAGGCACAGGCAAGCCTCAGATGGCGGCTGCCCAGCCACCCAGGGTTGCCCGAGGCTCAGGTAACCAGGGCCAGCCAAGGCTTGCGCAGCCGGCAGTGGCAGCAGCAGAGGTGTGATGGGGGCGTTGCCTTCCCCTGATCACCAGGTCACCTCCCACCCCTGAGGGCTCCCGGACTGTGAGAGAGGGCAGGCCAGGCTGAGGGACCCCCCTGCTCCAGTGCATGAATTTTCATGCACCAGGCCTCTAGTTGTTTAATAAAAATAAATACATGTACATTCAAAAGGCAGTCATTGCTGGGTGTTAACAATTTATTACATATAAGACAGATTTATATGGAGTCAGTGGTAACAGTTGCTATGAAGAAAGGTAGCACACTGAAGAGGGATACGGATACTGAACTTTATGTTGGGTTTCCTAACTCATTTTGCTGCTTATATGCAAGAATTCCTTGTGTGTTCTGGACATTGATTCTTGGTTGATTATAGACATGGCAAAAATCTAGTCTGGCTCCCTTCTTAATTCTGCCTGTGCTGTTCTTCCTTGAACAAAAATCATTGACCTTGAGGTAGTCAAACTTCATTAATTTTTCCCTTTATGACTTGTGCTTTTTGGATAGTGAGAACTTCCCACTCACAAAGTTATCCTCCTGCTTTTTCTTCTGTTAACTGCGCAGCTTTCTGTTTTCCATATAGGTCTCTGATTCGTATGAGGTTTGTTTTTGTATGTCTTATGAAGGAGAAGAGATCGAGTGCTTTTCATTTCTACGTGGTGAGCAAATTCTCCCAGTGCCACTTACTAGTATACGCAATGCCTCCCTTCCCTCTGCTGGTGGTGCCACATGCTCTAGCACTCAGTCTCTGAGACCAGACTTTCCAGAATCGAACCACAGGCTTCACCTCTTGTTAGCTGAGTAGCATGTTGCTTATCATTGTTATCATAGGGTTGTGAGTAATAAATTGGTTAATATATGAATTCAGTGCACTGGCAGTCATTATTAAAAATTATGTTACTCTTAAAAATGTGATCACATCTTTATATGGCCTACTTGAATAGTTCTGGCGAGAGGAATGCTATCATAACATAAAGATTTCTCTCTGAGTAGTAGGCCTTTTCTGTGTCCTAAATTCTATTTTGTCTAGTATTAAAACGGCAAACTTGGCATTCCTTTGTTTCATATGGGCCTTGTCTTTTTTCCCCTAAACCCTTATATTCAATCCTTCTGTATAATATAGTGACTAAGAATGCTGTCTCTAAATCCACACTGCTAAAGTGAACCCTGACTTTACCACGTACCTGCTGTTTTACCTTAAGTGATTTCATCTTTCTGTTCCTCAATGTCCTCGTTTGTAAAATGGCAATAATAATAACCCATTTCACATAGGGTTCTTCTGGGAATTGAATGAGTTAAAACAAGTCAAAAACTTAAAACAAAGTGATCAAATAAGTGTTCTCTTATATTAGCTATTACTATTGTAAATATGTCAGTTTTAGACACCATTTTGCTGGATTTTTTTATTTTAATTCAACCTAAGAATCTGTCTTTCAATCAATGAATTTAACCCATGTATATTTATTGTAATTATTGCTATATTCGGCCTTGTTTCTCCTGTCTTATTTTGTGTTTTCCATTTATTATGCTTTTTGTTGTTGTTTTTTCCTTCCTCTCCTTTCCACTGTCTAAATCAGATTTTCTACTGCTGGTTTACAATCTGTATCTAATCTATATGTGGTTATTTCTAAGTGTTTGATAACCATATTTGTGCTTATTATTCATGTTAGTATATCTTCCTTTCCCTACCCCACCTCCCAAAGATATTGAAGTAATTTTGTGTGTACATCCAGTGTGAGATCTTTGTTTCTTTGTAAATAATCTTTGTTTTCTCTCTAGAAGCTTTTAGAAATTTTCCTTAATGTTTAACCATTTTCTTAATTTAAGCATAATATGTCTAGGGGTAAGTACCTTTTTCTTGAATTTCTTTTTGGCACTGTATGAGACCTTTGAATCTAAGGACATGTCTTTCTTTAATTCTGGGAAATTATTAAGCATTATTTTTCATTCTGTCCCTTTTTATTCTCTTCTTGGCATTCCATTATATATATGTACTCACCTGTATTCCTCCATTTCTTTACATTTTTCTTACAATCTTTTCTTTAATTTCCTGCTATCTTTGGGACAGTTTATTTAATTGAATTGCCCTTTCAAGCACTGTCATATTTACTATTCTGTTTACTACTGGTTTCTTTCTTTTAGCAGTTACATTTTTGTATGACTTATTTTCCAGTTGCTTCAATTATATTTTTGTATGACTTATTTTCCAATTGCTTCTATATTCCCATATCTTTCCAACGTATTTTTAAATATGTTTTTAATTATTCTTAGAAAGAGAGGAAGGGAGAGGGAGTGAGAGATAGAAACATCAATGATAACAGAGAATCATTGATTGGCTACCCTCCTGCATGCCCCATACCGGGGATGGAGCCTGCAACCCGAGCATGTGCCCTGACGGGGAATGAAACCAGGACCTCCTGGTTCATAGGTTGACACTCAACCACTAAGCCACACTGGCCAGACTAGGAGGTTGTGGGGTTTTTTAGTACCTTTTTTAAGGTAAGGTCTATTTGCCAGTTAGCAATTGGGGTGGGTGCCTATGCGCAAGTGCACACACACACATACATGCATATTCAAATACACACTGTCAATATGATTAGTCACCAGTTAAAATATTCTCTGAACCATATAACCTGAAAACAGTAGTAGTTTACCTATAACAACTGAAATTCCATGAGAGAGAAGTTTTGCATTTAAAATGCATTGCAAAGGGAAATCTTTTTTAAAGTTACTTTCCTTTTTTTGTCCCTGTATTTCATTTCTATAGACTCAATCCCTATAATATAAGGTCCGCTGCACAGTATATCCACAGATATTGCCTTTGGGGGCGAGGAAAGCGCCCACTCTTCAGTCATTTGAATAACACAGTTCTCTTGCCTAGAAGTGGTTGAATGTTTCATTATGTGCCACATGCTAAGTATCGTTTTTAGGATTCGCTTTACAAGTGGCTGTTTTCGTTCCATTAACAAACCGATGGTGAGTTTCCGGAAGTGTTAGGACACTTGTGTGATTTCGGTGCATGTAACACAGACTTTTTTTTTTTTTTTTTTTTTGCCAGATTTTAATTTTTCCTCTACTTAAAACTTTTTAAGAGCCTAATAAATTAGAACTCAAAAAGGAACCAAGTCAGATCTCATAAGTTTTTCTCTTAGGTTTTCCTCTCTTTTTGTAATTTCTTTATTAGTCAGCAGAACATGACTCCATGGGGGATAGGCTGATACTCCCAAGGAGAAATCTTAGGAAGTGAGTTGCAGAGGAAAGTACAGCAGCTCCCGGCACTAATGATCCTGATCTCTGAAGAGTCCCAGGAGCCGCCCCCCAGCTGAGTGAATGCGGGGCTCTGTCAGCACCGGTCACTGTATAAACCACGTCAGGATAGCACACATTCCTCTGTATTCCTACATGTTCTTTTTTTTTTTTCTCTCGATTCACTTTCTGAAGGCAGCTTTATAATAACTTTTAAATTTACAGTATAAGTTATTGAGATCATATTGTATTACCAGCATAATTTTTGCTGCATACGGTATTTTAAGGTTATTAAACTAAAACACAATACAGTAAGATACATTATGGTACCCCTTTTGTCTACCTGTAGAAAGTCCCTTAAAATATTCTTTATTATGTATCTATGTGTATATCTGCACATTTCATCTTTATCCATATTTCATTCAAAAAGGTGACTCATTGCCCGGCCAGTGTGGTTCAGTGGATTGAGCCTCGTCTCACGCATCACGTCACTGGTTCGATTCCCTGTCAGGGCACATGCTCGGGTTTTGGGCTCGGTCCCCAGTAGGGGGCCTGCAGGAGGCAGCCAATCAATGTGTCTCTCTCACATCAATGGTTCTGTCTTTCTCTCCCTTTCTCTTCCTTCCTCTTCCTCTAAATCAATAAAAACATACTTTTTAAAAAAGTGATTCATTGAGCTAATCCTATGAAAAGAGTGCAAAATATGATTTGAGCCACTCTATATACTTTCTAGCTTAAATGGTAAAAAATTTCCACTACCACGATCTCATGTTCACAGGGCTGTGAGAATTACTACATAGCCAGTAAGGAAAGTAATGAATAACATGTGCAGAAACTACAGCCAAAATAATATCTGAAAAGCATATTGCACTCAGTGCACTGCTAGGGCGTATCGCACAGGACCACCCTCTGTTTGTGGAGCCACGGGGAAGAAACCCGGACCCTATGCACACGCTGGATGTGGAGTCGTTTTCTGTCGAGGCTCTCACTTCTGAAGAGCAAAGAGCAACAGCAGAGGAGAACTGTGAATAATTTAAATCCTGATACAGACCCATAGTGGTAAAAAATATCTAGGGCATAACACAGTGCTGTTATGGTATTTCTGGATGATACATTGGGACACTATTGGTATTTGTTAAATTAAGGTTTTAGATATGTTCAACCATGGATGAGTGGGTTTTGATAGACATTTGGAAGAATTAACTTGTGTGGCGAGGTTGTGCTAGACCATCAGTTTTCAACTGGTGTGCCACAGAATTTTTAAAACATGCAATGCCTGCCCTAATCGGTTTGGCTCAGTGGATAGAGCGTCGGCCTGCGGACTGAAGGGTCCCGGGTTCGATTCCGGTCAGGGGCATGTACCTTGGTTGCGGGCACATCCCCAGTAGGGAGTGAGTAGGAGTGTGTTTCTCTCTCATCGATGTTTCTAGCTCTCTGTCCCTCTCCCTTCCTCTCTGTAAAAAATCAATAAAATATATTTTAAAAAATAAAAACATGCAATGCCTGACTATTTAGTCAGTGGCACTGACCACTTTTCCCTTAGATTCCCCCCCAACCCCAAAAAATAACAGCCAACATAACAATAGCCATTGGTGTGAATGAATCTAAATTATACCCTTTTTTTTTATCAGATAGGCAAAAGATATATTTTTTGGTGTGCCGCAGAATTTTTAGTAATTCGTGTATGTGTGCCATGATATGAAAAATGTTGAAAATCACCATTCTAGACTATTATGGACATTGTACACATGTAGACGCAACTGTACAAAAGTCAAGAAAATAAACTCTAATGAGTGAAGTAGGTGGCCTCTTATGAAGTAGGAATAAAACCTTAGGAGGGAATATATTGTGGATAATTTTTAATATGTGCTGCTGCTTTTACCTGCCATGAGCTTGCCTTGTCAAATTCTAATTCATCAAGGAAGCCTCTTGCAGCCCAAGCTAATTTCTACATCCTCTATAGAAATTATCAAGTACTGGTAATCTGTCAAAAGCTTTATGCTACACTCACTTTTATTGTCTTGTCCTTTGTTTTGCTATCTTGTCACCCCTTTGTACCAAGGAACAATTTTTTAAATGGATGCTTTAAAAACATAGATCTTTTTAACTGAATATGGCTTGAGTAACTGAGTCCTCCCACCCCTTAAACCACATTTCCTCCCTAAGACATGCTGGCAGGTGCCCACAGCACGTCGTGCCGGAGCTGGGAGGACCCTCTTTAGTGCACCCCAGCCTTTGCTTCCATGGGTGTGCTTAGTGTTTACCTCTCATCAGTGGGGCTTGGTCCCTAATCTGTTTCTTCCCATGTTACTTCTTAAAGTGCTCATCCTTTAATTAAACATGTCGTAGGTCTCAGAAATAATAATCTAGTCAAAAGAAAAACGGGTATAATGCTCTAGAGCAGTGGTCGGCAAACCGCGGCTCGCGAGCCACATGCGGCTCTTTGGCCCCTTGAGTGTTCTAACGCCACTTCTTCAAAATAGACTCGCCCAGGCGGAAAACTGACTTCTGCGCATGGGCCACGAAGTTTCCATCGCACTGTACGTGCGCGCCCGCACGTGGTATTTTGTGGAAGAGCCACACTCAAGGGGCCAAAGAGCCGCATGTGGCTCGCGAGCCGCGGTTTGCCGACCACTGCTCTAGAGAGCCGTTTTTGAGTTGCTAAAAACTTTGCTGTTGAATTTGGGGTGGGTAATATCCTAAACTTAGGTGAAGGGCATCATTATATTCTAGTCTTCGCATTAATGAAACCAACCGTGGATTGTGCCTCGGGAGGGAGGCGTCTGCAACCAAAGGATGCAGAACTTTAGGCCGCTGACCCCGATGCCAAGTAAGGCTCTTTGCCCTGCGTCACCAGTTTGTACATTTATGTGTTGAGTTAGATGTTTAAAGTAAGTATGTTTTATTTTTTATGAATCCCCACTTCAATCTGACATCTTTCTTTAGCAACCACCTGCTGTTTCAAACCCTCCAGATACGAGGGCTTCCACTGTTTCTTGAATCTTCTTCCAAACCAGTTGTCTCCTTTTCGCTTGGTAACAGAAGCAGATGCCTTAGCCAGTCACAGCAGCAGTGCGATGTGGGGAATGTCTGTGACTACATCATCAGATTTTTTTAAAAATGGGTATTGTCCTTGCCAATGGGGATTTGTATTCTGTTTTTAACACCTGAGTTAACCACACCCGCCGAGTTGGTGTAAATTCGAAGCCAATTCTAATTTGGGGGTATGGAAAACTGCAGCGTTCAGCAGAGAAAGCAGTGGTTGGTTGTAGTAGCCATGAAGAAAGACAACAAAGTTCTGCGCGGCCAGAGTGGCTCAGTTGGTTAAGTACCATCCTGTACACGAAAAGGTTGCCATTCCCAGTCAGGGCACATACCACCTGGGTTTCGGGTTCGATCCCTGGTTGGGGCGCTTATGGAAGGCAACCGATCTGTTTCTTTCTCACATCGACGTTTCTCTCTCCGTCCCTCCTTTCCTCTCTCTAAGCATATCCTCGGGTTAGGATTAAAAATAAAAGAAGAAAACAAAGTTTAATCTGGCTCTTTTCAGATCCTTCTTTAAATCACTAATATTAGCTGCCATGGAGAGATGTCTCCTTGGTGACACATTGACTTATGAAAAAAGGTACCACTGTTTTCTAGCTCCGTTGATATGCCCTGGTGTGACTTCACATGTGTTTACATGGTAAGACTGTTAAATCGTGAAGAGAATTTGATCAATGTCTTCAAATATTTCTCTCCTTTCATGCCCATTTCCCATTTGCTTTTTAGTCCATTTCTTGGTGAGCATTCTTTTGTGACACTTACTTAATGTCAGCTGTAGTCTCCGCCTAAAACATTGGCCTAGAGCTAGTGGACTTTTCACCTGTTAAGAAAAAGTAAGTAAACTTTGAAAATGACATGAAAATTGCTTCAAAGAGCAAAGGAAGCTAACAGGCAAAAGCTCATTAATGGCCTGAGACTCGTCCGTTCCCTTGTATTCACCGTTGTGTCATTTTGTGCAATTGCTAGACTCTGGAAGGAGAGTTAAAAATAAGGCTTTCATATAGCAACCTTTTACTGAGTACCTATTCGGGATCAGCACTAGGAATGCAAAGACAAGGAGACAGCTTCACTCTGCAAGCAACTCCCAGCCTGGTGCAATGATTCTCACACTTAAAATGAAACCCAGCGTGGCTCTGGCTGAATGAAGCCTTTCTGAAGGGCAGTGGGCCTCCTGAAAGTACATATTGGTGCCGAGTATCCACTGCTAGGAATGCTTCCTAAAGAAATAATCAGGAAAATGTGCAAGATGTTGAGTCTTTCAGAGGAATGACCTTCATTTTTAGATGGAATAATAAATGACTTACCAGATGTCCCAGCAGATAATTATGAGGCACCTCCTCCACTTGACCTTGATAAAGAATTTAGCTGTGAGTTGTTTTTCTTGTCCAACATTGTGTGATAGTTGTTAGTATTTAATCGAAATCTTCACTGTTGACTGAGCCAGTTCTCTGTTTAGTTTTCCTTTCTTCTTAGTCGCCAAGACAGTATTCATAATATATTAAGTTCATTACACTGACGCATTCAGTCTTTGAACCCTGCTGTAATTGTTGTGAGGTTTATTTCTTAAGTGGCTTTTAAAAGTCTGTAATAAGATGATCCGAAGTTAATACCAAAAATGATTTTAGTATGGGTGCTGCTGTTCTCTGTCCCTGACCCCACAGTTCTGCAGGAGGTTGCTTGAGTCTCCTTGGCCATTAATCAGTACCAGGTGTATCGGTTAATAATGCGGATTTTGTAATCAAAGAAAACACGACCATTTCAAGAGAAATATCAAAAGTACTTTATTCAACGTAATGTCCATCGCTAGCTACACATTTCCCCCATCTTTCCGGTAATTTGTGGTTACCGTCCCAATAGAACATTTCTTGTATTGAGGCAAACCATTCAGAGACCCAATTTTCCATTTCTTTGTACTTTTTGAAGTGCTGCTCAGAAAGTACGTGTGCCATCAATCGGAACAAGTGGTAATCTGAAGGAGCAAGGTCTGGTGAATACGGCAGGTGGGTTAGTACTTCCCAGGCAAGATCTTTTAGCGTGTCTTTAACTGGTTTTGAAGTGTGTGATGGTGGGTCATCATGAAGCAAAATTACTTTGCCGTGTCTTCTGGCACATTCTGGTCATTTCATAATCAAAGCGTGGTTCAAATTGGTTATTTGTTGTCAGTAGTGATCAGTATTAACAGTTTCACCTGTTTAGAAGCTCATAATACACCACACCTTCCTGATCCCACCAAACGCAGAGCATTGTCTTCTTTCCAAAGCGATTTGGCCTTGCAGTCGATGTTGATGGTTGACCTGGATCAACCCATGATTTTGTGTGTTTGGGATTCTCAAAATAAATCCACTTTTCATCGCCAGTCACAATTTAATGCAAAAAAGACTTTCTTTTGTGCCGTTGAAGCAACATTTTACTGATGACTTTTCGGTTTTCCATTTGTCTTTTGTTCAGTTGATGTGGCACCCATTTTCCTTCCTTTAAAATCTTTCCCATTGCTTGTAAATGATCGGAAATTGTTTGCTGAGTAACATTTAATCTTTCTGCAAGTTGTTTTTGAGTTTGACACGCATCTTCATCCAATAATTCTTGTAATTGTTGGTCTTCAAACTTTTTCGGTTGACCTGGACGTTCTTTGTCTTTCACATTGAAATCATCACTTATAAAGCGTTTAAACCAGCATTCACAAATATCTTGAGATGGAGCATGTTCACCATAATCTTCCCAAAGTATACAATGACTTTCAGCAGCACTTTCCTTCAAAATAAAGCGATGAATTAAAACTTCCCGCAAATGTTCTTTTTTTGGCACAAAATTTGACATTTTTAAGCGTAAAAATATCTATGATGTTAACACGTTCAGAAAATTTGACATATGAAGTTTTGAAGTTTGCTGTCAATACAACAAAATAGCATATATATCAAATCCCATATATATCAACATATGTATAACTCCATCTATTGAAAAAAAATCCACATTATTAATTGGTACACCTGGTAGCTTTGGAAGAAAATTGAGGAACAGGAGCTATGCAACCAATGGTTGGTATTTACTTTGGTTGATTCAATATGGTGTCTGAGAACAGGTCAAGAGGTTAGCCAGTGCCCTACTGTTAACTTAAGTAGAGTTTTGAGTTGTTTTAAATGTCTATTACATTGTCTAAGTTCACCTTTCGGTGGCTCAAAACTTTTGTTCTCCAGAAATAGTAGAGGTTTTAATAAGTATTTGGACTATCGTTTAACAGCCATTCTGACTTTTTTCGTTCACAAGTGAAAACTTAGAAATGCTGATGTAATTTGTTAGGAAGTAATGGCATTAGGAACTCAAATGTTATTTCTTTAACAAGTTAATGCACACTTGTTAAAGAAATAAACTAGTCCTGGTAAACTGGTAAACTAGTGCTTAACAAGGTTTCATAGCTTCTCTTTATCTCCTAAAGATTTGTTTCCAAGACTTTCATTTTCTTTTTTCCCTTGAGTTGGCAACCAGGTTAACAGAGAACCAAACATTTGCAAACCTAAGACTTTTCCATAATGGTTCTTCATAGAACTGCATACTCACTTGCTCTTATCCTTCAAGACAATTGACATTTTAAAATTCTTTTTTTCCCCCCAGAAAACAGAGCTAATTGATCATTTGTTCTAATTTAAGGGTTTCTCCCCTTCAAAAATCTGAAGTCGTGGAGATGGTTAAGAAACAAGTCAAAGTCATAACACTTGCAATTGGTGATGGAGCCAATGATGTCAGCATGATCCAGACGGCACATGTCGGCGTGGGTATAAGCGGGAATGAAGGCCTTCAGGCAGCGAATTCTTCTGATTACTCCATCGCGCAGGTAACAATCATTTCAGCAGTCTCACCCTTCATCTCAGTCAGCTGACACTAGGAAAAGGGAAATACTAATTTTTTTTCCACTCTTATTTTAGTTCAAGTATTTGAAGAATTTATTGATGGTCCATGGTGCCTGGAACTATAACAGAGTCTCCAAGTGCATTTTGTACTGCTTCTACAAGAATATAGTCCTCTATATTATTGAGGTAATAGCCGGTTACGTTTTAAATCCTTGTCACTTGCATAGATATGTAAAGACATTTTCTTTATGAAGACGTGTTCTCATTTTAATTAATCCATTCGCCTACTTTGTATAACTTCTAAACAAGTTAAAACAAAAAGTTTGTCAGCGCTGGAGAATAATTCATGTTTAAATTCTGGCTAAAAAAGGTATATCGCTTTGGTAAGAAATGTTGAATTAGAATTGCTAATGAAATGATGTTTTCGGTTTTAAAAAGACTACAAACTATAGAATTTTTTATGAAGCTCGAAAACATACAAGAGAAAACAATACACTATTTAGGGAAAAACACATGGAAACTGTATTTTAAAAGACAGTGAAGGGGATGATAGACATAAAACTGAGGATAGCAGTTCTGCTGGGGGGGGGGGTGGTGGTTAAAGAAGCAGAAGCAGGAAGAATACGTAGGCAGTTTTGCTAATATTGGCCATCTTGTAGTTCTTATTATGTTTCAAACTTAGATACTTATGTACAGGTATCCCTTGCTACCCAGATCTGTTTTGGTTTCTGAGTTTGGTTGGTAGCAGGAGTTTAGATAATGAGGAATGAGTCTAAAAACTATCAGAATATTTAGTTCCTGTGTCTGGACAGCAAGAAATTCCAAATTCCTTTTCATATATCAAATATAACATCATTTTGGGGGGAGTCAGGGGAGACACAAACATTTAGTCTGTAAAATCATTTTTTAAATGAAAACTTAACCTGAGTCAGGAATATCACTTCTAAAGGGTTGTATTTTGTCCTACAAACAGTTTCACAGCACCTACTGGGTGCCCGGCCCCAGGCTTCGTTCAGTGTTCTTCCTGTCCTCCACCCAGGAGCTTGCCAACAGGAATAAGAATGCCAGCCCCCTGTGCAATTCTGGAAGCCACATGAGCAACATGTAAAAATTAAAGCCCACATTAACCTTTAAATGATATTTTATTTAAATCAATATATTCAGTATTACCATTTCAACGTATAATCACCTTAAAAATTTTTAATGTAACATTTACATTCTTTTCTTCATACTAAGTCTTCAAATTTGGGTGTCTATCAGTGGCTACCATAGTGGACAGCAAAGCACCCGTGCATGAATAAGTGAACTGAACGGTCTGTCAGGAAGTGATAGATAAATCATTTACCTTTCATTCACATCAGGCCATTTTATCATCAGAAGCTATATTTATAAAACACACTCTAGATCAGTGGTTCTCAATCTTTCTAATGCCGCGACCCTTTAATACAGTTCCTCATGTTGTGGTGACCCCCAACATAAAATTATTTTCGTTGCTACTTCATAACCGTAATTTTGCTACTGTTAATGAATCATAATGTAAATATCTGTGTTTTCCCATGGTTTTAGGCTCTACAGCAGCGGTTCTCAACCTGTGGGTCGCGAACCGCTAGCAGGGTCGCCTAAGACCATGGGAAAACACAGATATTTACATTACGATTCCTAACAGTAGCAAAATTACAGTTATGAAGTAGCAACGAAAATAATTTTATGTTGGGGGTCACCACAACATGAGGAACTGTATTAAAGGGTCGAGGCATTAGAAAGGTTGAGAACCACTGCTCTAGATGTAATCAGTTTCTTGCCCCTCTTGCAGCTTCAAAGAGCATGAAGATAAGTTCTCCATAGCTGGTTAAGAAAACCCTCCATCTGCCCCTCCTGAGAGAGGACCCACCTTCGCCCTCATAAATATGCCCAGCGCTTCCTTACAGATGTTTGTTTATGCCACTTTGACCTCTAACTTGCTGGCTGTTCCTCCACAGCTGTCAGAAGATACACAGCCTAACACCCCAACCAGTGTTGCTCAGTGATTGAGTGTCAACCAATAAATCTGGAGGTCACAGTTTGATTCCTGATCAGGGCACATGCCCAGGTTGTGGTCTTGATCCCGAGTAGGCAGCATGCAGGAGGCAGCCAATCAATGATTCTCTCTCATCATTGATGTTTCTCTCTCTCTCCCTCTCCCTTCCTCTCTGAAATCAATAAAAATATTTTTTTTAAAGAATATAATATCCTATGCTTTACACCAGAGAAATAACACTGTAAACAAAACAAAAATCTAGATTTCACACTTACCCTGTTGGCAGGTTAGCTGGGAACTGCTGTGTGTTTGGTTCAGCTGTTCTTTATGCCTCTATAAGAATGCTTGTCTCCTTATTAAAATGTTGAGTTAACATAGTTCTTATTATAAGTTAGCTGGTAAAACTGAAACTTGGTTTTCAAGTGTGCAGGCAGTTTTATTTATCGGTCACTAAAAATCTGTAATGAGGTTACAACCCATTTGGTAAAATAAGCAAATACTTGGAAACAAACAGGATAATCTGGTAACTTCCTCATTGCTCATTTCTGCTGATTTGGTCTATAGTAGTCTGTGTTTTGAAGCAAAACACACCTCCAAAATCATTTATGAGATCAAAAAAATATTTTTTTATTGTATATATAAATTTGTGATTTTTTTCTAAAATAATTATTTATGACTAGGAGCCCAGCGCGCAAAATTGCACGGCCCCGCCCACCCACCCGCCACCCCGCCACCCCGCCTTGACACCCGAACCTCTCCACACAGAGCTCCAGCGTGCCTGGCCCAGTCCCTGACCCCTCTGGCCTTCTCTGGCCGCTTCAAGCCCCGCCCTCAGTCCCTCCTCACCTCGGGCTAATCCCACCTTCTCTGGGCACCTCCCCACTTCCACCCCATTATGGCTCCAGAGGAGAGCGTGGAAGCCTCCCGCCTGCTGCACTGTAAGTGGCAAAGGACTGGTGAGGGGGGTGCTAAGGGCTCTCACCCCCGCCTGGTTCCGCCTCCTCCGGGCGCCTCCCCACTTCCGCCTCATCTCCAGAGCAACACCCCACCGCACTCACAGGCAGCCTCCTGCGATCGGTCGTTATACGTTATGGCATCCCCACCATTAGCATATTAGCTCTTTATTATTATGATTACCAGTATCCTCTATAGTTACTAGCTTTCCTAATTATATTTTTCTCATTCAAAATAATATCAACTTATATCATTTATTTACATATATTTTTGAAGATACTAGGAGTTTAAAGCCATTGGTAGCAAGAAATCTGCTTTAAATTTTTTTATTTTTTTTTTTAATCTAGATCATTTGACAATCAGCAGTGAAGTGGGTAAAACTTATGTACTAATAGGGGGAAGTAAAATATATTAAACTCAAATGGAAAACTAAATCTGTAGTTTCTGTTTCATCCAGAGTTATACGATTGGTGTTTGATTAGCCTTAAATTTCACTTGGCTTTGAATTTAAAGCCTCTTCATGAGATATTTAGCACTGACCAAATTCTTTCAATATCGAACAGGAAGTAAGTCCTAGCTTGGGGTGTTGAACTACACAATAGTGTATTATAGAATTATATACCTTAAACCTATATAATTTTACTAACCAGTGTAACCCCAGTAAATTCAATTTTTTTTAAAAAAAAAGGAAGTAAGCCCTAAACTTTACTGGAAATCTCATTTAAGTTATTTTCCTTTGAGCACTTTATGGAAATGTATTTTGAATATAATTCAACTATCTTGGAAACAAATTGACCTTTTCAATCAATTCCCAGATACCAAACTTTTGCCAGCTAAAACAAGGTCTGCAGATGTTAATGGCTCATGTCGATACTGTGAATGAATAGACAGAAAACACATCACTGACTGTCTCTAGTGAGGACAACTGCCAGTCTGGACTCTCTCCTTTCAGTGTTTTGTGCTGATGAGGCGTGGGAGCAGAGGACTCACTGACTGTTTGTAAGCTGCTGTTTAATATGCAAAAATGCTCCATGGGGGGAAGTCTATGCGGCTTCAACGGCCACGCCTCTGCTGGGACGTGGAATTTAGAAAAGAATTCCAGGAGAGGCAGGTCTGGAGTTTCTTTGCCAATGAAGGAATAGTCTGGAGCTCTATGGGTTTTATCGATTATCTGCAAAAACTGCTTTTCCCATTGCTGTAGTGCCAGGGATGCCACTACCTAGCCTCTCCATTGCCATCAGCTTCAGCCAAACAAACAAATACAGATTTGGCAGGTGGCGGTCTACAGCACTTATTGATGGGGGCCACTTGCAGCAGCCTAGGTGTTCACTGAAATTACGGGCTCTTTCTAAAGAGATTTTTGCAAAATTTCTTTGAGACATCTGACTCCTTCCTACCAAGATAAGACCTTTTCTTTCCATTGGTTGCATCCAGGTGTTCTGGTAAGATCCCAAAACAATGTATTGTTTCTAATTCCCAGAAGCTTTGAGTCAAGTCAGTGAGGTGATATTTTCCCTGCACATTGTGCTGGGATGTGGCTTTCCTGAGAATTTAAATAATTAAGATGCCTCCCCAGAGGAACCGATGTTTTCTTTCTGCACCTGGTTTGGGTTGAGTCAAAGGAGGGACTTTTATATATCTATAATGTAGGTGTTGTTCTTAGTGTGAGATATGTTTCTAATGTGTCTAACTACCAATCTCACTAACTTGAAATCAGCCTTCTGGTAGACTTCTCTTTCTCTTTGAATGCCAAAATATTTGTATGAAGGTATATAGGGTACTCCGTTGGAAGGTTATTCTCTTATCTAGTCACTTCTCCTTTTTTAAAAAAAAAAGGAATTAGAATACTAACTTTTTTAAATGCAGGAAGAGAATTTCTAAAACCTTTACATCTTTCAGTAGGAAAAATAAAAAGGTAAAAATTCATACCTATCCATTTAAAAATTTCTGTCATAAAGCAGCAAATTCATGCATTTTAAAAATAAACTTCGAATCCAGACATGTTGGTTTATTTGCATATTATTTGGAATTTGAAACTTTTCCTAGATTAAGGAAGGTTCTTAAATTCCAAGCTTATACTAGAACATTTGAATCAGCATTTCATGTTCTGTACAAAGAAACTAGGAGACTAGTCACATTTACAAATGTTGACTCACACACAATAAATTTATTCATATACATTTCTCTTATTATCCAGTGATAAGGATTGCAGGTGCATTTATAACCATAACCTTTGAACTGATTCATATTCATTACACAAATTTGGTATGCATGTCTCTTGGGCTTTCTTCAGACCAAAAATTATTAGATTGCATCTTCATAGACCAGTGAGGCCATAATAGAAAGTTTGGGTTTAATAATTCCTTATATTTCCATCATACCCTAGGAAACCTGAAAGAGTTTGTTTGTATGTACTATCACGGTAGATCACAGTCACCTTCAGAGAGGACATTACCATCATCCAGAGCATCACAGATATGTATTTACTTAATCCACTTCTCACAGAGGTCAAATGTGAAAACGCAATAGCAAGCATTGAAGTCTGTCTTGTCGATTTGTGTGTGCTTAACACTTAAAAAAAAAAAAAAAGGTGAAGTCAGCAGCACCACCGTAAGGAATAAACCGGTACACATGAAGATGCTAATAAGTTTTTTTAAAGTTTGCATGCACAAATGAATGCTCTGGCTCCTTGTTTAGGATAGATGTTCAATTTTTTTTCTGTAAATGTATGTGGCAAAGCAAGCAACAATTTCAGATTTGACTCCAATTTCTATGCTTTTGTTGTTGTTGTTTTTGTTAATGTGTGTACAACCCTGACACAATTTGGACTTAATTGTCACATGCTATTACTACTTTGTGTTCTTTTCCATCTCCTGAAGCAAACATTTATTTTTCCATTCCTTTCCACTCTAAAAAGGAAAAAGATCAGTGTGGGTACAGAAAGTGTTCATTGTGGGGGTCGGCCTGAGTGCTTATTGATAAATGGTGAATTTGTAGCAATTCATGCTTCCATAATGATGTTAAATGAAACGTGAAGTGTAGCAAAGTCCCAGCAACTCCGATTCAAAAATTCGCTTGCCGGGCATGTCAAGCCTGCTTTCCTCTAACAGGTTTTTTTGTTGTTGTGTTTTGCTTTTGTGTTTGTGTTTATGTAATCTCATTGCTGGGCCAGACGTTTCACTCTTCCAGATCAACGTGATTCTAATTACATTTTAAATAATGGAAGAATTTTGATTTACGAATATCACTCTCAGTTATCATTTGTCTTACACGTGTTGGATAACATTTTTCTCTATTGCCCCTTAATTTTATAGCCAACAGTTAAGGTTTCTATTTTTAAGAGAATTACAAAATATGGAAGGACATTATGTTCTGTTAGTTAAAGATTTATTTTTATCAAAGCATAAATTTAAGTTATAAAGTATTTTAATATATAAATTCGGATTTCATATTCTGATGGCTGTAATTATCAAAAACTATTTTAAAAGTGTATATAGTCCTAACCAGTTTGTCTCAGTGGATAGAGCTTCGGTCTGCAGACTCAAGAGTCCCAGGTTCGATTCCGGTCAAGGGCATGTACCTTGGTTGCGGGAACATCCCCAGTAGGCGGTGTGCAGGAGGCAGCTGATCGATGTTTCTCATCTGTTGTTTCTGACTCGCTATTCCTCCCCCTTCCTCTCTGTAAAAAATCAATAAAATATATTTTTTAAAATAATAATAAAAAATAAAAAGTGTAGTTTGACCTACTATAATTCCACTTATAAAAATTCATCCTGGAAAAAAAGAAAAGGGCCACAGGAAATTTTTGGAGGTGGGTTAAGTCTATTGTCTTGATTGTAGTGATGGTTTCATGGGTGTACATATGTTCAAACTCACCAAATTGAATGCATTAGATGTATGCAGTTTTTTGTATAGCAATTATATTTCAATAAAGCTACCTTTTACCAAAAACAAAAAAAATTAGTTTATTCTCAAGAAATAGAAATATGTGGGACTTCTGTGTAAGAACATTCAGTTCAGAATTATATATAACTAGAGGCCCGGTGCACGGATTCATGCACTGGTGGGGTTCCTCAGTCTGGCCTGTGCCCTCTCTCAATCTGGGACCCCTTGGGAGATGCCAGACTGCCGATTTCCGCCCGATGCTCACAGGCCAGGCAGTCCAACGTCCCCTGAGGGATGTAGTAGTGCGCAAAGTGGCAGGCAGTCAGGGAGGAGCCCGAGCTCAGGCCAGGCACTGTGCCACTCCTACTCATCCCGGCCTGCTGTGCCTGCCACCACTGCTGTTCGGTAGCACTGCCGCGGAGGCGGGAGAGGCTCACGCTGCCGCAGCTGTGCTTGCCAGCCATGAGCCTGGTGTCTGGCGCCCATTGGTCAGCTGAGCAGTGCTCCCGCTGTGGGAGCGCACTGACCACCAGGGGGCAGCTTCTGCGTTGAGCATCTGCCCCCTGGTGGTCAGTGTGCATCATAGCTACTGGTCGACCGGTCGTTCAGTCGTTTAGGCTTTCATATATATAGATAGCAAAATCTGGAAGCACGCTAAATATTCAGAAATAGTTATAGCCACCCTTAGAGGTTATATAGCCATTAATATCATTTTTAAAGGATATGCAACAACTTAAGAAAATGCATATTACATGAGGAGGAGGGAGAGGAGCAGGACATGATACTATCTATATGCAGTAGGTTTCCTGCAAGGTAAATTTATGAATGTATATAAATGAAATATATGAATGCAATTAACACAGAAGAAAATAAATGATGATGGTATTATTATAGGAAATTTTTTCACCTTCTAAATAAATATATGTTCTTTTATAATAAAAACAATAATAATATTTAAATAACTATCAGGAGATATTTCAAAAGGGAAATAAAGTTCTAAAAGTGTAATGGCATGAAATATATTTCTTGAAGTGCCTTTTCGAAAATATTACATTTAATTTTTTTAAAATCTGTGATTGCCTATTGATACAGAATTGTGGGGTTTTATTTTTTTCAACAAGAGGAACCATCTTTGACTTAAATAACAGATCCCTTGTGAGGGCATCCCTTCAAATTATAAAGTAAAGCAAAGAAACACCATTTTCAAGAGAGTCATGAAAGTATCACGCTATTATGCAGTGGTTGAGTACACAACATTTTCTGCACAATGCACTTATTTTTGTGTGTCCTAATTTCCGGGGTTTTGTTTTCTTTCTAGATCTGGTTTGCCTTTGTTAATGGCTTTTCCGGACAGATCCTCTTTGAGAGATGGTGCATAGGTCTTTATAATGTGGTAAGTCTGAGACATTTGGTTTTTCCCGTTTCGCTGAATACTTTGAAATAAAGGTTCACCTGCCTTTGGCCGCTTGGTGTAATGACCCGTTTGTGCACTTCAGATGTTTACAGCAATGCCTCCCTTAACGCTGGGCATATTTGAGAGATCATGCAGGAAAGAGAATATGCTGAAGTATCCTGAATTATACAAAACGTCTCAGAACGCCCTGGACTTCAACACCAAGGTAGGATATGACGTCCTGCCACATATTCGGGGGGGGGGGGGGGCAGTTAGGGGGAGAAGGGGGGTTGCTTTACTGCTTCAATTACTTGGGGCATCTGGTCTCCCAGAACCAGGGTGTCGACCGTGGTGAGTCAGGCTTACCTAAGGTTCTGATAATGGACTGACAAGGTTTTTGTTTGCGTTGTTATAAAATTAAAATGTAACCATGGTTCACTGGGACTTGCCAGGCGGCAGGGAACTGGGTCTGGCAGACAGACGTGAGGGTCCCTTTGGCCCCCTGACTGCCAGTCTCTGCAGCCTTGCCCTTCACGGAGGTCAGTCCCCGAGACTGAGCAGGACTTCGTTACGTGTGTGAAGTGGTGAGGGGCGGGGGAGCATTCTCTACGAATTACCTGTTTTGTGAACTAACTTTGTCCTCTTTAGAGTATTAGATTGTTTGTATCGAGCATTACAAATTATAATCTTGGGGGGGGGGGGGGGGAAACTCAGTCAAAACACTCAGTATTTCCAAGCCATAAAAATTAAAATACAAGATAAAATGTCCAGCATGTTATCTAAAATCATATTCTGGGTTTTTATCCTGCATAATATGGCAGGGACTATTGTCATCTCTTGTGCTCCCTGGTGTTTATTTATCCCAATCACAAAAATAGCTCATTTTCTGCAGTTTCCTTCCCGGCAAGTATATGTTCTCAAGTGTTTCCAATGGTATTTTCTAGGAACTCTAGTATTGGTTTAGTGTGAGGCATAATTTTTTTTTTAATTTTCTAACAGTCAAGATACATGTCATTTTGAAACAATAATACAAGTAACAGAATTTTTCTCACTTAATAGAGTACATGTCTATTAGCATGTTACTACTAATTAGATGTAACCTAGATTGGGTGTTTTGAATTCAGGACAGTTAGTGTAGGAAATTTTAAATATTTTTGAAGCTCTCAAATGACATTTCTTCCGAATATACCAAGAAAATAAAATGAAACAGGTGTTTCGGCGCCTCTGGACCTCACACCATAAATGTTGGTGTTGAGTTTATAGCCAGGATGTTGTTCATCTTCTGAGATGAGGTCCTCATGGATGCACTGTGCACGCACGGGCAGGTGTGCATGTACATACAACTTGATGGCATTATTTTAAATAACTGAATTTGGTTAATTTTTTTTAAAAAATGGAAGAGTTTTTGGACTTAATACCATTAGTTCTGGAAAGTATTTTTTGTAGTCTCTTGAAACTCTTCTGATCTGTGATATGAAATGTCTGTGCCTTTATTTTTGAATGTTTTATTTTTGGATTTTTTTAAAAAACTTATTTATGATATCCAGTTTGTCTTAAACTCCACCACCTTGCCGTAAGGTTCATTACCTGTAGTGGGTATTTTCAAGTAGGCAGTCACAGTGCCCTATGAGCTCTTGTTTCCTTGAAAAATTTATCTGAGAGCTAGGCTTCTTCAGACATACTGACATACTAACAATAACACTCAGCGACCTAGACTCTTGTATCAACCTCAGCCACAGGTCCCCAAACGACCGTGGCTCAGGCACCACAGTGCCCTCTCCAGATTTAACTTCTCAGCCACACACTTGGCCATGGTACTGTCACTTTAAACCAGGGGTCCTCAAACTTTTTAAACAGGGGGCCAGTTCACTGTCCCTCAGACCATTGGAGGGCGGACTATAGTTTAAAAAAAAAAACTATGGACAAATTCCTATGCACACTGCACATATCTTATTTTGAAGTAAAAAAACAAAACGGCAAAAACACCCGCATGTGGCCCGCGGGCCGTAGTTTGAGGACGCCTGCTAAACATAGATTCCACAGGATTACCCAAAGCCATTCCTGGACAGCCACATCCTCGCATGCCCTTTTGCACCATCGCATTTTTGTGGCCAGGGATAAGGTGTACCAGGTAGAATAGTTTTAATGTGGATGCATCCTTCCTTGCAACTTTACAATTTTTTTTTTTTGGTTGTTTACAAAGTATTTCATTATCTGCAGAGCCCAGGCATTTCAAAAAGTCATCAGATCAACCCAAATAGATTATACAGGGGCGGGCAAAAGTAGGTCTCCAGTTGTGAGTACATGAAAGAGTTCATTCTTGTAATATTATTTTATTATTTGTCTTCTTCCCTATGAACAGCTGTAGACCTACTTTTGCCCATCCCTGGACTTCTGTATCCATTTGAGAATTTATACACCATTTTTTTATAGGGAGGGTTGATGGATTTTTCTAATGATTTCAGTGAAGATTCTTTGACTAAATCCCATAGACGTGTTTTAAAATTCAGGGGCAAATGGCCACAAAAATGCATACTTGTGTACACAGCGGTTGCCGTGGGTCCCCAGTGTAGCAGCATTGTTGCCCTGAATGACGATGATTACGTTTGTTATGGTAAAAAGGGTCGGAGGTTCTGAGGTCAGGACAGGGGTTAAAGGATTAGCATGTGACAATAAGTAGCGGTCAGGAAAATGGAAAAGTAGAACTAATTTTTCTTGCACCCACCTGTGCTTTCTGTCAAATGAAAACGTGTGGTGATGACATAGTGAGGAGGGGAGACAAAGGTTAATGAGGAACACAAGTTCAAATGTGTAATGTATTGGAGCGTAAATTGGATCATACAATCCAGTGTGGCTGCGTGAACTAACAAAGGAGATTGAAATCACAGTGGAAAATTTTGGGAGGCAGGCAACTTAATTTCTGTTGTTTGAACAGCTTAAAACTATTAATACACGACAATTTTATTTAGCAGAAGTCTGGTGTGCAAGAATCACTTTTTAAATGACAAACTGCAATTGTTCAAAGGGCCATAAGAATTCTAAACAGTTTTTCTAGAATTTAATCTTTCCTAGCCATGTTACAAAGAACATGCCAGTGATACTAGCTTTCTTGTTCTTCTTAAAATACAATTGATGTACAAAGTAATAAACTATTAAATGATATTATAACTGTAGGAAGTTTGATGTTGACAGGTATTAAAAATTGTGAGAAGCTTTTTATAAATTCAGTTATATTGACACTGCTTTACTCAAAGGAATTATACAATTTAAATGTAATACCTGCTAGTTTTAGTATATAATATGTGTGTATATGTATATAAATGCCTATATACAGAGAGAGAGAATATGAATGCATTATATCCCTACCATTGAAAAGTTTACATTTTTATTGCACGTGGGAAAGAGAAAGTAAGGATTTGACCAAATTACAACCTTTTCAAAACTCTCTTCTTCTGCAATTATGAATATGGTCCTCCTTAAAAGAATTTCAGGATCTGCATTATTTTAAATTTTCTTTTCTTCTTCAGGCAGAAATTTAAACCTTTCGTACTTGGTTTTAAAAGGTACAAAAAATTTCAGTGAAGCTGCAAAAACATTTTGAGAAACATAAAAATAAATAAATGACCCATGAAGGTCTAAGAGGCAGAAAGTGTCTGTCAGTTCTATTAATTCACAGTGGTGGCCTGACAGAGCCACGTTTTGTGAATCTAGCCCACAGATAAAAAGAGAGGTCAGAGTTCACAGAGCTAGTTTATCACAAATGGTTCTCATGGATTTTTGTTTTCCCCCAGGTTTTCTGGGTTCATTGTTTAAATGGCCTCTTCCACTCAGTTATTCTGTTTTGGTTTCCACTAAAAGCCCTTCAGTATGGTAAGTAGAAAGGATACGAATGCTAATAAATGACTTCTTACTTTTTTTAGAAAACTAATTCATTGTCAATATATGTTCAAACTCATAGCCGTTTCATTATATGGTATTCCTTAACCTAAAATACATGCATCCAAAAGTCGTACACACTTTAAAAGAGTTTTATTATTCCTTTGGGAGAAAGTGATTTAATATATGCAAAGCCTTTCTTCTCGACTTCTCATGTTTTCCCAACTTGCAGAGAATTAAATTTTAGGGCTCTTTTTGTCCTCTGTTGATGTATTGTTTGAAGACAATGGCGCTAATATTTTATGTAGTCTGTTTATTATACCTACGAGGCTTGTATCAAGCTCTTTATGCTGTGCCTAATCAGACATGCTAGTATTTCCAAGTAGACTTGAGCCGATGTCTTGAATGAGACTTTTAATCTGTTTTTACGTTCAGCGTGGAGTGTAAGCTTTTTCTCTGCTTGTTTTGAGGAAGTGAAGTTATTCTGTCAGCTTTGAGAAATAGGATCATGGTGAATTTCCTATAGGCATAAAAATGATGAAGTGGCCACTTTAGAAAAGAGATCTCGGCGCTGCTTAAGCTGGAGCTGCCTTGGGATCCTGGGGAAGACAGCCGGCCATTCGGTGCCTGTACCCCCAAACTAGTCATTAAAACTCCACCCAGGGGTTTGTCAGTCCCTTGGAAGTACAGGCCATACCTCGCTGACTGTGAGTGAATGATTGCCAACAGAAGAGGGCTGGCCGTGCGTCCTTGCTCACCTACAGTCTGCCCTCCTCCGGCAGCCAGAGTGGTCCTTGCAATAGGTACATCAGACCCGGCGCCTCCCTCCTCAAAACCCACAGACTTCTGTCACACTGAGGGCAGAATCCACAGCCCCGACCTTCATCTGATTTCCTCCCCCACTTCCCCTCTCCCCATGCCTCCATGCACATCCTTTCTCCACCCAGACATTCCTGCCGGCTCTCTCCCTCCCTCCCCAGGTTCATGCTCAGAGAGGCCCTCTCAGATCACCTTCATCTGAAAGAGCCACCCCTGTCCCCACTGCCCCCGTCACTATCCCATGTCGTCTTGTTTCTTTTTCATGGCACTTGTCTATGGAGGTCTGATATTTTTGCTTATTTTTTTGCTAGAGCCCCGATGCACGAAATTCGTGCAAGGGGCTTGGCCCTCGCAGCCACGGCGGCTGCCTCGGCCCTCCCTCGCAGATCCGGCTTCATCCGGAATGTCGTCCAGAAGGTCGTTCGGCTGTTCAGTCTAATTAGCCTATTACGCATTTATTATTATAGATTGTCTTTCTCCTCTGCTGGAATCAAAGCTCCAGAAGAGAGGGAATTGTTCGCTTAGTTCACTGTTGTATGTACAATACTTAGAACAGAGCGTGGCTCATTGTAGGCACTCAGTACACTGTTGACGTGTTAACAAGGGCCTGCAGCATGAATGGGGTGAGTACTATGAGAAGGCAGTGGTTTCATGCTCTAGTCAGAGATATTTATCTCATGTCTTTATGAATTGCTTTGCCAGTGCAGCAGTAAATACTTCTCATTTTTTAGGCCATGGAAATGAGTGTGGTGAGAAATCTAATTAAAGTAGATTTAGACTAGGGAAGCACACTGGGAATTTTTTTTTTTTTTGAGATATAATTCACATACCATAAAATTCACCTTTTTAAATCACACGATTCAGTGGTTTTTAGTATAGTCACAGAATAATGCAAATGTCACCGCTATCTAATGCCAGAACATTTCATCACTCCATAAAGGAAACCCATACCCATTAGCAGTCACTTCCCCTTCCTCTCCACCTTCCCCGCAGCCCCTAGTGTCCACAGATTTTTGTGTCTGTGGATTTTGTCTCTGTGGAATCACGTCATATGTGACCTTGGTTTATCCTTGTTGCAACATGGCTCAGTATTTCATTCCTCTTTTTGTCTGAAAACTGTTCCATTGTATGTCTTTACCACATTCTGTTATCCATTTATCAGTTAATGGATATTTGAATTCTACTTTTTTGAGCCATGGGATATTGAAATCCAGCATAGAATTCAGGATTCCATGACCTTAGAGAAGTACTCCAGTTAAAGTATGTTTTTTCAAATAAACTTACTTATCCCCTTACTTCAGCAGTTCTCAAAGTGTGGTCTATAGATAGACATCTGGGAATACCTATGACTTTTGGTGGTCCATGAGGTCAAAATTTCAGTTTCAAATATTTTATAATATTATCAAGACATTATTTATCTTTTTCACTGCTGATACAAAAGCAATGGTGGGGTAAAACTGCTGGTACCCTGGCACAATAGAGATGTCACTGTACTAGCAGTCATTGCATTCCTCGTTGTCATGCACCCACATTTAAAAAGCTGTCAAGCCCTGGCTAGTGTTGCTCAGTTGGTTGAGCATCCTACCGTGCACCAAAAGGTCACCGGTTCTATACCTGGTCAGGTCACGTGCGCGGGCTGCAGGTTTGATCCCTCTCTCCCTCTCTCTTCCTCTCTCTCTAAAAATCAATTAAAACATTCATAGTAATCCAAAAAGTCAGTTTAATTTGAAGAATACCCTTGAAGGCTTCCTAAACCCTCATCTATATTGTTATCAAAGTTCTCTCTTAAGGGTTCAGAGGCCTCCTCCTGTCTCAGTGCTCACAGCATTAAGCTTTGCTTGTGCAAACTAATTGAAGAATTAGTTTGATTTTTGTGTTTTTTTTAATCTCGTGGACCCTGAGAATTGGTTAACAAGTCAGGTTTCCTTCATATTGGCTCATGGAAATTTGTCTTCAATTTGTGACCCATATTCATAGCAACTTTGTGAGACGCCTTCAGTACACTTTTTAGTCTTAGTTCTAGCTGCGTTGTGGGGCCCTTGGTTACCATTCTTTTGCTCACCACTTCTGAGTCGATTTATCTTTGAATGGATCCTGAAAGGACCTTGTTTATTTTCTTTTCTAACAAGCGTCTCTTCTTTTCATGTAGGTACTGTGTTTGGAAATGGGAAAACCTCCGACTATCTGCTGTTGGGCAACTTTGTTTACACGGTGAGTGCAGGACATTTGCCTGGTTTGCATGTAAAAGGGAATCCTTCCATATGTGCTCATTTTATTTTCAAATTTAAATGCCTGCATTTCTGGATTTAAGGGTTGGTTGCACTTCCCTTTAAGAATGAAATGAGTTGTTTTGATTAGTAAAAGATGGTTCCACGTTAGGTTATTAAAATGTCATTTAGGTTCACTGACTTTATAGTACTTCGGTTGCTGTTATTTTCAATATTCCCTCTTTACTCTTATTCCTCCCCCCATTTGCCCTTATTCTCTTCCTTATCCCTTTTTCCTCAGTTTTATTTCACTGTCCTTGTGAATATTTTTGCTTTTGCTATTCTTGGGTGTTTAAGCAGTGGTTATTCTAGAGTCTCATGATAACTATGATGGGAGAGAAATCTGCACTCTTTGGGGACATTTCACCAGCATCACACTTCCATCACTGCAGACTACTGACCATGCCCAGCGTTCCCTTGACTACTGACCATGTATAAAATTGTATTAATTATACATATACAATAATAGATAAAGTACAGTGCTAAGCACAGTTCTTGGTGTTTTATACTCAAACCCCAATATGATAGGTAAGTTTTCTCAGACCCAGTTTACAGACGAAGGAGTTGAGACACAGAGATGTCAAGGAACTTGCCTAGTCCCTTAACTGAAACAGCTAATAACTGATGGAGTCTCGCGCACACATGGTCTGACTCGGGGCCAAGTCCGTTTAACCATTCTGTGACCCTGTGGAAAACAGAGGGCTGTTCATTAAGCCTCGTTCCCTGACTTCAGGATCAGTAGCATAGTCACCGGCGATGAGGGGTGGTAGTTACCGCACATAACAAGCTCTTACATCCTGCCCTGCAGAGTTTCACTGTAAGTTAGGTTACAAAGTAAGTGTTTAGATTTCTAAATATCCACTTATATTACTTTTAGAGTGATCTTTAAAATTCAGAAAGTAGGGGGCCCTATGCATTAAAAATGATATAAAATAAAATTAAAGCAGGCTTTAAAACCCAAGTAACTGCAGACATGGCCTCCATCACTATTCATGAAGTGTACAAGAAGCAGGCAGACACACGCTCAGGGGCCTCGTGGATGGACGGTCGGCTGTGGGGGAGGCAGGGGTGCAATGCTAACGGACAGTTCTGGTCGTAACGTTCAGCCACCAGCCAATAGCCAGTTCACTTGATTCTTGTTAGACGTACAAGGCCAGGTGGGGATCATGTAGTTCCATCATCTAATTCAGAGATACCTGTTCTCTATACATCTCACTTTCAGTCATTCTATGAACTGTCATATTTATTTTAAAGATAACGTTTTCCCTTGTGTTTTAGTTTGTGGTGATAACTGTGTGTTTGAAAGCTGGATTGGAGACATCATATTGGACATGGGTAAGAGTATCTCTAATCTCAACCTAGAAGTCTCACATTTACCTATGTGGTATTGCCACTTTTTTTGTAGTTTGTCATTCTGACTTTATCCTTTAACCCTAGTTCCTTCTACAGGTTGTTAATTGTGGGGGTTCAGGGATGGAGAAGAGAGAACCAGGGATTCTTGTTTGGAAATATTGAGTAAAACAAGTTTATTTACCACAAGACTTCTCAGAGCCTTCAATGTATAATTGTATATTGTGAATATCCCAGGAATAGGGGAGGCTTTTAAACTTACTGACAAGGAATTGTTTCTCACTCGAGTGTGTCACAAGACAGCATTTGGCAGAAAACCTAGTGCAAAATGATTCTAAAGGCTAATAATATTAGCAAAAGATTTGCCCTCAGACATTTGTAAATATTTAGTATGGATAAAACAAGTTCCATTTCAGGTACCTTAGTTTTGAAGTATATTCACATCCAGGTAGATAGTTATAGTAAAAAAATAATAATAATAAGTTTGATGCTCAGGGGAAAGATTGGCATAAGAAATTTGGATTTGATTGTCATGGATCAAAAAAAATAGTATTCACACAAATGTCTAACATCTTTCAGTGAGACATGCAGAGAGAAAAATCAAGGAAGCTTAAAAATGGTAGGGGATTTTAAAAAAATAAGAGTGCCCTGGCCGGTGTGGCTCAGTTGGTTGGGCATTGTCCCATGCACCGAAAGGTTGCCAGTTCGATTCTCAGTCAGGGCACATGCCAGGGTTTTGGACTCAATCCCCAGTAGGGGGTGTGCAAGAGGCAGTTGGTCCATGTTTCTCTCTCTCTCTCTCTCTCTCTCTCTCTCTCTCTCTCTCTCTCTCTATCTCTCTCTCTCTCTCTCTCTCCCTCTCCCTCCCTCCCTCCCTCCCCCTTACTTCCTTTCTCTCTAAACATAAAAAAATAAAGAAGACTTAAGAGGAGAGACCCACAAAGGAGGTAGAGAAAGAACAGTTCCAAATGCCAGGACCACAGACATCATAATTGTTGTGGGAAAAGATTAGCACTTAACGGAAGATCCAGTTAAAACACACACACACACACACACACACACACACACACACACACACTTATTTAGAAATGCCCAGAGATAATATTTTATGGATGTAATAAAAAGTTAGAAAGGGAATTTGTGAAGGCGTTGTTAGTATTTGTGTACTCCATCTACCTAGAAGTCTTTTGACTCCATTTCTCTTCCTCCGCAGTTCAGCCACGTAGCAATTTGGGGCAGCATCGCACTCTGGGTGGTGTTCTTCGGAATCTACTCATCTCTGTGGCCCGCTGTCCCGATGGCCCCTGACATGTCAGGAGAGGTAATGTGTCCTCATAACGCATGATTCAACAAACCTTTAAAATTGCTATTCATGAAGGAGCCTGCGTTGTTTGGCTTGGATTTATATTAAAATGGAGCATTTGACCATTTAAAAGCTATTTTTAAATTCCACAGTTGTAATAAATCCTGAGAGAATATTTTAAATGCGGACCTTTTACTTAAATCTGACTGATCCTTTCATAAACATACTGGGGACAATAAAGTATGGCTGTTAGGAGCGTGAATCACGTTAAGAATATCCACATAGAAAATTCCATTTTAAAATTAGAACATAAATCCACAAATACATTTTGGATGAGAGATTTGGGGAAATGGTGGGCTTATGTCTTTGGGACAGTCTATCATTTCTTCTGTTATCTCTTATTCTACAGAAAAGTCCACCGTCACTAGATTAAATGCACTTTGAGAGTTGTCCTAATAACATCAGTTTGGTTTTCATTTCGAAGGAGTTCGGGCATCTGACATTTCAGCCTTATCAGAGTCCATTTTCAGCTCTGTCTTTCAGTGTCTCGTTACCCTGGTAGGAGTTGAGTTATTAGGTGTTCATGGGGGAATGTCACAAGATCCCCTTTCCTTCAGAGGAGATTCCAGCAGTAGGAGGGTTTATGATTTCAATTGCAGGAAATTTGACATAAAATGTATAAAAGAAAATGTGGAAAACATTTCAGGATTTCCTGTGACCTCACAGTAACTTGCAAATCAGGGTAATGTGAGCTCCGTTCCAGTACATTGTTTCCCCATAGTCATGGGAAACCTTTCCAGTGGTTTCCTTATACGCCTTGCCCCTAAGTAGTGCGTGAGTAACTTTCACTTTTGACAGTCTGGTTTGTAGATCATTTTCATGAAATTTATCTGACAGCATCCTGTTTTTTTATAAATTAGCAGAATGCAGGCACATTTAAAAAAATTTTTTTCGTGGTTGAATTTCTTGGAGAGCCATTATATACTACTGGAGGCCTGGTGCACAGACCTGTGCAGAAGTGGGGTCCCTCGGCCTGGCCTGCGGGGATCGGGCCAAAACCAACCTCTGGGTCCGGAGTGCGGGTGAAGCAGATTTAGAGCCGACAGTGCCCCAGCAGCAACCTAACCCACGGCCGATTCCGCGAAGAATCGGGCTCCCTCTTCTACTGGTCAGAGCGTCTGCCCCCTGGTGGTCATTGCGCATCATAGCTACCAGGCGAACGGTCGGATGGTCACTTAGGCTTTTATATATATAGACTAGAGGCCCGGTGAACAAAATTCGTGCAAGGGGCTCGGCCCTCACAGCCCCTCGCAGCCCTGGCCAGCCCTCGCAGCCCCTCACAGCCCCAGCTTCGTCCGGAAGGTCGTCCGGACGGTCGTTCTGCTATTCGGTCTAATTAGCATATTAGCTCTTTATTATATAGGATTACACCAAGCCAGACATATGAAAGAGCACATACTTCCAGCAAAAGTGAAGGCTTCTTTTGAAATACGTACTATGAACTCTAGAAAATTTACAGCATGTATTTTAAGAGCAGGGAAAAGGCTGTGAATGCATCTCCCTCTTACCTTGGTTGCTGAGTCCATTTGTTCTGAAGAGATAAAATCAAAGACTATCTATCTGACGATGCCACTTGAAAAACCCAATTCTATTCTTTGTTTTTTATTTTATGTGCTCTGTCTATTTTTTCCCCAAGGTCAATTCCAACTTAATATCTTTTTCATTAGACCTCATTTTGTCTCGTTTCTTAATAGTTTATCTTCAAAATGAATGACAAAACACGTTGCGATCCAGATAGTGTAAGCAACTGTAGCCAACAGCTTCAATGACAAGAATGGGGTTTTTGACCATCTACTTCTATATGACACGTGTGACATTTGATTGGCTCTTTGCCAACCAAATATAATTCTACCCATGCCTGTAGAATTACCAGTATTAACCAAACACAAAACCTCATATCATCTCTTGAGGTTTGTGGTGATGCTGTGCTTAATTCGGAGTGAAATGAATGTCAGTACTCCATCACGTTCCTGTTCGCTTCACAGACAGTGGGACGTGCTAACGGGGGTTCTTGTTCCTGTTGTTTTATTACTACTGATACTTTGAATATAATATTTAAATAGTTTTTGCTCCATTGAAACTACGAAAATGGATTAACTCTGCATTGGGCTTGACTAGCTTGTCCAAAATGTAAGTCTGTCTAATTTATTGAAAGAAAAGAATAATACTTGAAATTTATGTAGTACTTTAGGGCTTGAAAAGCATTTTGATATATATGTGTGTATCTGAATGAGCCTCACAGCAGCTCCAGAAAAAAAGGATGACAGGAATGCCACTCAGATTCTCAAGGGTAGATATTCTATATTTACCATTTCCTGGGCACTAGGGTAATGCATCTCAAAAAAATGTTTATAGCAATATCAATTTTTTAAAATATGTTTTTATTGATTTTTAGAGAGAGAGGAAGGGAGAGGGACAGAGTGATAGAAACATCGATGAAAGAGAAACACTCCCTATTGAAGATCGAGCCCACAACCTGAGCGTGTGCCCTGACTTAGAATCAAACCAGTGACCTCTTGGTTCATGGGTCAAAGCTCAACCACTGAGCCACACCAGCCAGGCACAATAATCAGTTTTTGAACATATTTATTATATGTAGAGAATCATTTGTTCTGTTACAATCCAGTTAGTTCCATTAAGAAGTCGCTACCCTTAGGTTTATATTTTTCTAATCTTAAAGCTATATTTTAACCTAAAGTATAGTCACATACACACATACTAGTAGTTGCATATATATGTGTGTATGTGAAAAATTTATGTTCCAATATTTATATCTGTTTTGTGCGTATATATATACTAGTATATATAATTGGCCAATGATCTTGAATAAAATTTAATGATTCATCTGTTAACTCTCATAGCAAAATACTATTATAATATATTATATATTACATATATAATTATATATTGCATATACATTATACATTACATAAATCATATTACTATTTTAATATTACATATATAATATACTAGAGGCGCAGTGCGCGAAATCGCACGAGACCCAGACCTGCCGTGCGCAAGTAGCGTACCGCGTGAGCGCCGCCACGCCACACCGCATGAGCCCCGCCACGCTGCCGCAAGCGGCTCGCGGGCGGTGGGGAGGGACCGAGAGGTGCTCCATGCACCTCCTGGTGACCGGTTGTTTGGGCGTTACGGCCACTGGCCTTTTATAATATAGATTACAATACAATAATATAATTATATATAATATATACTAGATATAGTAATATACATATTGTTATCAGTAAAACCAGGGTAAGTATAAATATTAGCATTCGCCATAGAGCCTTGTGGCTTTTACTCATGGTCAGACCAAGGGCCATGGAGGGGTTTGAGAGAGAGGTGTCATGCTCTGACCTATGTTTCCATAGCAGGACTATGACTGCTGTGTTCTGAACCACTCAGGAGGTTACTGCAGTAACCCAGATGGAAGGCAGTGGTGGCAGTGGGGGAAGTGGTCATATTCTGAACCTATTTTGGAGGTAGGAGAGCCCATAAGACTTGTTGCCAGACTGGCTGTGGGGAGTGAGAGAAGTCAAGGCAGACTCCACCATGTTGGCCAGAAACATCATTAGCATTTGCTTATCCTCAGCTCACTGGGTCCCCACAGCAAACGTGTTATTATAACCATTTCACAGATGCGAAAATGTAAACAGAGAAGTTAAGTACCTCATTGACATCCCACTAATACTAAGTGACAGATGAGATTCTGACTTAGCTGCCTGGTCCCAGAGCCTGCAGCCTTACCCATGGTGCCATGCTGCTCTCCGCTCATAGTCATTCCGAGGCATCCATGGTGTGTAACCTGCAAATTAGAAGTGAAGGCCGATCACTCCCTGCTGGCAGGTCAGGGATTTGCATAGAAGAGGAAATCTCTGTTTTCTGAGGGCATGGCTCTCTCTAGATATTTCCGTGGTCTTGCTCCTCCTCAGCCCACCCTCCACCTCCGAGCCCCAGTGACCGTTTCAGAATGCATACACCCCTTCTCAGTGTCCACTGCCCCTGCATTTCTTCACTCATTCACTCCAGCCTCACAGTGTTGGGCTCCTGGTGCCCATAAATCAGTGTTAAGTAAACGATCGTTAAATCAATTTTTTTGCTTGCTTGTTTGTTTTGAACAAATGAGAAACAGTGGGATAGAGGTGACAGAGAGCCAGATTTCAGCTCAAATGGAACATCTTTCTAACATACAGCGACCCACATGTATGTTAGAGCAGGATGCTGGCCTCATTTAACCAACCCTTTCTGTGCTGGTCAGCCACCAGAGACTCTTAGGAATTCCGAGCCTCATTTGTCTACACCAGCAATTTCCAACTTTTTTCCATCTCATGGCACGCAGAAACTAGTACTGTAATTCTGCAGCACACCAAAAAGTAAATTACTTTTGCCAATCTGACAAAAAAAAAAAAAATAGGTATAGTTTTGATTGATTGCAATGAAAATTATGCACATCACACAAGGACATCGTATACAATATTAACGTGTATCAGGTGCCTATAGTAGTGTACATAAGAATTTCTGGTACCAAGAATTAACCAATCAGATGCAACCTTGTGATGTGATGTAACCGATAAGATGCAACTCTGTTACTAGTATTTGACCTATACATTTATGGGTCAAGACAGGGCATTCACACCAGGCAGCTATTGTGTTGGCTGCTGTCATTTTTTATTTGACAATCTAAGGCAAGCATGTCAAACTCGCGGCCAACGAGCTTGACGTGCTTGATCTAAGGGGAAAGAGGTCAGTGCCCCTGACTAAATAGTCAGGTATTGCATGTTTTAAAAATTCTTGCAGTACACCACCCGAAAATCCCTGGCCTACCCCTCTACACCCCCCCTCACCGCCCCCCCCCCCCCCCGAGGTTGCCTGCCAACTCCTGAGATTCAGATTCCCTGTGTGCTTGTCTTCACTGTGTTCTCCCAGAGGCAACCCTTAAATATTAGCTGAAAGGGCACAGACTCCCTTGCTCTAGTTAACAGGATCTCAGAGTGTGAATTATACACAAATTAGGCCTCTTACAGGTACAGGTCTCATGCTTCTATATTCAGCTGGATGCATATTCACACATAGGCCTGGGTTTTATAGTCATTTCCATTTTACATTCTGGGTTCATCTTTGCAGCCCCCACCTGCAGGCAGAGGCATTTTTCTCTACATGTTGAACGAAAATCCTATCTCGCCAAGAGGGGGAGGGAAGAGAATCAACCATGATTGCGCACCACCATGTTCTCCAGGCCCTGTGTTTGATCCCAGGCCTGCCTGGTTTATTTCACAACACTCTGTGGTAAGCACAGCAAGTGACCCAGAGAATTCATCCCAAGTGGTGGTGTTGTTTTTCAGATCCCATTGCTTTGCTCTAACATTCTGAGGAAGGGACTAGATACTTCGGGGTGGGGGGACATTGCTATTCCTTACTCCCAGGTGGGAACTCTTTCTGTCTTCCTGCAGCCATCTTCCATGAAGCGATTCCCCAGATTTATCTGCTTTTTCTCGGGATACCCAGGGCCCCGATCATTTCCCTCAAGTGAGCCAGGTATCAAAGTGTCCCCATCTCCTTTTACAAGTGCCCAGATTTTTAACCCTCCTTTTTCAACACCCACCTAACTCCCCAGCACATTGATAGAAATTCCATCTCACTACAAGCCCTAGCCTCTTGCCTCTTCTTAACAGCAATATTGGTACAAATAATACCCATCTCATTAAAAAATATATAAACATGAAAATGAAAACCCAATCAGCCCCCATCATCATAGAATGTACACTTGCCACTAAAATAATAACAGGCCCTCGTCCCTGAGGGTCAGTCACAGCTTAGCACTTTTCATGTCATCACTCATTTAACATGTGAGTTTGGCCCTGTTAGCGCTTTCACAGACGCAGAGTGGTTAACTCATTTTCTCAAGGTCACACAGCTCGTGTCTGAGCTGGGATTGGAACCCAGCCAGAAGCCACCCCCTTCACCACCACTGGCTGTTCCTTTTGCATTTCTTCTCTCGCCTTTTCATTCTGCACGAAGGCTTTCCCCGGCCTTATCAACTGTGCTGGTGTAGAGGCCTTTTCGTGCCAGTGTTCCAAAGTACTCACTTCCATCTTGTTGGGAGACTGAGCAGTCGTTGTCTGCGTGTAATATTGCCATCGTCAGATGTACTCAGCTGCCATTATCACCGATCGGGGTTTTTTCCACCTGGTCAGATGGTTTCTTTCCCTTACTGCAGCACATTCTACGTGCCAGGATTTGCCGGAAATGCATCCCCAGATATCTCGGAGTGTAGTGCAGCCCTGACTGGCTGCAGCCACAGCCGGAGCGGCTGTTCTCAGTTGGTGGGCAGGGTGTTCCCATTTGGGAACCATTCCTTCCTATAGTTTGGCACTTTGTTTCCATTACAGTAATTCTACATCCCATAATAATGATGCAAATGGTAATGATTAGCAAGTATCGCAGTGCCACAAATTATTGAAATATTTACCTATGGAAAGGGAATTTCTGACATAGGAGTGTGGGGCAGGGGAGTGGGTTCGACAAAGGTAGAAACGGTGACGATAAGAGATTATTTAAGAAAGAAAGCTAAAGAGAAAATAGTGTCGCAACCTTGGCTGTGACTTTAAATATGTCCCTGTCTTCCTCTCCTCTCACAAATATGGTTGTGATTTAAGAGGGGGACTTTTTTTTTTCAGACCCGGCTTGTATTTTTTCACACCAGCACAACAATTTATGGGGCAAGGTAGGCCCTGGGGAGAAGTGCTGTGTTATATAAACATATGCTGGCCTGCTTTTCCGACTTGTCTAGATAAGGTTACTGGGTTTTGTTTTGTTTTTTTAATTTCCAGAAGAAAATATTTTAGCCACTATGATGACTATGCCAGATTAAAAAATTAAAGCCAGCTACATCAAGGATTAGTTCGTATCACGATTAATACCAGAAGCTCGGTATCAGCAGAACTTTTAAGCGGACCCCGGCATTGCAGACCCGCAGCGCACGGTCCTCCCCAAAGCGCCATCTGGTTCTGCTCTCCCTGGCCTGGGGGATCCATAAAACTACTGAAGGAAATTGAAGTTAAGGAACGAGCATGTGTTTTACAGAATTTCAGATCTCCTGATTGAGGTTTGTAAAGTCTTTCTGCAAAACAATAAAAATCTTTGTGGAACCCTTTGGTGTCACCCCTGTAGGAGAGGTATTAATAAACCACATTAGTGATATGATTTTCCTAAATGGTGCTGTTACCCATTTTTACCAACACAATAAATTATTTTACATATGAGGAATTTCCTGGTTAAAGGAGTCCTTATTCATCTCTCAGCCTTTAATTACCTAGATAGCATGCGATAATTTATTGGTCACAAGACCGGCCCTGGCTGATGGGGTGGGGCAGTGTTCTGATATGATGGCGTTTCATCCAAGGTTACTGTGTGTAGCCAAGGGGCCTAGAGGGAGCAGCTACCCTAAGCTCTGTCAGATGTTCTTCAGTGAACCAGTGATAAAATGATGAAACAGGGTCACAGTCCTCAAGGCCCTGACCGTCAAGGAGACGGGCGGACCATCACAGTTCCTAAGGCGGCTGGCTGTGCAGCCACTCCCAAGCCCATTCTGTAAAGAGAAGCCTGTGTGGAATCGCTGAGGAGGAAAGAAAGACACGGATGTGACGGCTGGAATGGTGAATTGGGACACTTGCACGCATTTTAAAGCTAGAGCTCTCCTTGGCGTCATTAGGAGAGGTGGCGTGGCGATGGTAGGCACAGCATCTTTTCCCTTACCGTGCAGAGCCAGTGGTCACTGAGTGTCTGATATACACCAGGCTCTGTGTTGGGCACCAGGGGGTGTAGGGATGACAGACTTGGTCCTTGCCCTTAAGGATCTCATTGCTCATGGGGGGGGGGGTGTTGGTGTCATAATCTGAGAGAGGCCATAGGTACCCGGAGTGCCGGGGCATGGAAAGCTGAACGAAGTCTGCTTCTGGTACGGCCCAGTTCTGTTCTCAGGAGTCCATTCATTCTCGTGCTAATTCATTCCACAAGTATGTGGCGAGTGCTTCATGGGTGCTAGGCTCTGTGTCAAGGTAATGGGTTAATTGGGCAGGATCCCCATTAGCAATCAGGTTGAGGGAACCTGGGAGTGGGAAGGAGAATGGTCATTAAATTAGTTAAATGACGAATGACTATAGATGATTTCACAAAGGACAAAAGCAGGGTGGTAGGATGTTACAGGGCCTATAATGGGTGCTCCAGGAAGTTCCTTTTGAAGGAGGAACAACTAAGCTGAAACTCAGACGGTGTGGGGATGGATACCTGTTGTGCGAAGAAGAGCATGTCAGGGTTGAAGGAACAGCAGGTACCCCTGCTCCAAGGCACCAATGAGCCTGGAAAATGCAAAGAATAAAAGGCCCGTGTGGCTGGAGCAGAGAGAGGGAAAGAGCTCTGTGAGACGGGCAGAGGGCAGATCTCCCCTCCACATTCCTCATTGTAGCTCATAAGACCAGACAGCTTGTTTTTGAGTTGTATGCCAGGGAGTCTATGAGAAAAGCTCATGAAAGAAACCATGAATGTCACTACCATCTGCTTCAATAAAGCTCATAATTGGACACAATTTTTGCAAGGAATGGTCAAAAGCTGCTCTGTTTCAAACCGTCACTTATCCTCCCTAGCTTGTGTCCTCCAAAGCAAGTTTATGGCATGTTTTTATATGTAAAAAAAAGAAAAGAAATAAAAAAGTAAGTACATTAAACAAGATAGAAATTTATTTCTCTTGCGTGTAAAAGAAGTCCGGTGGAGGCAGGCGGTCCAGGACTGGTGTGGCAGCTAAACAATCATGAAGGACCAGGTTTCTTCTCTCTCACTGCATCGCCAACCCTAGTGTACTTCCTCATGGTGTACTTCCTCATGGTCCAGAATGGCTGCTTAAGCTCTCACCATTTTACCAGCATTCCAGCCAGCAAAAAAGGGAGGAACTCTTTCTCGTTGAGGCTCTTTCCTAGACATTGTCCACCACATTTCCACTTAAATCTCATTGCCCAAAAGTAAGTTGCACGTCCACACCCAGCTGCAACAAAAGAGCCAGCGGAATATAGTCTTTTGAGCTGGAGAACAAGGTGTCCAGCTAAAAATCAAGAAGTTGCATTTAAGAAAGGGAGAGGGGATATATTGGGAGGCAACTTGAAGTCTCTGTCATGAAAGTAATCAAACAATTGATGCTTTGTGAGATGGTTTTTAAGAAGATAGAATACAGCCCTGGCTGGTGTGGCTCAGTTGGCTGGAGCATCCTTCCGGAAGGTCAAGGGTTCGATACCCTGTCAGTGCACATACCTAAGTTGCAGGTTCAATCCTCGGTTGGGGTGTGTATGAGAAGCAACAGATCGATGTTTCTCTCTTTCTCTATCTCCCCCTACCTCCCTCTCTTAAAAAAAAAAGGAGGAAGATAGAATATAGAGCCATCACAAAGTTATACAAACTTGTATGAATAATAAGTAAACCTATTGAGCATTGAGGCAACTTACCCTGTGTTATACACCTTATTCAGTATCATCATAATATTTTTAAATTGTATTTCTCATATTAAAAAGAATATTTTGTTACTAATTCTCTACTAATTTTTCTGGTACTTTACGTTTTTTAAATAGCACAATAAAGAAGATTAAAATAAAAACAAACAAACAAATTCTGTTCTTAATTATTTTTACTCCTCTGGAAACTATATCCCCAGAAAATAAAATTTCAGAGCCATACTTTTCCTAGTGTTCTTGATTCCTTTTTAGAAAGACTTTCTTTTGCATGTTCAGTATACGTATATTGATATAGAGTCAATTTTTACTTTTTGTGAAAAAGTTCGCTTCTGAATGATCCAGTCCCAACTAGCCCTTCCTCTTTTAATCATTTGTTTTCTTGTTACTCCCTGCTGGAGGGTGGAGATTCAATGATCATTTCTTGCATCACACAGCTAGATTGAATATTGGTTCAGAGTCCCAGGGGTGACCAGACCTCCTTCAGTCCCTCACCAGCAGAAATAGCTAAGGGGGAAAGTACATAAGTGCTGCGATCTGGTATCTAATTTGCATACTTTCTAAGCTTTTCTTTGTTTGGAACAATTTGCATATTTTCTAAGATTGTGTTTGTTTGTTTGTTTGGGATAATTCAAGCCAAGGGTTTTCTTTGTCTCTGATAATCAAGAGCTTCTGGGAATAATTGCAAACATATTGGGGGTGTATCTGAAACACCCTTCTCCTCGGTTATTTTCTGGGTGTTCTGCCTTGTCTGATTTTATGGAGAATGTAATTCATCCTTTATAAGAGCCCAGCTCAAATCAGTTCAACTGAGATTTATGGAGTGCCTGTGTGTCAGGACCTAGAGAGGGTGTCAGTGGCTCAGAAGTTGAAAAAAGGGAAGTGTCCTGAGGAGCTCGAGTCTCCTGGAGTCAACCAACAGATTAACAGGTAATTAGAACGGAAGATGCTAATTATGATCCAGATGCACAGGGGATAGATAGCAGAGGAGGGGGCGCCCCCAGGCTCTGGTTTGGGTAGTCTGGAAAGGTTTCTTGGTGCTGCTGCCCTGGGCAGTGTGAGGAGGGCTTTCCCCGGAGAGAACAGCCGAGCAGAGCAAGTTTGGGGTTTCCAACGTCGGGAATGTTTGGAGCTAGAACTGAAAAGTTACGCAAAGACCAGGTCATAGAAAGTTACCCAGATGTCATTAACACAATTACTTGAAGCCATAGCAGATGGCTTTTTATTATGGAATGCACAGCATTCCAGAAAGTACCTGAGGCCATAGAATAAAGATTTGGATCAGAGGACGTGAGAAATAAATGCTAGTGGTAAACTAGTACAAGACCTTTTTTCCATCCTGGCCAGTCTACCTCCTCCCTTCTCCCCACCATACACCACCCCCACAAAAATTATGTTACTTCCAGTTGTCATACTTTCCCTGTTTCACTAAAATATAGCGTTTGCGTGGCTGGTGTGGCTCAGTGGTTGAGCACCGACCTACGAACCAGGAGGTCATGGTTCAATTCCCGATCAGGGCACATGCCTGAGTTGCTGGCCTGATCCCAGTAGGGGGCGTGCAGGGAGGTAACCAATCAATTATTCTCTCGCATCATTGATGTTTCTAACTCTCTCCCTCTCTTTCCTCTCTGAAGTCAATAAAAATTTATTTTTTTATATTTATTTTGATTAATATGGAAGGAAGGGGGAGGTAGTTTAATATGCTTAAGCATTAATACGTGCCACCCAGCTTTTTTTAAAAAAAAAAAAAAAAAGGCTACCTACATTAGAAAAGGATAGTTAGGGAACTGGGTCAACCTCTTTTCCCCTCTCCCCGAATCACATAAATATCTAGTTATAACTGCTCCCGGGATAACTCCGAACCAGAACACAGGAAAACCGATCAAGCTGTAACCACCCCATCTCAGGAACATAGTCCCAAGGCTGTGGTATTTCAACTTTTAATCTCGCCAAACACTAGATCGTAAGAACTTATTTATTCAAACGTTATTTATTGAACACCTGCTCTCAGTAGTTGAGGACTTGGGTTGTGAGAATTTATTTAGATTTACTTCTTCCTCTTACAGAGTTTAAAGTATTACAGGAACACAGAGGAGCAACTAGAAAATGGGTGATGGGTGCCGTCAAAATGAAAGCCTAAAGTAGGGTCAGCTAACCCACATCGAAGGAAGGAAGTGACATCCCATGTGAATATTTGGGAGCAAAGAGGCGTCACCGATGCGAGGGCGCAAGGTTGAGAGAAAGCCGGGTCGAGTTCCAGGAACCGAAACACATTGCGAGATGGACTGGCTTGAGAGACGATAGTGGGGAAGCAGTCAGAGGTCAGGTAGGAAAAGCCTTGAAATCATATTCAGGCCTTTGTCCTCTATCCTGCGGTGGTCTGACGCCATCGAAAGGGTTTAATCCAAGAACCGCTCACATCTAATCTGCACTTTGGAACTGTCCCTCTGGCTGCAGGGTGCCGCCTGCCTCGAAGCAGAGCAAAAGGAGTCAGTAAATCCAACAAGGAGGCTGTTTGGAGGACAAACAACTGTTGGGACTGGGATCCTGGCAGCAGGGTTGGCAGGAAGTAGATTTCAAAGACACTAAAGCACAACAGAGCCTGACGGTGCCTTGGATGTGGTGCAAGGAGACAATTCAAGAGCAGAGCCCAGCTTCTGCCTTAGTCGCTGAAGCCATTCCCGGGACGGATTGCACAAAGGAAACGCGGGTCTGGCGGGAAGACAGTGTGTTCCGTTTGGGACGCATCTGTTTGAAGGACCTGTGTGATGGTCACGTTCACAGCTGGGTAGTTGTGTGTGAAGTACTGGCAAGAGGGAGACTTAACCCTTTGCACTTGCTTGCTTTTTTCTCGATTCCTTTATTCTAATGCTAACCTTGTCGAGTCACACTCGACATCTGAGTGCAAAAGGTTAAGGCAGAGGGCGGGTTGTGACTGATCCCTACCTAGATCCTAGAAAGCGCCAACCTTCCTAGGGGGTGTTTACATGATAACAAAAGGCTCCTGAGAGACTAGCAGGATGTTTTACCTTCCCCCTTTATTCAGACTCTTCCGAGCAATCGTTTCCTCATCACATTCTGTGAACAGCGTCATTAACAGCTTGGATAATGTTATCTTAGTGCATGTACATTTACTTAACCAGCCACATAGTGTCCTGTTAGTTTTCACCAATGTTTTACTGTTTTTTAAAAAAAAAAAACCACGATGAATATTTGCATTCCCCCAAATTAGGTCCACAAGGTGTTGGTAAGCAATGTGTGGGGCAAGTGTTTCAAGGCCCATAAATACATTTGGAAATCTTGGTTGAAAAAAACTATGAGGTAGGGTTCTTTACTGGGATTTGCCAAAGCCTTAAATGTGCTGCTGAGTGCTGGGACTCTCCAGCAGGGTGTGGCTGAGGTTTATTTATACCTTTACTAAACCCTGGCCCATGGTGCGCTTTTTAGAGGGCGTGCTTTCAGGACTGGTCACCCCAGAAGTTTCCTTGGATACTAACCTGCATGTAAAGGCTGCCCCGGGGTGCAACACGTAGTTCCAGAAATTGCGTTGTCATGTAAACACGAAGGCACGTCCTGTCTTTGATGCACGCTGTCAAATGCCTTTCCCTAAGGCGAGTACATTGCTGATGTGAATATAAATTGTTAACAGCAACCTGTTTCACCGAACCCCTCCCCCCCACCCCAACGGTGACAGTGAATTTAAATCTGATCTCATTTGGTTGCGTTTCTTTTCCAAGTTACTGATGACTTGCTGCCACTGATGTGAGCACCTTCTGAGGTCCCTTCCTACCTATTGGGATCTGTAGTTGTTCTTATGGAAACAAATCGTCTATTTTTATAAGCGGACACTATTGAAGAATTTCGTATACTTATGGCAGTCACCCTTGTTTTTTATTTGCTTTTTAGTAGTGTTCTTTTTGAATTTGTGACACTTCTACATGTTTATGAATCAGTTCTCAAAAGCATTTATTTTTTATAGCTTTTTCACCGTGTTTAAGCTGAGAAAGTCCATATATAAAACTTGGTACACTTAATAATCGCTTCTTGGTTTTTTGTTTTTATTCACATTAACTTTTAACCCCTCTGGAATTTATATTCATTTATCTTGCTGTCCTGCTCTCCCCTCCCCCCCCAAAAAAAAAACTGTTTTATAGCACTATATATTCTGCATCAACTTTTCCTTTCAAAATTAATATATTATACCCAGGCAGTCCTTTAATAATGGTTATGGGGGGGAAATTATCTCTGCTTCCTAAATTAGCAGATTGAGACGCATGAGAATTTACGAGTGGTCAGTTACTTTGGCCAGCGTCCGTCTTAAGGCAAGCATATTTTGTGATAATGTGATGAAGCCATGACCTTTCTGAACTGACTTACCCTTAATATGTGATTTTTAAAAATTTTCCTGCCTTGAAGCTCATGGGAGAGGCCACTAGGAAGAACAGAAGACTGCGTGTTTAAAGATATTTGAAAATTAACATGAGGAACGGAAACGTTTGTGATTAACCAGTGTTACTAACAAAAGCAGCCGCTTTACAAACATGATCAGGTTTAATTCTTCAGTCCACTGTGCGGCTGAGAAAAGGCAGAGACTCGGGCCACTCCTCCCGTCTGGGAGCTGTCGGGGCGGTCTGTCGCAGTTGGGGTCCAGGGATAGTGTCTTAGGGTCCAAGGGCCTGCTGTTTGGACAGCATCAATACTCTATCTGATAGTTGTAGTGTACAAGGGGGTGTAGAATTAAGAACCCTTTTGCTGAAGGTTTGTAGGCAGGTAGCACATTGACCTTCTTTCTACAAGACTGGACTTGGGCTCCCTGGAGGTGAAGAAGGAAGGGTTCCTCTGGCGTGGGGACCAAGTCGGTGCTCAGAAGGCCAGCCCCTCTTCTCTGGGCAAGCCCCTTGGCTTCGCTAAGTGCACCTGAGCTCGCCTTTTTTTTTTCAAGCGCCCTTGCTCTGCAAGTTCACGTGGAAATTTCGGAACCGTTCCTCCTGCCTCGGCTGAATCTTGCATCCTCAGGCCGCGCTGGTTCGTGTTTTGAAGCCCACGGAAGTCCGATGTGGAGGCAGCGGCTCTCTGCAGAGACCAGCGGCTGCTGGTCCCCGGCTTGGCGGCCCCCGGGACTGATCCCTTCTCCAGTCCCCCGGGAGCCACTTTTGTGGCCATTCCTTCTGGTCTCACGGGGCCGCGGGTGGAGGAGGGGCGGAGGGGGGCCGCCTGGCAGGGCCCACCGGTCTCCCACGTTCGGAGCAATTTGCAAACCGCTCTTGGAGGGGGCGCGGGGCCAGCCCCGAACAGGCTGCTCCTGTTCCCCGCATTGTGTGCGGGCGGGGTCGGCGCCTTCCCCCAGCTGACCTGAAAAGTTAGAGACAAAAATCGTGTCTCCAGTGGGAGGGGGGGGGGGCGTTCTTGTACAGAAAGGAAGGAAATACCTCTGTGGGATTTTCCCCCCTCTCCATCCAAAAAAATACAGAGCCTCTCTGTCTTGCATGCAAAGGCCGGCTTTAAATCTCTTAGGTTTGGATTAACTCTGCAAAAGAAAAAAGAAAAAATCTGACAGGCTTTCAGATATGACGCAGAAAAACTTTTTTTCCCCCTCCATGCCCGTTGTTCCTGTGCAAAGCCGAGGGCTGCGGCCTGAATGGGGGGCGCCCGTTAACATCACAATGGTCAGAGTGAGCCGCCAGCCGCTCCCCCAACACTTTCTGCCTTTTCTACCAGCAGACATTTAATCCAAGGTGGCCAAGGCAAGAATAAATCTTTCTCCTCCGGCCCCCTCCGTGAAAATAGGTATTTTCAGTGCCGGGGCTTAGAATCTCGGGTCTTACCTTTTCCCCCCAGAAGGAAAAAGAAACGTGGTTGTTGTTTTTTTGCAGTCATCCCCATCCTGAAAGGCTTCCTTCACTCTCCACAACACCCGCGGGCTTGATAGACATTTCCCATTACACCGTGATTGTTGGTTTTCACTATTGAGGGTGTCAGCAAACATGTCGACGATCATGTTTTGCTTATAAAATAAAGTGACTTTTATGTGAATATTTTTCATGCGGTTGGTGTCTAGAATATGGGTGCTTGTTTCGTTGAGGCCACGTGGCGACATTTATTTTCTGATAATTTTGTAATCCCATGTTTTTATTTTAACCGCATTCGGAGCTATTGGATCCTGTAAAGGGGCGCGGGGGGGGGGGGGGGGAAATCTTAGTATTCTTGAACCAACACTCTGTATGGATAAGCCGTGTTCATGTAGAAAAAAAATTTAAATAGCAGTTCCTGGTCTTCAGGTGAGAGTCAAAATGAATAGGTAATGTGAAGCATAATTAGTCATCTTTCAACTTGATAAGGATTGATTGGTTAGGGTTGTTTGTGTGTAATTGTGAAACTGCCTATAAGAATTAAACTCTAGATCGTTTTTAATTCCTGAACCACACGTGGTTTAAAAATAATTCTGTGTGATTTTTAGTAGAGTGTAAATGTGCATGCATTAGTTGGCTACATTTTAATGGGGTTATAACAGTATATTTAATGCAAATTTACTCTTGATAAATAAGACTTGAAGTGAAACAAAATATTTCTTTTGGCTTTATTGTATGACATAGTCCTTCCTTTTAAGCTCTTTGTAATCGAATTATATTACTACGGAATTTATATTATAATTGCAAATAACCTATAGAATTTATTAATTTTATATCCATAGAATTATTTTTTTGCAACCAAAATGGCTCTGATATAGCAATTTGGGATTTGATGCAAAAGAATGATTAAATTCTTTTTAATACACTTTTACTTGCATTTTTTATATGCTAGATGTTTGGTTTAACTTTAGCAAAAATACAATATATCAAAACAAGTTATATAAATCTTGAAACAAAAATTTAGATTTTCTACGTAATACCAGCTGAAAAGAGTAAAATTATTTTTATAGCTATCTTAACTTGATTATATTATATTCACTATTTATCTGGATAATTTTTTACTATCATGTCTTATTTTATAAAAATCATTAATTTTTATTTGCAAAATAGTAAATTTAGTTTCTAAGTAGGATTTATTTACATGTTGTATTATAAGAGAATTTAATCCAAAAGATATTTGAATTTGCCCAAAAAGATTTTTATATTATAAAGATATAAACCAAGGTCAAGTGTATTCTAAGTTATAAAAGAATGCCAAAGTTTACTACTCCATGTATTGACCACAATAAAAAATCTCATAAAATATGAAAAGACTTGACAAATGATGATAAAATTTTGCTGTATTAGACACTCAATGGGGGAAAAAAATAGATGTAGTAAATACATGTGTTAACACATTTGGCTTTTAATTTTGTATATTTCACAAGTTTAGAGTTATTATAGTATACCCTCTTGCAGAATGAGATTCTTAAAATTATTTTACTTCATGTCATATAAAAACTAAGCATGAATGACGCGTTTCTTGTGGTTTCCTCAGGCAGCCATGCTGTTCAGTTCCGGAGTCTTTTGGACGGGCCTGTTATTCATCCCTGTGGCCTCTCTACTTCTTGATGTGGTGTACAAGGTGTAAGTACAGTACTCAGTTATGTACATAAGAATACAGGTGTATGTTAACCCACACATTTCTCTACTTGTAACGTCAGCTCCAGGATGTGCAGTTTGCAGAATAGGAATTAGTAGTATCCTCTTATTCTACATAAATAAATAAAGAAGGAGTGATTGAGGAACTAGAAATCTAAATTAGTTTAAAAGACATAAAGCAGGTAGTTTCCATTAATATTGGAGAGGACGTTTTTAGAAATCGGCCTGAAAAACCCAGTGAAGGTAGGAGAAAAATTTTATCATCTCCAGACATACTTATATATGTTATTAGTGAACAGTAGTTGTGAAGTTTTTTGCTTGCTGGATTCTAAACATACATAAAATATAGAATGAAAGAGACTAGAACTTTACTAATTTATGTCAAGGATTGTAAGTTTTAAAATGTCATCTCTTCCCACAAAAAAATGGTACCATGAAAGTTAGTTGCATGATGATTACTTAATAACTATGAGAGTTTTAATGTTATAAACCTAATCCATTTAAGACTATTGTTTCTGTAATTATATTAACGCTCAAAATTATTCTCATTTTTTATATTCTATTGAAATACTGTTGTCCTCTGTTCACTGTTGTACTTAGAGGCATGATAATAAAACAGTTTCGTGAAGTCTTTGGTCTTCACACAAATATTTCCATGCAAAATTTTGTTTTTGCAGTATCAAGAGGACTGCTTTTAAAACATTAGTAGATGAAGTTCAGGAGCTGGAGGCAAAATCTCAAGACCCAGGAGCAGTCGTGCTTGGGAAAAGGTAATATATACCACATATGTTCTTTTCCAAGTGAATTTTACATTTTTCTTTCACTAGCGATTGGAAATAAGTGGTAAAGCTTATATTTTGTCAGTTAACAAGGAACTGGCAGTGTCGTTGACAAATTTTGGAAAATAGAGAGATGTGGATTCAAATCAAAGCTGCCATTTCACTAAACTGTGTGTGACTGTAGCCAAGTTGCTTAATACTGCTGGGCCTCAATTTACTCTTCTATAAAATGGGGGTGATAATTCCTACCTCAGGACTAGTTGTAAGAATTGAATAAAATACTATCAATAAAATCAACCAAAGGCCTTGTATGCATGACTATAAGCCTAACCAATGGACACAAACACCAGGGGGTGAGGGCATGAGTGGGGGTGTGGGGGGCAATGGGGGGATAAGGACACGTATGTAATACCTTAGTCAATAAAGAAAAAAAATGTTTAAAAAAATACTATCAATAAAGCAGATAGCTCGATGCCTGTTAAACACATTAAATAAATAGTAGTTATAAGCAATACTAGAGGCCTGGTGCACAACATTCGTGCACTCGGCGGGGGGAGGTTCCCCTCAGCCCAGCCTGTGCCCTTTAGCAGTCCGGGAGCCCTCAGGGGATGTCCGACTGATGGGGGAGCAGGCCTAAGCCACAGTCAGACATCCTCAGCGCTGCTGCAGAGGCGGGAGAGGCTCCCACCACCACCGCTGCAGTCGCCAGCCATAAGCCCAGCTTGTGGCTGAGCAGCACTCCCCCTGTGGGAGCGCACTGACCACCAGGGGACAACTCCTGCATTTTGCGTCTGCCCCCTGGTGGTCAGTGCGCATCATAGCGACCGGTCATTCTGCCATTTGGTCAATTTGCATATTACCCTTCATTATATAGGATTGTGTTATGGAACTGAAAGGGGGGAAAGGCTTTTAGCTTCAAACAGTATCCATGATAAACTAGTATGTCATGAAAATCAGAGCCTGACTTAGGACAGAGTGCCCTGCAATTGCATATGTGGCTTGGTATGTGACTAGGAACTGATAGGCATGTGTCATACATGAAGGGAGTTATGTACTCCAAGCCCTTGCCTCAGCACCACCACCTCAAAAAAAAGCAAGGTTAGAAAGCTAATCAAATGCACTAAATTGGCAAAGCATTACAAAAAGGAAATGAAAATTATTTGAAAGCAGTCTGTAATGAACCCCAATCATGAGGGCAATGCCAGGTATTTTTTTCTCTCTTTCATCACACTAATGATAAGCTAAACCGTATGAAATATTTTGCTCTGATGTGTGTCACCTTCCTGGTGATTCACTGTTGTTATTCTGTTGGACACAATGGAGTAAGTGTTAGGCTGGGAACATAAGCTGAGACCTTGGCTTCCAGCCCTCACTTGTTTGCATGAGGCCGAAGGGGCACGTCACACAGCAGTCTGCTCTCCGAAGCTGTTAGCATTGGTTTTGTTGAGCACTTACTGCATGCCAGGCGCTGCACTTACCACCCCATGTCTACTATCTCATTGAATCCCTGTAACAACCGCATGCAAATCCATCACCTGCATTTTTTCCAGATGGGGAAACTGAGACTTAGAGAGACTATGTCCTCCAGGTCAGAAGTCCCAGAGCTGAGCTTTGAGCCATATCAATTGATTCCCAAATCCCTGCTCCTAACCACTCACTGTTCTGCCTCCGGGCGCTACCTGCTCAAGAACCTGATAGAGCAACAAAAGCAGCCTACCCTGGCCTGACCCCGTCCTTGACCTCTCTGAATCAGAATCCCTGTGATGTGATGGGGGTGATAATACCTATTGTCCAACTTAGAGATAGTCTCCTCCACCTTCCCCTCCATCTCTGTCCCTTCGTCTAAAAATGTGCATCTATCCCATTGCATGGCATAAACAGTCCCTCAATGTCTTCTCTCTCTTTCACTCTAGCTATAAAAAGGATGTGGTAAGAATTCTGGTTCACACAATTGTGAATGAAACCATTTATGAACCATTATTAGGGAAAGGCCACTGATGATACTTGTTACTGCCCTCGGGAGTAAATTTCTCATATCTGTATGTCAATGAAACTTACATTAAGCCCCTTCGCGTGATATTTAGTTTTCGTGGTTTGTAGTTTATCAGTGACCCCAGTGTTTTCCGTCTAGTCCAGTGATGGGCAACCTTTTGAGCTTGGTGTGTCAAACTTCACCAAAAAACTGAGCATAACTCGGGTAGTGTGTCACTTTGAGGAAAAAACATTATTTCGCAAATGTTTCATCCTCAGCAAATGTTTCATCCTCGGCATGCGGCCGCGTGTCATCAGAAATGGCTACGCGTGTCAGTGCTGACACGCATGTCATAGGTTCGCCATCACTGGTCTAGGTGATAGTTAGAGGAGGGGGAGGGGAGACGGGAATTTGTGAAAGGAGAAAAATCTTAATTCATTGGAAAAGTCTTCATGCTGAACTTACTGCATTCTAGGCAGTTAAGGAATTGTCAGATTGATTTTACTGCCACGATTATTTTAGAAATCTTGGACAATGATATCAATATCGAATTTTTTAAAGTCTGCTAATTTTATCTACATTTCCAAAGAGGGAAATATTGGGATTTCTGTGTATTTTAGCGATACCAGACTTCCTTTAGTTCCAAAACACCGTGTTATCTTATGCCTCCCCGTCTTTGCTGTTCCCTTGTCTCGAAGCTGATACCCTTTCATAGACGGGGCAGTCCAATTCCTGGCTTTCAAAACCCAGATCAGATGCAATTACCTCAACTTTTCACAAATACCATACAGGCAGTCCTCGGGTTACGTCGGACTCGACGTACGTCATTTCGTGGTTATGTCGCCATCTCCCATTTACAGTATTTATAAAATAAAAAAATTTAAAAAGTCCCGTCATTTCTACGTATGTACCTATGTGCTTTATGTTTTTTAGTATTTATTTACCACAAGTAAAGGTCAGGAATCGTTATCTTTCTTTTAAATTATTTTGACTGTTTTGCTTCATTACTGCTGTGTATGTGCTCCATGTGAGTGACGGAGGTGCTTATGTAGGTGGGTCCCGACGGACGGCGAAAATCGCGTTACGTCACACGCACCGTAGGAACGGATCTCCGCGTAACCCGAGGGCTGCCTGTAATTCCTACTCTATCTCTGTACTCTGTTTACTCTTAGGTTTTCACACTGATTGCCTGTGTTATCATGTATTTGATTGCCTATGTTTGTTTCCCTACCAGATGGAACTCCTTGAAAGATAGGCCCTTTGTGTTAGTCTTTGCAAGGCAGCACCTAGCATGGTACCAGGAACATAGTAGCACTCGATGAATAGTTGGTGAATGGGTGAATGAATGGTCAAGAGAAGGAAAGAAGGAAGGAAGGGAGGGAGGGAGGGAGGGAGGAGTGGGTGAAAGGATAGAGTAGTGGGTGGTAAATAGATGTTTGACCTGTGAGTAGTTAATTAAAAATAGGATACATAAGAACATAGAGTTACATTGGTTACCCTTCCCAAATTAGTACTATCCAAAATAATGATAGTTTACTTTTTTTGACATAGAATGATGCAGTTCTTTTTTTTTTAATATTTTTATTGATTTCAGAAACAGGAAGGGAGAGGAAGAGAGAGATAGAAACATCCATGATGAGAGAGAACCATGGATCAGCTGCCTCCTGCATGCCCCACACTGGGGATCGAACCCGCAACCCAGGCATGTGCCCTTGACTAGAATCAAACCTGGGACCCTTCAGTCCACAGGCCGATGCTCTATCCACTGAGCCAAATTGGCTAGGGCAGAATGATGCAATTCTTAAGGAAGATTTTGTGAGTTGATCATCCCTAATTTTTTAAATTTTCAATAACTGATGCTATGAAGTCAAGCTAAACATAAGGGAAACTCTGCTAGAGAAACTGTAACTTGTAGGCACTGTATCCAGATTAGCATTTGCAATAATTTATTTCTCATCTTCACTCATTGTCTAAAATTAAAACATCTTAGTTAAAATAATGAGTCTGTTTTAGAGGAAATAGTATGCTACTTGCCAGCAAATTGGGTATATTCCAATTTTAAATCAAAATGGGCATCAGGGAGGTATATTTTATCATCTTAAGCATATTGCCTTTAAGCCTAAAATATTGGGAGAATCAGTCCAAACCTCACTCCTGATCACTGTGTAGCCATGGCTAGTTATTTTTGATTAAGAAAATGACTTAAAAGCTGAGTCCGTGTTCTTGGCTGTAACTTTTATGTGGACATCTCTAACACTAGGGAGCGGAAGCATCTATAGTTCCAAAATCCAAAAACAAAACTCCAAACATCCATTTTTTTTCATAGATCTATAGCAAACATTTCCTGGAAAAACCTAAACCATTTGTTCTATAAATATAACATTAATAGTGTTTATTTTTTTCTATAATGTAAATGTTTATACATTTTGTAGCAGAAATATTAATTTTGGGAGCCTCTCGGATCCCACTTGAGAGTATTATATCTACAAGTTGTAATATCTTAGTTTCTCAAAAAAAAAGAAATCCAAAAGAATTAAAATAAGGGATTGTGGGCACTGCCCTCATTGGAGACAAGGCAGTTATTTTTGGATATATTTTATGCGCATGTGAAGCAGTGCATCTATAGACAGGCAAATCTACACTAATAAAAGAGAAACATGCAAATTGACCATACCTCTGCTACACCCCCAAGCCATGCCCACCAGCCAATCAGGAGCAAGTATGCAAATTAAGCCAACCAAGATGGCTGCAGCCACAGAGTGAGCAGGAGGCTTGGGTTTCCCTGGCAATGGAGGAAGCCAAGCTTCCCGCCCTGGCCGGCCCTGGCCTCTGCTCAAGGCTACAAAGTTTCAATTATAGAAGATAAATAAATCCCAACAAAAATGGCGGCAGCCACGGAGCTGGAGAGAGCAGGAGGCTTGAGTTGCCCCAGCAATGGAGGAAGCCAAGCTTCCCGCAGCCCTGGCCTCCCTGGCCTCCCTGCCCTGGCCTCTGCTCAAGGCTACAAAGTTTCAATTATAGAAGATAAATAAATCCCAGATACCAGGGCCTCCGCTTAGGTCACCAGGGGGCGTGGCTGGCCTGCAAACCACCATAGGCCCCTCGCCCAGGCGGCCCCATGCCCCAAGGGAACCCCCACCCTGATCTGGGGCAAACCAGCCGGCCCGATCCATGAACCAGGCCTCTATCCTATCTAATAAAAGAGTAATATGCAAATTGACCATCACTCCAACACACAAATTGGCTGCCCCCATGTGGTCAAATATGGCTGCCCCCATGTGGACACAAGATGGCCACCACAAGATGGCCAGCAGGGGGAGGGCAGTTGGGAGGGACCAGGCCTGCAAGGGAGGGCAGTTGGGGGCAATCAAGCCTGCAGGGGAGGGTAGTTAGGGGTGACCAGGCCGGCAGAGGAGGGAAGTTGGGGGCAACCAGGCCTTCAGGGGAGGGCAGTTAGGGGCAATCAGGCTGGCAGGGGAGCAGTTAGGCATCAATCAGGCTGGCAGGGGAATGGTTAGGGGGTGATCAGGCTGGCAGGCAGAAGCAGTTAGGGGCAATCAGGAAGGCAGGCAGGCAAGCAGTTGGGAGCCAGCAGTCCTGGATTGGAGAGGGTGCAGGCTGGGCTGAGGGACACACACACACACACACACACACACACACACACACCCCGTGCATGAATTTCGTGCACCAGGCCTCTAGTATGATAATAAGACACAATTTTTTATAGCTAACTGTAGACATTAACCAGCATATTATTGTCAGCCAATTTTTAATAGAATTTTATACAGGATCCTCAGGTCAATCCTCATTAATTTGCCCATCGCCTTTGTTTGGTCCAAAGCCTTAGCCTTAAAGGAGTAGGGAAGTATGGATGTCAGGTAATTTGGTCATATGGATGGTGATGGTGGTCTCTCCCAGCCTTTTCCTGTATTGTTTATCTTCACAAAAAGCAATGAGAACATTGCCCAAGAACTAAGAGAAAAGAAACAGTATTTCTCAGTTGTCATGTTGGATTTTATGTGTGTTATATAAATTTCTAGGGGTTTAGGATAGGCAGACAAATGCTTTCTCCGGCCTACTCATCACTGTGACAATGGTTCTGTCCAGCATTGGTAGAGAAAAGGGACCATACAAGGAAATGCTCTCTCCTCCAGAGCAGAGATTAGGCCTGTTACGTTCATTGTTTATCTCCCCACCACCACCACCTAGTACAGACAGCTGTCGCATGCTACACACTTAAGCATTCAATCGATGAAGGGTTGTTTACTTTCCTGAGGAGATCCATTTTAATGACCCAACCAAAATAGCGTGGCAACCCAACTTAAAGACAAATGCATATTTACCTCTCTCAAAAGATCACTGAAAACACTTTATGACAACATGTTCCAGGATAGTAAATGGGTTTACCTATACTTTTTTTTTAAATATATATCTATTTCAGAGAGGAAGGGAGAGGGAGAGAAAGAGAGAGCGATCAAATCATCAATGATGAGAGAGAGTCATTGATTGGCTACACACTTCCCCACCGGGGACTGAGCCCACAACCCAGGCATGCGCCCTGACCAGGAATCAAACCCAGGACCCTTCAGTCCACAGGCCAATGCTTTATCTACTGAGCCAAACTGGCTAGGGCTACCTATACTTTTTTAGTGTTATTTTAAAACATGAAGTATTTTTTAAATGTTTTATTTTTTAAATGAAGTATTATTTTAAAACATGGTATCATTCCACCTCACCTCCATCAGATATCCAAGTTGCAAAATGTTAGTGGGTTTGAAAATAAGGTAACAATATTTAAGTGGTAGTTGTTGTGTATGTAATTGCAATAAACAAATTCAAAATTTGCATAACTGGCATGTACAGTATATGAAAGACCATACAGATTGAGTAAAACCACTAAGAACTGTGAAGAAGATGGAGTTTTTAATGAGAAGGAATCCTACTCCCTTTTCTTCTCACACTATGTTCAGCTATTCAACAAACTGAACTTTCAACACACCTATTAATGGTTAAATGTTACCAGCATATTTTATAATGTGACTTGATAGTAATATCAGTGCCCATAAACATCAGTGGCACAAAATGGCATAATTTTGACCTGATGAGTAGTTCTCTAATTAAGGTAAGAGAAGACTAGAGAAAATAGTAAACACAAATCATCATCACTTACTATTTATTAAGCACCCCCCCTGTGAATGGCATTTCTATTCTCTAGGAGGGATTCCGCTCTATAAGAAATAACAGTAGGTAGCCAAAGCAGAAAACACACAAAACTCATAGCTACTAAAGAAGTGGAGTGTGAGGATTATAAATTAAGCACATGTAGCCGTAGGCATCTCCTGTTAAAGTAGTGTTGAGTAAACACCAAGGCATCTTTCATTTTGTGATGATCTCTGTTCTAATTGATTTTATATATTTTTAATTGATTCCAGAGACAAAGGGGGAGGGAGGGAGGGAGGGAGAGGAGAGAGAGAGAGAGAGAGAGAGAGAGAGAGAGAGAGAGAGAGAGAGAGAGACATCAATGATGAGAGAATCATTGATCAGCTGCCCCCTACTAGGGATAGAGCCGACATCCCAGGCATGTGCCCTGACCGGGAATCGAAATGTGGCCTCTTGGTTCAGGGGTCCACGCTCAACCACTGAGCCACAGCAGCCAGGCTAGTTGATTTTTTATAACTTTTGGGGATCTGGCGAGTGGTGAGGGGAGTAGCATTTGTTGAGTGCCAGTCACTATGCTGGAAACTACCATTCACTGAATCCTCAGTCAGCCTGGGGTTAGGGATTGTCCTCTTATACATGATGGCTGAGAGGGTTTGCCTAAGGGGGCCCGGCTAATACGAAACAGACTCAGAATTAAACCAAAGTAGGACAGCAGAGCCCACGCTCTTTCCAGGCGATGTGCTCCTTCCCCAGGAAAGACTGTCTTCGTGCCTTTTTTTTTTTTTAACACTAGACATTAGCTTTATATATAACAGCTGAGTGAAATTCAGTGTCGCCTTACTTGAAATGTTACTAAACAAAATTACATTTTCTTATATATGTGAGTTGCCATAATGTGAAAGTCAAAACTCTCATGTCCGCCTTCTTAACACTTTGATGTTGTCATGTTAAAGCATCATGCATTTAGGAAGGCCAGCCTGAGACCTGGAAAATGTATTTGGGGGGGGGGGGGGGGGGGAAGCTGCTATATAATGATACATTACCATCCCCTAGTCTTCTGTAGTCATTTCCATTTTACTTCCCAGCATCCCAGCTGGCCAGGCTCTGCTAACAAAATCAGACCACCTGCTGCTCAAGCTGCCCACTTCCCCAAAGCAGTTACATATTTCAGTGTCCCTCAGGGTCCCCGGTCTGTAATGTTAGATCATTTTAAAGTGGAGTAAGAAAAGTGACTGTAAAAATGGCCCCTTTTCCTTCCCCTTATCTGTTTATTTCACTGGCAAAAGCAAGTTCTGCAAATATTTGCAAAACCACTGGAGCTTTAGATGAATTAGCTTTCTTGCTTTAATGTAGCTAATTCCCAGTGACAATAAAGTATGTCTAATAAGTACCAGTTAACATCCCTAGACTTTAAAAAATATCTGTGGAAGATTACTACAAATGTCAACATTTCTAAATATTTTACTTCAGCAAAAGCCTAAATATTTGTGTAATTACAAGTTCATTTCACAGAGGATCCATTTTTTTATTTTTTTATTTTACATATGATTAAAAATTGTTCCATTTCAGGGTCTCAAAATAATTGGCAAAATACTGAACTAACATAACTTACAGCAATTTAGCTGAAGCTTTTATAGTGGGGAAAATGCAAGATGGAAAATTTTCAACTGAGTCAGTTTCAGTGATTAAAACAATATTGTATAAACATTTGCTGCAACGCATATAGATTTCTTATTAGCTCTTCATGCTTATTATGTTCTTTGATAGCAAAGCAAAGTTTTATAAATCAACCAATGGAGAAATGGCGTGATTGGGAGGATTGATGATGTTTCAAAGGGCATTTCAGGATTATCATTCAAATTCATGTATTCAACCAATATTTGACTTCCCTACTATGTAAGACAGTTAGTTCTATGTGTATTGGGGGGAAAACTGATGCATTATTTCTTGCAGTATCCTTTTAGAAGTTACATCATTAATCATATGAGTTTGTTCCTGTAGAAAAGATTATTCTAAACATGTATTGAAAAATGAATTGTTTCTTGTCATTTTACCTACCATAATTATTTTCTGAAGACAATTCCTTTATTTTAAAATGCAACTAAGGGACACATTTCATATTGTATCAGAGGTAGCGGAATTTTCCTAATTAAGTAGTCCAAGAAATTTCTTCTTTGTCTAATTTCCAGGATTTCTTTATATAACTAAAAAAAGCATATTGCATACCAAAATATGCTCAAAGTAGGAAAAAGCTATAATAGTAATTAATTACTGCAATTTTTTAAAAAAGAACTGTTGTGCTTAAAATATATGTAGTAAGTCAACTAAGATTTTAGAAGCAAATAAACTATTGGAAGATTTTTTTATTTTTTATTAATTGTATTGTGCAGGTTGTATATTTCCGTTTGACTTAAATATAACTGGGAGGTGGGGAAATCTTTTGACTGGATTATTGGGGACAAAATAGTCTTCTATCTAAACTCTTGAAATCTCATTAGCTGAGAAAATGGGGGTAAAAGAGAAATCACTAGACCACAGATTTCTCAAGCAATCTTTTGTTTAAGCCTGAGTCTCTCTGGTGGTCCTGCGGGCACACTGGGGTCTCTGCTGAGCTGGTAATTCATTTCGTTTGCACCTGCTCTGCAGCCTCACAGAGAGGGCACAACTGCTCAAGAACGTCTTTAAGAAGAACCACGTAAACTTGTACCGGTCCGAGTCGCTGCAACAAAACCTGCTCCGTAAGTATTTGAGTTTTGTTGTTGTTTTCTAAACTCTGCCATTACTTCATAGCATTCGTCAGAACAGTATTTTGACTTTAGGGACATTTAACTGTTTAAAATTAGCACCCACAACAACTTTTGCATATTTGGCAACATGTTATGTAAATAGCAAATGTTTAGAGAATCCTTTGACCTCCACCATCTCACTTTTAGCTGAAAAGACAGAGCACTTTAAAATCTTCCTGCTTTCATTTAAAGAAAAATAATATTTCCACATGCCCCTTGCTTCCTTAAATCTTAAAAGGAACCAGTAAAATAAATCTTAACTCTTAAAAGCTCCCTCTGTATTGTTATCTTTTCTCCTTGAATAACTTTGCCATAGCCTTTTCAGCTTTCATGCAGAACAATGAAACATATATTCTCCCCTTCAAAAATATTTATGAACATTTGGAGTTGTAAGAAATTACTAGGTATCATGCCCTCTTAACATTTCAAAAGAATATAATATATAAAACCCTGTAGTAAATGTATTTATGTTAGTCATATATCTTTTGTTTCATGTTGTTTCCACATATAATTTATTTTTATTTATATACACTCATATATGAATGCTTTTGCTCTTTATACTTCAAGAGATGTGATCCCCTGGGGAGCCATGTCTTATCCATGTGCCCCCACCAGCCCTGTTGGGGTTTGAGTGAGTTCATTTGTAATTGCCCAAAGCCAAGCAGAATATTGTCTGAGGGAGAGACCATTTTCCACCGTTCATAGTTATATGTGCTTAGCACCTCTTCGCTTTTATTCTTCCTTCCCTCTCCTCCACCTAATCTATGTGGACATACAGGTGCCCACTTGACTGGGCCCCCTATCCCTCTGAAAGCCGGGAAGCAAAAATTAGAGGGGTGGAACCTGAGATGCTGAACGGAGAATTGAGAGGGATTGAGAGTGCCCGCTCATTCACCTAGGGAGAGAACTTGTAGACTCTAAGCCAGTCATCCGTCCCACTCCTCATGTAGCACTTGAGTCTCTGTCCTTTCCCAACATTAAAAATTAGTGTCATCGTGCTTTTCAAGGGGGGAGGGATGCATTAGTTCGCCAAGTTAGAAAATGAGCACTCAGAACTCAGACTAACAGAGATTTCCAGTGACTTCATGATGATCATTTCTCTTTTATCTTTAACTTCCAGACGGGTATGCTTTCTCTCAAGATGAAAATGGAATCGTCTCACAGTCAGAAGTGATTAGGGCCTATGATACCACAAAGCAGAGACCTGACGAATGGTGATGGGGAGGGGCGGCCCGGCAGGCTCGCTGTGTCGCTGAGGAGGGCTCCCAGGTCTTCACCGGGATCTGCTGACCAATTCCAGCCTGGTCCAGGGAGGTGAAAGGTGGATCTGAGCTCATGTCGTTGATTGACATTCAGATTCATGTATATTATAGACATAAGCACTGTGCGATCTACTGTAACACCATCTCTTTCAGATTTTTTAAAGTATTTGCTAAGTCTTTGTAGAGAGAGATTGAAAACGACCTTGAATTTTGCCGGGAGTGCTTTCTTACACTGAGAAGAGATCAGTATTCTTAAGCCGTTAATTGTGGGGCTGTAACTGACAATTTACTGGTTATACCACAAAGCGACCAACCATTAAAAAACTCTAAAATGGTCATAAGTGAGAGGGGCTCTTGATATCCAGACTTAGATTTCAGAATATGTTGGAGGAAAAAACCAGCATTCTTAAGGAACTGACTCACCTTACTGAACAAAATTTCTAAACAAGACATTAATAAGTGTTTGTGTCAAAAATTGTCTCGATACGTGTTTGCCAAAGAAGTTCAATAAATGTATTTCTCGTGCAGTAGTCATTTGCCCAGAAATTTGAGAGTTTACCTCCAGCTCCGCCATAAGATCTGCATGCTTGACTTTCCAAATCTAAGAGTGATTTGCAAAAATGAGCATTTCAAGGCATTTGCTACTAAAATCTGTGATGTTGCACCTTTGGCCTTACAAACGCTTCTTTCTTGTCTGCCTTGTGTATTTGTTCAAGTTAGAGGGCACGCGTGGGAATGTGACTCTGTCGTTACAATGCTGATCTCTAAAACTGTGTTTATGTCTCAGTCCTTTCTAATGAGGTTTCATCATCATTTAGGCTTTTCGAAAAATCTGGCTTCTGCTGTAGATTGAGTGATTATCATTTTGTCTTAACGTTTTCTCTCTTAAGAAAACCATGCTTATGTGTTCACGTGGGATTTCTCACGCTTCTGTCGGGGTGTTTGAAATGCCCTGTCGGACAAACGCATGGGCTTTTGTCCTGTGATTTGATTCTCCCTGTGCGTTCCCGCTAGAGGCGCCTGCTGTCTTATGGAGCACAGGCCGTGTTACGCTGACTCCCTGAAACTGAAGGCTGAGAATTACTTCACAGTTCACTTGTCAGGCAGCTCCCAAAATTGGTCACATGCTGCTAATTGGCACAAATACATAGTCCATTTTCCCCATTAAAAAAAAAATACCTATGTTACTCAAGCCTTATAACTTTACCATCAAAGAACACTTTTCATCATGAGCTGGTTTTGTTCAGATGTTTCAAACTGTATGTTCAGTTTCATTATTTAGAGCATTTCCAAGGCATCTGAAATGCCTGTTTTGCTACCAACAATAAATGGTGAAGGGGCTGTTTTAAAACCACAACCAGTTTTCTACACTATTTTTAAAATAATTCTTTCATTTAGGAAGAACTTAAAAGGAATTCTAGTTTTCAGGTACACTTCAGAGATTGATGCAAACTTTTTGCCTTTTATTCCCAAAAAGCCTGTTGCCTTGAAGTGGACTTACCAGCAAAATAGGTAGATATTCCTCTTAAAAAAGTAAACTAGAATTGAGAAGAGAGGTGATTTTCCAAATCACTCCTTGAATTGAATAATTTCACATTCTCTTCGCCCTTTTTCTCAATCTAGATTTAAAATTAGGCTGCACACCTTTTCTTTCCCTGTATTTTTAGCTATTTGGTTACAAGCATGCCTCCCACATTTTCTACAAATAAGAGAGGCTGTCACACATACATAATTCTAACCTAAAAGGGGCCAGGAGTGACATACTTCACTTCCCAGACCCTTCCCACTTGGGTTTTAGATGAAGAGAATCGTGAATCAAAGCATCAAGCAAAGCCATAGGTGTAAGGTCACCCTCAAAATTCTGAAGTCACAGGCTTTGACTGCCTGCCGAGTGGATCTACAGAAGTGGCTTTTCTGGGTCTCCCGACAGTTGAAGTCCAACTACAAAAATTAAAAAACGAGAATGACGGACATCCCTCCAGAGAAAACCTAATAGCAGTTAACGGACACCAGTGGCTTCCACTTGCCCTCACCTCACTGGTGGCATTCTTCTCCAGAGCTTTCATAGGAAAATATGATGAATATAATAAAACTTAACGTTATGACTTCAGAAAACTAAAAGTTCTAGTTTACCTCGAAACATGGATTGTTTCTGTGGAGCTCTTCCATATGAGGAGAATACTCATGGTTAATAATGTATAGGATCATGATCAGAAATAGGAACTAATTTATGCTTCTTTTGTCTCATGGCCCTGTATTTGAATTATCAATATTAAGTCCATTTTTTTGCTTCTTGGGTGGAAGTGGGGCAGGTTGGGGGGCGGGGGCATCAGGGAGTGATCTCCTTGGTGAAACTTAAAATATAACATTGCAATGGCAGTGACCTCATAGTGCTGCATTAGAGAAAACCCCAAGGAGGAAAAACGTAACCCAGTTTACCAGGACTACAATAAACAGTTGGAGTGACTTTTAACGTGTATTTTCTGAAAATAAAGGACACCTACTCTTCTATTAAAGAGTCCCTTGTAGGGACTCTGGCAAATGCTAACACCGTTGCTTTCAATATTGACAATTCAGAAAATACTACTTACAGCAGAAAATCCTCATTCATTTTCGGATTGAAAAGCTGGGAGTTGCTTCTTTAATGTTGAATAGTACACAGTGACCCTGTGCATGAACTTTCTAAATGTTTTATATAACATATAAAAATATATTGGTGTCTCACACCCAGAAGGATGCTATATGGTAGAAATTACTAGCCGGGAAATGGTGTTTCTCAGGAATGGAGTACATTTAAAATGAGATCTGTGCTGCCCACCCTCCCATTCCCCACTCTGTCGGATGCAAGCCTGCTTCAGCAGGGTCATGAAGTTAATGGAAAGCTTCTTCTGATCAAGTCAGGTGACTGAATTCAGCTCAATAATATTAGCCATTTACATAAATGGTATGGTCATTCAATAGAATCAGTGATTCCTCTTAATTTCCAGGGGGGAGGGGGTTAAGCATTTATTCTGACCATTACATTTTATGTTTTAATTTTGCAATTCCACATCCTAAATATCCAATAGGAAAGTCACGGGGTAAGTTGTTGAGCACTGTGTGCACTGGATATCACAAGTATAACCTGCCACTTAAAACGTTCTTTCAGAAAACGAATGCTAGTCTGAAAGTAATAGATTGTATATTCGTAGTTTTAAGTTATTTATAACAAGGTCATCATTATTACAAAGCGAAATAATCGTTAGTGTTTATTTCAGTGTAGTTGCCCTTGGACAGTTCCTGATTTTTAAACTTGTATCAAGTCTATAATCTCATAATCATCTACAAAATTTATCAAGAAAATGCCCACCCCATTCAATCATCTGGGCCAGTCCTATGAATTCTTTTTGTCAATTAATGTAACATGACACCATACGGTTTGTTACCTAAGTAATGCTTTTTAATGATGAATATTTCTATAATGCCTCCTAGAGAGACCGTAGTCTGATTTTTCTCACATTAAAATAACTGAAGTCACTTTGTGAAACTTAGTTCTACTTTGCTGCATTTTAATTAACCTTCAACAGCTATTAAAATGGAATGTAAGTTAAATTTTAAAGGAAAGGAAATAAATGTTTTTCATTTTCCATCTTGATTTATTTTCTGTATGAGAGCAGCTGTGTTTTTGATAGGTTTATGGTTTGCATGAATTAATATTTAAAGTGGTCCAGGCCAATGCATGGCTATTGCTGTAAATCTTGATGTTTATTTTTCCTTTTAAAATTCTATCATGGCTTACCTGGAATTTAATATTCAGTGGACAAATTAATTGGTCCACTGCACAACTTTTTTTAACAAGTAAATTATTTTATAAACAAATTGGAACAAATTTAATTGAAACTTTTGTTTAGCTGGCCTCTGAGAATCTTTCTTAATAAAGCTCACAAAACTCAGCAAATAAATCTCCCTTAAGTAGGAAAAAAAGCTAGATTTCATAAACTTGCTTACTCTGAATTAACAGCAACTTTCCATAGGTAAATCTGCTCTTGCAAAGATGTGAGCAGAATATTAAAAATAATAATAAATATTTTTATGTTTCTTGGTTCTAGAATAGAAGCCATAACTGCAGTAAATACTGTTTCTTCTTTGTTTTACTACTTGAAGCTTCATTTTTCACATTTTCAAGTTTATTAGGTTAAAAAAAAAAAAACACAGGCAGCCTTGCAAGGCAGCTACTATGGAAAATTGCAGTTTGCATTAGTGATAAAATTATATTTTCAGCCCCATGAAAAGCCATTCCTGCCGAAACTGCTGTAGAAATTGTGACGCTGCATGAGTGGAGAGTGTTGAATCTGTGATCATAGTAGTTTTCTCAGGTTTGTTTATGTCGATGTTCAATGCACTGTGTTTTATAAATAGTTACTAAGTTGAGTAATATCCTGTTCTATGCAGTGTTACCTGTCCTTGGCCTTTTGTGAATGTGCATGTTTTAAACTGCAAATTTTAAACATTTTGTCCTCTAATTGTTATTAAAAATGAAATAAACTTTACCATTACATAAAAAATATTGTTAAAGTTTTAATTGCTAGTTTTAGAAACTATATTGTTTTATAAAACCTTCAAATCCACATAACTGGTCTGAGAAGGGGTATCCATTTAATAGCTTTATTAACATATTTTGTTTACAACCCCAGTGATATATAAAACATCCCTTCTTTTTTACCCACCTAAATGAAACATGGAGTATATTAACATTGGCTTAGTAAGAAGGAGAGTTTTGACAATTAAGTATCAAAAAGAATATTATTTTAAGTGAAATTACTATATTCTGATTCTGCAGTCAGAAAAGCCTTCCAGGATTGCCTCCCTTACATATGCAAATCAGCCTGCAAGTGAGCAGCTTTCCCCCTAGGGTAAATTTCTTAGGGTCTCTACACCCACCAATTTTTTTTTTTTTAAGTTCATGAGAAAGTGGTTAGGTTTAGCCATTACATTTGCAGGAAGTAACCAGAAAATGATGAAATTGCCATGTGATACAAAAGTACAGGAAACATCAGAAATGAGAACAATAGTTCCATCAAAAATAGGCATGGTTGCCCTAACCGGTTTGGCTCAGTGGATGGAACATCAGCCTGCCGACTGAAGGGTCCCAGGTTCGATTCCGGTCAAGGGCATGTACCTCGGTTGCAGGCACATCCCCAGTGGGGTTGTGCAGGAGGCAGCTGATCAATGTTTCTAACTCTCTATCACTCTCCCTTCCTCTCTGTTAAAAAGTCAATAAAATATATATATATATATATATATATATATATATATATTTTTTTTTTTTTTTTAATGGGCATGGTTGTCTAAAAGGTAACTGGAGCCGCACTCGAGCAACCTGCTGGCATAGGTGAAGTTCGCAGGCCCTGAGGAAGCAATCTGAGGTGCCCCTGGTTGTATTCGAGTGAGGGCCCCTGTCCTTTCCCACAGTCTTCCCAGGGACAACCGTTGGGTGTGGCTACCCCAAGCAAAACAATGTGCATACAGAAAAGTTACCGGTGAATTCTATCAAATGATTTTCACATTCAACTTTATTCCCCTTAAAGTAAGCACTGTGTGTATACGACCCTGTACTGTAGGGTGCCTTCTGATACTACCATAAGGAAACTTGAATTCTTGTAAATTCAATATGCCATCCTCATTTAGAAGCTTTTGTATTCTTATGGCTGTGGTATATTCACTTGTTATTTCAAGTTTAAACTATGTAACTAGCGATTCAAATAAGAATTCTGTCAGAATAATTTCATTAATAACTAATATTTAATTGCAGTTTTAAAGTAGCCATGTACATATAAAAAATGTTAACAATTTGTTCCTTGATAGTTTAAGATGCCCATAAATTCTTACTTTTTCTGAACACATACTCAGTAAACTTTTTAGGTTATACAAAGGTAAACTGACCCAATGAAATTGGTCACATTGCTCATTGCTCATTGTGATTGTATATATTTTCAGGAACCTTTTTGGTTATCTCATTTTAGGCAGGAAATTTTCTATGGACTTACTAGTAGGTCAATCTGGAAAATTCTTCACCATGAGAAGGAGCTAATAATGACTACAATAAAGAATGGAGAGGCAGGAGAAATAAGAGGGAACAGTCTCTCCATTTGAACAATGAAAAGTACAATCTGTTGGCTTTAGAATGAAACAACCATTTTAAAGCAAACCTATACTAAATGGGGAGGGGGGGGCTTATGCAGATAAAATAAACTCACAGGCCATTAGTACCCAACAGGGTAGGAAGGTGCTCTGTCCCAGGCAATAACGGTAAATTAGCCAGGCATCAGAGGGGGCCATGGATTATCATGGACCAACTCTATCAAACCATCGGACCATGTTCTTGTTCCCTGCACTCCCATCAACAGTTACACCTGCCCTCCCACAGTACTTAACCTTTTATTTTTATTTTAGGGTATCTCATCTGCTTTCTATCATTTATCATTAACGACACAGCTCCCTCCCTACTAGAATGCCAGTGATTTGAGGCAGTGACCCTAACTTCCTATTTCTCATGACAGCCCTAAACAGTAAGGTACCATTACTATTTCTATTTTACAAATAAAAAAAACACACACACACAGTGAAATGAAGTGGCCCCAGACATTATGACCCTAAAATCCGTGCTAAAGCACCTTCTGGTTTCATGTTTCTCGTGTGTAAAGGAAGCGATATTTGTCATGTAGTATTTCTATCTGTGTTTTATATCCTTCTAGGTTCTCATAATGTAGCACAAACACTACTGACCCTTGCAATCCGTTCTATCTATAGGACGTGTACAGTCGTACACAATTAATCACTGTTCCCCCAATAGATTTTCCTGAGAAAATCAGGCCTTCTAGGCAGGCATCACAAAGAATGTAGACTCAAATGCTTTGTGAGAGTAGCAAAGCAGCAGACCAGTTTCCTCCGTGTTCTGGTAGTGTGGCCGGCTGCCGTGAGCGCCTCCTGGGAATCTGAAGTGATCCGATGTTAGCTTGGCTGTCTAAGCTTTCCAAAACGAAGATGTCATCGAGTGACTCTCCCTCATAAAAGCCTTCAAGGCTCCCTCTTGTGTTTGATATACATCGGACCACCATGGTTTTCAAGATCGCTTATCTGATCCCGCTTCTCTCTCCACACTCTCTTCTTTGAATTCTTTGCCTAGTTTCCAGAATGCTCCTTGTCCTTTCACACTGTGGGCGCTTCTCTGCCTCCCTGTGAGGTCTGTACTTTGCCGAATATGCTCTTCCCCTCATTTCCAGACTCTTCTCCCCCTGGCCATCCAGTCTTCTTCACTCAGCTCCCATTCATCGCTCCCTGCTCAGGTGCAGCCTCATCGCCTCCCGGATGAGTGAGGTGCCCTTTTGCCTGGGCTGCCAGCACGCTCTGGATGCACTTGCCCTATCGTTGCAATTCTAAGTGTTGGATTATGGGTGCATCTTCCACGTGGCTGTGAGCTCTTGGAAAGCAGGAAAGATAACGTGTTCCTTTTATAAGGCACCCATAACATCATACATGGTTGCTGTCATGCCTAAGTCCATGGGAAAAGTGCCTCCTTGAATCAAAACTGTATGTTAGTCCACCCAGTGTTGCTCAGTGGTTGAATGTCGACCTATGAACCAGGAGGTCACGGCTCGATTCCTGATCAGGGCACATGCCCAGGTTGCAGACTCAATCCCCAATGGGGGGCATGCAGGAGGCAGCCAATCAATGATTCTCATCACTGGTGTTTCTCTCCCTTCATCTATGAAATCAATAAAGATATTTTTTTTTTAAAAAAAAGAACTGCATGTTATTCACCTTGTTACTCCCATCCTCTAGCGCAGTGCCCAACCCAGGAGTGTGTCCAACATGTGCTTGTTGAATAGGACGATTCCTGCAAATCTGCCACAGGATGGCCTTTTTACCCTGGGATGTGAATAATATTATTAGCTACCTAGCTCCCAGAGAGAAGTTCAAAGACATGTACTAGATGTCAACAAGTATGTGGGGATATGATTTGATTCAGTGTCACTGAATGCCATGCCATATTCAGGTATACAATGCTGGCCTCATTTTAAACAATTTATAGCCAGTGAACTTGACTGATGGGAGCATGCTGCTAAGGAAGGGAAATTTGCAGGTGTGAGCTTTCAGCATTCTTCAGCATTATCCTGCCTAAGAGATAAAAACTGCTCCCCAAAGGGATGGCAAATAAAAGTACCGCTACTAGAGAAACCTGACAACCTAGATGGTTATCAGTGGGGGCAGTTCTGCCCCCTAGAGGACATTGTGAAATTGTGTGGGTGCATCTTTCTCCTTAATGTTTGGGGCTGGGCAGGTGTGCTACGGGCATTCATTGGAGAGATCCTGCAATACCTGGGACAGTCCACACAACAAAGGCTTGATGTCCTTTAGCATGACTTTGGAATGTCCCACCATTCCTTCTGGTGTAAAAACCTAATCCCATTTACCCTATAATGTGATATTTGCACTGCCTTAATATACACTGAATTTTCCAGATATATAACAACTATGCAAATCAAAGGAATATTAAACTTTGTTTGGAAAAAAATCACATAAACAGCAGCAGTGCAACTGTGGTGTTAGAGTTGCCAGTCTAGCAAACCTGCGTCATTCTGGCCTGGCCGGCGTGCTCAGTGATTGAGCATCCACCCTTGAACAAGGAGGTCACAGTTCAATTCCCTGTCAAGGCACATGCCTGGGTTGTGGGCTCAATCCCCAGCAGGGGGGCATGCAGGAGGCAGCTGATCAATGATTCTCTCTCATCATTAATATTTCTATCTCTCCCTCTCCTTCCTCTCTCTAAAATCAATAAAAACATATTTTTTAAAAACTTGCATTGGTCTGGATTTGGAAATGTTGCATGTCAGTTATCCTGTGTAAGAGGTTTGCATCTGAGTCCTTGGTTAGTGTGCTCAAGCCATTATATTTTGAAATCAATGCTTTTTCCTTTCTTTCTTCTTTCTATTTACCATTAGGGCATTGTATTGATTTTTTAAATTATATATGTAATGTGAGTAATGAATTTCACATGAGGACAGTTCAAAGTATGTCACAAAATAATTGTTACAAGGAGAGCTCACTGGCTCCAGCAGAGGTGACAGTCTCCGCCTTACAGAGAGGGGCTGGGCCTCGGGCTCTGCTCTGCAGTGGATTTTATGCATAGAAGCATCAAAACCTCAAAGCAGCCCTAGCCGGTTTGGCTCACTGGATAGGGTGTCAGCCCACGAACTGAAGGGTCTGGGGTTTGATTCAGGTCAAGGGCATGTACCCCGGTTGCAGGATCGATCCCCGGTCCTGGTTGGGCCCATGCGGGAGGCATCTAATCAATGTGTCTCTCTCACACAGATGTTTCTCTCTCTGTCTCTCCCCTTCCCTTCTGCTCTCTCTGAAAATCAATGGAAAAATAACCTGTGGGATCTTGGGAAAGTTACTGTACTTCTCTGTGCTGGTTTCCAAATGTAAAATAGAAATTACAATTAACTCCCCGTTGACTTTTTTTGGAGGATAAAATAAGTGAGTGCAGATAAATACTTACAATAGTGTGTGGCTCGTAAGAGCCCATGTAAAGATTAACTTAAAAATATAAAAAGAGCCATATTTAACGAACATGAATAAAACCAGTCAAATGACATAAGAATGTGTTCCAGAGCATGTTCTCACATGTACATCCTTTTAGGCTCAGCCTTTTCTCTGCTCCTCCCACCTCCCCTCCTCCTCTTCTCCCTTCCCCTTCCTTCTTTGCCTTCTTCCTTTCTTCCTTTTGTTCCTTCATTATGGGGGCTAATTTGAGATACAGGAGAAAGCAGGAGACTGGAAGTCAGGGCTCCTTGGCCATTAGACTGGGCAAAGGCCCAGCATCTTTAAACTTATTTCAGAAAGGTAGGCCCAAAAGACTCTTGGGTCAGAATTTTACTCTAACGAGCTGTATTTGAAAAGAGCTGCTAAGGGTGACCTATGATAGTATGAATTCATAGGCCTGGATTCCCAAACAACGTCTACAGGAGCCAGACAGGTAGCAGAACTGAGGGAGACGGGCCAGGTAGGGGGGGACCAGACAGGTAGGGGGGACCAGGCAGAAGGCTGGTGAATGTCAAGCGTCCTGTCCGAAAAGGGCCGGCCTGAGCCTAGGGCAGTACACATCTTCTATGGGTCACAAGAAGCCAGAAATCCAGATTCTTAGGATGAGAAATAGCCCAACACATCTGAGGGTGGCATGCAGCCCACCAGCTGATATTCGAGAAAAATTCACTTCCTTTACTGCTTTCATGAGCCCAGTGCAGGAAACAGCTTTTTAATGTAGCTCAAAATCAATGTGAGATCTTTTTTCTTTGCATTTCAAATATGAAGTGTTAAGTAAAAATTTTCCTTTTATTGAATAGCAAAGAGTATCATTAAAGAGGTAAAATGAAGCGCTTTGCTCTAAAATTTCAAATAAATTTCACGAAAACAAGTATTTTATTTCTTCTAACCCAGCAGGATACATGCCCAAATGCGTAGTCATCAGACATGGAACTCAGGGGCATTTGCAATATGTAACATTAGATGATTATAACCAGTAGCTGGACTTTGAACTCCACAGTTAATATTAACATAAAAAATTACAGTGTGACTACTAAATAATTAGTACCGTCAATGTGGTAAATCCATTAAATTATAAATCTTTACATTTGTACATCACTCATTTTACATATAAATGTTTTAAGACCCAACTGTCCAACTTTCACTTAAACAGAAAATATTGCTGAACAAAAAGTCTGCAATAAATATTCCCTCAGGTGGGTGGGAGAAGTGCGTTCACATTTGTCCTGTGTTACCATGAATAGCTGAGTAAATACTGAACACTTTAAACTCCTCCTGTGGTTACTGAAATCTTGTATTCTGAAAAAGCTCTTATAGTTTAAACACAATTTAATCATTAACTTAAAAAGTAACTGTTTCTGACGGTGCTAATATTATTCATGGTTAGGTTGCTCCCAAAACCATAAATAGGTTTTTCACTGTCCCCTCAGTTTACTTAGTAGTTAATTATTTTAAGTGGACCTTCAATAATGACTAGTACAACCCGGTATTGCCCTTTCTTATTAATGTATATATTTGTATTATAACTCACTAAACAACTTATAATGAAAGAAGAACATGTAGAATTATACTAAACAGCACAGCTGAGTTGTCCAATAAAACATCTCCAACCCGTTTGCAACTGTGAAGTTTGAACTATTGTACCTTTTGAATAAAAGTAGCATACGTTGAAATGTACTGGTCACCATGTTTTCCAAGCCAGAAAGCAATGATCTAACACAGTCATTCTGTGACGGGAGCCAGGAGCCTGAAGACTAGGAAGCGCCGTATTTTCCCAGCACCGCTGGGTTCAAGGGAAGTTTCCTCGCCAATAGCTGTGGCAGTGACAGCAGCGTCCCACCCGTCCGCCCCGGTGCCGCGTGCCGGGTTTATGGCCGCGGCCTATCAACTGGAACTGAAGTCTGGACAGGTCTTCCCAGGCAGTGGGGGCTCCTGCTGGAGCGGGTAAGCAAAGTACTGGGGTGACACCAGGAAACCGGACGGCTGGGTCAGGTGGATTGGGTGGCCCGTGGTGTACGGCGGAGGTGGCGAGGGCACCAAGCAGCCTGGCTCTGCCCTGGCGAAGGAGAACCTGCGGATGGAGCCCCCCGTGGAGCTGGAGCTGGTGGCTGTGCTGGACTGCCTGGAAGGCGCTCTGAGGTTCGTGGAGGTCAAGATCATGGGCAGGGTCTCTGTCTGGTAGCTGCGGAGGGAGAAGCGGATCGGCTGCTGGGAGGGCTCCTTGGGTCTCAAGCAGGTGCAGCAATAGATGGCCACTAGGGAGCCCAGGATGATGAAGGCGATGAAGATGGAGCCGACAATCAGGAAAGGGACGTAGACGGGCTCTAAAAGGCAAAAAAAAAAAAAAAAAAGACACAGACAGATGCTGAGACAGGGGTCTCCCAAACTCCAGGAAGCTCAGGGCTAGGAGGTGGGCGGCTCAGTACTACCACTGGTCAGCCCAACTTCTCAGAGCTTGTTACTGGTAACTTCTGGAGTGTAAACTGTGATGAGGGAATATTCTTGCTCCTAGCGGAGAGGAAGGAAACTGATACTGTAGCCTCTGTTAGCAATTAGCCATCCTATTGCACATCTGGAAGTCAGAAGGAACAGACCCGATCCTGTTCACGCACCGAGGAAAGGAAACGGTGGGTTTTTCTTGGTTACTGTAACTCTGGGTTTAAATCCGGGTTTTAGTGGTTTTATCACGGTGATGCATTAGGGCTTTGACCCCTATCTGAGGCTGAAAATCCATCTCCCATCCCAGAATCTCCCATCTACGCGAAGAGAACTAGGCCTGTTAAATGAGACCCTCCGGAATTTGCCAGACTATGGAAAGAACAGTATGAAGAAACCCACAGTGGGCCCCAGTGAACTGTGTCTCCTAATGCATCACAAATGGTCATCTCTGGATGTTTCCAGAAATAAGTTGGGATGCCTACTTCAGCAGCCACATGTCTGCCTCTCCATTCCCACTCGAACTCTGGCAAGATCAGGCTGAACTTTAGGTAGATCATGATGCAATTCTTGGCGTTGGCGGCCCCAGACTTTGTGGGAGAGCATCCTTCCCACAGAGCAAACCCCAATTTCCTTGTCTCTCTACAAGGCAGACAGGAAATTCCCCACCCCAGAGGCACCCCCTGACTGACAGAGCCACACTTGCAGGCAACCTCCAGCCTAGAGACAGAAGAAAGAAAACCTGCGTTGACCAAGGCCCTACCTCTGTGTGACTCTTGTTTATTTGTGATCTGATTCAGGTCCCATGGAGGCGGGCATGATATGCCCTGTTTTCCAGATATGGAAAGATACCAGAGAGTTTCCTACATTCTCCAAGGCAGTGAGTGACAGGGAACTATCAACCCCCACGTTCTGTGGGCTCCTGGGTGTAAGCTCCTCAGTGCCCCCCCACCCCCCGCAATTGGGCCATGTTGAGTAACACCTGTGGAAGGCAGGGCGCACATGACTGAGCACTGCCCAGCGTTCCCGCACGCTCGTGTCATCCCCAACCTGCCTCTGAGAGCGGCGTGCCCATTTTAGGGGCGAGAAGAGGCCCAGAGCAGTCCAGTCACTTGCCCAAGGTTGCACAGCTGGCAGACCACAAAGCCACAGTCCGTGAGAACCTGCCAGACCCCAGCCTCCGGGAGCTCGGAGGCTGCGCTCTCTCTGAGCAGAGCCAGTGGGTCCTCAGGAAGGAGTCCCCGCAGTAGACTGGCCTCTGACGCTCACCCTGTATCTATGGAGAGCAACCGGGTCCCCCCAGGTGAGAAGAGTGTATTTTTCTAACAGGCTGCCTAGAGTTCCCGCCTTTCCGCTGATGATCTTTTCTCCGGTAGCCGCTTCCCGAATCCTCTAGGCTGGGTAGCCTGACCTCCAAAGCCAGATTTCTTGAAAGTCTACTGAAATTCTAGGGGCGAGCGGGCTCCCCTTTCCTCCGGGTGACCCGCCCTCTCTTGGCGGGGGCAGGACGGGGAGCTCCAGCACCGTTCATTCATTCTCTCCCCGCCTCTCCCCGCCCGGCCGGCCCGGCTCTCGCAGGCTTCGGACCTCGGCGCCCGAGTCTGGGGTGCGGGGCGCTCAGCTCCGCCCGCCCCTCCGGTTTCCGGCCCTAAAACCATCGCCTGGGGCTCTAAAGGGTTTCCCTGATGTCCTGACTCAGGTGGAAAGCTTTCTTTTTTTTTTCTTTTTTTCTTTTTTTCTAGCGTGTAAAGTTTCTCTGCTGGGGTTGTGATTTATTCCGCTCTGAAGTGAGCGGAAATTTGACCCGTGTTTTCCGACGTGAGAATAGGGGGCGGGGAAGCCCCTGCGACCCCGGTTTCTAAATCTCCGCCGCGAGGACTCCGGCGTTTCTGAAAGGCGTGACAATAGGGGGTGGGCTGTGGAGGGTAATTCGATGCAGAGAAATGAAAGGAAGTCGGAAAATGGAAGAGCGGTTTAGAAACGCTACCAAAAGACCACAAAAGGGCGGTGGGGGGGGGGGGGGGGGAGAGAGAGAGAAAGTGGCCGAAGTTCCTTAGCCCTGCGGGGCTACAGATGAGCGCGCCCCAAGAGTGGCATTCTCTGCGCCCTCGGCACCTTCCGGAGTGATGGGGCGCGCAACAGGGCGCCCTCATCACCCCCCAAAACCAAGGCCAGCCTAGTGGCTGCCCCCACAGCCCTTCTCTGCAGCCCCCCCCCCCCCCCCGAGGGCCCGGGAGCCGCAGCCGTCTGCCCCAGTCACCGGGGCCAGCCTCGCGGTCCTCGCTGTCCCGGCAAACTTCCCCTTGGCCCAGCCCGCGAGGACCGCGAGGAGCGGGAGTCGGGGCTGCAAAGGGATGGGGCCCCCTGACCTGAACAGGGGCCACCCGCTCCCGTCCTGGTCTCTCCAGCTCGCTGCGTCCGCTCTGCACAGCCCCCGGGAGACCAGGGCGCCTCCCCGTGCGCACACCCGCTCGCCCGCCCGCCCGCCCGCCCTCACACGCAGCAGCCGCCGGCGGTCGGCGGGGGGCCGCCGGGGGGCCCGCACTCACGCGCCGGGATGCCCGGGTGCTCCAGCTCCCCGCGGTCGTTGGTGCAGCCGCCCTGCTCCAGCCTGGCGTCGGCCGCGGCGCAGCAGTAGCGCAGCGCGCAGGAGCCGCAGCAGATGGTGGCGTCCAGCGTGTCGAAGTCCTCCGGGCACTGGAAGCCCTCGTGGTAGTTGCCCTGCACGTCCACCCAGCCGTGGCAGTACTCTCCGGACGGCTGCGCGCCCGCGGGGCCCCCGCGCAGCCAGCCCAGGAGCAGGCAGAGCGCCAGCAGCGCCCCCATCGCAGCGCGCGCCCTGGGCGGCCGGGAGGGGGCCGCGGCGGGAGAGCGAAGGACTAAGCGGGGGCTCGGGGCGCCCCGCGGATCCGCCGGCCCCGGGGCGCGGCGCGGGAGGCTCCCTCGGCGGCCGCGGCCACTCCCGTGGGGGTTAGCAGGGGCCGGGGAGGCGACAGGGGCCGCGCTGGGGCACCCGCAGGCCGGGGCTCGGCATGGTGCGCGGGGGCAAGTGGACGGGGGCCCGCGGGAGGCGCCGGCGGAAGACGCTGCGGGGGCCGCTGCCGCTGCCCTCGGCCCGGCTCATAACGCTGCGGCTGCTCCTGCCGCGGGGGTGGCGCGTCGAACCCTCGGCCGCCTCCCTATCCACTGCTCCCGGGGGCCATCGCGCCCGGGGCGGGCACCTCCAGGGCCGCGCAGCGCTCGGACGTGGCAGGTCCGGAGCGGCGCCCCAAGGAAGGAGAATGTGAGATCCCCACGTGTGGCTCCCGGGACCAGCGGCCCCCCGGCACCCGCCCCCGTCTGTCCCGGGAGCAGGAGGCACCGGGCCCGGCCAGTACGCACGGCCTCCTGTGGCTGACAGCTCTGCCTGCCAGGCGTCCTTTAAAAAGGAAGAGGGAGGGGGAGACGGCGAGGGCGAAGAAAGAGTCCGCCCTCCCGGGTCGCGCCGCTGGAGCTAATCACCGAGGGCGCGACGTGGGCCCCGGGCCTCGGCGCTTTCTGGTTCGCGCGCCACCCTCCGCCTTCCCCGGCCACCACCGCCCACCGCCCCCCCCCCCTCCCCACGCCTCGACTCGAACCCTGAGGAGCCCAGGCCCTCCCCACACACACACACCCCAACTCTTGCTCAGCTCAGAACATTCGGCAGAAGGAAGGAGAGGGCCACCGGGCTTCCGCGTCTATCCACGCGCGTGGGTGCAGACGCGGGTTGATGCTTTTCGTTCCTCTAATCCCAAACCCCGCGGTGGCCGAGGTTTGTCAGTGCTCCTGTCGCCTGTGGCCGCATCCGCACTCATTCCTAGGACACCTGTTCCAAGGAGTCTGGACGGATAACGTGATGCTTAGGGGCCGCCAATATGGGCACTGAGACTGCCACTAAGTTCCACTCCCCCCCCCCCGCCCCCCGCAGCGAGCCGGCACATTCACACACACACACACACACACACACACACACACACTTGCGCTCTCGCCCCCCCCCCGCCCCCCTCACTTGCGCGCCGCTGAGTGAAGAATCGAGGGGTCACTCCACTCACCGGCCAGGGCACCTTGCAAAACCTCAAAGAGCAGCGACTTCTCCGTTCACGCCCCGCGACGGAAATCAAAGGACAAAATGAACGATAATGGAGCAGACCCGAACTTCTGTTCGGGCAAAGAAACACATTTGTTTAAAGGATGCGTCCCCTGGGTGCTATTTTCGGGGGCACTGCTCCTTCAGCGGCTTAAGTGCCTTATGAAAGTGGGTGTTATGTGAAACCCGGGCTACACTCAGGAATGTATTTTTACTGCACCCTGAACTTCCTCTCATCCTGCGCGGGTCTGGGTGAATACGGCCCCGCGCATCTCCACCGATTTGTCAAACGCGCTGAATGCCCGCGACCCTGATTTAGATGTTGGTGAGTGGAGTGAACCAAAAGAGACAAAATTCGCTGCGACCAGACGTAAAGATGTGCGGTCATAAAAAGCATTCACCACGCCCGGGGCTTCCCGAAGAGCCCGGACGGCTCAGAGAAGCGTAAATATATACACACTGAAGGGAGCGGTTTCTTTTTTAAAATCTAAGTTAAAGTATACCCCAAGTCAAGAACCACTTCTGATTTCTGGTTTGAAACATCAGGATTAGCATTGAGTTGTGCGAATGTCAAAATAACGCCCAGCACTTCAGAGGTTCAGTAGGACCATGTAAATCCGTATTTAACTTTATTGCTCGCTTAGATTTTTCTTGGGACGATAAGAAGCTATAAAGTAAAACCAAATTAAACTCAGGTTTTCATCCACACACAGTGGGACAGTTTTTCTTGACTTAAAAATTAAGCATACGGACATTGTTTTGCAGAAATTACTCAGATGCTGTGTTTTTATTTACACACAAAAGGGCTTTTTAAAAGTTGCTTTGTAGGAGTGTTGTTTGGGTTATATATATCCTGAGCAATTAAGAGGGGAAAGTCATTTAGAACCACAGCAAAAGTGAGACATAGTGATTATAATAAGATGATAAAACTACAAAGACGTGTTTACGGCTAATAACTTGCCCAGAACCACACCTCTTAATATTATTTTTGTTAAATTGAGAGGAATTCCATTACATCACAACTGCATAAAGTTCTGTGGTAGCTACGGCAACCCTTGCTAGTCCCCCAAGGGTCAAGTTTCTCTCATTATCCAGCTGTTCTTTGATAGCATTAATATTTTTAAGGAGTGATTTGTTGGCACTCACCTCCCATTAATTACATTCTCCATGCCACAGTGGGATTCTTTTCCTGAGCACACCAGCGTAATTAATTCCCTCAGTCAAAGCCTCTGTCTATTTGACTTATTTCGAGGGTATTTAACTCAAATTTCGTTGGATATTAACTAATGAAAAATAACCAAACCTTCAAATTATTTGATACTCCATAGATCTGATGTGCGTCATGCTTTCGTATCTCGATCCTGATGCAAAGTGCCTTTAAACCATTATAACAATCTGTTCAGGGCTACATGGGGAAATGTGTTTGGTTCCTTGACACAGAATATCTCCTCAGATTTTACATGGACAAATTTTTCTGTTGATTTCAGAGAGGAAGGGAGAGAGAGAGAAGAACATCAGTGATGAAAGAGAATCATTGATAGGCTGCCTCCCACACACCCCACACTGGGGACTGAGCCTGCAACCCAGGCATGTGCCCTAACCCGGAATTGAACCGTGACCTTCTGGTTCATAGGTCAACGCTCAACCACTGAGCCATGCGGGCTGGGCAACATGGACGAATTTTAACTGCAAAAGGGATGGTCTCTGAGAGCTCTTTGGGCACAGTAAGAGACTATACACTTTCTCTTCGGTTTATAAACACCCAAAGTTTCTATTATTCTGTTACTACTTTAATAGTAAAAGAACATAAAAAAGTTCTCATAGACCTCCCTCAAGACTCCAGGGGGAGAGTGTGGAGATGGAAAGTAAGATCTACACCATCTGAGGTATTATGTAGCAGTTTTAGAAATTCGATATTTCTCCTTATCTCAGTAATACAAATTCCATATTTTGATGAAGAAAATCATAAGAGGTCACTTCTTCAGCCTACATTCTCTTGTGGCCCTACCTCCAGGAAATTGTATAGGAAATGAGTTCAATGATATGACTTCTGGGATTTGCTTTAACAAATGAGACAGGAGAGAGAGGGGGGAGGGAGAGGGAGAGAGAGAAAGAAGAGAGAGAGAAAGAAGAGAGAGAGGAGGGAGGAGGAGGAAGATGAGGAGGAGGAAGAAGAAGGGAAGAAGGAGGAAGGGAGGGAGAGAAAGGAAGGGAGGGACAAAGGAGGGAGGAAAAAAGGGAGGGAGAATGGAGATGTGAAGATGGAAGAGACAAAACCGAAACACAATTGGCAATAAGGTAATAATTGTAGCTGGTTGTAAGGTACTTATAAAAATCAAAATGCAATTCTATTTTTTATGTATGAATAAAAAGTACTTGTTTAAAATGTTTTTTTGTTTTTAATTGATAGAAATTTGCAACCACATGAAACTAGCACCAGACCATGTTTTTAAACCTTGTCCTGACTACTTCTCTTTGTTTGATTTTCTTTGGAGCAAAGTGAAAGACTGAGAAAAGTGAAAACAGAGACGTGAAGAAAAAACAGCAAAATGGGTGCATCAAAAGGGATGGGAACTAAAATGTACTCAGGAAAGGAGGAGAAAAGGCCAAAGGAATACAGAAGTGAAAAAGTAAATTAAAAGTGACAATTACTTTTGGCTATGGAAGTTCCTCCAGCTGATTTGCACTGGATCCAGAAATAAAATAGAAAACAAGAAGTTTTTCAACCCTCAACTTCTTTCCTGTAGTGATGAGTTATCACCAACCTTCCTTTAATTGCTTTGCCCAGGACTTTGGAATTCTCTTTCTTGGATCACTCATTATAAATCTCTTATTCTAGGAGCAAGTCAATCTGAGTTACTGGAAAGATATTTTTTTCTCAGATTTGCTTTGGAAGATATTCACCATTAGAGAACAGCAAGGTGCCCAGAAGTATGCTCCCAGCCCCAACCTGGACCCCTCTCCTGACTGTGCTTTAGTTGGCCTCAGACTCTTGGTTTATAAAGAGGGGATTAGACATAGGGCTCCTGAAGCAGTGTTTCTCAAACCAAATGTGCATGTGAGTCACCTGGAGACCTTGTTAAAATGCAGAGTTTGATCTCCAGAGTCTGCAGAGGGGCCTGAGCCTCTACATATCCAGGCAAGCTCCCAGGTGATGGGGAGGCTGCTGGTCTGAGGACCATCCTCTGTGCCCCTCGGGGCCTCCTCTGCCCTTGCCTCCAAGCACAGGTGGAGGAATGAATTGAGCCAAAGGGCCATGCCCACCCAAAGCCCATTTCCTACCTTTCCATACCAATCTCTGGGCCTTGGGATCCCAGCACTCCCCCCGCAAGCTTGGGAACCCGTGTTTGCTTCTCAGGTTCACAGAAGTCTCTTCCTGGTCTTAAGTGGTTCTAGGGGAAGGTGGTTAAAAATTGGTAAACAAATTGGAGAATATTATACTAAGTGAAATAAGCCAGTCAATGAAAGAAAAATACCACATTATCTCACTCATTTATGGATAATAAAGAACATTATAAACTGATGAACAAAAAGATAGATACAGAGACAGTAAAGCAACAAACAGACTTTCAAATTACAGGGGGAACGTTAGGGAGAGGTGGGGGAGATAAGAAATCAAAGGAAGGACTTGTATGCATGCATATAATCATAAACAATGGACGCAAAACTCTGGGGGGTGAGGGCATGTATGGGTGTGGGGTGGGGGGTAATGGTAAGATATGTACACATATAATACCTCAATAAAAAAATTAAAAAATAAAATCTTTTCATTATATTAAAATTCAGACACAAAAAAGCAAAAAAATAAAATAAAATAAAATAATAAAAAATAAAAATTGGTAAACACAGAATAGGGTGCTCAAACAGGTACAGGAGAGGCCCCCGGCAGTACAAGATGGAGTTAGGGATGGGAAGAAGGAGGGGGCGGGGCAGAGGCAGGCTGGTGGCCTCCAGGTCTATTCTTGCCCTGGCTTGCACGTGGTAGAGCGGACCTGTTGCCTAGCACATCATAGGCACTCAGTAAGTAGTCATAGAGGGCATCAGTGAATGGCTGAATAAATGACAAAATCAATGTTTTCCCTTAGTAAACATAGAGCATTTACCATACCTCGTTGTGATTTTGTGATAGGTCATCTGTCTCCCCAGTAGTTTGACGTCCTTCTTCCTTATTATATCCTGGCATATAGTGAGGGCTCAGTAAATGTTGAGTAAATAACTGACTAGAAACAATCGATGACTGGTTGAGAACGAGTGACAACTGACATACGTCTCACTATTGTCTAAAGCTGAGTCTCTGGGAGCTGCACCAGGGGAGAGCAGGGTGACTCTCCTGGGCAGGGCTATTTGTAGAGTCAACTCCTGGTGATTTAACTGTAAATATAGCTCATCAAGAACTGTCCAGTGTGTTGGCACTGTTAGAATAGGGCAGTTATGGGCCGATCCCCCATGGAGACAGTGGTGAGATTTGTCTAACAGAATAGAGCTATGATGCAGAGAAAATCAGCCAGCACAGTAGAAAGAATATTCTAGTTTTGAGTCAGACAAGTCTGGGTTTGAGTGTGCCTCTTTCTGATCAAGTCACCTTGAGCAAGGTCATTTTAGCTTCCTGGACCTCAGTTTTCATGTCTCTAAAATGAGGGGGGTGAAAGGGAATGGTCCCTTCCTGAAAGGATGGTTGTAGGATTCCAAACAAACTGTGTAGCAAATCTGGCTCGGAGCAGGGGCTTCAGAACCAGTAGGCATTACCCAGCACCAGCTGGTTTGAATCTACAGTCAAGTAATCATGGCAAGTTTCCTGCTAACCAGAATAGGCCTATGCCCGGGTTAATTGGAATGGATTATTTACAGTTCTCCATCATTCATTCCCTTATTCATTCAATGTGCCCATTCATAACCACTGGCAATTGAGTATTGATTATTCAATTTTAGAATTATTCTCCTGATATAGGCCCCAAAGCTGGGAGCAGAGGCGGGTAAGGGAGGGTGTCAGGTGATCAGAGTAGAGACAGACACTGCTGGACAGACCTTATTTCAGCTAGATTTCTACAAGGCGTAGCCCCCAAGAACAGGTGGGCATTTAATAAGTATCCAGTTAGTCTATGATTCCATACTATGTCAGTAGAGATATAATTTATGAACCTAAGCTCCTGGCCTTTTTCCAGCGCATGTATAATAGAGTGACATTTTTCATGCAGAAATATAAATTAAATTAATTGGCATCTACAGTTAATTGAAACTTCCTTGACGGTAGATGGATTCTCCCCCAGCTCCACCCCTTACGCAGCAAGGGGCATTTCCTTCTGAGTGCTTGCAGAATGGAGAGAGGCCAGCCCGGTTCCTGGGCTCCCCAGGAGCTGGCTTTCAGCAGGGTGTGGAGCAGCACGCAGAGTGAACTGACCCTGGAAACATGGTATTTTGCTGCTCAGAAGCCACATGTTCTTTAGGTGGGAAGGTTTTCAGAGAGGAAAGAAAACACAGAGCATTCTTGTCTTGTTTCTGTCTTCTTTCTCCCCTTCTCACCTTTACCAGCCATGCAATGTTTTGAAAAAAATATTTTAAATATATTTTTATTGATTTCAGAGAGGAAGGGAGAGGGAAAGAGAAATAGAAACATCAATGATGAGAGAGAATCATTAATTGGCTGCCTCCTGCACGTCCCCTACTGGGGATCAAGCCCACAACCCAGGCATGTGCCCTTGACTGGAATCGAACCGGGGACCCTTCAGTCCGCAGGCCCACACTCTATCCACTGAGCCAAACAGGCTAGGGCTGAAAAGTTTTAAGTCATCCTTGAAGTTTGTAAATCATTAGGAATTCTTTTTGAGGGTCCCAGATAATTGCTGTTAAAAGTATCTTTCATTTTAATTTTTTCTCCTTTTCAGATAGCTGGTGTTTGGTTATATGCTGGTAACATAAGGGGCCAATGAGGAAAAGATCTTAACTGCCACCTGCTATGGGTCAACTAAGTTTCCTCTGTCTCGGGAATACAGAATGCACACTTGACCTTGGCTTGCAAACACCTGCTATGTATTATGTGAGGTTGAGAGCCAGGAACTTGGATGGAACAGACACAATCAAATCTGCAGCATGGAAAATGACCTCCATGTTACCCACGCCTACAGCAAAGGGGTCAACAGTGTCATCTTCCTAACTATCAGCGTTTTGTGTCTAGCACTCATGTGCCCTCAGAACTGTGCATTGGAGTTCCTTCTGATTTTATCCGACCCATCATCTGACTTTATCCGACCGTTCATTCTGTGCAGTCACTCCACTTCATGCCGCCTTAGCACAGTTTTGTAATCAAGGACAAGAAGGAAACTCATCCTTGGCATCTTTTTTGGCTTCTCCATTTGAATTGGGCTTAAAATAGAGATCACGTCTGTAGCAGTCTGCAGGGCTATTCCAATGTAATATATCCAACACTAGGATGCAGTAATTCTTTAGTTTATGTGCCATTCTGCCTCTTCCATCTAGAATTTACTTGGCAACCTCAGCCCTCTTGAAGACTGGAAATCTTCAACTTCTTAAGAAAGCATAAAAAGTCACAAAGTCTGGCACCAAATTTAGTTTACTTTTTTTTATATAAGGGAGTGCTTTACATCCTCACACAGGGTCTATTTTCCTATATCTATTCTATCTATCTGTCTTGACTTTCTCTTGGCCTGAGCATACGTCTGTGGTTGGCAAGCACATGGTTTGTTCTCTAAGCTTGCAAAGGGCCTGTGACCCTCCCTTTCCCAGCTCCTCCTTGGCTCTCAGGGGCGCTGGGGATCTCTGTACTCGGCCCTCCCCTCCTCAGGCCTGCTTGCCATGAGCAGTCTAGCCGCAGTCCTTGGCTACACGGTAAATCGTCCTCAACGTGGCAACCCCACCAGCCAGCACCATCAGCTATTGTCCCTGTTGCATGTATAGCATGAGAGACCCTTCACTAGTAGAACCCTCTACAATACACAGGAGCCAAGAGAGGTTCCCAGTGCTAACCTAATATATACACTGAGTGGCCAGATTATTATGATCTCTGAATGCATAATAATCTGGCACTCAGTATATATACTATATAATAAAAGGCTAATATGCAAATTGTCCCCTCGACCAGGAGTTTGACCAGCAGGCAGGCCGGCCAACTGCCCATGTCCCCTCCCCCTGGCGAGGCTGGCCAGACCCCACCCATGCACGACTTCATGCACTGGGCTTTTTTATTTTTAATCTTCACCAGAGGACATGCTTTTTATTTATTTTAGAGAGAGAGGAAGGGAGAAAGACATAAACATCGATGTGAGAGTGAAACATTGATCAGTTTCCTCGCACCGGTGCCATGGCCAGAGATTAAACCCAAAACCTAGGTATGTGCCCTGACCAGGAATCAAACCTGAGACCCTTCTGTGCATGGGAGGATGCTCCAACCAACTGACCCACACCAGCCAGGGACCACTCTGCTTTTGATTTTATCCTGGATTTTCTGACACTCTCCCATCTCCTCCCTCCCTCTGGTACTTGAACTTGGTAAGGAGTAACCAGAACACACTTGTCTCACTATTGCTTCTTAAATGTGTACCCCTCTGTTACCCATTCTCCACGGGGGGGAGGGGGGGGCAGAGTGCGCGTGCTTTCCCTTTTCCCAGGGGTCAGAGACTTCCCTAATATCATTTACGGGTTCTTTCTACCAATGGCTTATCATAAGCTTGAAGTCACATAGGCATAGCTCCTAAATAAAGAAGAATTTAAAGAATTTAGAAAATCCTCAGATTCTCAAGACCATTGTCTCTTTATGTACTTTAAAAAAATCCCCTATTAGTCATCTATACCTGGACATTTACCTTCTCTTTCTCTTTCTTTCCTATTTTAACAAATTCTGAACACTGTTATGTAAATGGATGCCTTTGGCTGACTAAGGGAAAGGTTACAAAAAATGAGATGTGTTGTTTAAGTTATTGACATAATTTAATAAATATTATCCTTCTACAAGGAAAATTTATGTTCATAATTATCATCACATGTGGTGGTCAGCTTGAAATACACTTAAGTATTTTAAATACTTAGTGTCTGTAGACATAAACACGCATACACATACATTGTTGGCATTTCCACCATGAGATTTGGGAATAATTCCTCACCATTATTTATAAGAGTGGGTGGGCTTTTATAAGCATAGAAAGAGCCTTACTTTCTCATGCTCAGTCCAAAAAAAGTAATTTCAAGGCAGAAGACAAAGAAAATTTATTCTTCTAGACCAGTGGTCAGCAATTTTTTTCTATAAGAAAACCAGATAGTAAATATTTTAGGCTTTGTGTGCCATATGGTCTCTGTCATTACTACTCGACTGATGTTATAGCACAAAAGCAGCCTTGGATGAATGTAAATGAATGGACATGGCTGTGTTCCAATAAAACTTTATTTATGGACACTGAAATTTGAATTTCATGCAATTTTCCCTTGTCACAAAACATTCTTCTTATGATTTTTTTCAATTATTTGAAAACATAACCACCATTCATAATTGTGGGCTATATAAGACAGGGAGTGGGCTAGATTTGGCTTGCAAGCCAGAGTTTGCCAATCCCTGCCCTAGACCCCCGTTTTAAATTTAGATACTTTATCACTGGCCCCTCCCTTCTGTTAGCACCAAGAGGACACATGCTGTCTCAGACCTGCACGAACAATCAGTATGTGACCTGGACATTTTGAGCAACATCCTTCCAGATTTTCCAAATGGAGTCAACTGGCCCACAAAAACTTGGAAGACACGGGCGATGGTCCTTAACCAACCCCACCACCACCACCAGTCCCCTGAGCTCTTCTCCTGGTTGCACACGGGATGGCAGAGGCCAGATCCTGGCGGACTCTGCATGAATGGCCAGAGGAGGAGGTGGTGCTGGGGTCTCTGCTGAGACCTCCATCTTTGCTGATCTGGACAGTATTCCTGCCAGAACAATGTCCTGGGACAGGTCATTGAAAGTATCATGTCTTGTGTTGTCGGCAAATTTATACGAAGGAAAGTGAACCCAGGAGTGACATGGAGGAAGTAATTCAAATCCTAAGATCTGGATTGGATTCCTTATCATGAGTCATTAAGAAAAGTTTGCATCCTAATCCACCTAAAATCCGTTGAGGGAAAAAATAAGTGCATTATACAATCAGAAAATGTTCCAATCCAAATAGTTGAGATGTTCACTGTTCTGTTACTTTAAATCAGTTATCTGGAGCATTTCAGCTATCCACAACTCACTGGGAGCAGGTCTGAGACAGCCCTATTTTACGGTAAAAGTGCCTTCTGGGAGCTCCGCACCATCAGTCAGTGTAGAATTTGCAAGACTCATTTATGGCAGTTTGTGTGAGGTTAGATACAACTGATTGCTACATAACACTATTTTTATTGCCCCAAGAAAATTCTAACTAAATAAACCAACGTGTGAAATATAATTTCCCACCAGAACTACACTGGCCATCAGCCTCCTGGCCGGCAGTCATTTTCACATTACATAATTTAAGTTAATTGAATGAAAATATTCTAGCATCTTGATGGTATTGCTAGACCTCAGCGGTTTCATTATAAGAAGGAAAAATAAGTTATTCACACAAGAAACGCTGTTTAAGAAAACTTCATGTAAAATGGTGATAATTAGTGAACATTAGGGTTTTTGATTCATTAAAGGTAACTCCATGATCACTTTTTTAAATAAATGGAACATTGACTTATTTTCATTAAGTTATTCTTAGAGGTTGAAAAAAAATACCCTGAATATAAAGGTCACAAAATGACAGGTATTTTTATATTACACTCATGGGTCTGGAAGGTCTTTCAGAGTTGTTTTTAGGTTCCCACTTTCTGTTAGGTGCTATGGTAGCTGTTTGCCATGTGTTACCTTGTTTAATGGCCATAGGCATCCTATGAGAAGACGTGGAATCTAAGTAACTTGCCCAAGACCACACAGCCAAGTGCATCAGCTCCGCACTCATGTTCTCACCACCTCCAGAGTCTAAATCCATCCCCTGGGTGGTCTACTCATTCCCTGTGAGACTGCTGCCCAGTGAGAACAGGGAAAGATTTGATTAATCAATTGGTTGCTTTATTATATGATACAAAAATTCAAGTTGATTTCTTTTTCTCAATAAGTAATCTTTTTTGTTTTTATTCAATTCACTAACACAATTTGAAATTTAATAAACTGAATCGGTTCTACCTGGGGAGCCCAGGACCTATACAGGTCTTGAGTCACCTGGCAGACTTGCAATTAGGTAAAGAATCAGGCATCTTAATCAGCCCCTTCACAGTGAACATTACACACACCTTAGCCTGGCTGACAGTCTAAATGTGTTAGTGTTGGAGGGAGTGTCATTCCATCGTTTCATCTTTTTTATTAAAAAGCTCAGATTTCAAGGGTCACAAGTGCATTACACTTTCATGTTTGGATTTTTTTTTCTGCAGTTAAAAAATGTAGTAATAGACTAGTTGTGTAGTATATTAAAATTGACTTTGTAGACTTCTTTCATTCACACTTGTGTAACATTCAGCTCTCACTAAATATGATGGGTTTAAAAAGGATTGGCCTCTGGAGCAGACGCTTTACTTAGGAAGAAGAATAAATGCACTTCCAAGCAAAGGGATCTGATAGCATAGCTGTCAGAAATCATCCTGCCCTGCAAGAGGGCAGAGAACATTCTGTGAAAGGTCAGGAGGTTGGAAATACTGGAGCAAGGAGTGTGTAGGGCACCTGAGAAGCGAGCGAGAGAGAGAGAGAGAGAGAGAGAGAGAGAGAGAGAGAGAGGGAGAGAGAGAGAGAGAGAGAGAGAGAGAGAGAGAGAGAGATCTGTGTATACCATGCTAAGGAATTTTAATTTTATTCAGAGTGTGGTGGGAAGCTATTAAGTGGTGTTTATCAGGGAAACGGCACAATGATATTTACATTTTTAAAAGTCCCCTCTAGTCTCTAAGCCTAGTGATGCTGTAGAGGATATATTAGAAGGTATGGAGTCAGAGAAACAGACTGGGTAGGAAGTTCTTAGGACCCCCAGAGAAATTACTTAGGCCCAGCTGAGGGAGATATTTCAAAGTGTATCTAGGATAACAGCCAGGCCATAGAAAAATGCCATGTCCAGATACAAATCCATGTCCTACATGGTGTGCTAGATACTCTTCATGGTCCTCCAGTATGAAACAGGTAGGTCACATGAAACAGTTTTCTGTGAATTGCTGGCATCATGCATTACTGGGAAAATTTTCAAGGTGAAGAAAAGAACGATTTCGCAGTAACCACAAGCAGAATTTGCACTCAAACCTTGAGTGAGCTGCAGTGAGAAAAGGTGGAGGGCAGGGCAATGAGCAAGTATGCAGGCAGCCTCTAAGAGCTAAAATGGCAAGGGGACAACTTTCCCCTGGAGCCCCAGAAGGAATGCAGCCCGATGATCCACTGGACACTGCTGAGCTCCACAGCCATCAGATAATATATTCATGTTGCTTTAAGCTGCTAAATTCATGGTCTCTGTTACAGCAGCAACAGGAAATGAGTACACTTTGAGGAGGAGCCAGGAAGTTGGGACAGTGAAGTTCTGCACAGATGCAACAATATTGCTTAATGTGCTCATTCCTAAGTTAAGTGAAGGCTGCCTGAAATACTATTTTTAAATTATGCTTTATAGCCCAGCCAGTGTTGCCCAGTGGTTAAGCACTGACCCACGAACCAGGAGGTCACCGGTCAGGGCACATGCCCAGGTTTCGGGCTCCATCCCTAGTAGAGGGCGTGCAAGAGGCAGCCGATCGATGTTTTTATCTCTCCCTCTCTCTTATCGTCTGTCTCTAATATATATAAAAACTATTTTAAAAAAATAAAATAAAATTATGCTTTATAACTTATGTAAGTCATTCTTTTTTAAAAAAGTATCAAATACCCTGTATACTGAAAAACATACACACACGGTGAGACCAAGAGCAGTGGATTTGGGAAGACAATAATGAGGTGTTTTCTTCCCCCATGTAGTGCATTTAAGATACTGATGGAACATCCAAGAAGAGGGTTCAGAAGGCAGAAGGAGGAATCCTCATCCTCCAGGAGTAATTGCCTGGATGAGTGAGCTGCTGAGCCCTGAGGTGAGTGTCAGTTAATGGAGGATGGAGAAACCCACAAAGGCAATTGAGGAGTGTGCTCAGGTGGAATAGAACACAGAGAGAACAATGGACATGTTATTTAAATATTTAGTAACTTATGTACACACAGTTTTAGGTTCACAGTGGTGTTATTCTCAAGAAATTCAGTGATAACTCTCCTGGCAAGGTGTTGGCCATCTCAGATATACCAGGACCTGGTGGATCTTACTGATCTTCCAGGGAGGCCCAGACTAGCCCTGCTTGGTTCCTCCCAAAACTGTAGTCACAGGCTCACAGAGGGAGAGGGAGACGGGGCGGGGGGGGGGGGGGGGGGGGGGGCGGTGCCCGGAACTGTGGTTGTCTGCTGTCCTGCTCCACTATAGCAGGACCCAGTCCCTTGGGAAGCACCCGCTTGCTTACCTTTGACTAGTTGCATTTATCTGCAGGGATCTAGCCGCATTTGAGGTAGAGACTTCTTGATGAGATAAAAAAAAATCCCTGTGGCAGCAGCCCTCTTCTCAAATTTTAGGTAAATCACACCGTGAGGTTGTTTGCATTGCTGCTGTCCCGCCTGTGCCCAGGACTCCATGCTCACGGAGCTGTCAGGCTTGGCTTTTCACAGCAAGGCCTTAGAACACATCCACTCAGTCTCACACCTGCAGCTGAAATAATGGGCATGGGAAATTATGGCAATTGCAACCAATGCCACAGAAAATAAAAGTAATTGGAGGTCACGGGGGGGGGGGGAGGGGGGAGCACTGTTTACATATGGCACTCAAAAGAATATTTTACACTTTGGATATGCAGACCATATGGGGGGAGGAGTTTGTTTGGTTTGGTTTTTTTAAAAGCACACTGTATGTTCCTTGTCACTTTCAGTCTGAACACACTGGAACTGCAAAAGGCAACGGCTGCTCTCTAAAGCAGCGATTTTCGCCCTGTGTGCCCCAAGAGTTTTTAAAACATGCAATACCTGGCTATTTAGTCGGGGGCACTGACCTCTTTTCCTTTAGATTATCAATTTTATTATTCAAAAATGACAACAGCCAACACAGCTGTCCAGTGTGAATGGATCAAAATTATACCTTTTTTTTTTTTTGGTCAGGTCGGAAAAATATATAATCTATTTTTTGGTGTGCCACAGAATTTTAGTAATTAGTGTGTGTGCCATGAGATGAAAAAGGTTGAAAATTGCTGCTCTAAAGCATCATGCCCATGCTCCAAACATATACAAGACGTCCTTGGTTTCATAGGCACTGAATGTATTAATCTCTTAAGGGGAATGAATTAACAACTTGACTTCTTAATGTTCACAAACATTTTAATAATGATAACCTGAGGATATTTCTCTTCCCTTATCTAAAGTCATTCTCATTCCCTTTCTTTCAAGATCTGACCTAAGGAAAGGTTCTAACAGACTTACAGTAGGAACACAGACACTTATAATAAATAAATATATATGAGCATGCTTTAACTATTGAATTATAATATTTGAAGTCACAAAATATATTTCCAGGGATTCCATTTTCTCCCTTAACCAGCACTTGAATTTAAGAATTGAATGTCATTTTAGCATTGTCTCTATATAAACTCAGATAGGAAACAGTATGGTGCCATCTGTTGGTGAATTCTTGGGTATTGCTAGTCCCTTTCGTATTTCAGGATGTTGAGATAACTTCACTCATTCCTTCAGTTATACTAAGCACTTACTACCTTGGCACTTGTATTCTATACCTAAGTCTGCAATTCCATGCACTTGTCCTGCAACACAGAAGATGTCACAGTTCTATATTTAAGAGAACTGTATACAATCCATGGTTAGTCATTTTAGTAATCCTAAAAACAGATTTGGTAATCCTAGACTTCTTTGTTCACAACAATTTCATGGGCCAAATAAAACATAGGCCCTGGCTGGCGTGGCTCAGTGGTTGAGCATTGACCTATGAACCAGGAGGTCACGGTTCGATTCCTGGTCAGGTCACATGCTGGGGTTGCAGGCTCAATCCCTGGGGTGGGGTGTGCAGAAGGCAGTCAATCAATGAATTGAATGTCATTTTGATAGAATCATTGATGTTTCTATCTTTCTATCCCTCTCCCTTCCTCTCTGAAATCAATACAAATAAAAAATTTTAAAAAAACCCCATAGGTCCTCATTTGTAATTCTTAGCATTCCTCAACTCTGATTAAATAAAATTTAAATCATCCTGCTAGCCAACAGATATTTGCAAGATGATTTATTTATGTCAAAAAAAAAAACTTAGTAGGAATAAAAAGCTAGTAGCTACTATAAACATATATTTTCAATTGAATAAAAAAAAAGCCTTCCTTGAGCCCCCATTCCTCAACAGCTCCATTATTCTGCTCTTCTGCATGGCAAAATTTCTGGAAGAAGTAAGTTGTTTGATTTTTTTATAATCTACTCCAATCAGCCCTTAAGCCCTCTACATGTGTACACACACACACACACACACACACACACACACACACACACACACACACGGAAACCATCAAGGTCACTACATCGCCATGTTGCTGATTCCAACGTTTAATCCTCATGCTACCTTGTACTAACCTCTCCTCAGCCTCTAACATAGCCATGTGCTCCCTCTCTCTTAGTACTTTATTTTCACATGTTTTCTAGAACACCCACTGTCCTGGTTGGTCTCCCTCTGAGGTTACCTCTTTTGAGGTTCTTCATAGGATTAGCCCTGTTTCCCAAACTTCTAAACCTTAGAGTGGCCCAAAGCTTCAGTCCCGAGACATTTCTTTTTTACTACACGCTCCTTAGTCTAGCTAAGCATTATCCAGTGGAAATGTAAGGCAAGCCACATATGTAATATTTCGTCTTCTGGTAGTCACCTTTTTTAAAAGCAAACAGAAACAGGTAAAATTAATTCTCATAACATATTTATTATGTCAATATATCCAAAATATTATCATCCCAAAGTGTAGACAATATTAAAACTATTAATGAATTCTTTTACATTTTTGGGCCAAGACTTTGAAATACAAATGGCATCTATTTCACACCTTTAATACATGTTAATTCAAATGCTGTATTTTTATGGGAAATGCTTAGTCTCCATTTCCTAGGAAATGTCTGATTTTATAACATCTATAGTTGAAAACGATACCTATGCTTTTCCAAACATAGTATTAAATTTGGTTTGTTTCGGGAAGAACCTTAGGTATAGAATATATTTAAAAAAAAAAAAGACAGAACTCATCACACAACTACAGAATCTTCCCCTCCCTTTACACCTCACCACCATATTACCGAAGCCTATTTACAGCAGTTTCTTTTATTTGATACATCATGTCTAGCTAAATATTGAAAACATATTTAAGTTTTCAATAACTGAATCAAGTGTCAAATTTTACATTTAAATTTAAATTAATTAACATTAAGTACAATTTGGTTCCTTAGTCCCACAAGCTACATTGCAAGTGCTCAATGGCCACGTGTGGTTCCTAGTAGTTACCACCTTAGGAAGCACAGCTTAAATGCTTATATTTATTTCATGGATGTAAACCACATTGATGTGCCCCAAATTAGATCTGCAGTATGGGAGCCGCCCCGGACTGATACATCCAAAAGCCTTTCTGCATTTTACTTAACTACCTAAGAGGCAAACCAAATGTGAGACTTGGTTTTGTTTGGGCATCCCTCCCCACTTGGACCTACTCCTGAAGGGTGAAAACTAGAGGTCTTCATTGATTTCGTTCTTTCTCTCACACCCCCACAACCACTCCATCAAATTCCCTTTTAAAATTATATTCAGAGTCTGACCATCTTCCACACCTTCCATCGGCCCCTTAGTCAAGGCACCATCATCTCTCAGCGAGGCTGCTGCAGCGGCTTCTGACCAGACTCTCAGCTTCTACCTCTTCCTCCGACAGTCCATCCTCCACACGGCACTACAACAAGTAATTAAAGTGAAATTCAGATTATATTTCTTCCTCTCCACTCTGATCACCGCTCCCAGCCCGCTCTGCTCTTGTCACACCTCTATCCCATTAGGCTCCTGAGGTTCCCCAGCTGCAACTCCTCCCCGGTGTTCATGTGGCTGGCTTCTTCACTCCAGGCCCTGCTCACATGTCACCAGGCCATGTATTCAAATAGTCCCCCTCCCCCAACGCCCAGCCCCTGCCCCCCTTCCACCCCGGTCCCCCTCTCCCCTCATCTCCTCCCCCCAACCCTCCGCTGCCACTGTATTTTTCCTCCTGGTGGTGGCCCACCATTACTTGAGGTTCCAGCCATGTGTGCTGGTTACCGTCTGGCTTTCCCTCTAGCACAGTGGTTCTCAACCTCTCTAATGCCGCGACCCTTTAATACAGTTCCTCGTGTTGTGGTGACCCCCAACCATAAAATTATTCTTGTTGTTACTTCATAACTGTAATTTTGCTACTGTTATTGAATTGTAATGTAAATATCTGTGTTTTCCGATGGTCTTAGGCTCTACAGCAGCGGTTCTCAACCTGTGGGTCGTGACCCACAGGTTGAGAACCACTAGCAGGGGCACGAATCAGGTCCATTGGGGCAGAACTGGAAATGCTTCTTTTTCCCTCTGGAGACTTCCAGTTTCTGTTCCGAGCATAAGGAGCTTGGAAGTCATCACCCTGTTGTAACAACAAATAAAACTCTGAACAGACTGAAAAATCAACAACTCTTCGTGGATACACAGAGTGGGAAGGACATAGAGCAAAAGCTGCCCCCAAGATTGGAGAGGGGGCAGGCAAATACAGGGAGTCGTGGCTAAGCAGGGCAGAGACTCATGAGGGGAAACCAGCATAGAAACCAGAGCCACAACTGCTGGGGGTTCAGTGCAGACACGTGTGAGGGTTATATCTCCAGGAGTGCCCCGTCAGAGGGCACCCCCACAACACTGAGATTTACCTCCAGGAGCGCCACCAGGTTCCCACAATAAATGTCACAGAAAAACCCCTCAGGCTTCTGGCAGGAAGAGGAGGAAGGGAACCATCTGAAGTGGCCAGAGCACTGAGTCCTTCCTGACAAGGCCTGCCTTCAGGGGAAACGGGCCAACCAGAGCCCAGCCTGCTGGGGTGTTCAGAGTCTGCGTCTTCTGGGAAAGGGAAATACCTAACTTCAGCCAGGTCTAGTCTCACAAGTGGGAGAAAGGAAATACACCACTCCAGACCTCTCTACCCATCCTTCCTACTGAAAGGGAGAACTTTTTAAAGGTCACAGTTCAGGGGCACAAGTCACCAAAAGACTGAGGCCTCCCCCGGCCGGCATGGCTCAGTGGTTGAGCATCAATCGATGAACAAGGAGATCACGATTCGATTCCCAGTCAGGGCACATGCCCAGGCTGCGGGCTCAATCCCCTGTGGGGGACATGCAGGAGGCAGCCGATCAGTGATTCTCTCTCTTATCATTGATGTTTCTATTTCTCTCTCCTTCTCCTTCCTCTATGAAATCAATGACAATATATTTTTTTAAAAAAGACAGAACTCATCACACAACTACAGAATTCTTCCCCTCCCTTTACACCTCACCACCATATTACCGAAGCCTATTTACAGCAGTTTCTTTTATTTCATACATCATATCTAACTATCAAGAAAAAATTACAAGACATACCAAAGGCAACAAACAATTTAAAAAGACAGCACATCAGAACCGGATGTGGCAGGGCTGTTGGAATTGTGACGGGAATTTAAAACAACTGTGATTGATATGCTAAGGGCTCTAATGGATAAAGTAGACTGCATGCAAGAACAGATGGACAATGTAAGCAGAGAGGTGGAAATCCTAAGAAAGAACTAAAGAGAGATGCAGAGATATTTTTTGTTCATCTGTTTACGTCACATGGTCTCTCTAGATAAAGAACCGTGCCATCACTTCTTCATGGATAACATTTAAACAACACATATCATAATAACATGAAGAACACTTTAAAGTATCATTCCCATTCTGAAGCATTTATCAGCATAAAGTAGTATTTGGCCTGACCATCCATTTCCTAATTTGAGACTGTCACTCTGAACATCAGTCAACAGGTGATGAGAGAGAAGTAGGAAAGCGCACTCCTCAAAAGATGCCTGAAGCAGCCAAGGGAACATCACTCCCAGCTTCTAGAAAGAGCTAGACTAAGGGTTGGCCATCTGCAGAACAGCCTGAGATGCTCATCTTTATTTTTTTAATTTATTTATTGATTAAGTTATTACATATGTGTCCCCCCATTCCCCACCCCACCCCTCCCCACTCATGCCCTCACCCCCCTGTTGTCTGTGTCCATTGGTTGGGCTTATATTCATGCTTACAAGTTCTTTGGTTGAACTCTCCCCCTTACCCCCACCCTCCCCTATCTTCCCTCTGAGGTTTGATGGTCTGACCAATGTTTCTCTGTCTCTGGATCTGTTTTTGTTCATCAGTTTCTGTTGTTCATTATATTCCATAAATAAGTGAGATCATGTGATAGTTATCTTTCTCTGACTGGCTTATTTCACTTAGCATAATGCTCTCCAGTTCCATCCATGCTGTTGCAAATGGTAAGAATTCCTTCTTTTTTACCGAAGCGTAGTATTCCATTGTGTAGATGTACCACAGTTTTCTAATCCACTCATCTACTGATGGGCACTTAGGCTGTTTCTAAATCTTAGCTATGGTGAATTGTGCTGCTATGAACATAGGGGTGTATATATCCTTTCTGATTGGTGTTTCTAGTTTCTTGGGATATATTCCTAGAAGTGGGATCACTTGGTCAAATGGGAGCTCCATTTTTAGTTTTTTTGAGGAAACTCCATACTCTTCTCCACAGTGGCTGCACCAGTCTGCATTCCCACCAGCAGTACACGAGGGTTCCTTTTTTCTCCGCATCCTCGCCAGCAATCCTTGCCAGCACTTGTCATTTGTTGATTTGTTGATGATAACCATTCTGACAGGTGTGAGATAGTACCGCATTGTCGTTTTGATTTGCATGAGATGCTCATCTTTAAAGGGTGTTAAAATATTGAAACGAAATAACCAGAAATAAGTCACCAAATCACTCAGGTCTCCAACCGAAATTCATACCAAACTAGGAAAATCTAACTGTATCCTCTTCCCTCAGAAACAGACAGTGCTCTAGAGTAGAGTTAGTTCCAAGTCAGAACTAAAGTCTAGGTCTTCTGGTTCCCAGTTCAGAGCTTCTTCCATTTTCCCACTTCATGGGGGGGAAAAAAAACGGGATTTGAGATGGGTTAGAAGAATAGAGTGTAGTGGGCTGAATACTAGCCACCCACAGATATCAGGTCCTAACCCCTGGGACCTGCAAATATTATAAGGAAAAGATCCAGGTTAAAGATCTTAATATGGGGAGATTATCCTGGATTATCTGGGTGGGATCAAATCTATTCACCAGGGACCTTATCAAAGAGAGGCAGAAGGCGATGTAACACGAGAAGAAGAGAGGCAATGTGACATGGAGGCAGAGACTGGAATGATGGGGCCACATTTCAAGAATGGCCGGCAGCCACCAGACACTGGAAAGAGCAAGGAAAGGATTCTACCCTGGCACCTCCGCAGGGAGCGTGGCCCTGGATTCAGCCCAGTGAAACTGATGTCCGATTTCTGGCTTCCAGAACTGTAAGAGGATACGTTTTTTGTTGTTTTGAACCACCCATTTCATAGTAATTTGTTACAGCAGCCACAGGAAACTGATACGGGTAAGGGAACACATTCTGAGATGGAGTGGGATCTGAAGAGATAGCATGAGCAAAGAAATGCTGGTGGGAAGGACAGCATTCGGGGGCAGGAAAGAGCAGCCAGCCGCAGAACCTGGTGTGCATGGAGTGCCACGGGAGACACCCTCTTCTTAAATTGTCTCCTTAAAACTCCTCAGCGTTTGTAAAGGCTAACAAATTCGGGGCATTTTATTTAAAGCTTGATGCAATATGCTTCCCTGTATTTGCTTTCTGTGAAATATAAACAAATTACACGGACCAAATATGTAAAACATAGCAAGTTTAAATCTTATGTATACATTTCTTCTGCACTGAAAGGCAATTTACATAAAGCACAAACATAAACAACATCTGTGTAGATCTCCAGTAATATATTAAGTGACAGTGATGTTCTCCTTAACCAAAAATGTACTTACGCACTTAAAATTACCATTTACATAGAATTGGGGGGGAAAGACACATTTTCCCACCAATGGAAATTACCCTAATGTGTCTTAAAATATGTAAACATGACCTAGATACATCAGAGTGGTATTTGTGAAATATCACACATGTTCAAAGCCTACCCCAGTAATTATGTTTTACAGCTTTTAAAAATGGTTCGCATCTCTGAACACACACACACACACACACACACGCACACGCACACGCACACACACACACACACGCACGCACACACGCACGGAGTTCTGATTTGAATATAGCACTCTCATGGTTCCTTCTTTAGATAATTAAAACACTGAGAATTTTAATCAACTTTTCTCGGAATGAAACTTGCATCTTTTAGTGATGGAAAAGCGGTGCAGGTTTTATTACATACCATCTGAATCCCAGGGATTAAATCGCTCACTCATTCAGGGTCCCCGAGGCCTGGATACCAGCCTATAGAAGCAGAATGCTCAGAGCTGAGGGTCCCACCATTCACATTCATGGGTTGAAAACTCTCCGTTATAGATGGTACCTGAGGTCAAGGCTGAGCAGCTTCCTTAGCTCTACTTATTCCTCTTGCTTAGAATCAAGTGTGTCCATTCTCTTCCGTCTCCTCCTCTCCTACCCAGGCCTTGCACATCACCAGGACTGCTTCTTGTCCAAAGGCTGTCTTGGTAGAGTCAGGGGGATGTGTGGGCTCTGCAGCCACCTGGACCTGCATCCGGGTATTGGCCTCCACACCTGTTAGCAGCATGGTCTTGGCTCACCCTGCGGCAGCCTCAGTGCCTCATCTGTGAAATGGGGAGGGCACTATAGTGCCAACTCTACTGTGTTGTTACGAGGCTTAAGGAGTCCTTACACTCAGTGCAGGTACAGAGCGTGAGGAAAGGATCCAAGTGCAGGCTGACGCCTCCCCTGTGCTCCCAGGAAGAACCTGGGCTCCGTACAGGGTGACTTGGCAAGCTCACAAATGGTACCACATGCGAGGATGCCAGAGCCCGGCCAGAGTGGCCCTGTTCCCTCTGTCTCAGACACGTGCAAACCTTTCTTGGGACTGCTTAGCTCTGTGTGCATCGTTGGCCCTCGGGCACACCCCAGCTTTCTGTGTTTCAGACCCCACAGGGTGAGGGGTGGGGTCCTCCTTGTAAGACATCCATTGTAAGAAATGTCATGGTTTGGTACCAATAAGAAAATAAAAAGTGTTTCCAATTAAATTGTGACATGTGATTGTAAGATACACCCTGACTTCAGAGATATTACAATGTGAAAATAGGATTCAGACTAAAATCCCCAAAATATGATGCTCTAAGGAAAATGGATGTGCATATACAGGTACTTGTGCCTTCTCTGATTAGATAGGGAAAGTGTCTTCTTATAGATGCAGAAATGAATTTAAATATCAGTATGCATTCATTTATAGATGACATCCAATTATTAAATCTCTCCTAAACTGTCTCTACATGGTCCCTTCCCACAGTCGCATACTGTCATTCTTACATATTTGCACTTGGTGACTGACTTTTGGTGGCTGTCAGTATTTATTTTCCTTCAGATACCTTTAATCTTACTAATTTCCATTACTGCTCCCTTGCTCTCCTACATGCAACTTCTTCCTATTTCAATGGTATTCAAAACCCAGAGTCTCCTTTTTAAAAAAAATCCCTTGCAGTCAAGATCAGTTATCAGATGCTTTGCCTCTTAATGCCAGAATTTGTTACACGTGATTATTAATCCCATGGCTTCCGGCTTGGCTTGAGCCTCTGGGCAGAGTGGCCAGGTCCCTGTCTTCTCTTCTCTTTCCTCGGGAGGGTCCCTGCCAGCTTCTCTTGGGGCTGCTTCTTCTCAAAGGCACCCCTTCATTAATAGGGTCTTTTCCTCGGCAGTGGCTCTGCCTATGATTAATGATCATGAACCCAACGTGGACCTTTGGCTTTCTGGCTCTTAGCTGAGTAGCCAAGACATTTCTCGAGACTGATAGTCGGCTTCAGTTCTAATTAATGATCAGTTGTTATCAGCTTCGTTGGGACGTGTTGCTCTCTGACTTGTTGGCTGGGGAGCCTAAACACTTCCCAGATCCAGAGAGCTGGCTGAAATTTATGTTCCACTCTCTTGGCACCGTCTTGATCATTCCGATGCTTTCCCGGATCTGGAAAAAAGATTTTAATTGTTTACAGTCTTGATGAATGGGTTTGCTGTTGCTTTGATAGTCCATCATTTATAACGATAAGAAACCAAAGAGAAAAAAACAAATGGGCATGTTATATCGCTCTTCTGGGATATTTCGGTCGATCCTTTTTAAGGAGTCACTGTTTTGTTTCCTTCTCTATTTCTATTAAGTTACTAATAATTTCATTATAATTGAACTTTAAACTATCACTATTTAGAACTCCTTTCTCCCTGCAGTATTTATTAGGCTGTAGAATTTCTTACTGTTGTTTTAACAAAGTCCTTTCTCAAGAGTTTGCTGGCTGTATATCTGGAGTCAGCCGCTCACCAAGACAGTTTACTTGCAAACACAGGGTGTTCTTATCACTGCTTTAGCGTCTGTCACAGAGCTCAGTAAACCTTGGCTTCTTCCGCTCTATCAGATAAATGAATCCCTCAGACTCCACAATCACTCTTTGGTTAATTATCACATTTGGCCGAATAAATAGTCCCTATTAAAGTGGGACCCCACGTTCATTTTTACCAGCAAGTTTTATTCTGCACTATCAATTTGTCGTCTTAGACCCAGCCCATGTCAAAGGCTCTTCTTGATAGCCAGGTGTTATTTATGAAGACTAGTGCCGCTGTGAACTAGTACTCTGTTCACCTGGTCTCGGAGGCCTCTGCTTCCCAAATACTTGGCTTAGATGGAAATATATGTTTTCTCTTCTAGAATTCTCTGTGGCTATTTTCTTTGTTCCCAAAGGGGAAAGAAGGAAAGAAAACAAGAGTATCTGAGGAAGGTGATGGTTTCTATTTCTTTCTATTTCTAAAAGGATGATTGTGTATCCAGTTTCATATGACATTTTCTTGACAATTACCCTAGAAGCCAAAGTTTGCTCTCAGTTATGTTTGGTGCCTTAAAGGGAGAGAGCTACCTCTATAGTTTATTAATTTCTGTATTGTTTCAATTATCTCTAGATATTTTCTGATTGATGTTAATCAAAATAATTTTCCACATGCTAGAAGGCCTCTCTAAGGTCACCAATGACTTCGTTTTGAGAGAAATTCTTTTTTGGCCTCTTCACTGCAATTGATACTCTTGACCCTTCGCTCCTGGAAACCCTTTCCTCCCTAGGATTACGTGACCCGACAAGGTCTCAGCTCTCCTCCTCCCTCTTCAATCATTCCTTCTCTGCGTCCTCCACAGACTCCCTCTCAGGCCTCCCTCCCTCCAGCGCTAGGCCACCCCAAGGGCCTATCCTTCCTTACCTTTTGGCTACTTTTTCTACACTTCCCCTCGCTTAGACACTTTGTTTAATGCACAGCCTCTTACAGCTTTAACCTCCATGAGAACTGATTCTGTTACACCAAGTTCAGTACCTTCACCTGAATTCAGATTCACTTCTCTGTTTAGAGAATTCTCTCTTAGATATCCTACATTTCACTTACTCATTCTTACCAATATTGGTAAAATAAAATAAATATTTTGAATACATTTATTAGCTTTGGCTATTTAGGGTCTTTTGTGGTTTCATAAAAATTTTAGGACTATTTCTGTGAAAATTTTCCTATAAAAAAATTGGGATTTTGATAGGGATTCCATTGAATCCATAGATTTGCCAAACCAATGAAAGTCTCTCTTTGGAACCAATCAGAAGTCCAAGCCCAATGTCAATGAGACAAGAGAATCTAGTCCCCCTTCCCACCAGTGAAGTAGAGAAGAAGGAAGGGAGTGAATATTTGCTGAACAACCGTTTAATCTAACCAATATTCCTTTCTTTTACCATCAATAACAATTAACTAGATAATAAGTCTCATTAATTTTTGCTTCAATGTATCACCTATATTTACCACTTCTCAGCCATTATCCCTGAGGTTGTAGAATGGACCTTAATGTCTCCCATCTCTCTCCGTACAAAACAGAAATGCCAGACTGTTCTCCCAAGTGGCTGGACCATTTTCCATTCCCACCCAAACTGTGTAGGTTGCTCCATATCTTCACGAGCACTTGGGCTGTCAGGGTGTTTTATTTTTTTTTATTAGCTGTTCTAATCGATGTGTAGTCATTTCCCACTTTGGTTTTAATGTGCATTTCCCTAGTGGCTAATGATGAGGAGCATCCTTTCACGTATGCTTATTTACTACCCAAATATAGCTCCTTTGGTGAAGTCTCTAAATCTTTTACCCTTGTTTTTTATTGTTGTTTTGAGAGCTTTGTATATATTATGGATACACGTCTTTTATCAGATATGTGTTTTGCAAATATTTTCTCACAGTCTGGCTTGTCTTTTCATTCTCTAAGCAGTGTCTTTCGAAGAGCAGAATTATTTTATTTTGACAAAGTCCTCTTCATCAATATTTTCTTTTATGGATCTTGTTTTTGGTATCATAGCTAAGAAATCTTTGCATAAGATAAGGTCACAATGGTTTCTTTCTATGTTTTCTTCTAGAAGTTTTGTAGTTTTAGTTTTACATTTAGATCTATGATCTATTTTAAGTTAATTTTTATATAAAGTGATAAATAAGAGTCAAGGTTCATTTTTTGCATATGTATCTCCAATTATGTCTTTCTCTTATAAAACCTAAATACATCCCTTAGTATCACTTTATCATGGCCCCCCTCTAATTAGGAACCCACCATGGCTCCCTGTCATGTACTGTTAACAGCTCACATTCCTCAGCCTCTACTTATTATCTGGTACTGAGCTACTCAGCCCACTTTATTCTCCACAACCTCCCATACTAACCATGCCATTGCCCTTATTGTGATCAGTGGACTTTGGGGACTGTTGTTCCTGGATTACCCAAGGAAGGTCGATCACAATGCTTCCTGGGGGTTATAAAGTGGATATTGAAAGTGAAATTTCCTCCCAAGGAGCTGCTATGGTAAAGGGTCAAATGAAGGAGGGGAGAAGGAGGTCAACACATAGAGGGAAGTGATGGGTTGGCCTGACAATAGACCCACCCTCCTCACTGTGGTAGTTGGCGTATAACCCCATGTCACCCTAATATCCTAATGGCTGTAAGGCTGGGGAAGGTCTAGTCCATTAGCAGGCATAAGCTCTTACTATGAAATACTCAGGCTAAACAATAAATCCAGAAGATGGTGGAAGAGTTCTCAACCTTTCCTCTTGAGTTTGACCTCGTCCTTCCTCTCTGGTTTCCCTCACGCTCCTCTTCCCTCCATAGTCCCTGTGGCCTTTTTGGCTCTCTTCCTCCATCCCTGGCCTTGCTGCTGCTGGTCTTCTTCATTTCTTACTTGGGCTCCCATTGGAGTGTCCCCTGAGGGAACTGGAGCTGGAACTACAGAGGGAGGAGCTGGAACAGGGAGCTACATGGTTGGTGTTAGGAGGAAAGAATGAAGGGAGAAAACCCTCTCCTGATGAGGCTTCAGAACGAACCATTTACAGACCAACAAACCTAATGAAACAGATACAGATTTCACTCAGCAGCACATTTACTTTAATACATCAAATTACATCTAACTCCCAGACCACATGCTCTAAGGTGGTGATAAATTTAATTAGGACAGTTTGATTAAATTTAATTTAGACAATAGAAGACAAGACAGTCTAAGTTGGCCGCTTTTTGAGACTGGCTTGATTCAAGGGCATTTGGAAACTAAGCCAAGGTGGTGTTGAAATATATTAGGTGACTGGCCTCTGATGGCGAGCCAGACTCCAGGTTGTTGCTGATGAGAACACAGGACTTGGGGAAGCCCTGGTTCTCACCTGGCTCACGCTGCTCCTTCCTGAGCCAGCTGCCTAATGCCCACAGCCACCGTGGAGATTGGCTGTGGAAAAAGTCAGGTTGCAATTTCCCTCTTATATACGCATCTGGTTGGTGAGCAGCTTGAGAGGGTTAGACTGGAGAAGCAAAGCCCTACTCTCCTTCCCCACTGACCACGGAGAAATCCTCCCCTCCCATCTGGCTCTGGCAATCTATCTGAGCACAACCCATTACCATCTGAATGAAGACCTGCACAATTTGTTTACAGATTCAACAAAACCCCTGATTGACTTCTTGCTCTGGTCAGAGTGAAGAGATGCCCTTTTCCTGATGGTTTCTCTTTTATTCCACCATTGTTACTGATTTCAAAGCTCCTCTCTAAACCTATGCCCATGTGAGCAATCCAGTTGTCCCATGCATGATCTTCTCAGGACTCTGGCTGAGGGATGTCATTGCCTTGGGATCAGAGACCCATACACTGAATTCTTAGCCCAGTTCTGTCCTCCACTCTTCACTTTCTCTCTTGCTTGCTTTCAGTTGTTGTTTTAAAAAATTTCCTGAGTGAAAAGAGAGGGGGGAGAAGAATTTTTGTCTGTGCTCAGCCTAAAAAAAAAAAAATAAAGCTCTACAAATCCTTGGAGACTGTGGTAGGGAGAATAAAGAAAACAGTTAAAGAAGCCCCCGGGAGAAGTGAAGACTCGGGCCAAGAAAGCCAGAGGCCAGTTGTACAGAAGTACTTGCCCCTTCTGGGCTGTTTACCACACAGGCTCCTTTTTTCTTGTCATTTGGGGAATTTTCCTATTTTATTTTATAGTGCAATTCCCACACAAACCATTCTCCTGGTGGGGTCTGATTTGAAAATGATGCTCTATTGTTCCAAGCTGTGTGTGTGTGTGTGTGTGTGTGTGTGTGTGTGTGTGTGTGCATTTCTTTAAAATTGTTCTTCATCAAAAGGAGAGTGATGAAGGTTCTTTTATTTTCTTTCCCTCTTCAGGGTCTGGGTCCCCAGAAGGCAATGACTAGCATTTCTAACTTCTACATATTTGGAAAAGTTCTTACATGGAAAACAGAACCTTGGAATTTATTTTAAGCCATTTTAATTGAGTTGTAGCATAATTTACATTTTGAACTTCATCAGCCAACCACATAACTGGGAGGGGGGGTACTTCAAAGGGAGGAATCCTGCAGAACTCACCAAGAGCTACACAGGTGTAAAACGTTCACCATAGAACAGACCTTCCCTGTTCTTCCCTGCATCTCAATGATAAAGAAACCGAGGCGTGGAGAGGGGACAAAACTTGGCCGAAAGTCACTAGTAGTACGCACTCTACTATTCTCACATTTTTGACCATACTCTTTCTACCTATACTTGACTACCAGTATTTTATGTCTTCACAAAGTTCTTAAACTTCATCAATATTTTGGTAGCTGGAGTTGTTGGTTTTAATTAATTAAAATGATTCTGACTTTGTGTCAGACACTGGGCCAGAGGTTAGATAAGAAAGACAATAAACACAAACACCACCTTTCCCTGTCTATGGGAGCTTAGTCCAGAACAACGGATAAGATGTACCCAGCAGCTGCCAATACAGGGTAGAAAACCATAAAAATGCAGAGAAATGGATGGGGAGTTCTGAGGAGAATGGCTTCCAAATGGGAGGAGATGTTCATGGAGAAGGTGACTTCTGGGCTGCTATGGAGAGTAACTGGGGATGTGACTGTGAACCAGAGAGATGCAGGGCGGAGCGCACCCCCATGAAAGGAACAGGCAAAGGCCAGCCATGAAAGGGGTCATGAAGGACAGCAGAGTGTTCACTTTGACTAGAGAATACGATGTGTGAAGGGGTTTAGTGTGAGAGAAGCACCCTACCAACGGCACTGAAAAGCAGATTTCTTAAAATATGGGACCGTGTATTAGTTTGCTAGCGATGCCATACCAAAATAACATAGATCAGGTGGCTTAAACAACAAAAATTAATTTTCTTACAGTTCTGGAGGCTAGAATTCCAAGATTAGAGTGTGGGCAGGTTTGGTTTCTCCTGAGGCCTCTCTTCTTGGATTGCAGATGGCCACCTTCTTGCTGTGACCTCACATGGTCTTTCCCTTGTGTGCATGCACCCTCATGTCTCTTCCTCTTGTTATAAGGACACCAGTCCTATTAGATCAGGGCCCCATCCTATGACCTCATTTAACCATATTACCTCTCTAAAGACCCTATCTCCAAATACAACTTCTGAAGTAGTAAGTGTTAGGATTTCAACATATAAATTTTGGGAGGACACCCTTCAAACAATAATAACCACTACTCTGTATGATTATATTACTTTAAGGCAGATTATACTTTCATGAAAGCTTCCAGGCTTTTAATAAAAACTTATTAAAACAGGTTCCACATTTACTCTCTCACATATTTTCTATGAATCTTTCATTCCAGTATAAAGGCTAAAAGTAGAGGCTCAAATACTGCAAAAAAAAAACTTAAGAAAACAACCCTGCATTTTTACTCCTAGGAATTTACCCAAAAGAAATAAAAAGCATGTCTACACAAAGACTTGCCCATGAGTGTTCATAGTAGCATTACTGAAAATAGTTAAAATGTGGAAATGACCCAAATATCCATCAACAGATAAATATATAAACAAAATGTAGTGTACCCATATGATGGAATATTATTTGGCAATAAAAAAGAATGAAGTACTGATACATAGTACATGGATAAACCTTGAAAACATTATATGAGTTAAATAAGCCAGATGGAAAAGACAGCATATTGTATGATTTTATTTATATGCATGTCCATGCAAATTTATAGAGACAGAAAGCATATCAGTGGTTGGCTGATGCTGGAGAAGGGAGTGGAGACTGATATAGGTGGACACAAAGGAACTTTTTAAGGTAAGTTCTAAACCTGGATTGTGGTAATGACTGACAAAGCTATAAATTTACTTTACAAAGAATTGAATTATACACTTACAATGGGTGAACTTTATGCTATGTAAATTATCTATATATATAAAAGCCTAAGCGACCAGCCAACCGAACAACCGATCGACTGGTCACTAAGATGACTCACTGACCACCACGGAGCAGACACTCAACACAGGAGCTTCCCCCTGGTGGTCAGTGGGCTCCCACAGCCAACCTCCCTTGGCCGGCCAACCTCCCACAGTCCCTCTCCCTGGCCAGCCAGCCCCAATTGGCCCCAATTGCCAGCCAGGCTGAGGGACCCCACCAGTGCATGAATTTGTGCACCGGGCTTCTGATCTATAATAATAAAAGCATAATATGCTAATTAGACTGGATAGCCAAATGACCTTCCAGACAACCTTCCGGATGAAGCTGGCGCTGTGAGGGCTGAGGCAAGCCACCGCGGCTGCGAGGGCCGAGCCCCTTGCATGAATTTTGTGCATCAGGCCTCTAGTACTTCAATAAAGCTGGAAAATGAAGAGATACATAGGAAGAATTGGGGGGAAAATACAAGAAAATAAAATAAACTTAAGAAATGTCCTGTAATCCAACAGGAGAGCTTATTCTTTCCATCTGTAGTCTGTAGAAGGGACAAGTCTACCCCCATCCCAAGTGAGTCCTTAGTTCAGCACTGTGAGGGACAGACAAAGGGGAAGAAGTTTGCAGCTCAAGAGCCTTGTACACTGTGTCTCATCTGCTGACTCATTCCTGGTGAAGTCTGACGAGTGATAAAATCCTGGAGCAATAACCCTGGGGCAGCCCTCAAGCACCAACTTGTGCAAACCTCTCATTTCAAAGCTGGTGTGAAGACTCAGAAACCTTTATGGACTGATGCTCATAAAATGGCCAGGTTGGAATTTTTCCCAGGTTCCCTAATTGCTAACCCAGGGTCCTTCATTCGGCTGTCTCTCCATGTCTCTTAGCCTCTCTCAGCCCCAGTTAGCTCATCTGCAAAAAGGGGACTCTGATATCATCCCCTGTGAGTTCCACAGGGCCATGTGAAGAGCAAATGAGATCAGCGACGTGGAAGTGCTTTCAGAAAGCAGAAAGCCCTCTGCTAATGCTGAGTGCTGTTGTAGTAGCATCAGCAGGTCAGTTGTGGGTCCATCTAGCTTAGGATCCAGACCAAAGATCTGCAAGAATGCACTTGGAGGAAATGCATTCATCTGTCCAGATGTGAACATGAATCTCTGGTTACCAGAAGGGGGTAGGGGTGGGCAGTGTTGGCACTAGTCCTTTAATCTTCCAGAACGCTCTCTCATTCCAGAACATCATTATCATCCAGCTGTACATTCACGACACTTTAATGAATTTGATGACAATGAGATTTAGCCTCTGTGCATTCAACTATGATTCCTCAAGTAACAAAGATGAAAATGAAGATTTGGTTTAGATATCTATGACCTAAAACGTATTTACTTGATCCCCTCCTTTGAAAACTTATCCATTCCTGTTGGGACACCGTAAAGGACCCTCTGTGTCTAATAGCACCTGGAAATCCCTAAAACTGTAAACTAGGTGTATTTTGGAATGTATTAATCTGTTAAAGGAGCCCTTCGGCCCAACCCCCTTCCCTGGGCCTTTTACCGCCCACACAGGAGCGGATCTCACAAGGAGCCCTCAGCAAAATGAGAGCCCAGCAAACCAGTCATCTCCGCTGGCCCAGGAAAACACCAGGTGCAGAACCCAGCACAGAATGTGATCTGGCAAAACACTTATAAATCAAGCAGGGCCCCGGGAGTGAAAGTACAACTTAGCAAAAAAATAACAACAGAGTGGCCATGAGATGTTTAATCAGACCAACCCAACAGCAAGCTAATCAGTGTGGCCTCTGCACAAAACCGTGGGTGCAGACTGAATGATAAGCTAGGAGGAAGCTGGAGAAGTATGCTCACTCCCATGGCTGGTTACTTTTTATATTAGGAGGATTCGCCCTTTAATGGTGTTCCATGTTTCAAATGTGCCCCCCTCTCCCAGTTGTCTTGTGGCTTTATCATGATTTTTTTTTATTTCCTATACAAATATATTTTATGTTTAGGTAGTTCAAGTTATTTTTTCTTTTGTTGCATCTGGATTTTGAGTTGTATGTCCTCACACCTACGTTACAGAGAAAGTCATTCATATTTTCTCCTAATGCTGGTGGGTTTCATTCTTGATCCATATGGAGGTTATTCTCATATATGGGTATGAAGTGATGCTCACCACATTTATTTAAAAGTCCATTACTTGCCTCAGTAATTGGAGATGCCGTTACCATGTACTAAATCTCCACATATATTTGGGTCTATTTCTCAACTTTCTATCCTATTCCATTGATCTATATATCCACCTGCCTGTATCCCACTGTTTTAATTATTGAAGCATTACAGTACATTGTAATATCTTGTAGGTAGCTCTTTTCCCCCAGTGTTTTCCTGACTATTCTTGCATGTTTTGTTTTTCTGTATGAACCTTACTATCAACTTGCCTTGCTCCAGAAAAAGGCTTATTAGTATTTGTGTTGGGATCACATTCATGGAGGAAGGACTGATAACTCCAAGATACTTAAGAAACTGGACCATCCTATCCAAGGACAGGGATTTCTTTCAATTTGTTCAAGTCTACTTTTATGTCTTTTAAGTGTTTTAAAATTTCTTCCCATATAAAATCTGCACATATAAGCTTACTCCTAAGTGTTGTATCTTGGTTGCTACATCCTGTTACTTTCTGAACCCAAGCTGATCCAGGCCCTTTATCTTGGGTTCTAAATAAAAAGTGACATATTCTTTTCCACCCCCAGTTAGTTTTCCTTTTGCCCAGTTCACTAGTTTCCTTGGCATGACCTAGAGGTATCTCTATTGACTATGCTGGGAGAACAAGAAACAATAGTAGGTCTAGGGTTTAAGATAATATGACATAAGACAGTGGTGAGTAAGGTCTTACAGGTCTTAGCAAGAAAGAATTCACGTCTGCCTGGGGGCAAAGATAAGAAGTTGCTGGGCTCTCCCATATTTAAAAATCTGAAATAAGGTTTAACTGGTCTGCTTTTCTCAGTCAAGTAAACTCTATCAATCTTTGTGACATCTTGGACAATCTTTTAAATCCTTTCCCCTTCTCGGTCTGACATAATGCAGCATACTTATGAGTAATAGTATTGAGTTGATAAATTCCTTCTATAAATTCTGCATTCTTAATATCTCCTTAGTACTTTCATGATCCAAGTCCATGTGGCCACAGGAATCTCTGATAGATAATTGCCTCCAAGGCTATCTGTAAAACCAGGCTAGAGGCAGGCCCTGTAAATTGCAGTACACATCGAGACTGTACATTTATGTCAGATTTCAGACTAGGGGTCCCTGGCTGGTTTCCTCGGGTAGTTGGGACATGATTCTGCTGAGACTGAGGTCAGTAGTTAGCTTTTACTCTAGGCCAGCCAGCTTCCTTCTCTCCCAATGTCTCTCTCCCAATGGTATTTTAATCCCTTAGACTCAAAGAAGACTCTGTGTGAAATCTAGACAGATCATAGAAAATGTAGTGTCCAAAAGCAGTTGGAGACTCTAAGCCTTTGGCAAGAATGAGAAGAGCAGCCTTGCCACGCCCTTTGCCTGTAACACTTTCTCCACCAGTCTCACTGTTGAACTCCTAAACACCCTTCCAGGTCAGGCTTATGCACCTTTGGTACATAATTTTTCATGACACTCCTCTTACCTCTCAATGAACTCCTTGCTCCCTCGTCTGTTTTCCCATTAAATTCTAAGCATGCTTCTATGATCACTTTATCACATTTTATTACAACTCTTTCATTATTTGTTTTTATCTCTCTTTACCAATTAGGCTTCCGATGCTTGGAAGGCAGAAATGTGTTTCGTTCATCTCAGTATCCTCAAGATCTAGCAGTTTAATTGAATGAAATTGACCCAAGGGAGAGATTTGAATGTTTTTTTTGTTTACCCTTTTAGATCTATTAGTCATAGTCTCAGCAGAAAGCAGTGCTATGAGTATTACCCAGTTCACATTTATACCACGAGACCCAAGACAGACCTCCTTGGTGGCAATATGCAGTGTGCTCCAAAGCCTGCAGCCCTTTTAGCCTACTGATGAACTCGTAACTGGTAAAATGTGAGGATTAAGTAAGATAATGCATCTAGGCACTTATTAGTGAAATAGTAATTCAAATATTAGAAATTTTATAGCACACAGACTGATGAAAAAAGTGGGATGACAAATAGTAGAGTTATTGAGTCAAAGGAATTGCTATGCGACCCAATAATAGTTCCCTACCTTTTCTCTACACAACATATAAGATAGGTGAGATCATGTGTGGGACACATTCCCAGGATCATTCCTATGGACTGGCATGTAGATAAGGATACATGCATGTTACAGGCAATTTCAGGTGCATTCGCTGGAACTCCCTATGTCCTTTCCCTGTGTCTCAAGAAAGCATACTGGAATATCTGTGAGTAAAAACAGCATAGCTATAAAAACAACACATCTACTCTTTTTAATTTAAAATTTTTTTTATTGTTTTGAAAGAGAGAGAGAGAGAGAGAGAGAGAGAGAGGCGTTGATTCGCTGCTCCACCCATCCATGCATTCATCCATTGATTTCTGCTTGTGCCCTGATCAGGATTGGACCATAACCCTGGCACATCCAGGTGACATTCCAAACAACTGAGCTACTGGGTCAGGACTTAATTTATTTTTTAATGCACAAAACTTAGTTCTTCATTATTAATAAACTAGAGGCCCAGTGCACAGATTTGTGCATGGGTGGGGTTCCTCAGCCTGGCCAGTGATCACGGCCCATGTGGGGGGGGGGGGGGGGGGAGGCAACCAGCCAGTGGGGAGGGGCCGCGGGAGGTTGGCCGGCTGGGGGGAAGGGACCATAGGAGGTTGGCCGGCCAGCCCGCCCCCCCATCATGGCCCATGGAGGGAGGCTGGCTGTGGGGAGAGACTGCAGGAGGTTGGCTGTGGGAGTGCACTGACCCCTGGTGGTCAGTGCATGTCATAGCAACCGATCAACCAGTTATTTGGTCGTTCAGTTGCTTAGGCTTGTATATATATATAGATAATAAATTACTCCTGCACACCTCTGTTTGGACACACCAGTGTTTTGTGGAACCCAGTTGCTGAATCCATTATTATTGATCCTGAGGGCTTAAGGCTGACTATGATCACACACTGCGAGATGCTCACAAACTCTTCTACTGACAGTAATAATATGAAAAGTGTTAAATGCAACATCCGAAATAGTCTCAGGGATAGTCATGACACAGAATGAAGCTGCACTGTCCTGGAAGATGTTTGAAAGCTCAGGGTCCTGGCCAGAAAGAGATGGCAAATTCAAAAGGTGACATTGAAGACAATTGGATGAAGGTACTGTTTACAAAGGCTCGGGCAGGTTGAAAGGAGCCCAACAAGTAGCCAGGGGTCAGCACCAACAGGAAGTTACTACTACCCACTGCCTGCGGAGAGCAAGGAAGCAGCCATTGGAACCCAAGCGGGCTGTAGCTGGGGAAGAAGCTGCTTATAAGAAGGAGCCACTGCCAAGCCCTGCCCAGCAGTCAGTGAGCCAGGAGAGTAAGTACTTCAAGGTCTTTCCTGTCTCCTCCCTGTGCCTCTCACTGGCCAAATGCAGGTGGAATTCAGGGGTGCTGACCGCACTATATGCAGGCCACAGAAACCCGTCTTCTCAGACAAGACCAGGGCGGGGTTGCAGGGTGTATCTGGAGGGACCAATGGAAAATGCCCAGCAGCACTGCCAACCAGCTCTTTTCTTCTTGCTTCTACAGTGTGGTTTCTAGCCTGGTTTTCATTTTATTTTTATTATTTTTATTTTTAAAATATATTTTATTGATTTTTTACAGAGAGGAAGGGAGAGGGATAGAGAGTCAGAAACATCGATGAGAGAGAAACATCAATCAGCTGCCTCCTGCACACCCTCTACGGGGGATGTGCCCGCAACCAAGGTATTCCAGCCCTTGACTGGAATAGAACCCAGGACCCCTCAGTCCGCAGGCCAACGCTCTATCCACTGAGCCAAACCGGTCAGGGCTCTAGCCTGGTTTTTAGACATACTGGACTGAGTTTGAGTCTTTTTCCACTTGGTCCAAAGGAGCACAGTTTTTTGTTTGTTTGTTTTTAATCAGCAAAACTAGAAACAGCTAGACTCACAAATGTGCATCTAAACCCTGGAAATACACAGCATCGCCTCAAACCTAAATAAAAAGAAATCTCAGCCATCCCTTTCCCAGGCCATTTTAATGAACTTCGTTGGGAAAGCTCGAAATGTCTCATTCTCTCAGTCTTCGATTTCAGATCAGTAACTGGGCAGAATGTAAAGATAAAACCCAACAGAATTTACACAGGAGGGGAAGAAACAAAAACCTGAAGCACAACAGAAACATTATAAGGGGATTTTTGTTCACCTTCTGCCTTATTAGTTCTTGTCAGACTTACTCAATAGGGTGCTGCTGGTTGACAGAACTGCAAGTCCCGTGTGTTCATGTTGATGGCCTGGCTCCTGCTCCAGCCTGAATCCTTCTCAGGGAAAGGAGCAGAGGCCAGGGGCCCGCCTCGCTGGCAGCTGGGGCCTTGTTTCCAGTCAAGCTGCTCAGCTGAAATTCTTAAGGAGACACCAAATATTTATTCTTCTTAATATAATCTTTATTGACCATTAACATAATCATGTATACACTTAATTGTATATAATTTTATTTTTTTAATTGTGTATGTTTTTAAAAGTACAATCATATGGAAAGCAAAAATAGGAACCCTGCATACCCTCATCTAACAGTGGTAACTATTATTCATGTTTTCCTCTATTTCCTTTCACTCTTTTTCTATGCATAGATTTCCCAGGCATTATATACTGTGTGTAGTTTTGCATCCTCCTTTAGTATAATTAACATGATAGAACAATATTTCTGATGTTATTAAGTAAATTTCAAAATAATCAAATTTAAAGACTGTATGGCATTTTTTATAAGAATGGTGTCTCTGTCTGTTTGGCTGCTGTAGCAGAATACCTGAGACTGGGTGACTTAAACAACAAATGTTCATTTATCTTGGTTCTGGAGCTGGAGAGGATCCCAGCATGGTTGAGTTCTAGTGAAGGCCTCCTTGTTTTATGAACTGCTGTCTTCTCAGAGGACATAATGCCATCGTGGGGCTCCACTTTGTGACCTTATTACCTCCCAAAGGCCCCACCTCCTGCTACCATTGTATTGGGGGTTAGAGTTTAAACACAGAAAAGGGGGGCACACAAACATGCAGCCCCTAACAGATGTCTTTACCCCAATGTATTTCATCATTCCCCTGTTACCAAACACTTAGGTTTTTAATTTTCCTTATCATGCATAAGATTGCAGTGAACATATTTTTTCTAAATGATAAATTTCTTAGAACAAATTTCTTAAAGCAGTTTCAAATGCAAATTGCATTGGACCTTGTCAAATTGCGATCTAGAAAAGATTGTACTCGTTTACATTCCCACAGAGCACAAGACTGCCCATTTTACAGAATCTGGCTGACACTGAGTGCTGGAATTTACTTCTCTCTCTGTCAATGGCATTTTGTTATTGATTGAACGGTCATATCTTTGTTCAGCGAGAATGAACCTTTTTCCACACACTGTAGGCCATTCAACTAACTCCCTTCTTTGTGAATTGTCTGTTCCTGCAGCTTGGCAGCTAAACTTCCTTCCAAACTTTTGTTCCTCTCCTGAGGATCACAAAGCTCTGTACAACTTTATTCCACTTCATTGAGTGTTTTCAGATGGTTGGTTGCTTTTGAAAGAGTGAGTGATTCCAAAAATGTCATTTCGATTTGGTTTTTTGACAGAGAAAAGCTATATGTTCCGTAGAATGCTGCCCAGACCGTTTTCCAAAACCATAACTAAAGTAATCATAATCGTCTCTCTGAATATATTAAAATACACGGTAGCCTACAGTTGCAGTTCATAAGTCCAAACCTCTTGGAAACACATTTCTTTTGTTGGCCTCTCTAGGCCTAATTAGAACTATATGATCCTTTTTAGGTACTGGGAAGAGTGAGAAGAAGAAAAACAACAAGTATGGTCAAGTGTAGGCCTTTTGACGTGAGTTTTCAACTTGATCTGAAGCCCAGAAGCATTGCTACAAATGTGTTCCTGAATGCCTGAGTGCTTTCCTACTGTTTCTGTGGTAGGTGGGGATGAGGTGATTTCCTCACCTACCACACCTTAGGCACACCTTGCAGTAGCTACCAGAAATTAGTGATCCCAAAGGAGGTACTAAGAGATCCAGTGGGAGCAAAGAGCATGAAATCATTTTCCATTGCACGTTGACCAGTAGTAACAAGTAGTGTTTGTTTAGTACTTCCCACTTTACAAAGCACTTTCTCGGTCATAATCTCATTTGACACTCACAACAACCAAAAGGGATGTTTGAGATCATCACCCTCATTTTGCAGGGATAGTTCAATGACTTGCTCAAAGTCACACAGCTAGTAAAGTGGTCATGAGAGCTCAAACTCCTGGCTTCTGTCTATTAATGTGTTTCCAACTGTATTCTCCTGCCATGCCTGTTCTGTGTATACTGAGTACCCTTTAGAAATGTAACAGGATCATGAAGCAAAAATCGAAAAAAGAACAACAACAACACACACACACACACACACACACACACACACACACACACACGGTACAACCCTAATCACTGTCTTACTCAATGGTCTGGAGAGAAAAAATACGAGATTTATGTGATCTTTTCAATGAGCAGTTACAATCTTGGTCTTTGCATGTGCCTCTCATTATGTGATTATAGTTAATGATTACTCTCTGGGGATATAATGGATTTTTTTATTTGGAAGTGTTAGAGTTATTCAGTTAACTTTGTATCTATCCATTTTTCATTCTTCCTAACATTTAAAGATAAATTAACTTTTATAAGCAAATTAAATTTTTTTCACATTTAAATATTACTCTTCAGGCTTTCAAAAGCACCCAACACATTTCAGATAATAATAATAATAATAATAATAATAATAATAATATAATACAAAATTGACAGTCTACCTTCAAGCTGCCATTGGGTGATTTCAAACTCTTATAAAACAAAGATTTCATGCATGAGAACTATGAAGTTTAGATTTACATTCACACCACATTTTTATTAGCAACAGGTGAGACTGGTTATATTCTAGGTTCATACATCTATCTTTACTGAGTAGTAGATATTGCATTAGACTTTTTAATTGGGTGACTTAATTAATCCCACTCCCTTGTACTCCCATTTTTTAAGCCAGTCTGATTAAGATTCTAAAAAAACGTATGCCAGTGAGGTCTGATTAGTACAGTATCTCAGAAAATGTTTTAACCAAGAAAATGAGAAAATCAGTCTTGCGATTATCTACTAACTTGTATAACTAATCACTGTATATACCAACTTTGTGATTACAATTTTCTCGATTATAGTTATTTTTTTAAGTTTGGGGTTCTTTTGAAAAATGTGTTCTGTTCATTTATTTATCATAACTATAGTCCTTATTTTGAATAAAATGTTTATGGGGAGAAAAGGGAGTAGAGAGAGCCATCTTCATCAATCCTAAAAGTATGATGATTCGACTTCTTGGGACCTGTCTCATTTGTCACCCCTATATTTTTAAATATATTATTGTTGATTTCAGAGAGGAAGGGATAGGAGAGAGAGAAACATCAATGATGAGAGAGAATCATCGATCAGTTGCCTTCCACAAGCCCCACTTGGGGGATTGAGCCTGCAATCCGGGCATGTGTCCCATCTAGGAATCAAACCATGACCTCCTGGTTCATAGGTCAAGGCTCAACCACTGAGCCATGTCAGCCAGGTATTAGCCCTAATTTTAATTTGTCTATAGCAAAAACTAAAGCTTTTCTCACTTCTCCCAATTTAGTTCCCATCCTGCTAATCTGTAACCAAATAGCCTTATTAACACTTCACCTCACCCAACAGGGGAGAATATATTTTAAATCTTTTGACATTATTTAGAAAAATATATATCACCCATCTGCATTTTTTCATTAAAATTCTGAGTAATTGTTATAAGTAATGCAACATTTCAACTTAATGACTCGGGCAACCTATAAACAAATTCGCTAATGAACATGTTTCAAAGATTCATTAGCAAGTCAGTTATATTATGAAACTCAGAACATATTTTTCCAAAGACATGACCTTGGTTTTAGAGGATAGATTCCTGGGCCAACCTTCTAAACTGCTTTACCTTAAGGAAGTGTATTTAGTCTGACTGTATACCTTCAAAGGCCCCTATGCCAGGTTCCTGGACCCCCTACAGCAATAGTTAAAATCCAAGTCCCATCATTAATGAGATGGGTGATCTCAGTTTACCCTGCTGTAAAATGGATGTATGGACACTTCCCTTTTTAAGGCATAAATAAAATGATGGAAGTAAAGCACCTAGTACAGGGCTTGGCGCAGAATAAATGGTGATAAGGACTATGATGGCAATGATGACCAAGACTTTTGAGTTTTAGGTCCCTCTGAAGCCAGGGTAAAGGCAGGTCTAGGCAGTTTGTTGTACCAAGTATGTGTGTTCATTACATTGATTGAGAAAATGCCTGGTGAGTGTATTAGTTTCCCAGGACTTCTGTAACACGGTGCTGGGGGCCTTAAAACAACAGCAATTTATCGGAGTTCCAGACACTGGAACCAGCCGGGATGGTTCCTTCAGGGCTGTGAGGAGACTCTGCTCCCGTGTCCCTACGGCTGGTGGCCTCAGGCATTCCTTGGCTTGTGAATGCCATTCTCCTGCATCTTCACATTGTCTTCCTTCTACGCATGTCTATCTCTCTGTCTAAATTTCTCCTTTTTGTAAGGACACCATCATAGCCAATTAAGGCTAATGACCTCATCTCAACTTGATCTTTGCAATGACCCTGTTTCCAAATAAGGTCACATGCACAGGTACTGGCAGTTAAGACTTCAACATCCTTTTTGGGAGCACAATTCAACCCGTAACAGTGACTATTTCACTGAGCATCTCCAGGAAGGGTGGCGGCTTCCCAGAGGGGAGAGGAAGTCTCAGCATCGCTAGGTCCGGGATGGAGGAATGGGGCTCCAGTGTAACCATCGCCGTCACAGGGGAGCAGCGGCTCTGGGAGGTTTCCATGTGTAGCAAAGGTCCACCCAAGAACTGCCTGTACTTCTCACAGGCAAGGCAGATCACCCACTGTTTCCCCCCCAATAGATACCCAACTGTAAGCCCCACACTTCTCTTAGCTTCAGGGTTTGCCTTGTTTCAGACCATTAGATTGCCTCTCTTCCTGAGCTAATAAACATCTTAGGAAAGCCGTTATTCTTTCTGGCTATTAGGGTCCGGAACAAATCACTTTATTATTCAATTCCTAGCAACAGTTTTGCAACACCTGGGAATTCATCAATTTCTCAAAACTCCTCTAAGTGAAATGAATTTTATATCCAGTTAAATGTTTAAAACAAGCACAGCGGCCTAGCACTTTCAGAGGATGAGGTCATCGTGAACTCCAACAAATGACATTAGGGCGTCCCAGTTCTCCCCACGTTGGGAATCCGGGTGCTAAACAGCACGCCTGACCTCTGGAAGGAAAACCAACTCCCCCTGGTGACTAATTTACAACCAGGAAGTAATTTCTCCACTAGGAGCCCGTGAGTCAACAAAGCTGGTTCTTGGTGTGCTCCCAGGGCTGCTGTGACTGGGGCAGGGGGTGATCTAGGTTCACTCTTCCTGCAGACAGAACAGCCCCCCACCCCACCCGGGGCTCCACAGGGGGGGGGGGGCACTGCGGAAGGAGACTCTCTTCTAAAACTGCTCAGTTACTCAGGAGAATGCTTGGACTCTCCAAACATCACAATTAGCGAGTTTCAAGCAATAGTTTCAGTGAGAAAAAAGTTCAGGTCTTGAACAATCCGGTAGATAGAGAAGCCATAGCAATGGTTGTCCAGCCATACCAAGATGAGGCACGGGCCGTGGCTGGCTCACTCCTCTCCTCTGGCCTGGCTGGCGCCTTCTCATCCTTCAGGCTCAGCTGAAATGTCTGGATTGAGACACGTTCCTTGACCACCCCCATCTTCATTATTCATAACATCATTCCCACCAGTTCCTTCCTAGCGCTACTATCTGTCTGTAATTATTTTATTGGTTTACTTGGTCTGTCTTCTCCATATGCACATAAGCTTCAGAAGACCAAGAGCTGTGCCATGTTCCTCTCCGCCTCAGCTCGTGTCGGATGCTGTACCTGGCACAGAGCAGATGGTCAAGAAACATGTGTTGAATGATTAATATTCTAAATGACAAGCAGGTGAACCTACACCCTCAGAGGCCCCGTTGACCAGTGTTCAAGGTGTTGTACATATTGTAGGCTGGATCAAGGGATAAAATATTGACCTGCAAAATATTACCTTCCTGAATAGTCACTCTGGCCTAAATAAACAGAAGGAGCCCCGAGGAATTGTCCTGCAAGGCTGATTTAGTAGAATCATTGGCACTTGGGTAACATTTTGGAGACTAATGTCCTCGGCACAGATGCTGTTTTAAAGAACTTAACACCAGGAAAACCCTTCTGGGGCTAACTCTGTGGGAATGAGGCCCCTTTTATGTCAGGGGTGATGTATGAACTGATGGCTCATGAAAGGTGAAGCTCAGACTAAGTTATCGGACTTTTTCCTTCTGAATTATAGCTCAGCAGGCAGTCTTGACCGATTGCAGTCACTGACAAGCGCTGAGCAGTCTGTGGCTTGTTTATATTACCAAAGAACAGTGACAATATGGCCCAATTTAGTGCCTGCAGCCCAGCATAACCAAACACATCCTCCTTGCAGTCCACGTTGAGGTTCACCTTAGCTGAGCCGGATTTATGAGAAAAAAATTCCAAAGAGAACCAATCAGTCTACGGTGCTTATGTGGGGGCCCAATTACTTGAAAAGTCACAAATGAGGACCCTTAGGAGCTTAAGAAGAAGGAATCGCCTTCAATGGTGCAACTGCCCTTCTGGCCGCTGGAGCTGGTGCGTGTTGGGCAAGGCTGTCTGCAGGAGGGCAGAAGTTCAGAGGGTCACCAGAGCCACCTGACCAGGAGCCACCTCACAGAGGCAGAGAGGCTCCAGAGCTCAGAGGCCAGGAGGGCTCTGCTCAGCTGTGGATGTTTAATGATGACATTCATCATCCAGGTTTTCAGAAAAGGCAAGTTTACCTGCTCTTGTGGGCAGGTCCAGGGATGGGGGTCCACTGGGCCCCGAACACAGGACTTCCTGCCCTGAGAGCACAGTGGAGAGAAAATGCACAAAAGATCTAGGCCTGTCTTTACTGCTACAGCTTCTGTGTTAAGCAAAGTGGGGAAAGTTCCAAAGAAGTTGGCCTCCCATCCATTTGCGGGAGTGAGTTGTGTTTAAGGCCCCCATGGAATAGCATGGCTGCACTCGTCTGCTCTCAGAGCGGCGTTTCTAAACCTTGCGGGGGAGGCAGGGTCACGGAGCTTCATGAATGCCACGGCCCTTTCTCTACCTGGAGAAACATTAAACAGTGTCAGGGGTCTGTGCACCTCGTCATAAGCCCATTCACGGACCCACTAGAGATCCCTGTGTTAATGGAACAAAGTGCCCCACAGTTGGGTCAAAACTGGAGGATGTTTTCAAGAAGGATTTTACAGGGAGAAAGAGAAGTGATTTTACAGAGAGAAGAGAAGAGAAGGAAAGAGAAGGGGAGGAGAGAGGAGGGGAGGGGGGAGGGGGAGAAGGGAAGGGAGGAGAGGGGAGAGGAGAGGAGAGGAGAGGAGAGGAGAGGAGAGGAGAGGAGAGGAGAGGAGAGGAGAGGAGAGAAGAGAAGAGAAGAGAAGAGAAGAGAAGAGAAGAGAAGAGAAGAGAAGAGAAGAGAAGAGAAGAGAAGAGAAGAGAAGAGAAGAGAAGAGAAGAGAAGAGAGGGACTTCCTGGGCCCTGTCCCAATGCAAAAATTAAGCATATGCAAATGACAGATAGGAATTACCTTGACAAAGGGGAAATGGGAGACATCCCCCCATTGTTTGCCACCACAGTGACTCTCTGATGAGGTCCGGTCACTGTGGTCCACTTCCCTCCTTTTGCAATTGTGATTCAGCGAGGTTTATGGCCAAACATAATGGCCATGGCAGGCATAGTGAACACGGGAACTGGCGTTTTCTTGCTGTGACTTGTGGAGATGGGTATTGTCACTGCTACTTTACCCATGAAGCTAGAGATTCAGGGGGAGGGGAGACTAGCATTCTTAACACCCTCTACAGTCATTATTTCATAAAATGTTGAGAGTTCTAAGGGATATGAGTTAATATGCCAATTTTATTAATGAGAAAACTGAATTTAGAAAGGTTAGGTGATTTTCTAAAGCCATGCAGCTCATAAGCATCAGAGCTAGAAGCTGAACCCAGAGGGGCTGGCTCCTAAGTCCCTAAATCAGCTGCCACACCCAGCTGAAGGGCTGATCTTCTGCTCGTTCGGGAATGTTCCCATCTCTGAGCACATCTCCAGATTCCCAGCCTGCACACTGTACAACCTCTGGGAATGTCACCTCTCCCCACTGATGGTCTGATCATCACATCAGCCATATATTACCTCCTTCAGTCGGATCAAACACCCTGTGAGAAGGTACCAGCGGCTCCATTCTGCAACAAGGAAACAGGCTTGGAGAGCTACTCAAGGTCACACAGATGGGCCTCTATCTCCAAAACTCGTGTTCTTTCCATCATAACATTCGGCTCCTGCAAGAAATCACAGAACCCCTTGGAGCCGTCAGTCCCTTTAAGGAGCATTAATCATGTATTTGCCAACAGGGGTTGGTGTTTCCGGTGTGTGCCAGTCTTCACACCACGCCTCCCTGCAGATACAATCCCCAGCTCAGAGATGCTCAGCTGTTTGCTTCGCCAAGGAGTGAGCAAATTAGAATGTGCTGGCCCCCTTTTCCCCTGACCATACAAGATGGCAAGTTCTGCCTGAGAAGTTTGAGAAAGGAAAAGGTGAAGCCTTTAAGTGGGTCTCTTTTTTTTAAAGGGGGTGCACTGAGCACTTTCTATGCAATATATGCTATGTCTAACCCCCCAACAATATTCTGCTCTTCCCAGCTTATAAATGAGAAAAAATAAGCCCAGGGGGTGGACTAACTCCCCCAAAGTGATACAGCTCGTTAGTACCAGAATGGAATTTGATCCCACGTGAGGATCACCCTCTTGCCCGTGTTCTTGGTGAGGGTGCCCCCTGTGAAGGCAGGATGGGGAGAGGCCTGTTGAACATGGGAAGGAAGAGCCGACTGGTAAGGTCACAGTATGAGCACAACCTTGAGACAAGCAAAGTAAAGGGCCCTGACTGAAAAGTAGAGAAGGCTTAGGGTGTCCTGATAGAGACTGATTTTAAGTCATGTGGAATTTCAGATTTTCTCTCTCCCTTCAACCCACGCACTGCAACATAGTTGTAACAAAATTCCGAAAGGGTAGAGCAGAGAAGACTGTGTTATGAAGGGGGAAATATTAACGCTGTTGTTATCTGCGGCAACAGCCAGGCTGTGAGCGCAGATGGAAGGATGCTGTGAACAGGTTCAACAGACATCAAACTGTCCCACGTGGCTCCTGAGGTTGTCACACAGCCTGCCAACCAGATTTCACGGGAGTTCTTAGTACACCCCGCTACCCACCGCCCCAGGTGATTCTTGGCTCCGATTACAAAACAGGCAGTGACAGGCTGGGGGCCCCTGAGACCGCTACTTAAACTCCCTCACTCATCCTTTTTTAAAGGAAGAATTGGAGAGAAGGGGGGAAAGTAGCATGAAAACCCACACAGGTATTTCATCAGCTCTTCCCTCTCAACGGCCTCCCTTTCTTGCATTTTTTTTTCTTTTTTGACTCTTTTTCAAGTTGTGGTATCTTCCTCCTACTTTCACTTTGCTCCTATGAAGTTCAAATGCAAAGGTGAGCTTTTAATTTTCCTAAGAAGACATACTGATGAAAATCTTGAAGGTTCAAATTCAATGTCCAGACGAGGTTCCAAATCAGCACTTAAGTCCTGGTCTCTACAGATCTAAATTGGCAAACTGCCTGTTGGAAAGATACTCATTCATTTATCTAGTCATTTGCGTGTTCCACGAGCACCTATTGAGCATCTACTGTGTGCCAGGCACAGTCTGGGCTCTTGAGGCTCAACGGTGATATGACCCCTGCTCTTCTGGAACTTAGTCTAATTGGTGATCAAAAGAAACAAGAACACAAATGCCCTGGGGTGGGGGGATATCATTTTGAAGGTATGTCAATACATAGCAGAAATTCCTATTTTTATTCTGGATGCCAGATTGAAGTGTTGTCCTCATTCTTTACTGCTCCCTGCATCCATACTCTTGTCATAGTTTCATCACGGGTGTCCTTTGGCTTTGGGCTTGCCCACGTGACTTGCTTTGGCCAGTGCCTTGTGGGCAGAAGTGATAGCATGCCAGTTCTGAGCCTAGGACTTAAGAAGCACCACATATGTTCACTTCTCATCTTGCACCTCTACCATCTCTATGGGGGGAAAAATGCCCTGGCTCTGCCTCTGGCCCAAGGGAGTAGAGCTACCCTGGCAGACACACGGGTGTGCGGTGAGAAGCAGAGCCACCAAGCCAACCCCGGCTTTCAGCCAAACCCTAGTCAACCCGTGGACTCGTGAGCAATCATAAGTATCACTGAGTTTTGGAGTGGTTGATTATACAGCAACACCAGACTTTGCAGAAATTGGTACTGCAATGAAATCCTAAAATTTATTGGATTGGCTTTGGGCCTTGATGGAAGACAGAGGCAGAAAAAAATAGCAAGGAAGCTGCTACGGAGGCTGGAAAGTGTGACCCATGTTATGCAATGATAAAACATCTGTAAAACTGTCACCTGAGTTAACTTGGAAGGTAGCAAATGTACCTAATGAACCCGAGACTTGGACAAGAAGCTTGGAAGGCAGAGGTTCGCGATGGGAGCTGGTTGCTTTCAGCTGTATAGGCTATAATACCGCTCAGAGAAGATCTGGTAGATGACAAGCAGAATTTAGAGGATAACAGAGAGCCCAGAACTAGCAGGGCTGGAAAGTAAGACTTTTTCCCAGACTTTCCAGCCAGTAAAAGGGTTTCAAATACGATACAGCCTAGAGACAAAGACCAAGTCAAGGGTGTGGCCATCAAGATAGGCTTGGAAACAAAGACCAATTCCCGGCACTGCCAGTTAAGCCAACTCCTCAGGGCAATGACCAAACTCTAAAGAAACAAATGGCATCTAGTACAGGGTTCCAACGTTAGCATGCTTCTGAATCACTGGAGGGCTTGTCAACGCGGATGTCTGGCACCATGTCCAGATTCTGAGTCAAGATCGGAGGAGGGGCCCAAGAACTTGTATTTTGAACAGGCTCCCAGGGGATGGGGATGCTGCAGCTTTGAATGGCCCTGGTCTAGGAGGACAGCCAGGTTCCTCGAAAACTTGAGGGCATGGTTGCTCAGTCGCCTGATATGCCCAAATTGATAGTAAGTATATCAGGAGATATATAGAGAGAGACACAGAGACAGAGAGATAGAGAGGCATGTCCCAAATGAATTTTGACACATGCATAGACTAGAATCAAATACTTTAAAAAAAAACAAACCTCATAATGTGTTTTTTTAATTTTATTTATTTTATTTTATTGCTTGTTTATTTACAATTTACAGAAATTGTGCCCTTAAATGTAAGTTAATGGGAATGGAAAAAATTTGGTTAGAGCCATGTCATTCAATTATTTGAACTTCTTCTGAGGTAAATGCTAAAATCACAGAGTAAGCATCTATCAAAGCTAAATTTAAAAGTCCTATCAGTTGAAAAACCAATTATATCCTATTGCAATTTTCTTAAATGCAATGAATTAGAAACCATCAGACTTGCAGAAAGATTGTGCCCAGATATTAATCATTCACTTTCTCAGTGATTGTGACATCTTCTAAAAAGACTTTCTTAGGACTTATATGTCAACCACTAATTATACAAATTATACTAATTACACAAATGTTTTCACTGAAGGACACCTTGTTTAATCTGACATACTTGGAAGGATTTGGAGAAATTAAAATATAAATTTCACTATACTACTGCCAAGATAATATTTGCTATAAATTATTTTATTAAATGTATTTTATAGAAGATTTTTTCCCATATTTGCCCACACTGGGAAGCAAACAGGATGCCCTTCAATATATGTGAATAGATAAACAAAGTGTGGTACATCCATCCAATGGGATACCATTGGCAATACAAAGAAATGTGCTATCAAGCCACGAAAGGACCCAGAAGACCCTTAAGTGCATATGTCTAAGTGAAAGAAGCCGATGTGAAATGGATACATACTGAATAATTCCAACTGTATGCCATTCTGGGAAAGACAGAACTATGGAGACAGTAAAAAGGTCAGTGGTTATCCAGGGTTCAGCGGGAGCGAGGGAAGATGAAAAGGTGAAGCGTAGAGGATTTTGAGGGCGGTGACGTTATTCTGTGTGAGACTGCCATGGTGGACACACGACATCATACATTTGTCAAACCATAGAACTAATGACACAAAAGTGAACTCTAAGGTCCTCACAGTTCTGGAGGCTGGGAAGGCGGCCTGCCACAGCTGTCTCCCATCCCCCTTCCTTGACGTAGCAGCCATCCTCCTCACTCTTGCTGGCTTTTGGGAACACAGTGCCCTCCACTGTCCCTCAGCCAACGAGTGGTAATGGCGGACCGGTATTCCTGGTCCCTGGGTGCTCTCTCTCCTCATTTGTTTCCTTAGCCCTGACTACACCCCCAAAATACTCTACCCATTAAAGTCTTTTTTCGAATCATCTGGGGTGAATTTTGTAACATACAGATGCAAAAGTTGGACAGTTGAAGAAGGCTGGTAGGAAAAACATAGATTTATTTGCAATGGGGTGTTGGAGAAGAGCTCTATGGGTACCCTGGACCACCAAAAAGATGAACAAGTGGGTTCTAGACCAAATTAAGCCTGAAATATCACTGGAGCCCAAAATAATAAAACTGAAGCTGTCCTTCTTCGAGCACATCATGAGAAGAAGGCAGGGATCTTTGAAAAAGACAATCATGCTGGAAAAATAGAAGGCAGCAGGGAAAGAGGAAGTCCAAGTAGGAGATGGAGTGACTCCATGAAAGAAGCCGTAGGCCCGAGTCTGCAGGAGCTGAGCAGGGCTGCGGAGGACAGGACACTGTGGACACCACTCAGTCATAGGGCCACCAGGAGTCAGAGCCACTCATCAGCATGTACTCACATTCAGTTGCCCAACTGATACAGTTGCCTTAACCAAGGTAGTGGTGGTAGGAGTAGTCAAAAGAAACAGCCAGAGGGATACTTAGGAGAAGAACTTGAGGGCAAAACTTGGACACAGCACAGACCAGGGAAGGAAGCACAGGTCCAGGAAAAGTTGTGGGCGACTGGACATTGAGCCTAGAGTCCTGGGTGGGTGGTGACTCCATTTACTGCCATCATCTTGGTGCTGCTCCTTGATGCTGGTGGCCTTAGGACAAACCACAGTTATAGCGACCATGGCTTGAACATTTGTAAAAATTGCTTTTTGGCTGGCATGGTGCAGTCACTTTTAAAACACACAGTTCCATGATTCATTTTACTTGAGAGTAACTCTCCAGGCCTGTTTAAAAGGTCTCTGAAAACATCTGTGCTCGATTAAACAACAGATACCACTTACAGACTGTGTCTGTTTTCAAGAGTTTCGGAGCAGTAATTAATCAGGCAAATGAAAAAGCACAGACCTCATCTTTTTATCCAATTAGGAGAACCTCTGTAAGTCTAGGGCACCGAACTGTTTGGTTTTGTTGAAATGCCTTGTGATGAGTGACTGGTTTTATATCTTGGAAAATATCAATATTTACTTTAAACTTACAGCTAAATGAAAGAAAAACAGAATTTATTAGTTAACTGTCACAGAGTATAGAGAGACCGTTATTGGGTGGCTACTGCCGGGCACCATGAATGAGAAGATAGACACCGTGACTGTGTGCTCCCACAGCTGGGGACATTGCAGGCTTCCTCTTTGCGATTTTTCTTTTTGTCCCCACACATCTTCCACTGTGATGGGCTTGCGTCTGCTTCTATACCTTTGCCCATAACCTTTAGACTGTCCTCCTTTCTCCATATCCCATCTAGGCCCTGTGCTACCTTAAAAACATTGCTTCAACTACCAATGCCAGGACACACTGATCGCCACTACTTTAGTTTTCTTTCTTTTTAAAAAATATGTTTTTACCCCAGCCGGTGTGGCTCAGTGGTTGAGCATCTACCTATGAACCAGAAGGTCACGGTTCAATTTCCGGTTAGGGCACATGCCTGGGTTGCAGGCTCCATCCCCAGTGTGGGGCATGCAGGAGGCAGCCGATTGATGATTCCCTCTCATCATTGATGTTTCTATCTCTCTCCCCCTCCCTTCCTCTATGAAATCAATAAAGATTTATTTTTTAAAAACAATAAAAATATTTTTTTGTTGATTGCAGGGAGGAAGGAAGAGGAAGAGATAGAAACATCAATGATGAGAGAGAATCATGGATCAGCTGCCTCCTGCACATCTCCTATTGGGGATCGAGCCCGCAACCCGGGCATGTGCCCTTGACTGGAATTGAACCCTTCAGTCTAGTCTGAACCCTTCAGTCTGCTCTATCCACTGAGCCAAACCAGCTAGGGTGCCACTACTTTAGTTTTCTACCTTCACAGCAATGGGAAGAGCCATTCTCAGACTTACTTTGAACTACCAGGATCTTCAGGTAATTCGATTGATATCGTCCAACGAAGTCAGGGGTAGGCTCATTGCTGCCCATTTCCCCGCTGGCTTCCCTACGGCGCCAGTGATTCCCTGCGCCAGGAGGCCGAGGGGCTCCGCACCTGGGGCGGCAGAACCAGAGCCCACCCTCGGCCTCCCCACCACAGCTCTTTCCATTCAGCTCTCGGATGAGAAGTCGGCTGGGTCTGCACTTTTGGTCATTGATCTGCCTCCCTCTCAGCTGGACAGAGCGGCCGTGGCGGAATCTCAGGGAGTGAAATGAAGAACAAACCAAAAACATAGCATCACAACTCAAAATAACAGTTGTCTGCACTGGATGGAATATAACTTCATGGAAAGAGACAACTAATCTCAAACTTAGAAAAAAACACACCCACACATACAAACAAAATCCATTTCCTTTCGTATTATAAAAGCAGAACATGCTTACTGAGGAGAATAGAGAAGAAAATTAAAATAAACCATAATTGCATCACCCACACACTTGTTAGCATTTTAGTATATTTCCACCAAGGTTCTCTTTTTTTCTTTTAAATCCAGGCACGACCAAGTTTTTAACATCACATGTAAATGAGAAAGGTAGCATTTTAATTTTGAAAATCCCAAACATTCAAAAATGACACTATGTATACTCAAAAAGTTTAAAAGAGAATGACAGGGGAGAGAGTTTCCGTCATGGTGCCAAGGACCTGGGCAGGCTGGTTTCCAGCGAAGGGAGGAAGAGAAGGTGCTGGCTAACTTGTGGGCTTCACGTGAGATTCTCTAAAAGTGTCCCGAAAGCATCAAGTGGTCACTCTGGTGCTCCGTGTCCCGGGCTGGGTCTGGTCATCGCTCTGCGCTTTCCAGGGCTTTGGGGGATCTTCTGGAAAGTGGCCAGTGACCCCAAGGATGATCCAATGTCAGGGGACCATTTCCCACTCCCGGGTCTCCTCAGGCCGGGTCACAGCAGAGGCCACAGCGGGCACTGGTTTGGTTCCGAGGGCTGCCACGGTCTCATCTCTAAAAACAAGACTGAAGAAAAGCACTGCTGTTAGCTCCTCCCCACTCCAGGGCTCCCCCAAGTGGGGATGGGAGGCTCGTTGGTGCTCAGGGACGGGCCCACTTCCCTGATGAGGGGGCGATCTGGGTAATGGCCAAGCGCAGGGGCTCTGGCATCTGACAGCCTGAATCCAAATCCACGCTCTGCCAGTTACCCTTTGTGACACTCGGGGAAGTTGCCGAATCCTTCTTGGCCCCCGTTTCCCATCTGTAAAATGGGGGTGATAAAGCACGAGTGGTGGCTGGCACAGAGTTGTTGTGACCATTAAAAGTGATCGTGTCTAGTGTTGGCGCAGTACCTGGAGTCTGTGGTTTCTAGCCATTACAGCAATGAGAGGGCACTCCCCGCTCTGCACATGCTCACTCCATGTTCCCCTCCCTCCAACATGCACACCAGTGTCTCTGAATTCATGAGAATGCTGATATGCCAGACATAGCCCTCTTCCACAGGGCACCCTGGCACCTGGGATCCAGGGCAGAATGCTGCAGCATGGTGGGTGCGTGCATGGGGGTATCTTCCTGGGCCCTAAAACAGCCTTTCTTGTGCCTAGAGTTATTACAGTCTTTCTCCACACACACACACACACACACACACACACACACACACACACACACACAAGTAGTTCAGCTGTTCTCTCTCTCTCTCCCTTCTTCTTCACCCTTCCCCTCCTCCCTCTCTCTACTGTATCTCAAACCAGTGGGCACAAGGCCCTCTCTCATATGGCTCCTCTGAGTAGCTCTCAGGGTCCCTCAGTATGAAATTGACAAAAGACACACACCCCCCAAAGCCAACTCAGCCCTGTGGCCAGGCATGGATGTCCACCCCACTGGCCCCCGTGGCCAGGCCCTTTTTAGCAGAAACCTGTACCTTGTTGCCTGAATGGACGGATGGGGCTCATACCATGCCATCCCCTTCATTCTTCTCTCCCTTCTCCCCCTCGTCAGCACCCTACCTGAAACTATCCCTCCCTTCTCCCTGAGCCCCCTCCTGAAATAACACCAGCAAAACAAGGCCTTAATGCATGTCAGCTCGTGCAAATAGGTATTTGGGTGGCAGTAGGGACTATCACCTACAAGCTAGAATTATCTGGAATGTCAGTGAGGGCCCAGCCAGAATACCCTATTAATATACATAATCTCATTTAATCTACTTGGCACCCTTATGAGTAACTTTTATTACTATCTCCATTTCACAGATGAGGAAACTAAAGACCAGAGGAGTTAATAACCTACCCAATGTCACACAGTGGAAAGTGGCAAGGAATATCACTTAGCGCTACTGTGATACTAGAGCTACTGTGATACTAGAGCTACTGAAAGCTCTTATTATCACAAATATTAAGATGTAATCAGATATTATCAAAGCACAGTTATTCAAAGAAGTCTGTGAAGTAAATAAAATATGCATCAATATACTTATCAAAAGGGATCAAAGTGTAATTAGGATGAGTAATCAAATCAATCAAGTATTAATTAATATACATTAGCACTTTCAACATCTAATTATAGGGCACATAATCAAAATATAATGGCAACAGGAGTAATAACAGTTACTCTTCTAAGTTTCTCATCTAAAAATTCAACATTATTTTCCAACTGGAACCAAATCCAAACTCTAATAAATCATATGGGTACTGTTAAGGGTCCTTCCCTGGTCCCACAAAGACCCCTCTCATTAGGGTACCTGTATAATTTAACCTTTAAATCTGAGAGCGAAAGAGGACTTTGTAAATAATTACATCACTCAACAGGTCCCAGGCAAACGTGGTTATATGGTCATTTTACCTGTAATCAGGTTTGTTCCATTCCATTTAATTCAATTCATCCAATATTTATAACATAATTATTAGGCTCATAGTTTTGCAGAACTAATGCTAGATATTAAAAATATAATGGCCAATAAAACATTATTCCTGGCCTCATATTTTCTACCAAAAAAGACAGAGAGGTAGAATTTAGGAAATTAAGCCACAGTGCAGTAAACTCTGCAGTGGAGACAAAATAGAACGCTATGGAAAACTGTTACAGTTCTGTATTGCTACATAACAAACCATCACAAAATGCAGTGGCTTAACCAACCACCGTTTTACTCTAACTCATGATTTTGTAGGTCCCCAATGCAGGCAGGATTCCGTTGGGTGGTTCTTCTGTTACTCATGGCATCAATCGAGGTCACTCAGTGGTACACGTTTGGTGGGTGGGCTGGTCTGGAGGGTACACCACAGCCCACTCACATGCCTGGCACCTTGGCAGAGATGGCTTGAAGTCCAGGCCCAGCTGAGACTGTCCATGGAAGCACCTGCATGCGACTCCTCCACCATGGTGGCCTTGGGTCCCTGGATTTCTCCCTGGCAGCTCACGGCTCCAAAAGTAGGTATTCCATCAACTAAGTGAAAGTTGCATGACCTTTATGACCTAGCTTTAGAAGTCACAGAGTTTCACTTCCGCTATCCCTATTGGTTGAAGCCGTCAGGAACAAGTGTCAGAGAATGTGCAGCCTTATTTTAAAAATCACCTCCAGAACCAAAGCCAGTGTTTGAGGATAAGAGAAGGATTCTTTAGCTGAAGGGTGAGCAGCTCAAAGAGAGAGAAAAGAGATGAGTAGAGTTTTGCAAAGGCCCCTAGGATGCAAGAGAGCATGCATTTTTCAGGGAAGTGAAAGTAATGAGGTAGGGCACATAAGGAGAGACTGGAGAAAGAATTTGCACTAAAACAGACGCGCACCAGGTGGCGATATTGAGTTCGGAATCTGGGGATATTGAGTTCAGACCTGGGGATGCTGGAGTTCAGAACCTGGCACATAAAATGTTTAATAAGTGGGAATGAATGAACAGGTGAATGAAGGACTAAACAGAATGGAAAGAGCGGTATGATGGCCTAGTGCAGTGGTCGGCAAACTGCGGCTCGCGAGCCACATGCGGCTCTTTGGCCCCTTGAGTGTGGCTCTTCCACAAAATACCACACCCTGGGCGAGTCTATTTTGAAGAAGTGGCGTAGAAGAAGTTTAAGTTTAAACATTTGGCTCTCAAGAGAAATTTTAATCGTTGTACTGTTGATATTTGACTCTGTTGACCAATGAGTTTGCCAACCACTGACCTAGTGTAGTGTTTCCAGACTTTTTGGAAGAGACACCTCAAAAGAAATATATTTGGCATCACAACCTAGTATAGTGTGTGTGTGTGTGTGTGTGTAGACAGAGTTAACACTGAGGATGAAAAAGGTATCAAAGCAGAGTCAGAGGAGAGGAAGACAGGCAGATGATGAGGCAATTCTCATCTGTTAGGAATGAAACTCCGACCTCTTCCCGGCCACCTGGTGATGCCCTTAAAACACCAGACTCCAGCCCAGGGGTCCTCAAACTTTTTAAACAGGGGGCCAGTTCACTGTCCCTCAGACCGTTGGAGGGCCGGGCTATAGTTTTAAAAAACTATGAACAAATTCCTATGCACACTGCACATATCTTATTTTGAAGTAAAAAAACAAAACGGCAAAAACACCCGCATGTGGCCCGCGGGCCGTAGTTTGAGGACGCCTCGTAGCCCATCCCATTGTCCTCCAACCCCAGGAGGCACCCCTGGAAGGTCTTCAGGCTTACGGCCCACAGCCCTTCTCTCTCCCTGCCCTGTCCCTCTCTTCCTTCCTTCCAAGTTCTTGGAAAGACTGCTCCTTTTAGGCAAGCCACCCTGAACATGCGGTACTAAACTACGTATGTAAAATCGAGTTCATTTTCCAGCAGCGACTTGTGGGGCCCCTCCTGGCTGGGCCAGATCCCCAATACCAGTCACTGGCGCACCGCCTGTGCAGTTTCTCCTTTATCTGTGGACCACCAGCATTTTTTTTCTTTGCATCAACTAATTCTTTCATTTAAACCTTGTTTTAGCCTCATTCTCCCCAGACACATCCGTGAAATCATGGCTCTCATGTGCAGGGCGTACTTTTTTCTTATTACACATAAAAATACATATATTAAATATATTTAGGACACATACTGCTCTAAAAATAAATACATTAAAAGGCAAGTATGTGTTAGCATGCCATTGGAAATCGCCGCATTTACCACGGCGCGTGTGCCATACGTTGGGAAATGCTGCTAAAAGAGGGATTCTTTTTCAGTCCTTGTTGTCACCAAGCTCTGCACCTGGGGAGAGAGAACGGGAGAGAGGTTTCACAGGAAATGGAGAGATGGTGAACAAGGCCAACTAACATTAAATCCCAGCGCGTGAGGCCAGGGCAGGAAAGAACAGGAGCGTCAGAGCCACAGGGAAGCCGGTGGGGGAGGGAAGGCTGTCAGGGAGGATGAGCGCACGCGGAATACAGTGGCTTGGAGGTGACGTTGAACACCTGCCAGGCTCCCCAGGGCTCCAGGGCGAATGGCGGGCTTCTCAGCACCTCCCCCTCCTGAATGGCCTCTGTCCATCCTTGGGGTGGAACAGCCAGATTCCCTCCCCAGCCTCTTCTGCAAGCTGTCTGTTCCTTCCCAAACACACCACCTCTCCCTCCCCGGTGCGCCGCACGCCCTTTAGCAAACTCTCCACGCCTGTCTTCAGCCCCATTGCTTCTGGCCTTGACACTCAGCTCCAACGTCCGCTCTGAGCTCATGACCGATTGTCAGGTTTCACAGCGCCTGGTGCCAAGGAGGAGGTGACGGTCTGGTGGGCGCAGTCCAGGGCTTGGGGGGCCCTTGGGGAGCCAGTGGCACCTGGGAATGTAGTCCTTGCCCAGGTGTACGAAGCCCTGCAGCAGGCGGGAGGGCTGGACGGCTGCCCCGGCCGGCACCCCTGTGCACTGAGCTCTCCGCCCAGCGCGGCAGCTCGCTGCGCTCCTGTCCCCTGTTATGCCCAGAGTTCAGGGTCCCCAATAATCAACCACCAGGGAGCCTTTTCTCCGATGCAAAAGCAAAGAGTCTTTATTCAATCCCGGGTTTGGCTCCCAGCCTCCTCCTGACGCAGAAGTGGGGCAAGAGAGAGAACCCCGGGGGAGGGGTAGTTTATAAAGGGTTGGTCATTTGGGTGGGCTTAGGGAAGTGACGTGGGTTACAGAGATTGCTTAATTTGGACTGAGTCTACTTCTCTACACTCCTATTGGCAGGTTTATGCAACTGTTACATTCTCGAGGTTTTCTAAGAAAAAGGAGTCATATACATAGTTACACAGGATGGAGGGTACAGTACATTTTGTGCTGGCCTGCTCTGCCCTTTCACCCCATGTCTGTGGATTTATTCATGTCCTCCAGGAGCAGGTCTACCACGGAAGCGGAAAGGACCGCCTCTATCTCTGTATTTCCCGCAACTACGAGCTCCTCTAAAGTGCGGCAGGATCAGTATTTGCTGGGCAAATACTGATCAACCCAGACGAGCTGGCATGAGTCAGAAAGGCGTCCGTGTTGGGGAACTTGGAGCCAAGGGAGTGAATTCGAAATTGGAGTTTTAACTCAGCATCTTCCCGCATCACCCAATACATACAGTGCCCCGAGGCATAAAGTGGGCAGAAAGTACCTCCCCGTGGCCACCAAGTGCAATGAGCAACAGTGACAGAGCTTGGCGGGCACAGGAAAATGCCAGCCCTTCCCTCTAGTCCGAAGACTAACCAGCTGCTTAGGGCAGGGACCAGGCCTGTCTGTTTCTACACTAGGCGCCCCGAGCCAGCACATAGTATTTGCTCAACAGATATTGATTGAACAAATAAAAGAGGTCCCCACTCCTCGCCTACCTCATTATACATATTTAAGTAATGAGGGGTGGGAGGACCTGGGTTTAGTAGACCCAATACGGATACAAGCAATATTTACACAGTGACTCAGACAAAAAAGAAAGCTATTTCGTCACTCTGAATGTTCAGCCCTATTGCTGTCCATTGTAGAAAAAAACTTACACCTGCAAATTAAAGATAACTCAGCCTCTGAATTTAAAGCAGACCTTCTTAGTCTAACCCAGACTCCCTTGAGGAAATACTCACTCCACTCAGATATTCATTCCTCCGGGGCTACTTTGCTTCTCCGTACCCTCTGGAGTGCCAGGGGAAGCTCCCGAACCCCATGATGGCCAAGTGCTGTCCCCACAGCCCTCCTGTGGTGGCCGATCGACTCCGCCCCTGTGGGTCCGCGCTGAGGCTCAGCTCTCCCACCTGCCTGTCTTGAGTATCGTGGGGTGTGGCCCCCAACGGCTGCAGACTCATTCTGACCCCAGGCCCTGTCCCCTTCACCTCTCACCCAGCACCCAAGGACTTACAGTAGCCTCACACGCCCCTGACTTCTCAAGGCCACCCCTCCACACCTCACTCAGCCGTTTTCTTCTTGTTTGTTTGTTAATCCTCACCCAAGGATATGTTTTCCATTGAGAGAGAGTGGAAGGGAGGGAGGGGGAGAGAGAGAAACAAGGCTGTGAGAGAGACACAGTGATTGGTTGCTTCCTGCACATACCCCATCTGGGGCTGGGGAGCGAACCCACAGCCCAGATACGTACTCTTGACTGAGCATTGGCCCTTTGGTTCTTAGGCCAATACTCTAACCACTGAGCCCACTGGCCAGGGCCACTCAGTCATTTTCAAACTATACCCTGAGGGGCTCCATGAGTCTCCAACTCCAAAACTAAACACAGGGTCTCCCTAAGGGGCTGACAATTTTCTGTGTTATTCCTGAGAAACAAGGAGCAGGCCCGGCTACACTAGGTGCCCACACATCTCCCTGGACTGTATGACCCCCTGCTCCCCCCCACCACCACCACCACCCACCCCCCTGGCCTGGGGAGAGGGACCAGGACCCTCTGGTTCTCTCTCTCACATCGCTTGTCTGCCCCCTGCCCCTGGAAGGCCAGAAGAGACTTTCCTTACAGAATATCCTGAGCCGTCTCTGTCTTTGGTTTAAAATAAAACTCTGTTCAGATCAGCAATTTCAATGCATTCCTCTTTCTACTCTTGATGTGTAAAAGAAGCTTTTGTAGTTGACAAATCCTTTTTCTCTCAACAAAGCCTGTATATCAAGACGATTGTTTTATTACAGAATTCAAGACGCTGTTTGAAAGTCAAAGCTGAACACAGATGCTTTATTTTTGGATTCTTGCTGGGATGCTTTTGGCTGAATGAGGGCAGGGCCCCATTCAAGGTGGTGAGGAGGAGACAAGTGCATTTATGTATTTCAGCAAGTAGAATCTCTGTCACATCAGCAAATGTGACCCCAAACCATAAAACCTTCACAATCCGCTGTCTTTGGTAACCCTTGTTGATGGTAACAGGTCAGGTGACCCCAAACCACTGTTCAGATATGATTGGACCAAATTCCTCTCAAGCCAGCTTCTGCTGGCCAGTCAGTGACTAACCAGAGGTTCCCATGAGCATGAACCAAAGACATGGAAGTAAGAGCCAGACTACAGTAGACACTGGCCCCCCGAAGTCAGGCAGAGTCCAGGTCAAAATCAGCATCATGGCAAAGTAAAGCTACAGGCAGTTGTGCCAGAACTAGAAGGAAGTGGGAGGAAGAACGTAACACACCCACCTAGAGACGCACAGCCCAAGCCACCCGGTCCCGGAGAGTGAGCTGCGGCCTCAATGAAAAAGATGTGAGTCTGCTGAGTGAGAGAGTGAGTGAGTGTGTGAGCAGAAGACAAGCTCCTGAAGGTGACTGAGACCTTGCAACCCTTGGCTTTACCAAGTTTGTTATCTGCTGAGTCATCTTTGGGGAGCTGTAGGTTCAGAGCTCAAACACCCAAATCCACCCCGACTGCCTTCCCGAAGCTCAGTAAAGCTCACTGGCTTTCTTAAGGGGTAATCACCAGCCCTCCTGATGATAAGAGGTGTACCAAAAGCTGGCTCCCCAGACATTACCAACACAACCTGTTGCTACGACAACGCTGACCGCTCACCGCATGAAGAGAGAACATCACCTTGCAAAGGTTCGTCAGTGTTTCTGAGGGAGGAAGGTACATATGGTGAGAATTTACTGAGAATTGGGAGTTTGGTTTGAGGCAGGTACTCCAAAGCAGGGAGCCTGTTAGGGTCGGGCAAGGATCATGATACAATAGTCTAGCTTTGGTGGAAATAGCAAGGTGAGAATTTTGAGGCAAGGAATTCAAAAACTCTGAAGTGCAAACTGTCTGAAGGTGCTTTCCATTGGAGAGTTGGGAAGAGCATTTGGGGACGTTCCTGTAATGAACAACCAACCCACTGGCCTGGTCAGGAGACTTCTGGAAAAATAGTCATACTCATGAAGACAGGGGAATAGTACAAAGTCAAGTTCATGCGGACAGGGAAGTGTGGTGCCAGTTCTCGGCGTCCAGGCTGAGTGGGAGGGAAGACAGTTCCGGTTCTCAGGTAGGAAGAAGACTATCTGACCTTTGTTCCAGATGGGCTTGAATATTCAGATAGCACTTCCAGGCATCCTCAGGAAACTCTTTCATCGTCTCAAGGAAACTCACTTCAGCTTCCTTAACCCTCCCAATAGGGTTAAGGCTAAAACAGAATGCTAAGATAACTTAAGAATGGGGCATCTAGCCCTGGCCAGTGTTGCTCCGTGGTTAGAGGGTCAATCCACGTACTGAAAAGTCACAGGATTGGTTCGCGGTCAAGTGCACGTACCTGGGTTGCAGGTTTGATCCCCGGCCCAGGTTATCAGGGTGCTTAGGAGAGGTTTCTCTCTCTCTCTCCCTCTCCTCTCCCCTGCCCCCTCCCTTCCACTCTCTCTGAAAAATCAATGGGAAAATAATCTTCTGGTGAGGATTAACAAAAACAAACAAACAAACAAAAAGAATGGGGCATCTAACCTAGTGTTCGAAAGTCAGATAAGGCTTCTTAGAGGAAGAAGCACCTAAGCTGAGACCTGAAGCATGAAACCCAGGCTATGGATGTGTATTACAGGAGTGTGTACGGCGAGCATGTATGTTGGTGTTGGCGGTACATTGTGGAGAGCGGCTATCGCATTCGGACAGGATCAAGACTCGGACTAACTTGTGGCAAAGCTACATACAAGTGTCAGCTCGGAGGGCAAAGCCCTCCCAGCACAAGTATAGCTAAAAGGCTATGGTTGTAAGCTTGACCTTATAGTCTGACCCTGCAGTCCACTCAGGGGGTGCTGCAAGTGCTGCCTAAACAAGGCTTGATAGAGTTCAGAGAATGGCAACAACAGGAAAGAAGCAGATTTGAAACTCACAAGAACATTGTAAACATCTTGCCCTTGTTTTGGTTTGTGTGATCTCAACTATAAAATAAAGCTTCTGGTTACAGGCTGTGTGCTGTTTCCTCATCTAGGCAGTGATCCACCTGGTCCCAACTGCATTCTCTTCTCTGTCTTCTTTAATCCTTCACCGCCCCTCCTCAGGCTCACCCTGGCCAGCTGGACGCGGTTCAGTACCTGCCAGTGGAAGACAGCCTTGGCCTGGAAGTGAGAGAGAGCCGACTGTCATTCAGGAGGAAGGCTGAGGTTGAGGGACAGATCATGAAGAGCCTTGCCAACTGTATGGGTGAAGGAGTTCGGGCATTTTCACGAAGGCAGTGTGGAGCTGCTGAAGAATGTTAAGCAGAAAAGGAGACCATGATGCCACGTACACGTTTAAAGGGTCATTCTGGGTCCTGGAGAATGGTTTGGGGAGGGACATGCCTAGAGGCAGGGAAAACAGTTGCACCCCTTACAATGTCGAAGTCACTCTCCTGTGTATGTTCTCCGCATCTCAGAATCCACAAATTCATGGACTCGTAGACCTCGGGGGTTGAAAAAAAAAAACCTTAAAATCATCCTGACCAGTACTTCTTGTGCAAATTCTAAAGCAGACCAGCAGTGACTCAACCCTCTCCCTAACCCTGGGCCTGAAGGGGAGGAGGTGGGAGGGAGGAGGGGCTGGGCAGGACCCCATCGCTGGGGACGCTGAGAGGCAGAGCTTGGGAAACAACAGGCAGGTCCAGCCACCCACCCAAGCGGTGATTGACTTCCCTCTACACGGGTCCGATCCAAGGTAAACACACGCCTTTCAAAACATGGAGAGATGTGTACCCAGAATGTGCTTCAACAACTCCAAAGCCAATTATGGTCCATCTAATCTAACCAAAGCTGATGGCCTCAGGTGGCCCAGGAAGGGGTCAAATGGCCATTCCTGAGGAATTTTCCACCGAGCTTGGCCAGAACGTCAAGTTCCCGGCGGGTCCCCAGGGCCACAGCTCAACTGCTGAAGAGTTAAGCAGTTAAATCTTTTAATTCCTCTCCCTCTCCTGATAATTATAAATATGACATCGCAGTGACCTACAGCAAGCTGCCCCCGAGGGGAGGGCTCAGTGTTCATCCACAGAGGAAACACAAAGAAACCCTCCATATTTTACTTTCCCACATGTGCACGATTTCCACTGATGCCGTTCCGAAAAAGACAAAGAGGTATTATTTGCTAATGAAAAAAACCTGCACATGCACACTCATCTGTTCCTTTAGATCCCGTTCTGCTCCCGTGCGGAGTCTGTGCCATTTCTGCAAAACTGCCTGGGCGGGAGCTCCGGGCTCATGGAGAAGCCGCGAGTGCCCTCTAGAGGAGTTTTGTCTCTATTGCAGCTCCGCACAGAGGACCCTACACGTTAGAGCGGCTGTTTGGGCTGAATTCTGCAGAGAATCATTTCTCAGGATATACCATGCAAAATTTCATCCATGTTTGGATGCGCTTTTTATGCATGTGGTTTCTAACTCGGAGCCAAAGCCAGTGATCAGAGTAAGAGCTGGGCAGGTTGAAGTTTAGTGAGTCTCTCTCTCTCTCTCTCTCTCTCTCTCTCTCTCTCTCTCTCTCTCTGCCGGGGCGACCCCCAGAGGAGAGGACAGCTCAGCTTCAGAAGAATGGAACCAGGACGAGGCCACGCAAGTCCACTATGTGCAGTGTCCCCACTTCCGTGCTGTCAAGAACCAGTATGGCCTGGAAGGTGACTCTGCCACCCTACACTCCGCCTCACTCCCCTTACTCTGATGTTGCACAAACCATGGCAGAGAACCCATCAATGCCATCGGGCCACTAGCACCCAGTATGACCCAGGGTAAGTCACGTAACTTCTGAAAATAAAGGCTGAGGGCATCCTGGAAATGTTGCACCAGCAGTTGTGTGATGGAGGGGAGGGGAATAAACCAATAACTGTCCTTGGAACTCTTTCTTCTTAAATATGATGCTGAGGCTTGAAAACAACTGGGTGACACCAAAGGTGAAAATTCACTTTCAGTAGATGAATAATTCATATGTGAGAAGCCCTGGTTTCTGGTGCGACTAGAAACTTATCAGAAAATCATTCATGCTTTCATGAAAAAAAATTATTTTTTACTTATAGAGAGTGCCTTCTTTTTATATAACACATTGAAAATAGTTTAAGAACGATCCCTGGTGGCTCACCTTAATAAAATACCTACTGAAAATCTCATTACATTGAATGGAAATTAGGTGGAGGGAATGAACCTCGAATTGATTTGGTTAAAATTGTGCAATATTTTTAAAATAATAATGATAATTTTAGGCATCCGGATACTTTAGGGATAGCAACCTTTCAGATTATGTTGAATCCTCGATATGGCAATGTTGCTTCCTTCTGGTGTCATAAAAGGAGCTGATTTTGGAGCCAGAAAACCCTGGGTTCGATGTTGCATGAGGGTACAGATTCCAGTCCACAAACACATAACAGGAACTTGTTAGCCTAACTTACCTTATTTCTGTAATGATCCCCGCCCCCTTCCACCAGGGGGCGAAAGTGGGATCTGAGTCAATTATAGTTCCTTCTTGTTTCTCCACCTAATAGATAGGAAGAGGGGATTGTGTGATGTCACAGCATGTCAGGCTGGGGGTTGGTGTTGATCATTATCCCCACTCTCTGTTACATCCACTGAGCCCGCCCCTTCCCATGTGGGTTTCAGTTGTCACTCAACACAATCAGGGCTGATCATCCATCCTGTTCTCCAAGAGCCTTCTGGCCTGGTCCTCCCCTGCAGGGCCTGTGCCCTCTGGAGCAGGGGAGACCACTGTGCTTCTGGGGAATTGGGAGAGGCTGCCCCAGGCCCAGCTGCCAAGGCCCAGCACAGCAGTGCCCCTCAGAGTCTCAGATCACTGAGCTCTTGGACCCTGTTCCCCTAAACTAGCTGGCTCCTGTTTTCCCCTGATCCTCACCCCCAGCCCACCTGGAGAATGAGGTATACATTTCTTCCTTTCTCAGGCACCTACGCTGCTTCCTTGCTTTCACTCCTTTTCCTACTCTCCCCATCACAGCTGTGATGGTTGATTTTACATGGCAGCTTCACTACGCTAAGGGATGCCCAGATAACTGGCACAACTGCACCTGGGTGGGCCTGTGAGAGTGTCTTTGGGAGATGAGCACTTGCGTGAATCAGTAGACTGAGTAAGTATGATCACCCTTACCGCTGAGAGCCTGAATAAAACAAAAAAATGGAGGAAAGACAAAATTTGCTTTTTCTGCTTGAGCTCAGACATCAGAGCTCCTGGTTCTTGGGCCTTCAGACTCAGACTGGGACTTCCCATTGCTCCCTGGTTTTTCTAGGCTCTGAGACCCCTGAGTAGTTCCTGTAACAACCCTTTCCTGAGGTTATGGATGCCCATGATGCCAGAAAATTTATATGCTGCAGAAATTGGAGGAAGGATCAAGACTAACAAAAAAATCCTATATAATGAAAGTGTAGTATGCAAATTGTCCCCTCGACCCGGAGTTCATCTGGGAGTTCGACCAGGGGGCGAGGCCAGCCGGGGGAAGGGAGGGAGGCCCCAGCCAGGGGCCACTAGAGACCCTACCAGTGCACGAATTTCGTGCACTGGGCCTCTAGTGTATATATATATAGTGTGTGTGTGTGTGTGTGTGTGTGTGTGTGTAGGAGAAAGTATGTGCTCCATAACTGACTATGAACCCTGGGCAAGCTCCTTATTCTCTCTGAGCCTCAGTTTCTTCATCAATCAAAAGGGGAAATGGTATCTATATCTATCACAAAGGGTCTTGAGAAGGACAGATGTTAAATCCTAACTTAGTGCCTTGCACACTGACTCTCCCGCCCTCTGCTCAGTCTGTTAGCAAAGAGAATAGAGGTCAGAGTGTCCAGAGCAACTGCTTTCCCATAAAGAGGACGGGCAGAAGGACAAGCACATAGACACGCCCAGGGGCCCACATGGTAGCAGAGGAACCTTGGGAAATAGGACAGGAGGAGGAAGAGGACCCTGGCACACACTTGGGAAAAAGCCAGAACAAAGGTGCAGAATGAGCAGGCCCACTGAGGGCTGTTCCCGCCACACCGGCCACCCATCATCTCGGGAAGGTGGCTTCAGCGGCCTGTTCAGCCAGACCTGTCCATCCGAATAACGCAACAGCCCCGGGGGCAGGGTTAGAAGACAGATGATGGCTCAGCGGCCCCACACCCCTGGTTCTGACGGCTCACTTGTGCCACCTGCTGGGCAGTCTTCAGATGGGGCTTCTCTGGTCCAACTCTGCCATACATTTCTCCGTGTCCTGACCCAAGCTTGTTTTATTTCTTAAATGACACTCTTCTGATAGCATACATCTTTAGCAACGCTATCTCGTCGAGCCAATTAGATGACAATTAAAGGATTTCCCGAAGCCCTGCTGCCTTGATGTGGGAAAGCCATTTTCCTTTCTCCGACGCTTCTATTAGCCTATTATTTCCATTGAGCCTTTTGTACACAGCTCTCCACTGCTCCCGACTCTCAAATTACGGATTTTTATGTTTTGTCCTTAACACTAATGCAGTTCATAAATTTCACTCTAAAAGTTTAGGCATCCATCACCCTAAAAGCCCACGTGACTGAAGAAAACGAGCAGCAAATCACACCCGGAATACCAACCCACCAGCATCCATTCTGCATCCACACACTTCCAAGGACGAGTTCTCCCCCGTTATTTAAATGTGCTGTACGCCTGTCTCACAACTTCCCCTGACTGTATGTCAAACCCCAAACTTCAAAAAGAAATCAGAATGTTCACTTGCTTGTTTCTTTTTGGTTTTGCTGCTATTCCATACTGAACTTCCCGAGGTGTGTGAATGAAAATCACCCCAGTACAGAAACAAACAAATGTGGGGGGGGGGGAGCGGGCGGGGGGAATGCCTCTGAGAAACCTTTATCACTCCTGGGCAAGGTGAAAGGTTTCAAGTTCGAAGCATTTTGAAAGGAAACAAATTTACTCAGACACCTCTGATGCCCCGCGTAGGATTTAGGTTGGCGTCAGTAAAAGGCAAAACCACGCTTTACCATCAGTACCCCTGGGTAAGATGGCAAACCCTTCTCTGACATGGGCCTGGGCACTGACCTGAACCTGGTGGTGATTTGGTCACATCTTTTAAAAAGACAGATGAACAAGCTTCGAGAAGCTCTTCTCTGTGGAGACATTTTCCCTGACGGGTAACTAAACCTCCCCCCGGTGAGACGCAGTGCATTCCAGTGAAATGTCAGCGGCCACTCCGTGGCTCCTTTAAAAGGCAGAGGGCCTCTCTCAGACAGAAGAATAATAATAGTAATAACCGGCACTTTTCATCCGCAGAGCAATTTGGGCACATTAGCTAATCAATCTGTCCAACATCTGTGCGAGGTGGATGAATCAGGATCATTATTTCCGTCGGGGAGAGGCCTGACGGGGAAAGTGGAGGGGCTGAGGCTCAGCGGAGGCCCACCCAATCCTGGACTCAACGTCAGGAGCACCTGCTTCGAGGCGGGCCAGGCTTTGGGACCTTCGGCCCGCGAACAGAGGCCGCCTGGTCAGTTTGAAGATCCGGCAGTGTTCCAGGTGAGATTTCGGCCCTCCGTGTGATGGGGGCAGTGGTAGAAAGGAGAAGGAGAAGCCAGAATGCTACGGGAGGCCGTCGGACCCTCCCAAGGAAACAGTCATTTAATGTATTAACTTGTTCACTGATTCATCGCCTGACTCGTTCACTCAGCTGCAGATGCATTGACTGGACAATGGGATTTATCCATTTTCCGCAGCGGTTCTCAACCTGTGGGTCGCGACCCCTTTGGGGGTCGAACGACCCTTTCACAGGGGTCACCTAAGACCATCGGAAAACACAGATATTTTCATGATGATTCATTAACAGTAGGAAAATTACAGTTATGCAGTAGCAACGGAAATAATTTTATGGTTGGGGGTCACCACAACATGAGGAGCTGTATTAGAGGGTCGCGGCATCAGGAAGGCTGAGAACCACTGATTTACCGGATACTGGGGATCTGTCAGGAACCGTGTGGGATTTGGGAGACACTGAATGAAAAAGTCACAACCCCTGCTCTTAATTTCCTCATCGATGTCATGGCGATAAAAAGAGCAGTCCTCTCCTTCACGGAGATCACTGACTCCTATCCGTCCCGCCTCTCGGCCTCTCCGCAGCCCATCCCGCCCCTGTGTTCCCATCCCCGCACCTGCCTCCCTCTGGCCCTCATCCCCTCTGGCTGCAGGTCTCTGTCCTCAGAGCCGGTGTCTGTTTTGTTTCTAGAGCATTTTTCTCAAATTCAAATGTGATGTGAACGCTCTCTTGCCCACAGGCCTTCAGGTTATTCATTATTACTAGGTGTCCTTTCCCCTGGAATCACCCGTGGATAAGCAGCCTCGTTCTGTTCTCACATACAGTCAAGAATGTGAGTTCTCTGTCTCCCGCATGACACGACAGTGATGGGAAAAAAGAAGGAAGGCTATTTTGAGCATGCCAGACATTAAATAAATGCAAGTGATTGAACCACTGTGGATGATTGACTAGAAATAGCAGGACAATCGCCGAGCCCATCATACTCCATCTTGCCCCTCATGTTTGCATTTGATCCCGTTTAGAATGAGGTAAAAATGTCCAGAAATGCGTCCTCCTCCTCCCAGAAGAGAAATCAACGCGGTTCCCTTCCACCAGGCATCCCCTTTTGGAGACTTCCTCTTCTCATTATCAACTTCCCAATAGGGAGCCGTGTTTGCTCTCTGCCCAGGATGGTCCCTGTAGCCACCTATAGATTTGGGGCTCTGTTAATCATGCCTGTAAATCAATAGCCACTAAGCCATAGGCCACGTTGCATTCTCCATCAATTGAGTATTTATAAACAGAAACAACAAAACCCCCCAAGGATTTATTGTTTTTTTTTTAAAAAAAAAAAGTGTTCTGTAGCTTTATTTATAAGTAACCCTTACCACCTATTATATGAGCTAAGAATCCAGGCACCAGCTACCAGAAATCAATATGGACTCAAATTGCTCCATCAATATGCACGTTGATTTATTCCTCCAAGGTTATCGGGGCTCCTTCAGAGCCAGATGCTCATTTTCTCTATTACAGCCAAACCTGTTCAGTTAGGGGAGACGAGGGGACGGAATCTCATACCAGGACATCAGCTTGTGTATTGGCAGCCCTGGGAACCACTGAATTTAAGAAGTGGTGGGAGAGGGTAGCCAGTAGCTTCACTTACTTTTCTTGTTTATCCAGGTAATTATCTTCCTATACACAGCCTCTCCCCAGATAGGCATCAAGGTCACCAACCACGCAGGTAAGGGGAGAGCATAGCCATCTGAACCTATTTTGTATCAAAGATCTTGGCACTCGTGTACGTAATAGACGTTCATCGCATGAATGAAGTATGCTATGTGGAGAGAGTCTGTGTTCAAAGCAAACCTCTGATAGCAAGTGCATGTTACCCGGCTTCCTGCAGCAGTTGCTGCTGGTGGGCTCCTGCTCAGGTAAGTGGTGGTCTCTGCATCTGCCCGTCTCTCCACTTAGGGGGACAGCCGTTTGCCCTGCGACCTTCTGCCAGATGTAAGAAGAGTTGTTAGTGTCCAGTTTGGTTTGGTTTTATTTGTTGCAGTATAGCTTTTACTTCATAAATTAAGACATCCCATTATTTTATTTTATTTTTTAAAATATATTTAGAGAGAGAATACTAACTATATGCAAGGCACTATTTTAAGTGCTTTATAAACATAAACGCATTTTCTTCTCAAATCAACCCCAAAGAACCTTCAAAGGCAGGTTTTCTTGCCGAAACCAGTTTGGCTCAGTGGATAGAGCGTCGGCTTGCGGACTGAAAGGTCCCGGGTTCGATTCCGGTCAAGGGCATGTACCTTGGTTGCAGGCACATCCCCAGTGGAGGGTGTGCAGGAGGCAGCTGATCGATGTTTCTCTATCATCGATGTTTCTAAACTCTCTATCCCTCTCTCTTCCTCTCTGTAATAAAATCAATGAAATATATATTTTTTTAAAAAGGGCAGGTTTTCTTAATCATCCCCATTTTATAGGTGGAGAAACTGAGGCTGAAAAAATTAACCAAAGAAACCAGGATTCTGGCTCCCGACACTACACATGCAGCCCTCTTAAATTCAACGTAATTTCACTTGATCTACTAGTAAGCCTTCATCCTCCTAAACTGGCGGTTCTTATTCCTGCGTGGGTTGTGGGGAGTCATAATCAGAGAAGACTACGGGGTGGGGGTGGGGGTGGGAGGGCACTCAGCCATCTGCCAGCTCTGTGCCTGCAGGTGAGCTCCCTGTCCACGTCTTCCCTAAGGACGAGCAGCTCAGCCCGTGTGTGAGCCTGGCCGGGTCTGGAGTTTGTTAAGGACTCTCCGTGGTGCTATAAACATGAAGCCATTTCCTATTTTTCCATTACTACTTCCAACTGCGCTGTGTCAATCCCCTTCTTTCTCCCCCGGTGCCGTCTCGGGCAGATTTTATAGCTTACAATCACTTTTGATTATTAAAGGTCCACTGCAATTTCAGGCTTATCTCAAAGGCGCTTTAAATCTCATTCCTTGCCCTTTTCTTCCCGCTCAGACCTGGGGAGAGCCTGGGGTGCTGGCCTGGTGCGGCTCCCATGCCTCCAGCCCCTCCCCCGGGAGGACGGCTTCTCGGATGGGAGAGGGCCCTGGTAGGGGGGCCCTCGGACTTCCTTCTGATCTGCTCTGGTTTTATTTGATAGTTTCCTGTAAGTGGTTTTCTTGGGGGGCTGATGTGCTTCACCCCAGCTCCTCTGTCTCTAGGACTGCCTCCAAAAGGCAGCTGACTCCTGGCCCCACCCGGAACCCACGCCTTCAGCCAGTTCTCTGAGTAAGGAAGGCATTGCCCGGCTGGACCCAGCAGCCCCGGGGCCACTCTGTGCCTCTGACCCTGACCCCTATGCTCTGCTCCTTCCCGAGAACCTGGGGAGCACTGTGGTCCTGCTCCATTCCCTCCAGGGGCCCCTGGGAATGCGAGTGGCCTACCTTCAACCTTCCTTCCCAGGCTCCCTCACTGCTCTTCCTCACTCACTGCCATGGGTGAGTAGAGCCCTCGCCTTCAGATTCCCCAGGTACTCCTTCCCGCCCCATCTGCTCCAGCAGCAGCCCGGGTGGACAATGACAGCTGGGCTGCGGGGAGATGCCTGCCTCCTCTCATGACAGGCACCCCCATCTGTCCAAAGTCTCTCAACGGCCCTCTACCCCCAGTTAGGCTTGGGGGTGGGTGACTGTCCCACCTTTCCCTTTCCCACGGAGAAGAGTGGAAATCCTCTGTCACCTGCGCCACACTGCAGACTGGAGCATCCGGCGACTCCTCTCCCACGGCCACCCCCCCTCCTAACCCCAGACTCTGGACCCTGGAGGGTGGTGGGTGGTTGCCTGGATTGGGGCAGGTGCTCTGGCTGCCTCACAGACCTGGGGAAGGGGTGGAGGTGGCTGGCAACTGGATTATTGTGGACTTTCTTTAGCATGAGCTGTACTTAGTTTGCCGTTTGCCAAATGTGCCAAATGCCGGACAAAAGGAAAATCCCTCTGGACCTGGGACCTCGTCAGAGAGCCCAGCAGGAGGCCCTGATTCTCCGCCTACTTTGTCAGGGCTCCTCTGCTGCCTGGGACTGTTACCCTCACGCCCACTGTGTGCATGTCCTCCCCCCACTGTGTGCATGTCCTCCCCCCACTGTGTGCATGTCCTCCCCCCACTGTGTGCATGTCCTCCCCCCACTGTGTGCACGTCCTTCCCCCACTGTGTGCATGTCCTCCCCAGAAGGGAGGGGGCGAGGGAAGCACACAGGATGCTCTTCCTCCCCTACAAGGCTTGAGGCGAAGAGGGAAAGAGGGAAAGAGGGAGCGAGAGGTTTGTACCACCACTTTCCTCACTTTCCCACTTCTCTTCCCCAGAATCCTCTGCAGAGCAGATACAGGTGAGGCAATGGACGCCAGTAACTTGCTCCCGCTTTCAAACTCCAGCCTGTGTCTGAAACCTCTTTCTAGCACAAACGGCTTGCTATGAGGGTGAGCCCCAGAGGCAGGGAGGGTGGGACCTCATCCTAGGCTGACTCTTGTATTATCAGCTCACGTTCCTCTTGAACTTCAGTGCTGATGTTAAGCAGGTTATGCCTGTGTACCTTATCTCCCTAACCGAATGATAAGTTCTCGGAAATCAGGAACCTATTGATCTTCTTTCCTCCCATGGCATTTAGACAGTGCCTTGTGAAGTGTAGGAGAAAGCTTTACAATATTGGTTGAAGAAAGAAATGAAGGGCTAGGAGACAAAACAATATTATATACAAATACGCCGACTCCGGGGCCTTATCGCAAGGATGGCACCAAGCGAGTAGTAAGTATTCAATAAACTTCGGTGGAATTGAATTAGTTGCAGGAAGTCCTCTGAGTGCAGCAGGTGTATGTCGACAATGAGAGTCTCCAAGGACATGGGTATAGATTTCACTGAGAAATAGAATTTGAAGATCAGGACAGAGGAACAAACCAGGTAAAGATTCGGCGGAAATGAAATCGAACACTATTTGCAAATCTTCTCCAGGCTAGCTGTTGCTTTCCGATGCTGGCAGTGGGAGCTATGAGTTTTATCCAGCAAACAAAGTTATGAATCTCGAAGCATGCGCCCGCGTCTGACTGCAACTCAATCACTTCCAATGTTCTTGGTCACTTGTGAAGGGTGATTATAAAATAATGAAACCGATATTTATGTGTGGCTGGTAGAATCAGGTTTGTTGTTTTATAGCTGCACATCCTATTTTCAAAAGATCTTTTTTTTTTTTAACTTGAAGCAATGGCAAGGGATCAATATTCAATCAGTTTGTGCAGAATATGATGATGGATTTGAGATCACTCGGGTCTGGAATAGTTTGATGCCCCAAAGGTCAATAAATCTCATTCACTCATTCAACAAATATCTACTGCATATTTACTGGGCACTAGACATAGAAATATAAAGATAAAAGACATAGCCTGTCTCTTCAATACACTGCAGGGTTATTGGGAATTCAGATGAGTGGACAGTGTTACAACGCAGGGGCTCAGTGTCACCTGGAGGCCAGTGTGGCTGTCAGAGGAGCACACAGGGGGGCCCTCGTCCAGACTTAGGGGTGTCAGGAAAGGCTTCTTGAAGAGGTGATAGATGAGGAGTGTCTTGAAGGATGACATATTAGCAGATGAAGAAGGGGACAAAGTGTACCCTGGTTGGAGGAGGAGGACACATGAGAAGGGACCGACGGTCAGGGCTCCTCTGAATCCAGGGCGGCAATGGGGAAAGTGTCGAGCAAGTGGCATCTGTTGCTTATGATCAGAAGTCTGGATCTAAGGGAATCAAACTGTGTTCTTGGCACTTTTTTAACACTGTGTAGCTATAATATACATATTCGCAAGTCTGATTTTAAACTGTCAGGTGCACAGTCCATGTGTAATCACAGAAACCCTACACACAGGAGGGTGGGGGTGTCTCCAGAATTTTCTGCCCCTGCCACTCCCGACAGAACCACATGGGCACCTGGCTAAGTGCCATCACCGCCATCACAAGGTCGCTAGTTCCCAGGGGGCATCACCCAGAGCCCTAGGCCTGGCCTCAGGCCTCAGCACCTGGGTGGGCAGCGCCTCCCGGTCTTGGCCCTCCTGTGCCCATGCATGTACCTGTCCTTGTCCACAGAAAGGTGAAGCCTGGGCCCGGGTGGTCTTGCATCATCTCCTCAGGGATGGGTGTGCGGAGAGCAGTTATGAGATCAACCAGGAAGCCCACAACAACCCACCAGTCTGGACCACCAGGGGTCCCAAAGCCTCACTATGCCAGGCAGGGAAAAGAGGTGCAGTGCCCAATGTGCTTGGCAAGCCCAGTCAGAGGTTTGCCCTCTGTGGGGAAAGAAAAGGCACTGTTCGGTCTCAACATCCAAGAGAGCAGAGATCTCGGGATCCATGTGTGCTGGATGGATCTGGAGGTGGGGTGAGCCAGCAAAGTCTCTGCACTGGAGGTGGCCGCTTTCCCGATTCCAGGCCATGTGCTCTGGATGGAACAGGACCCTAGTCAGGGACTGAAGGAGTGAGTGGTAGGGTCCAGCCCTGCCAGGAAAAGAATTGGCAGATCTGAGCCTCAAGATCATCAACACCATCTCTGGACCAGCTGCCTCCTCTCCAAGGTGCTATATAAACTCTGATTTCTCTCTATTGATAAGCAACAAACAAAAAGGACTTGAAGGATGCCTTTTATTGAATCACTTGTGCAAATCGGTGTTCACAAGTCTCATGGCTGGAGAGCAGGTCTGAGGAAGGCCTCACAGCTATTCACAGGCAGCTATCCCGATGCTACGGACCCCAAACATTGGTACAGCAGGTCCTCAAATAACATCATTTCATTATAACATGGATGAGATGCTGAAGAAACCTAACTCTTTTATATCAAGTAGATGTAAAAGTAGCCTTTGGTGAAACTGGTTTTATTATATGTCATTTCACCTAGAGTTGCAGAACCTGACAATGAGGCTAAGTACTTACTGTGCTTGGCCCCAAGTCTGGGAACATCTATATGTATAAACGCCTAACATGCACATTGTCCCCTCAGGAGTTCAACTGGGAGACCTGGAGTTCGATTGCTCACTATGATGTGCACTGATCACCAGGGGGCGGCGTGGAACTAAGGAAGGCCCCAGCTGGCAGCTGGAAGGCCCTGATCAGCCCTGGTCACCGGCCAGGCCTAGGGACCTTACCTGTGCACGAATTTCATGCACTGGGTCTCTAGTATTGAATAAAGTGGTCTGCCTGAATTAGAAGGCCCGTGAACTCCTTTCCATTGCCGCCCCCCACACTGTGCTGACTCACCTGGTGTCAGGACATGAAGTCCAGGGCCAGGGGTAGAACTGCAATGTGAACAGGTCCTGTGGCACCAGCACTGATAGATTGTGGCTAGTGGAGGAAAAACACAATTTCAAATATAGCTAGTCTCGCCCTGGCTGGTGTTCTCAGTGGTTAGAGCATTGTCCCTTGTACTGAAGGGCCACAGGTTTGATTCCCAGTTAAGGGCACATACCTGGGTTGTGGGTTCACTCCCTACAGGTCAGGGCAAGTGCAGGAGGCAACCAGTCCATGTGTTTCTCTCACATTGATGTTTCTCTCTCCCCTTCTCCCTCCCTTCCACTCTTTCTGAAAAGCAATGGGGGGAAAATCCTCTAATGAGGATTATATATAGCTAGTCTCTGGAAAATTCCTCCAATTATCAGACATGTACAATTTAAGTGGAGAATTCAGTTCTCAACAATGCCTAATAAAACAGGCGTTCCATTCCGTTAAGCAAATGCTCAATAATGCAACATATATCATTATAAATACAGCATTCATTATTTCTATTTTTTATGGGAATCTCATGAAATGGGATTTATATAATTCCTATGTTTGTAGGAGACAAACCTATAGCGGTACCATAAGCAATGAGTACATCTATGTGTGAAGTCACACGTTTTATGTGTCCCAATGTATACTGGATCACACCTTACCTTGTCTGACATATTTTGTCCCAATGAAGTCTGGCAGTCTGGATGAAATGGCAGGCAAATTTGCTACCAACACAGCAAAAGAGCCCAGAAAACAAGTCTTCTAAAGACAAAACTCATAAGTCACTGCATGTAATATGAGTAATTTGATTACAAAATTATGTAGCTCAATTCAACATAGCAGCCTTCTACAAAATGCATTTGTATTCTTCTTTTGTATGCTTTAATCTCAGGTTCATTTTGTATATCTTTGCAGACTATTGATTAATATTACTAAATAAAACAGTCTGGTCAAAGCCAAAAAGATAATGTGAAAATAGATTGAGCAAAAAAGAAAGAAAAAAAAAAGGAAGAGAAAAAAAACAACTCATGGACAGACAACAGTGTGATGATTGCTGTGGGGAGGGGGAGTGGAGGGAGAGGATATAGGGTGGAAAGAGATGAATGGTGATGGACGGAGACGTGACTTGGAGAGGTGAACACACAATCCAGTGTACAGATGACATTCTGTGGAATTGTGCACCTGAACCCTGAATAATTTTGCTAACCTTAATAAATTCAACAAAAAGGAAAAAAAATAATATGAAAACAAAGTTTTTTGTTGTTCATCCTTTTTTAATTGAATTTATTGGGGTGATACTTGTTAATAAAATTATATAGGTTTCAGGTGTACAATTCTGTAATACATCATCTGTATATTGTATTGTGTGTTCACCACCCCAAGTCAAGTCTCTTCCATCACCATTTATCCTCCCTTTACCTTCTTCTCCCTCCCCCAACCCTTCTATTCTTTTAAATACTATAATTTGTAGTGATTTATTTTCTCATTCTAAAAGTATATTCTCTCTCATGCCTAATTTTATATACTTAATTTTGTATTTTTTTTAAAGAAAGACCCCAAAAGCTTAAGTTTTAGATTCCATAAAACTGGATCTGCCCCTAGTACTTATTATGATGCTAACTTGTCATATCCAATTTACTTGTCCTTGCCTATAAATGTTTAATAAGTATTATGTACCAAGCACTATGTAAAGTTATTGCAAATTTGCATTTGCTTTTCATGTCCAGCTCTTTATAGCAAACTATCAGAATATTTTTTTCTGGTACATCTGAGGAATAATGAAAACATCCAGAATTCAGTAAATTACAAATATTTTTACCATTTGTGGATTCCTTTGAAACATTTTTAACTATAAGAAGGTATAAAGTGGGGTTTATTTTCTTCAAAGATGGAATTTTTCTAGGCTATACATGCTAGCTAAATCTTCTCTAAAGCAAATTGATTTTAATTTGGATAATCATGTATAAAGAACTAAATTTTCTTGAAAAAACTAGGTGACCAGAATTCTAGGATTGTTCAAAAGTTAAATATTTCATTTTTTAAAAAGAAATACATATAATTCCCTGGCATAACCTGTATGACTCAGTCAAATATAACTTCCATGCAAGAGAAATTTTAATTAGAGGTTTACTGTATTTACATGACATCCAGGAGTGTTTAATATAGTTAGATAACTCTTCTTCACAAACTTTATGTTCCTTTTTCACTAGAGTCAATCCAACTTTACACAATATTTCTATTTCTCTGTGGCTTTGCTGGACCCCTAGCCCTATGAATCATCTTATTCACTAGTGTGTCCCTCATGCCTGGAACAGTGCCTGGTACATAGTACACGCTCAATAAATATTTGTTGAACTAATGAACGAACCATTTCATAACTTTCTACTAGGAAATAAATATATTAGTGTTATTCCAAAACACTAACTACCAGGTATTTTAGATTATTTGTTTCTTTTCTTTATGCCTAATGTCAGATTTATAAGCAGTATTCCAACACGGGTGCTTAGATAATGGATGTGCATTATGATGGGGTTTTTTACTCTCTGTCGATGTTCAATTCAGAAATGATAGCCTCACAGTTTTGTAATCATCCAGCCAATTTGTCCCTCCAAATTTGTGAATTTCAGCAGGCCTCATAATGCAGTATGATAAGTTCTGATTGTGAAATTCCAGCCATACAAATAATGTGGGAAGTGACCAATTGCTTTAACAATGCCTAATAGCTCTTCCCTGGTGCTCAGTTGTTTCTGGCTGAAGTACTTAGAATTTGATTATAGTAAGCGATTATTACCTTATCAAGAATCATCTTATGTCTGCAAAGCTTTTCATCTGGACAGACAAAAGGCCCCATTAATCCTCAAATCACCCACACCTCATTTTTCTTTCATGTTCATCTACTGTGACTCCTTTGTTTCACTCTTTCTGGCTCAGAACATTCTTTCTGGTCCAGAACACTCATATGGTGGCCATATTTACAAGCCCCAAATTTGAATTCATGTTTTGACAAATGATGCTTTTTATTTATAAATTTATTCTTAGAAAGCCTAAAAAAACTAGCCCTAGCCGGGTGCTCAGTGGTTAGAGCATCGGCCTGCCAACTGAAGAGTTTGGGGTTCAGTTCCTTCCAGTCAAGGGCACGTACCTCAGTTGCGGGCTTCATCCCGGCCCTGGTCAGGGTGTGTGCAGGCAGTAACCAATCGATGTGACTGTCTCACATCGATGCTTCTCTCTCTGTGTCTCTCCCCCTCCCTTCCACTCTCTCTAAAAATCGATGGGGAAAAAAATATCCTCAGGTGAGGATTAACCAAACAAAAAAATTAGAAAACTTAAATGTTATGCATTATACATTGAATCAATCACCGTTTATTGACAAGAGTAAATGTACATGAGAATGAATACAAAATTCTAGGGGAAAAATTACAGATGGGCGAAGACATTTTTTGTCATTTTCCATCATCTCTGTTGAAGCTGACGACAGGGTTTTCCACTCTTGTGCTTATTTGTAGGATGCAACTTGCGAAATTAGAATTTGATCTACTTTTTTTTTTCCAAACATCTCTTAGAAAGTCTGAGTAATTCATTTGGATTATCAAGAGAGATGTTCTATCAATTACTTGAGTAATTTCCAAAAGTTGTCAGCAAAAATGATCTGATGAACTGGAGTCATACCTGGTAGTGTGAAATCTCAGAATAATAGTGTTTTTCTGGAGAATTTTGTTTTCTTCTACTCAGCAAACAAGTATTCAAGTTACAACTTAAGGTAAGGCTCTCATTTTGAATAATCTTCATAGTAACAAAATAAAATACTCTAGACATCATTATTCCATGCTTTCTTCTGATCATTCTCTTCGGGGCCTTTTAACAAGTTCTTGTTGTTTTTACCAAATAAAGCAAAATTATTAAGGGCTTTTCCACTTATGCCTTCTAAAGGTCGGTAATTTGATTCCCATTCCCTCATTTCACTAAATCCACATCATAATGAATATTTAACATTATCAGCAATTTTCTTCTTAAATTCTTTTATTTTTAGAATGAAATCATTCACATTTTTATCTTTCTCTTCAATTCTAATTAAAATGCAAAGATTCACATGGAGAAACATTCTGTCCCTTTATTTTGGAAAAAAAAAGTGTCATGGAAAATTGCAATGGCATTGTTTGGATTTAGGGTCTTTGGAAAATGTCTTGACAGTGGAACTTTTTCAGCTGATAACAACTACGCATGTAGAGACGGAAACATTATTAGTATTCTTCTGAGAACAGGCATCTGTACCAGAAATCTTATTTGAATGGGACCATATATGTCTGATAAAATCCCACCATTATTTCAGTGTCTTCACTTGTATTATAGAAATGTAACAAGTTTTGAATAACTTTACGATAACAACTTCTACGTCAATTGAAAAATCTGATGAATTATTAATACGACGGTTGCGAATGTGTGCCATGCAACTGATCCTGACCAAGATTCTGATATCACCATTATTGGAAAAGAATATCAAAGCTGGCGTTAGAAATATTGGATGACACATTGACAAGCTAATCAACAAGTCTGCTGAGGCTTAGCCTAGAGGAAATATGGCCATTTCATCGGCCACTTCAGTCACCTGGCAGGATGCCATCTTCAAGAACATTCCCACTAATTTCAGTGTTTCATTAAAATACCTTATTAATTATTTGTACTCCATGAAGGGCACCAGCATATTCAGGAAATAGTTAAAAAATTATTGTTACATGCCGGATAGTGATTAAGGGACCAGACTCTGGAAGGAAATTGCTGGGTTCAAATCCCCATTCAGGCACTTATTAGTCAGAGATTGGCCAAGTTAATTAACTCTGCTCTGTGCCTCAGTTTCCTTATCAACCATGATAGTGGTAATATTGCCCTCAACAAGTTATTGTGAGAATGAAATAAATTAATATTTGTAGAGTGTTTAGAATGGCATAGTAAGCACCATAAAAAACACTTAAGACTATTTTTCTTTTAAGGAAAGACCACTTCCTTTACTTCCTAGAAGACTACATCTTGATTCCAAGATCTAATGATTCACACAATACTACCATAGTTTTCTTAAGCTTCTGGAACAAGGACGTTTTTCACAGTTGTTAATCTTTTTGTTTGTGCAGACGAAAATTTGTTTTTAAACAATGTGACAATTAGCCTGGATGTGCAATCCAAATATCTGAAACCCTGATTGTGCCTTGTGATATGAAAAGGAGTGATTTTTTTTTCTTGGCCACAAATTCCATTTCAGCAGAATTATCTTTGCAGTGAAACTAAAGAGCATGCTGATCTTTGAGTCGCAGTAGCCCCATCGAGGATTCCATTGGAGGCTTGAAGAAAATAAGCACCTGAACAAATAAAAGCAAAGAAGCTACAGTTTGCATCAATAAGCACCAAAAAGACAATTTCACAAAGCAACTGAGAAGGATGGGGCTGGGGTGTGTTTAGTGAGCACAGCTTCTCATATTGCCCCATGTCCTCATAGGGGAGGTGCAGCCACTGAAAGAAGGGATCTAGTGTCTTACCCCCCAACAGGTCACCCTTAAACTTCAGCACTGCTCCCTCATATGGTGCACAAGTCGTATCACCCAGACCTAGCATCTAATTCTGAGAACCATTTCTTACTAAGCCACCAGGGCTACCTCACCCCATTTCACAAATTATATCAGGGGGTGGAAAACTACAGCTAACAGGTCAAATCCAGCGTACTGTCTGGTGTGTGTGTGTGTGTGTGTGTGTGTGTGTGTGTGTGTGTGTGTGTTGGGGTTTTTTTGTTGTTTTTTTTTGCAGCCCACAGAATGGGTTTTTACATTTTTAAAGGGTTGGAAAAACAATCAAAAGAATATTACTTTCTGTGGCAGGTGAAAACTGATCTGATGTTCACATTTCAGCATCCATTGGTTGTTTTGTTTGAATGCAGATGTGTCAGACAGACTTCTAAGAGGGCCCCAGTATCCCCATCTCAGGGCTACTCCCTTGTATAAGCTCTCCTCCCCTCAGTGTGGGTGGGACCTGAGAATATGAAGAGGAATCACTGCCATGAGTGTGTGACCTTAGAAAGCAAGTGAAGGGATAGTGCAGATGGGATTAAGGTCTTTAATCAGGTGTGGTTGAGGTAACTAACGGGAAATTGCCCTGGGTGGGCCTGCCCTGATCAGGTAGGCCCTTAAAGGTCTTGAAGAAGCAAGCTTCCAGGAGTTAGAGAGCTGCCAGGAAATGAATTCTGCCAGCAGACACTTGACCTTGGATGAGTATCCCAAGCCCCAGGTCAGACTGCAGCCCATGATTACTGACATCTTGATCGTGACCTTGTGAGACTCTGAGCAGAGGACCCAGCTAAGCTGACTGCTGACCCATGGAAACCAAAAGGTAATAAATGTATGTTGCTTTAAGTCACTAAGTCTGTGGCAATTTATCACACAGCAATAAAAGCAATACAATACGCATGCTCATTTGTTTAAGCGTTGTCCGTGGTTGCTTTGGGGCTACCACAGTGGAGTTGAGTAGTTGAAACCTGCTAGACTGCACAAGCTCACAAAACATAAAATATTTACAGAAGAAGGTGGCAAACCCCTGAGTTCTATAATTACAACGCAGCCTCATCACACATACCAACCACACTGCAACTATATGACAAGGATCAATCTGTGGTTGCACACAACTGAATGAAGGCTGAAGAAATAACAGATGTCTTACTATAACGGTTTATCTTACCCATTTAGGTATACACCTTACGCGTGGACTGTGATGCTTCCTGAGGAGATATATTCCTTTGAATTGTCTCATGAAAAGGCTCCTTTCTTTCCTAGTCCCTGAATTCACTTGGAAACAAACCTGAATTTTATAATTAATTTTTAACTTCAAACAACTTCAAACTACAGGCAAAACAAACTATGCTCGATTCTATGAGAAATGCTCAGTATTGTTATCACCTTATATTGCAATCAACTCTGCTCGGCAGCTACAATTACGTGGGCTTTTACAATGATGCTGTGTGGGTGAGTTCTGCCCCTAGAGACGCAGGGCAGGCACACAGCCCCTGCACGGCTGGCTGGACACCATCTCAGCCAGCGTGGGTGGGCACAGTGTCCCGAGTCGCCACAAGGTCCTGTGCCCCCTCCTGCTACATCAGGGTCTGATCGATGCATCTGTTCAGAAGGCATTATGGAATGTCAACTCTGCCAGCTGGACATTCAGTAGTGACGAGGACAGATGTGGCCACTGCTATTGTATACTAGATTGTATACAATCTAGTGAGGAACACATGGTTGAAATAGGAAATCCAAACTGAAAGAAGTGAGTAAATAAGTACAGTGTTATAGAAACATACATCAGTGTCCTAATTTAATGTTTCTAACCCAGTGAAAACCTTGGCAGCCTTGGTTGTGCATTAAAATCCTCTGGGGGAGCTATTTCAAAACCCTGATGCCCAGGCTGAATCTCAAAGGTGGGACAGGGCAATGGGACAGGCAGTCCTCAGGTTACATCGGACTCGACGTACGTCATTTCGTGGTTACGTCGCCATCTCCCATTTACAGTATTTATTTTAAAAAAAGTTCCATCATTTCGATGTATGTACATATGTGCTTTATGTTTTTTATTATTTATTTACCACAAGTAAAGGTCAGGAATTGTTATCTTTCTTTTAAATTTTTTTGACTGTTTCACGTCATTACTGCTGTGTATGTGCTCCATGTGAGTGACGGAGGTGCTTATGTAGGTGGGTTCCGACTTAAGCCGAAAATCGGTTACGTCGCGCCGTAGGAACGGATCTCCGACGTAACCCGAGGACTGCCTGTATATGCTTTTAAGCTTCCTAGGTGAATCCACTAAACACCTAAACTTGACAACCAGTCTATACTCATCTTTTCCTCCTTTTCTCTTGTTCCAGTGAAGGGGTGTTCCCTCTACTAAGCCAACGCAAATCCTTCCTCACCATTCTTCCATATTCCATCTCCTCCCACCTTCTCAGGAAATCTAGTGATGATTCCTCTTTCTTCAATTTAACCCTCACTATTGGCTCCTTCCTATTAGCACTTAATCATGTTCACGTCTCACATATATATTTAAATCCCCATGATCCCACACCATCCCCTTCAGCTACGACCCTCTCTCCTCCACTTTGCAGTCAAACTTCCTCAAAAAAGTGGTCTACACTGTTTGTTTAGTCCCACTCACTCTTCAATGAACGCAGATCTGGTGTCAGCCTCCAGCTCTCGCTAAGGTTATCGGTAACAACACAGTCAACCTTTCCGTCCTCATCCTGCACGATCTCTCAGCAGCAATTGCCATAAATGGGTCCCTCCACTCCCCACCTTCTCAAAACAGTTCCTCCTCTTGGAACTTCCTGCGGTTTTAGGCTGGATCTTTATTTCTCACCCTATCCTCCTCTATTCATTCTGTAGGTGATCCCATCTCCCCCAACGGCTGCAAGTACTATCCCTATACTGCTGAATTTTTAAAGGTCTAGACTAGTGTTTATCAAATGATGGTCTCTGAAGAGACTAAAAGTTCAGATTCCAGAGCCTAACTCCAGATCTGCTGAAATAGAATCCCTGAGAGTGGGACCTAGGAATCTGAATTTTTAACACTCTCCCCCAGATTCTTATGCACAGTCAAGTTGGAGACTCACAGTTCCAGACCCATGTACCCAACTGCCTATAGGATATTTCTACTTGGATATTTTACAGGTATCTTACATGCATTATCTGTGTGATGGACATTCTCAGTGCTGACTGACATCCGGTTGTCTTCCTCCTCCCTGTCCACGTGGAGGACAACACCTCGCAGCCTTCTTTGCAGTTAGGCACAGTCACATGGCTAGGTCTACACAATGGACTGTGAACATAAGTGATGTCACTTCCAGGCTGAGGCAATGAATGTGGCTCTCTCTTCCACCCCCTGGGAATCTGGAAGTCGTGGTGAGACGACAGAGCCACAAGATGAAAGGGACTGGAGTTCTTTCACTGCTTGGAAGGGAGCTGCCCTGGAGAGCTGCCAAACGCACAAAAGACATTGTGTGATGAAGAATTAAATAGTTGTTGGGTTAAGTCCCTGAGATTTTGTGATTAATTTGTTATAGCGGCGTAATTTAGCTCATCCGAAATGGAAGTCATCTGATCACTCTGCCTCCTCCCATTTCCAATTTGTTCCTCTTTCTAGTGTTCTCTCTCCACTCAACTGATGAGGCCGGAAGCTCAAGGTTAGCAGTGAATAAATATTCTTTTCAATTTTTCATGTTTTCTAGAGAGGAGGAGTCATCCATTCTACACTCCAGAAGGGAAAAATATTGGAGAACTCTTCAACTCAGTTTCTCCACCATCCCCTAACGGGAGGATGGGCAGAATGAGTTACTTCCCTTATTAGTGAGATTCACTGAACCACCTTTACTTTCACTTATTTCACATGGTCTGACATTATTTTAATCTTCACCTAGCTCTGAGCTCAGAACTGAGACAGAAGGAAGGAAGAGATTGATGGATCCCCAAACCAAAAGAGACAGAGATACAACTGTCTTGTTTTCCACTGTATCCCCAGCATACAGCATATGGAAGACATAAATATTTGTTGATTTATTGACCAACTTCATTTAATTGCTATTTGCTGAGAGAATGGAATTTCCATGATAATTCAACAGTTTATCAAAAAGAGAATATAGGATTATCATATAAAATCTGGGTCATATAGGCCCCATGCTTACTTTATCACCAATACTTCTTCATGCCCAACTTAATCTTAATTTTTCAAGCACAAGAGAAGTAGAACATGGCTCACAATATTCCCTCCTCTGTATCTCCTTTTTTCCTCTCTCTCTATTCACAGGCTAGTTTTATATGCTTGGGCTGGTTAAGGACACAGTCTGCTCATGTCTTTGTCTTATGTCAGTCTACATGTTGCTATTTCCATGTTTGTGAAGTTTTCTGGATCGTATTACTGGTACGTTATTTTATCCTAGAATCCCTCTGTTCTTACCCTTTAAGATTTTAAATTAAACTGAAAACTTGTGGCATTTTTCCTTGTTTTAAATACCCTTCATTCTGCTTTTGTAGGGTCTTATAGAACAATAGTTGAATACTTACTTATTATAATTATTTTAAAATATGTCATGGGAGCCACAAGGTGTCAGGCATTGGGTTAGGTGTACGGCGGCGGGGGGGGGGGGGGGCGAGCGGGGGGCGACAGTGAATAAAACAAATGCAGTGCCTTCCCTATAAGAATTTACAGTCTAGTTGGGGCAGTAGACAGATTAATTAATTTATCACACTAAGGAAAGCAAAATTACAAACAGAGATGAGAGCTTTGGAAAAAGAACATGATTCTATGACAGCATTTTAACAAAGTCATCTGACAGAGTCTGGGAGCCACCAAAGAAGGTTTCCCCGGAAGATTAAAGGGGAAAGAAAGTACCAATAGAGGTGCCAGAGGAAAGGGCAGTGCGTCCAAGGACGCAGCATGTAACTGGACAGTCCACGGGACTGAACAAAGGTTAGGGAGGCAGAAATGTGGTTCAGAGAAGGCTCAGGAGTGATGGAGCGAGGATTTGATCAGATACATATTTTTGAAAGGATTTCTTGGACCTCAGTATGAAGAGATGGCAAAGGGCTGTAGGAGTGAATTTGGGGAGGCCAAGTTAGCAGGCTCATTCTTCTTTCCTGGCAAAGATAAGAAATTGGTCTAAAGCATGTCAGTGCAGGAGAGAAGTGATCAATTTTGAAAAATACTTAGAAGGTGCCGAAACCGGTTTGGCTCAGTGGATAGAGCGTCGGCCTGCAGACTGAAAGGTTCCAGGTTCGATTCCGGTCAAGGGCATGTACTTTGGTTGCGGGCACATCCCCAATAGGGGGTGTGCAGGAGGCAGCTGATTGATGTTTCTCTCTCATCGATGTTTCTAGCTCTCTATCCTTCTCCCTTCCTCTCTGTAAAAGATCAATAAAATATATTTAAAAAATATTTAGAAGGTAAAAATAATCATAATCCTTGTAGAAAACATACCGCATACCTGGCCTGTTCTAAGCATTCTACAGTTGCCCTGTGCAATATGGTGCACACAGGGCGATCAAGCACACGAATGACATAGTCCAAACTGTGATGTGCTGTAAGTGCAAAATTCACACCAGATTCCGAAGACTCAGGACAAAAATGAAGAACGTATAATACATTATAATATTTTGAATACAGTGGGTTAAGTAGCGTATAATATAATTAATCTCACCTGTTTCTTTTCACTTTTTTAAAAATGTGGCTACTAGAAAAATTTAAATTACATATATGATCACCTCATACCTGCCAGAATAGCTATTATCAATAAATCAACAAAAAAGTGCTGGAAAGGATATGGAGAAAGGGGAACCCTCATGCACTGCTGGTGGGAATGCCAACGGGTGCAACCACTTGTGGAAAGCATATGGAGTTACCTCAAAAAATTAAAAATGGAACTGCATAATGTCCCAGCAATTCCACTTCTGGGAATATATCCAAAGGAGCCTGAAACACTAGTTCGAAAGGATATATGCACCCCTATGTTCATAGCAACATAATTTACAATAGCCAAGATTAGGAAACAGCCCCAGTGCCCATCAGTAGATGAGTGGATAAAAAAAAAACTGGTACATTTACACAACGGAATACTACGTGGCAATAAAAAAGAAAGAACTCTTACCATTTGCAACAGCATGGGTTGACCTGGAGAGTATTATGCTAAGTGAAATAAGCCAGTCAGAGAAAAATAAATACCATATGATCTCACTCATATGTGGAATCTAATAAACAAAATAAACTGACGAACAAAATAGAAACAGACTCATAGGTAGAGAACAGACTGACAGCTGTCAGAGGGGATTGGGGTTCCAGGGCTGGGTGAAGGGGATGTAAGGATTAAACAAACAAAAACTCTCCTAGACAGCAGTATGGTGATTACCAGAGGGAAGAGAGGGTGGGAGAGGTAGAAGAGAATATAGCGGTTTAAAAGGAGACTTGACTTTGGGTGGTGAACATCATCTGTATTATTGTATTGTGTGTTCACCACTTTAACAGCTGATAGCTCAATTGACGTTTCTTTCTTTTCAGCCAGACTAAGCTTTGAACAAAATGCTACTGGAAGTTTGAAAAAGCAGTTGAAGTACAAGCACTGCCTTTATATTTATTCAAAGTGTGAATAAATGTAAAAAATGTACACACACTTTAACAGCTGGTAACTCACTTAATTTTCACTCCTTTTCAGGTTGAAGCCATACTAAGCTTTGAACAAAGAAAATTTATCCACTATACTTTTTATAGCGATACATAAAAGATAATGTGTATGGTACAAAACCAGCAAAAGTTGACAAAATGAGGGAGCACAAATATCGAACTAAATGATTCTTGATGTTTGCGATTCCATTGCTGCATGTCATCAGCAGTGCCTGGACCAGAACAGTCATCAGTTTGAAAACAGGTGTTGACAAAAAAGGATTTGAAATGAACTGTATATTAATAAACACTGACTTTATAATCATTCAAAGTGTGTATACATTTTTAGGGACACCCTATAGAATTGTACACCTGAATCCTACTATAATTGTATTAACCAATGTCACCCCAATAAAATTTTTAAAAAGAAATGAATGAAAATACAAAGAAATTATAATTTTATCATTTTGTAAATTCCAAAGATTAATGTCCAGTCTAACTTGTATGATAATGACATTCTGTCAACCTTAATTTTTATTCTGAATTTTCAGCTGATTATGGTATATGTACTCACATTTTTCTGTATGTTTTGCTAGGAATTCTTATAATAGGTGACATTTTAATCCAGAGGGTGATGGACAAATATCTGTGATTATATATATATATATATATATATATATATATATATATATATATATATGGCCCGGTGCATGAAATCTGTGCACGGTGGGGGGGTCCCTCAGCCCAACCTGCCCCTTTCCAATCTGGGAGTCCTTAGGGGATATGGGGATGTCCTACTGACGGCTTAGGCCTGCTCCCTGTGGTTCTCTGCTCACTGCGGACCTGCCTGCTTGACGCCACTGCAGGCCCTGGTGTCTGCTCTCTGTGGGGTCCTGCTTGCCCTTAGCCGCCAGGGCCAGGGGCAAGCAGGGCCCTGCCGTCTGCTCGCTCGCTGCGGGGTACTGCTCGCTCGCTGCAGGGGATGTTCCCGCCCCACCCCCAGCTGCTCCATGCCGGAACAACCCCTGGCCACTCCGGGCCTACGCACGCCGGAACAACCCCCGGCCACTCCGGGCCTGCGCACGGGCCTATAGGCTCAGAGTGGCCTGGATACCAAGGACACCTGTTCCCGGGACACAGGCCACTTGGGTGCCAGTGCACACTCAAGCGGCCACCCCGCCCCCAGCCGCTCCACACCTGTGTATGCAAATTAACCTGCCATCTTTGTTGGGTTAATTTTCATACTCACTCCTGATTGGCTGATGGGTGTTGTGGAGATAAGGTCAATTTGCATATTTCTCTTTTATTAGTGTAGATATACAGTGACCTAGAAACTGTTTTCTAATTGGAACACATAGAATGCTAATTATAAAAATTAGCTCAATAGCTTTTAAATATATTTGTTGCTGATACACTCTTTTGTGTCCAAATACAGATTATCTCTGTTCCTCCATTTTCTCATTCATCCTATCTAATAAAAGAGTAATATGCAAATTGACTGTCACTCCAACACACAAGATGACTGTCCCCATGTGGACACAAGATGGCTGCCCCCATGTGGACACAAGATGGCCACCACAAGATGGCCAGCAGTGGAGGGAAGTTGGGAGGGACCAGGTCTGCAAGGGAGGGCAGTTGGAGGCAATCAAGCCTGCAGGGGAGGGCAGTTAGGGGTGACCAGGCCAGCAGAGGAGGGAAGTTGGGAGCGACCGGGCCTGCAGGGAAGAGCAGTTGGGGGGGACCCAGGCCTGTAGGGGAGAGCAGTTGGGGGGGACTAGGCCTACAGGGGAGGGCAGTTAGGGATGACCAGGCCTTCAGGGGAGGGCAGTTAGGGGTGACCAGGCCTGCAGGGGAGGGCAGTTAGGGACAATCAGGCTGGCAGGGGAGCAGTTAGGCACCAATCAGGCTGGCAGGAGAGTGGTTAGGGGGTGATCAGGCTGGCAGGCAGAAGCGGTTAGGGGCAATCAGGAAGGCAAGCAGGCAAGCAGTTGGGAGCCAGCAGTCCTGGATTGTGAGACCTGGATCAGGCCTAAACGGGCAGTCAGACATCCCTTGAGGGGTCCCAGATTGGAGAGGGTGCAGGCTGGTCTGAGGGACACACACCCCCGTGCATAAATTTTGTGCACCGGGCCTCTAGTAAAATACTACTAATAAAAGAACTCACTTTGTAGCATTGTTGCAAGAATTAAATATAATGTTACATCAATCTAAAGCAATGCTTGTTATATAGTAAGCTATTGTTGTTATTATGATTATTAAAGGCTGTTTATGGTATTTGTATGAAATATTTTGCTTTGTACGTGTTTGTTTTTTTGTCAGTCCTAGATTTGTGGTGGTTGTTTTTTTTTTTCAATTACAGTTTAAATTCAATATTATTTTGTATTAGTTTCAGGTATACAGCATAGTGATTAGACAGTTGTATACTTTAGAAAGTGTTCTCCCTGATATTTCCAGGACCCAATTGGCACCATATGTAGCTACTACAAGATCCGAATCACAATGCAAGACTGAATTTTTTAAATAAGAGGCCTGCATCTTGAACAATAGAATAAGAACTATTCTAGTAATTGAAAGTGACTGAGAAGTTATAGAATCTGGTCATGAAATCCATATAGAAGAGTTCCAAATATGTAGTTGAGAACATCCAATAAGGCAGGTTTGGTTAGGAAGAACCATAAGGGACTAACAATTGAATCCATAGGCACCATAGCTGTGTGGGAAACTACAGGCTCATCCTAATGTGAGCCAACAGTTTGATCACCCAACAGATATTTATGTACCCACTACTAGGATATACAATTCACTATAGATGCAGAAAGAATTAGTACCTGGTCCCTATCTTCAAGGAGCCTAAAGGAAACTGTTATAGCTCTTGGCAAGGACTTAAGTCACTCCCCGACCATGATCTGAAGTGAGTGGTCCAGTCTGGACACACTCTCCAACTGTCGAATCACCTTGAGTCTTTTCGGAATTCTAAGATCACTTTCTGCTCTAAATTATTTGATGCTCCACAGATTTAAGTAACAATAATTACATCAAGAGCTTTTCCCCTTCTATTCTCTGCATTAAGAATTGCAGCTTCGGAGAGAAACCAAGATGGTGGCATAGGTAAACACCTAAACTGCTGCCTCACACAACAATTTCAAAACTACAACTAAAAGACAAAACAGACATCATCCAGAACCACAGGAAGGCTGGCTGAGTGGAAATTCTACAACTAGAAGAAAAGAGAAAAGCACACCGAGACTCAGAGGAGCTGCAGAAGGCAGAGGTATCGAGGTGCGCGCACAGAGAGGGCTGGCAACTGAGTACACTGCTGGCTCTCTCAAGCAGGAGGGAGACAAAAGCTCCCGACGGCGCTGAACTCCAGTTCCAGGCGAGACTCTGGGGACCCAGACTCATTCGGGGAGAAACTGGACTGTCTGGCAGCAGGCGAAACTCAAGGGCAGCTTTCTCTCAGAGGTGCTTGCAGCGATTGCCACGGGACACTGAGACCCAGGGGCCTCGTAGGGCAGGGATGATGGGAAGCCATTGCTGTCTGCTCCGCCCTGAGACTCCGCCTCATCCAAGCTGAGCACAGAGGCATTTGCAAGTCTTGTCTCATAAGGGTGTCTCCAGCACAGAAGTTCTCCCAGCGTAGACACAGCTGATCCTCACAGCTAATTGGCCTGGAGGTCAATTCCTCCCAGTGATACCAACAACAATCAAGGCTTAACTACAACAAGATTGTGCACACAGCCCACAAAGGGGTGCACCAAGAGTGTCCACCTCAGGTAACTGGGGAGGCTGAGCCACTGGGCCCTATAGGACACCTAACACACAAAGCCACTCTATCAACTCAGGGAAGCAGCCAAAATGAGGACACAAAGAAACAGGTCACAAATGAAAGAAATGGAGGAAAGCAAACGACTGGATATAGAGTTCAAAACCACGGTTATAAGGTTTTTCAAGAATTTTCTAGAAAAGGCCGATAAATTTAGTGAGACCCTTGAGGATATGAAAAAGGACCAACTAGAAATTAAGCATACACTGACTGAAATAAAAAATAATATACAGAGATCCAACAGCAGACTAGAGGATCGCAAGAATCAAGTCAAAGATTTGAAATACAAATAAGTAAAAAACACCCAATTGGAAAAGCAAAATGAAAAAAGAATTCAAAAATATGAAGATAGTGTAAGGAGCCTCTGGGACATCTTTAAGCATACCAACATCCGAATTTTTGGGGTGCCAGAAGAAGAGAGAGAGCAAGATACTGAAAACTTATTTGAAGAAATAATGACAGAAAACTTCCCCTACATGGTGAAAGAAATAGACTTACGAGTCCAGGAAGCGCAGAGAACCCCAAACAAAAGGAATCCAAAGAGGACCACACCAGGACACATCATAATTAAAATGTGAAGAGCAAAAGACAAAGAGAAAATATTAAAAGCAGCAAGAGGAAAACAGTTAGTTACCTACAAGGAAGCACCCATACGTTTGTCAGCTGATTTCTCAACAGAAACTATGCAGGCAAGATGGGAGTGGCAAGAAATATTCAAAGTCATGAATAGCAAGAACCTACAACCAAGATTACTCTACCCAGCAAAGCTATCATTCAGAATTGAAGGTCAGATAAAGAGCTTCAAGATAAGAAAAAGCTAAAGGAGTTCATCACAGCCAAACTGGTATTATATAAAATGCTGAAAGGTATTCTTTAAGAAGAGGAAGAAGAAGAAAAAGGTAAAGATAAAAATTATGAACAACAAATACATATCTATCAACAAGTGAATCTAAAAATCAAGTGAATAAAAAATCTGATGATTGCCGAAACTGGTTTGGCTCAGTGGATAGAGCGTCGGCCTGTAGACTGAAGGGTCCCAGGTTCAATTCCGGTCAAGGGCATGTACCTTGGTTGCCGGCACATCCCCAGTGGGGGGTGTGCAGGAGGCGGCTGATTGATGTTTCTCTCTCATCGATGTTTCTAACTCTCTATTTCTCTCCTTTCCTCTCTATAAAAAAAACAATAAAATATATTTTTAAAAAAAAGAAAGAAAGAAATTGTCAGCCTGTACAGCAAGCATGTCAAACTCGCGCATATGGCCCACAATGAATATTTTAAAAAATAAAATAAAAATAAATAAATAAATAAATAAATAAATAAATAAATAAATCTGATGATCAGAATAAACTGGTGAATATAATAGAATCAGGGGCACAGAAAGGGAGTGGTCTGACAACTCTAGAGGGGAAAGGGGTGGGGGGTGCGGGAAGAGACTGGACAAAAATCGTACACCTATGGATGAGGACAGTGTATGGGGGGGTAAGGACATGGGGTAGGGTGGGAACCAGATGGAGGGGAGCTATGGGGGGGGGGGGGAAGAGGAACAATTATAATAATCTGAACAATGAAGATTTATTAAAAAAAAAAAAGAAGAATTGCAGCTTCTACAGAATGTATGACCTATGAGGGAAGGCGGGAGTGAGGGGGTAAGAGATCAACCAAAGGACTTGTATGCATGCATATGAGCAAAACCAATGGACACAGAATGGGGGGGGGGGGTACGGGTAAGGGCTTGTGCTTGGGGGAGGGGGTGGCAGGGAGAGGTCAATGGGTGGAAATAGGGAAACTCATGTAATACTTTAAACAATAAAGAATTAATTTAAAAAATAAAAAAAGAATTGCAGCTTCTGCCCAGCCGGCATAGCTCAGTGGTTGAGTGTTGACCTAGGAACCGGGTGGTCACAGTTCGATTCAGGTCAAGGCATATGCCCAGGTTGCAGGCTCATTCCCCTAGGGGGCATGCAGGAGGCAGCAGATCAATGATTCTCTCTCATCATTGATGTTTCTATCTCTCTCTCCCTCTCCTTTCTTCTCTGAAATCAATAAAAATATATTTTTTAAAAACTGTAGCTTCTTTGTAGTCGTGCAAGGTTTTCAGACCAATCCAGCTCCTTTTCTCCTCCTCTGCCTTTGTTTGTCTTTTCGCTGTCTGTCTGGTGGAGACAAATGGAGCAGGCATTGAGAATGGGAGAAAAGGAAAGAATTGATCTAGAAATACATTTTAAGTTCCAGTTTAAAAAAACAACAACCTGGATTAAGATATCCACATTGCCTGCTAGCAGTTTGCAATTATTCATGCAAACATGCTAATATTTTCTAGTGGAACTGGCCCCAGGGAACCTGAGGGAAACCTGGTAAAGGCCAATTTCCAGTAAACCAATGAATTTTCACACTATTAGATTGCAACCATTGTAACCTCACACAACCAAAAGTCATCCATAACCCACATTCCAAACCACTAGTGGAATTTCATGATCCACTAGAAGCTTAAGAAATTAACAACTCTATTCTCCAATGTGGGCTTCCCAAAGACAAGTTGATTTTTAATGGCATGTCCCATACTTACTGCATATCAGTATAAACATAACAGTTTTGCCTTGAAAAGAATGCATAGTAAAGCTATAAAAGTGCTCAGGCTTTTCTAGCTATAAAACCCAAAAACACAGAGTCTACTCACTGGAGCAACAAAGTAAAGTTAATAACAAAAATCTAAGATGCTAGTAAGAGAGACTATCGAATTATATGGTGGTTTAAAAGACAATACATCAGCCAAAAAAGGAAGAGAATTAACATCTATTTTGCTTCTATATATTAACTGAATAAAAGAAACACATGGCCTCAAGTAAGTGTATTGGTGTTGGATGTCAACATCTTCTTTTGTCTTGTTAAGCCAAAGCATCTATTGTTAAATTGCCTCTCCTTTTCCAAGATGGATTCACTTCTTTCTTGTAGCCTCTTAAACGTGGTGGCCATTTGGTGGTTAGGTCTAGCTTGCCACCTAAGAGCACGTCTCCACTTGAGACCTTTCAGCTATAGTGCCCTGTCAGTGTCTCCCTCAGCAGAGCTATGAGTGAGCTCAACCCTTCCCTGGAAGTGGTGATTTAATGTGCGAATTACATGGTGATTAGAACGGGTGTCAGGGAAACGGCGTAATATATGTAACGTGGAGGCTGATGGAGCTGGAGGAGCTAGAACCGTCTGGATGATTTCTGACGCTCTTTTAAATGCCAATTATTCTTATGACCGATCATTGAAAGCTGTCTATTACCTTCTAATAATCATAATAATATTTTTCACTTAATGTTGCACTTCCGCCAGGGGATTTCCAAGCGCTTTGCAAACATTCATTAGCACTTTATAAAATGGCCAGGTGGTATACAAACACCAAGTCACATGCTTCTGAGAGCAGCCATTACTAGTTCCCTTGACACCACATTCAGGTGAAGGCAGAAATGAAAAAGGACGGTGGAAATGAAAAGCCAGACATCCCCGTTAGCGGCGTTAACTGGGCACCCACAGGATCTCAGCAGGGATGCGCCTCAGCTTCCTCTCTCTCAGCTGGCGGGACAGGCGGCCTCTCCCCTCCTCTGGCTGCCTCTCCTCATCCCCACAAACACCTCCTCCTGAGACACGGTGCAGACCCATGGGCAGACGGCCCAGAACCCTGGCTTCTTTCAGCCTCGAAGCTCTTAGAATCCCTGCTCAGAAGGGCGTCTCAATGGGAGGAGATCCTGGCTGTCCTGGAAATGATCCTTACGGAACCCCATTAGACAATGGCCAGGTGACACTCCACCAGACCTTAAATAAAGGAACAAGTCTCTCATTAAATATATTAGGAGGCACTAACAGGGAAATTCTTAATAACAAGTCTGCATGTATTATTTACTCCCTCTTATTCAACCACACATGCAGTGATCCTCGGCATATCTTCCTTAAGAAAAATGGTTTTAGTAATGTTAATACCCTCTCTTTCGACTTGAAGGACAAAGACTGCATAACAGACAGCTAAGAAGTTTCTGGTGCCGCATCCAGAAAGTCACATGGTAAGTTGAAGCTGTCCCAGGAAACCCCTACCCTCAGGGTTGCACATTCCTATTCAAGTTCCTCCTGGTGCTTCCTCCTCCTAAATCTCAGCCCACCTTTTGGGACACCCTGCCTCCCCTCTCAGAGATTAGCACCAATCCCCCCACACACACACCCCAGGCACATTTCTGCAAGTCTGAACAGCTCAGTGTGCAGTGGCACTTTGGTCAGGGCTTCAGCAGGGGGCGGGGGCAGGGGGGGGGCAGGGGAGGGCTAGGCTGCCAGCTGCCCCACAGCACAGGGAGGGCACAGACCTAACAGAGAGTCCATTCCTGACCTCTCACCTCCACCCATATGAACTGAAGGCAAATGCATTTATTTTCCCAATTCTATAGCTAATGATCATTGGGCTAAACAGACACATTCCCCCAACCAATTCCCATTCATTCATTCTACACGTATTTATTGGGCACCTATGTGTTCCAGGAAGTCATGCAGGTGCTACTAGATTTGGGAGATTTGGGAGACGGTTGCTCCTACCTTATTCCTTGCATCCTAGTAGTGGAGTGGGCTGGATATCGGTTGGTCTCTGGCAGCAATCCAGAGGGGAGAGGATGGTGACAGGGACAGGGCCATGATGGTGGAGATGGACAGATACCGTGTTGGGTATAATCTATTTTGGAGGAAGAACTTGCCAGTGAACGAGATGTGAGGAGTGAGTTAAGAAGAGTAATCAAGGCCCACTGGACGGTTTGGGACTTGAGCCGGTATGTATGTAATGGTGCCATTTACAGAGATGCTGAAGACTGGGGAAGGAGGGAGAGGCAAATCAGACAAGGCATGCAAGTGGAGATGCCAGGCTGAGAGGAGAAATGTGGGTGTCATCAGCATCTAGAGGGGCATTGAATGCAGTGGCGGTTGTGGGGGCGGGGGGGGGGGGCGTGCGCAGCTGGACAAGCTGGTGGAGAGGGAATAGTTCCTCAGCTCCGCCTATAGTGGACAGATGAAGAGAAATCATTTCTAACTGTTCAGAAATGTCCAAGTGCTCTTTTTCTCAACAGTGTGTCACATTAATATGCAGAACAATGGTTAGTTTCTTTCCTTCATTTCCTACTTCCCAATTGTGTACCTTCAGGCCAGAAAATAAGACAGAGGCCCAGCTCTGATCCACACACGTTTAACAGCTGCTCCTGATAGTTGGGAAGGACATGTAACGAGAACAGAGCCACAGCTGTCTAATAACTATGCACCTTACTAACTACAGATAAGAAGTTTTCTCACAGACCCTGGGAAACTGGAGGATGGAACAAGGCTGTAAAGGGATAAGCTGCCTCGATGGGTCCGTTACTCAGAAAAGAAATACATTTTGAGAACAGATCAAGGACAGGACACGCTCTGATTTGGTTGCTGTGCCCGGACCCTGACCCGCTCTGGGAGTTTTTCTCAGGAACGCTGCCCATCCTCCAGTCCCAGGAACAGGCTGAGCGGTTGGTAACATCATAGAAGATTAGCCACCTTGTTATCGGACTCTGAGCTGCTGAAGGCCGGACTGCAGACCTTACTTACCTCCCCTTTCCATGTTACACTTCCAGCTCGAAGCTGCACGTAGCTCTCTTCTCCCTCGTGTGTGGATAACCAGCCAACTGGCAAGGGGAATCAGAGCCGATTTTTGTGGATGACCGATTGCTCTCCCATACTGCCGGCATTATTGGAATAAACACTCATATATGATTCAATCCTATCTTTGCTTAATTTGGATCAAGTAGTGACAGGTGGCCTCGGACCCACAGTGTCCAGTTTAACTCCCTTAAGCTTGAGTCTGGCGCCTTAGACCACTCGGCCATCCTGACACATAGATTAGTTTAACTCCCTTAAAAATGCAAAGAGAAGGCTTGAGCTGATAGGGGTGACCTGATGATACTTTTTCCAGGGGACACTCTCTCTCCTCCATTTCTCTCTGGGGAAAGGAAAGGATAGCTTTATTCACTCAAGTGTTCAACAAACATTTACTCAGGACCTGAGATGGGCCCGGGTCTCAGTGCTGGGGTTACACCATGGAAGAAAAAAAACAAAATCTCTGCCCTTACATAACCGACTTTCTAATGGGTGTTAGGGTCGCTGAAGGAAGTACACATGAGACTGAAAGGGGTGAAGAATTATGAATTTATTAGGTCATCTGGAGACCAGATGGGCTGAGCCCCAAAATGGTGCCAGCACCCAGGGATGGGGAGTCAGAGATTTTAAAGGACTCTAGGCGGGCTTTTTCAGCAGGGAATTCTCTGGGTGGGGCTGGGTCCTGGCAAGTCCAGAGGGGAAAGGTACTGGTCTTAGCTAATGGAATGTGGTCTGAGCAAAAGGGGATATTGCTTGCAAAATGACCTAAAGGTCAGTTTCCCAGGGGAGGGGATATCAATTCGATTATTTGATCAGACCTAACAGTGAGGGGAGGCAGAAAATAAACAACAGACGTGATTTTGAAAACTAACTAATACCATATCTTAGAAACTAGTAAGATCTATGGGAAAACTAGAACGGAATAAGGGCATTGAGAGCATGAAGGAGGATATAAGTAGGGTGGTGGGGGTAGGTCTCACGGGCAGGTGAGAGGACAGCAGTGACTTGGAGGTGAGGAGTTAGCAGATTAGGGACAGTGTTCCAGGCAGAGGCAGCAGGAAGGCCCTAGGCAGGAACAAACCTGGCGTGTTGGAGGAACAGCAAGGAGGCCGGCGTGACTTCCACAGTCATGTCCGTAATGCACTCCCTTCCCAGCACCCACAGAGCATCACTTGTCCTTCAAAGCCCGGCTCAAGCCCTGCCTCCTCCATGAAGCTCTCCCCAGACCACACAGGTCACACTGGACTCTTTCCTCTCGGGGCAACCTCAGTACCCACAATCGAGGTCACACGGCTCCGCACTTGTTTTCACAGGGCTTTATTGATGTTGCCTTCCCAACTAAACTCCGGGGCCTTATGAATCCGGGGGACCATTGTTTGTAGTCTTTGTGCCATCCATGCCACATGGTACGTAAATAAGAAACATGCCACTGATGTATTGACTAGATGAGCAATTCTTAAATGATTTATATTTGACTTTGCAATGCAGGCACATAAATATGCATACACCTTTGCCTAGAATCTTCCCCCTACCTAGTACTGACCCGTCTCCAGGATCTGGCCTTAATATCAAAAGACTGAGGCTGGGATGGACGGAAGGCCTGGGAGGGTGAGGAAGCTTCAGGTGACTGTGACTTGTCTGAGAGGTGGACGGCTCTGCTTTGGAGAGGGAAGCAGAACACCTTGCCACATCCTCCGGCGTTACCAGTAATAAAGCTGATCAGCGTTTCGCTCCTTGTGTTCTCAATTGCTTAAGAACCTGTAGAAGCAGAAGGGTGATTAATTAGCACCCTCAGACTTCCAACACAACTGGATTCGCCTGATAACAAGGCATCTTAGAGAAGTCTCTGAGATATTTAAACATTCAAACACGGTAGCATATCAGTGATAAAGTCTAGAAAGATGAATGAATCTACGCTTCTTCCAAGAAACAATGGCGTCTTTCGGCTCTAATATATCACATAGTAACATGTTCAAGGAAATTCTTCCAACTAAGAACTACTCCCGAGTCTTCATTTTACCCAATGAGAAGTGAAACTATTCTAATGCCCATGAACACTGTCAAACGGGCATTGCGTGTCCCCTGCGAGGAGGCACTGAGGAGCACACAGCCTCACCGCAGTGCTAGTCCTGACAAAAATGCACCATTTGAAACAGATCAGAAGTAAACAGACAAACCCAAATTGGTTGGCAGTTTACAAAATAAGGGGCCAAGTACTCTTCAAAAACGTCAATGTCAGGAAATATAAAGACAGACCAAGGAATGTTGCATATTAGAAGAGGCTAAAAACATGATTCTTACAGGCAACGTGTGACCTTAGAGTGGAAAACAATTGCTAGAAAGGACACGTTCAGGACAATTGGCAAAATGTGAATATAAACTGCATATTAGGTGTCAGTGTGAAATTGCCTAGATTTGATGAGTTCATGATGTTGATGCTTTAAAAAAAAAAACCACATGTTTTTATTGATTTCAGGGAGAGGGAGAGAGGGATAGAAACATCAATGATGACAGAGAATCATTGATCAGCTACCTCCTGCACGCCCCCTACTGGAGATAGAGCCTGCAACCCGGGCATGTGCCCTGACTGGGAATTGAACCGTGACCTCCTAGTTCAGTGATGGGCAACCTTTTGAGCTTGGTGTGTCAAACTTCGCCAAAAAACTGAGCATAACTCGGGTAGTGTGTCACTTTGAGGAAAAGACATTATTTCGCAAATGTTTCATCCTCAGGAGCAGCAAATGTTTCATCCTCGGCATGCAGCCGCCTCAGCAGCCGCGTGTCATCAGAAATGGCTACGCGTGTCAGTGCTGACACGCATGTCATAGGTTCGCCATCACTGTCCTTGTTCATGGTCGATGCTCAACCACTGAGCCACACCAGCCAGGCTGGTGCTCTTAATGTTGATGCTCTTAATGTTCTTAGGAAATATTTGCTACTACAATCATGATCTTTGCAATTTACTCTCAAAAGATTCAGCAAAAAAATAAATAGCATATATTATATAGCATAGCATAGCATAGGTATGCATAGATAGAGAAAATGTGGGGAAATGGGTTGACCTAGGTGAAGATATATGGCAACTCATTGTATCACTCTTATAACTTTTCAGTAGATATGAAACTTTTCAAATTAAAAGTGAAATTTAAAAAAAAGATACAAGAAGATACTAGAATTCTTACGTACTCTTCAAACTTTGAGAGAGGATTAAGTAAGTCTTGAGGATTCCATTAAAATAGAAAATAACTTTGGGACAAATCCCCCACCTCACATGGGGACCTAACTGTCTGACTACTGCTTTCCAATCTGCATGTCAAAACCAGACCTACCCGATGTGCAGGGAAGAAAGTGGCTCATAAATTGAGATTGTTTGTCTGGCTCATTTTGGGGTCATTTGTTAGCACTCCTCACTTTCTGTTCCTCTCTGACTCTACTTCCTTCCATCTTCTCCATCCCTATTTCTGTCACTATATTAAAACACAACTATGCCTTCATCATGGCATTAAGAAAATCAAAAGATTATCCAACATTCAGACTCAGCTATCCCAGAGATAGTGCTTTTAAAATACATTCATACTGCCCTCAGGACTTTGCATGGAAATAAACATGCATACATCCACCTTATGATATGCCTCTCTGTTTTACTATTTTTTTAAAAAAATTCATTGAAAAGGGTCCAAGATAGACATGGATATCATATATATATATAAAAGGGTCCAAGATAATGCCAAATAGTATTAAGATGAGGTTTCAGTGAAAAATTATGACCATTTTATGTAATTCATTGCCATCATAAATTTCAGGTAATTTGCAAATTCTATTTTGGTTACACAGCTACAATACCTTCATCTCCTCTACGTCAGAACATTCACAAGGCAATGCAACATTTATGGACTATCAGTATGTGTCAGGCACTATGCTCCATACACATTATCTTGCTGGATACTCACTATGTTATTAGCTATGTGGTATTATCCATGTTTTGCAGATAAGAAAATTGAGGCTCAAATGGTTAAGTCACTTGCCCAAGGACACACGACTTAATAGCAGAGCCAGAACTGGAGCCCAGAGCTACCTGACTCCATAGTCCAGACCTGAACACTACATACCCATCCCATTGCCTGCAAAGCCCCATCTTGGATCCCATCAGAGCAGCATGAGGCCATGGGGAGACTCCAGAATCTTGAGAAAACTCAAGGACATGCCAAATAGAAAAACAAGGACATTTCCTATGGTATGAAGAATGAAAGTCTTCTTTTAAACCCCTACTTTCTTTGCATGAATTGCTTGAACTTCACATTCATGGTGGGGAGGGGGTGTAAAGCGAACACATTTTATTGACACTTTTTCTCTTTGTGAGACTTCCCTGGGCAATTTAGGATGATCTTCTGCCACCCACCCAAAACTTCAAAATGCCTGCTTTGTACAGATTGCACCAAAAGCTCCAGGACATAACTCACACGTAAAAAGTACAATACGAAGTATGAAAATCTGAAATACACACTGCATAAGTAATGGCAGTAAAAAGCCAATGATATTTTAAAGATATTTTAAAGATTTAGTATTTATCATTGTAACACAGCTTTTATGTCTGATGCTATACGAACCTATGAGCTCACTTCTGAATCAATGCTGTTTTATTGCTGGCTGTTATATTTATGGAATGTTACTGTGAACAAAGCAGAGCGGGCCAAGCCTATTCCCAACATAACCTATAAATAATGTAAGCAAATAAACTAAGCAAATCTTCATGAACCAATGCATTATTTACTATTCCTTGTTGCTGAAATATGAGCTTAAATTTTGGTTACATATTAATACAAAATCTTAGTCATTTCTAGGTCTCCTTGGGAGTCAAATCCTAAAGCTTAACTCAGAATTAACCTTGCATGCCTTCTGAACTCTGTAAATAAAGCCACACTCCTCTCCAGAAACTAGACTATGGAAGCCACATCTCTACTATAGACCAATAATCTACAATTATCCCCAAGAGTCTACACCAGCATCATAGTGTTAACTAACTCAAATGAATGTTCTATAGCCTTTGGCCATTTGGATTTTGCAAGACAAAATCTTTAGGAGTTTATCTCACTGATCTAGGCTATTTTAACTTCCATATATTATACTCCAAGTGGGAGTCACTCAAACTTTCTTGAAGTTTTAGAGTATTTTTAATGATTAATTCTTTCATTTCAAAAATATTAGTTGAGTCCTACCATGGTGCCAAACCCTGTTCACACTGGGATCTCACAGTGAACTAGATAGATAAGGATCTTTTTACAGGGATCACAGGTTGTGGGAAGTAGAGAATCAGACAGCAAACAAGTGAACAAATGAAACAAGAGAATTTCAGTAGTAATGAAGAAAACAAAAGGGAGTAATATGATAGAAAATGATGGGGTCACTTTAGAATGGGAGGTTAGAGAATATATATATATATATATATATATATATATATATATATATATATATATATATATATAAAAGGCTAATATGCTAAGTGTCCGACTGTTCATTCGACCAGTAGCTATGACGCACACTGACCACCAGGGGGCAGACACTCAATGCACAGGCATGGAAATATGAAACAGACTGATGAATCTCAGAAGGAAGGGGGAGGAGGAGGGCGGGAAGAGATTAACCAAAGATCTTAAATGCATAATAGAGGCCCGGTGCACGGATTTGTGCACTGGTGGGGTCCCTCGGCCTGGCCTGTGCCCTCTCTCAATCCAGGACCCCTCGGGCGATGTTGGACTGCCAGTTTCAGCCCAATCCCCATAGGCCAGGCTGAGGGACCCCACCGGTGCATGAATCCATGCCATCTAAGGGCCTATGAGGAAGGGGCAGGATAAGCCCTGGTGAGAAAATAGTCCAAGGTAAGCTGGAATGGATTCTTGGAGAAAAGACAGGAGGATACTGTTAGACGAGTGCCAACAGGTGGAAAGTCATCCTTCACAGAAAGCAGTGAATCAAAATGATGCCTGGGAACACAGCTCAGGTGTGAGAGACGGATCAATGCCTGGGACCAGGAGATCACAACAGAGGCCGGGGTGAAATAACAGAGTTGCAAACAAACCAAAGGTGAGTGCAGCTGAGATTGGGGAAGGACATGTAATGAGAACAGAGCCACAGCTGTCTAATAACTATGCACCTTACTAACTACAGATAAGAAGTTTTCTCACAGACCCTGGGAAACTGGAGGATGGAACAAGGCTGTAAAGGGATAAGCTGCCTCGATGGGTCCGTTACTCAGAAAAGAAATACAATTTGAGAACACACCAAGGACAGGACACGCTCTGATTTGGTTGCTGTGCCCGGACCCTGACCCGCTCTGGGAGTTTTTCTCAGGAACGCTGCCCATCCTCCAGTCCCAGGAACAGGCTGAGCGGTTGGTAACATCATAGACGATTAGCCACCTTGTTATCAGACTCTGAGCTGCTGAAGGCCGGACTGCAGACCTTACCTCCCCTTTCCATGTTACACTTCCAGCTCGAAGCTGCACGTAGCTCTCTTCTCCCTCGTGTGTGTATAGCCAGCCAACTGGCAAGGGCGGTCAGAGCAGATTTTTGTGGATGACCGATTGCTCTCCCATACTGCTGGCATTATTGGGATAAACGCTCATATATGATTCAACCCTGTCTCTGCTTAATTGGCTCAAGTGGTGACAGGCAGCCCGGACCCCTTGGTTGTCCGGTTACACAGCCATGGACAGCTTATGTGGACTCAGGAGGGAGGGGCTGGCATGGGAGCGGAAGAAAAACTACTGAGCGGAAGATGTCCTGACCTGGAGGCCAGCCAGATTTCATCACCACCTTCATTCAACCCTATGTGAGCCCTGCTAGCGATCACTGGCCAGCAGCAGTGGTCTCACTCAGAACCCCAGGACCATGGAGGTCTTACTTTTATGAGAGGGTGGTCCTCATTTCCTAACCATGCTTGAAAGGTTCTACACCTTGGCCATTCATGTATAATGCCCCTGATAGAATTAATTCTCTGAAATTAAAAGGCCCAGAAAAGATCTCCAGAGGTTTCCCAATCAATGCCCTGCCTTTAGATAGAATAAATGAATAAACAACCCAGGACAAAGATTAAAAGCTTAAAGAGATGACCAGGCGCTAAGCAAACATGTGAATAGGGTGAAAGTTGCTTTCCTACCTACACTTACAGTGTCCTTCATTGTGTGAGGTTCATGGGCCTTATTTTCCTCGTGCCTGACATTTATTTGAAGTTGTTTGTACCTGTTCTCTCTATTTGGCTGCCCCTTCAATAAAATATCATGTGGAAAAGACTATAATAAATGAATTCATTCTAAGTAGTCAAAGATTCAAAACAATTAGAGCTAATCAATTGTCACCCTTATTAAAGATTTACCCACAGAATGGGAGTTGGATGGAGGAGGAAGAATGGTTTCCATCTACCGAGGACACGACACAGGCCAATTAAAGGAATGGCAGGTAAGAATGGCACAAGAAACTGATTTTTTTAAACTTTCTACTGACAATATACATAAGAAAAGTATGCTTAGCATCAGGTCAATGAATTTTCAAGGACTGAACACGCTCATGTACTCGGCACCTACATCAAGACATTGAGCATGACCAGCACCCACTTCATACTCCTTCCTGCCATTCCTGCCCCAGGGGCAACCACTTTCCGACTTCTAACACCATTGGTGAGTTTTCCCTGTTTTTGAATTTTATGTAAATGGAATCATAGAGTGTACTCTTTTGAATCATACTTCTTGTGTGTAACATTATGTAAGTCATCTTGTAAATGTCAACATTTGACCCTCAGGACTGAATCCCAAACGCTGCAAGAGGAAAAACATAAACTCATCCCCAGAGTCAAATTAACTCCCTTGGCTGGAATCATTTTTATTTTGTTCATTGAGCACTGAGCTCATAATCTATTCTCTTAGACTTTCTTAGTTAATTTGAAATTTACATCCGAGACACTCTTAACATCAAGATACAGGCAGATGAGTTCAAGTCACAACCCTTTCCCACCGCCGAAGGAATGAAGCCAAGCTGTTCTCTTGCTCCAATTTTATTTCTTCGCTCACAAGTAACTAAGCTTGAAGATGCACCAAGAACAGCTGCCAGCAACCTCTCCTCTGGGACACGCAGCCAACTCAGCCAGTCAGTCAGTTGTTGGCATTTGTTCACAGGTTGCAAACATCAGAAGTGCGTGTGATCATTATCGAGGCAATTCTAAGCCTTGCAAACACATACCCACAAAGGCTTCGGCTACTGTGCTCTCTAATTCTCCAGCGGGTACTTGGTCCACCCTGCCAGCTTGTCTCTCCTAAGTAACTTGCCCACATCAGACACCTGGGAATAGTGGTGTTGGATCAAGAAGCTCCCAGTTCTCAATGGACTGCAAACATTCTCACTGGACTGCAAACAACCTCTCGTTTTTGCTGGGACAGCAGTAAAATGTAAAACGAGAGTAGAAATTGGCATCAGTCTGACGGACAGCCTATGAAAATTTCTGTCCACTCAGGATCTTTAAAACCTAACGGGTTTGGCTCAGTGGATCAAGCATCGGCCTATGGACTGAAAGGTCCCAGGTTTGATCCCGGTCAAGGGCATGTACCTTGGTTGCGGGCACATCCCCAGTAGGAGGTGTTCAGGAAGCAGCTGATCAATGTTTCTCTCTCATTGATGTCTCTAACTCTCTATCCCTCCCTCTTCTTCTCTGTAAAAAAAAAATAAATAAATAAATAATTGATAAAATATATTTAAAAATAAATAAATAAATAAATAAATAAAACCAAAGAGTTCAAACAGGAAACATTTTCAGGGTTACATGATACTTCTGGTTCACGACCATGGCCTATAAAATCCTCAGGTTTTCTAAATTGGTGGGAGAAAGAAACATTTCCATTGAAAGAGGCTTAGTGCCCATTGCCCATACTGAAAGGCAGTGTGGGCAGGGGAAAGAACACCATATTCTAAGTCAGTCGGGGAAGGAGGAGCCTGGCCTCACCGGCTGTGAGGCCTGAGTCCTTTAAGAACTTTGCAGGTCATATGCCTCTTCCTTTTCCCAAGCAAAGTGCTTTTTAGTGTACTTTTTTATCATGTTCTTATTGTCCACCTTTTTTTTTTTTTGAACATTGGTCATTTAAGTCTGAAGGAAAGTACTTGAAAATTGAGGATCTGTACTTTTAGGACTCTTTGGGAAGTCTTACCTCCTGGAGTATATCTGGAAAATTATTTAATTAGAGGAGAATTGGCCATTCTTCATAAGCTGGTATTCTATTCTTGGATTTTAAAAAATTAGGCGGAGGCAAGAAATAATGCCAATCAGAAAAGGCACCTCATGTCCACTATCTGATCTGGTCATTTAAACATATTTAATGTTTTTTGAGGGGGGGAGGGGATGGGCTTACTGATACAATCCCGTCGTCATTATCGTCCATTCTCACCCTTGTCCCAGAGAAAAGAAATGCTAACAGCCAGCTGTACATGTCTAACCTCTTTTTATGTATATAAAATACAGATACAAGCATTGGACCACACTCTTCACATACTTTTGCAGAGTTTTTTTTCACCCTTTAATTACATTATGGACATCACGGTCTAAGCCAACAAATAGAGGTAGAATTTATTCTTTTAAAAGACTGCATAAAAGTCCAGTGTATAGATCTACTCATTCAATAGTTCTGTTGATGGAAAATGAGGTTGTTTTCTTGTTTGTTTGCCAATACAAGCAATGCTGCAATAAATATTAGTATACAAGTCCTTTCATACCAGTGCTTCATTTCTATTGGCCAAAATCCCACTTACACTGCAAGGTCAGAGCTTAAGTACATTATTCATTTTAATAGATATTGACATATTACTTTCTTTAATCCATCTGGATTTTATTTTTTGTATGACAAGGTAGGGGTTATAAAGTTTGGGGTTGTTTTTTTTCACTTGTGTAGCCAATTTTGCAACATCATTTACTAAGTAAACCATCCTGTTAGTAAGTTGCAATGCCACCTTTTGATATATGGTAAGATCTCAAAAACACCTGAGTCTTTTTTCTGAAGTTTCTGCTCTGTTTCACTGATCCATTTACCTAATTTGATGCTAATGCCTAACAAATTTGATTACAGTAGTCCTAAAGTTCATTTTAATATCTAGTAAGGTATGTCTTATTATTATTCTTTTGCATAGTTTTCTTGACATTTTAAGGATACCTATTCTTCCATCTGAACTTTAAATTGTTTTAGTAAAAAAAAAAATCCCATTACAATTATTGATTTTGAAAGAACAAAAATGTTACAGTTTTAAGACTTCCATATAGATGATCTATCTATTTACTCAATAAGATGTTTTAGATGTTTATTTTAGGGGACGTACAAATCTTGTAAAATTCTTATGTTTTCCATTTTTTGTTGTTATTATAAATGAGATGTTTCCTCAAATTCTACTCCTAGCCACAGTAGCCAAAGAAAAGTTACAGATTTTGTGTATTTATCAAATATCCAAACACCTTATCAAAAGCCCTTATCAAATCTAATATTTTCTTTAGTCTAATGGGTTTGCTGATTTTTCTCCTCTGTTAGCTTGCTGATTTGAAGAACTATTAGGTAGATTTTCTGATATTAAAACACCTTTACCTTACAGAAATAAACTCTACTTAGTCATGGTGTGTGTTATTCATTTTATACAGGGCTAGATTCAATAAACTAATGTTTTAGTCAGACGTTTTGCATCCATATTTATAAGTGAAATCAATATATAATTATCAGATTACATTCACTTTGTAAAATGAACTAAGGAATTGTCCATTTTTTTCCTGTGGCCTACAATTATTTAAATAACAGACATTTCCATTTTACTTTATAATACCCTAGGAAGATCTTATTAGATATTAATAGAGAGGGTATTGTTGTTATACAACTTTTAAACATGACAAGGAATAGATATTAAGAAAAGTATGTAGATTGACTCAAGTCAAGCCATCAATAAGGGGCAAAGCTGGGAACAGAACACCAGGCTTCCGATTCCAGGCCTGAATCTAGGTCTACCGTGGACCACCTCATCTCTCCAGGCATGAGTCTGAAATCCAGAACTAGACAAATATGAGCAGAAATCCCACAGTAGGACCAATAAAAGAAAGCCACTCTGAAAAAACCCAATAGAGCAGTCACAGGCCTTATGAAGAAGAGCTGTGAGCTGCTGAAAGCCACAACCACAAGATGATCTTCTTGGTATTTGGTCATTTAACATGGGATTGCCCAGATGGAGCAAATGGACCACTAACAGTGTTTCAAGATGACAGATTCATGAGGGGCAATGTGCAGGGTTCCACGTAACTGTAAAGTAATGATAATCCACATGCACATATTCCTTTGCAGTTTACAAAGAGTAAATTGAGATTAAATAGTTTGTCAGAGATTATATCTTAAGGGTGATGAACCACCCCATAACTCCTTAAATTATGACCCTTGTATGTTTCTTTCTTGGCATTTATCACCCTTATTGCAATTATTTTATTTATTTGTACTACTTGTTCTTTGCATATCCACTCCCCTTCTACCACTACAATAGAGGTAACATAAGAGCAGAAGCCATATTGTATTATTGTTTATTCATAGGCCTGAACAGAGTGAAAAGATTCAAAACATATTTGTTAAATGATTAAAAAATAAATACCACCCACCATATATATTTATATCCAACGTGATCCCTTCTTGAATCCTCTCCACAAAAGACAGTTTTCTGTCCAGATATGGTGGTCCCACCGCACACAAGAGTGTTAGGAATTACACTCTTTGTTGCTGCCACTCTAAATATAAAATGTGCTATGCATCCAAGTCGGAGCTCTCCATATCAATCTCATGCAATCACTTTATTTGACAGTGACATTCTTTTTAAAGGCAAGTCGGTGTGAACTCTCAATATCCCAAATTAGATCAAGCACACAAGTTCAAATGAGCTGGCCGTTAATTAGTCACCACCCCTGGTCTAAGTCTTTGAAACCACCGGACCTCATTTTTCACCGGGCTGATCCTGAAAGGCACCATTTGTCAGGAGACTCCCTTGTACTCTTGTCTTTTTTTTCTCCACTTTTTCACTGAATTAACGAAAGCAATATTAAATAAGTTGCTAAATACAGGCATTAGCTCATTTGCAACTAATTATTATAGGTAAATGGTGCAGTAAGGGCAGCCCCCTACACCCTCCCCTGGCCTTTCAGTGTGTGCGTGTGCGTGTGCGTGTGCGTGTGTGTGTGTGTGTGTGTGTGTGTGTGCGTGTGTGAAGTTTTTGTGATGTTCTCCAGGTAAATCCCATGCATAATGTAAGAGTGGCAATGTTGTTTGCATAATAAGCTATTTTCTACCACAGGAGCAGAAACATTTTATCGCTATAGAGAAAGCTCAAATTATGAATACATTTTCATATAAGTTGATTTATGTGAAAATTACAAATAAATGCAGAGCCGAGCTGCAAGTGAATTGTTTGTTCCAGGTTCAGGGAGTGGTGTTATTTGAAATTAAAAAAGAAAACAACCCCACCACATCCTGCGAAAAGAAATATTTTTTATGTTATTCGGACTGAAGCATATACCCTCTGATCCCAGGAGCGAAGCATGACCTGGGCTGGCAGTAAGACCTGAGGTTGCAAAAGCTGAGATAAATTTGTGCACTGATTTCTGAAGCCATCTTACCATCGATAATAGATATATTATACATATTATATATATTATCCATGATACATGTATTTTTACTTGCACTTGGACTACAATTATTCTCAGCCAACTCTGTAACTACGTCTTTCAATAGTCAGAGACACCGGGAACAATCAATGGAGGCCCGTGATCACCTCTACACAAATAAGAGCTAAGTGTGTGATGAAGGCATAAAAGTGATTCTGTGTAAGACCAAAGCTTTTCCGGGTGCCTGTAGGGCTCTCAAAGTGGGATGTACATTTCTCATTTCAGGCAGAATCGTCGGGGGTAGAGAATGTATCCTGCTAGCAGCCTCCCCTGTTGCCGGTGTGTTGTTGGACTTCCAGGTGGTTGATCTGTAACAGGGATACTGGCCACAAAGCTTTGGCTGATGTCTAAGATGTGAAGAAAGCAGATGTTTGGGAAAGGAGACAGTAACGTGGCACCTTGAACCAGTCTACACAGTAAAATAAATGCATCCTGTTTAGCAGTTCGGGCAATACATGGCTGTACTTTTCCTAGCCCTTTACACTTGCCTAGATTATCCTCACCAGGGGCCATGCTCACAGAAAACACTTTGTCCTGGTCATTGCCCCAGGTCTCAGCCCACTTACACTTTAACTGCTGCTTGATAATCCCTTACCTTTCAAATTCTTGGTTTCGGTCATCTGACATTTTGCTCCCTTTCAGACTGCCGAAAGTGGCTTATTGGACTTGTGGGTCTTATTCAGCTGTGATGATGCTCAAAGCCTCAAGGGAGACTCCTATTTCCAGCCCAGCCCATGGAGCTGAGCCACCACCAAACACCATTCCCTCTTCCCCTTCGGGAGGCCAATTTGAGAAGCATAGACAGCTAATCTAAACATGATTCTCAAATGTCTCTTTACTAGCTATTTGTTGTCAATTCATTGGCCTATCAAGAGGTACATGTAGATGTGATTCTTTGCAAAAGTCATCACTAAACTATCAAGTGTTGTTGTTTTGATCAATATCTTCAAGTCAAAGCATAGATAGGAAACATGTAACTTGCCCAGCCTTGTTAGATCAAAGAGACCAGAGCCAGTCCCTTCACTGAGCCCAGAATCAGGTACTAAATGGCCACCCAAGGATTGCTTCCATATTCATTTTATTTTCATCTCTTATCCGCATTCCTTCAGTTAATTCTGTGCTTTCCTTCCAATCCTATGCTGGAAGTCTGTGTAAGACGTGAAAATAAGTAATGTTGGGGGAAACACTGTCTTCATTACATTGCCTTGGATTTTTACACTCCACATGTTGACAGACTGGGAGGAAATATGTGGTCCACCATTCCCACACCACTTGAATTTTTAATCTAGCAACAAACCATGCACTTGAGGCTTAAAAGTCAGGAGCACGAAGCAGATGATCTGTCCACTTCTCTCCCTCTTCTATTATTCTCTGACTCCAGCAATATAAGTAGGCCAAAAATAAGCACACTTCTCTTAAAATTAGATGAAAAAATGTTACCTCTAACAAACATTTTACTGCATGAGTCCATTTATCTGAGGTACCTGGAGTAGTCAAATCCATAAATATAGTAAGTGCAATGGTGGTTGCCAAGAGCTGGGAGGAGGAGAAAATGGGAGTTACTGCTTAATGGGTACAGTTTCAGTTTTGCAAGATGAAAAGAGCTCTGTGGATAGATGGTGGTGATGGTAGCAGAACAATGAATGCACTTAATGTCACTGAATTGTAGGCTTAAAATGATTCCAATGGTAAATTTTATGTTATGTATATTTTATCACAAAAAATAATAGAAGATATTTATTGGGCCACATTTTTTTAAAAATCAGATTTTCAAATTTTAACAGAGCAACTATTGAGTCATTAATTTAACACCTACTATATACCTTGTACTCTGCTAGATTCTGGGGATAAGTATTTATTATAAGGGACATATGCTCTACCCTCAGGGAGGGGAGAGCTAGTAGAGATAGACATTTTAAAAAAAGCAGCATTACAATTTGATGAAGACTTTGAACAAAAGTGAAAGCTGTACAGAACCATTTTAGACACCATCTCCTAACCCAGGCTGCAGGATCAGAAAATGCTTCCCTGAGTAAGGGGCATCTGAGCTGTAACTTGGGGGATGAAGGAGAATGCACTAGGAAAAAGCTTCTGAGTGATTCTTGCTCCCACATTTCTCAATGTTCCATCTTCCCACTAAAAACTCTGAACTCTAGAGTCATTTATCTAGATGTCCATTCCACCTGGAGGTCCCTGAGCACCCCAGCCTCAACATGTCTAAGGTTGAACTCATGATATTTTCCCCAAATAATATTTTCCCCAAGTCTCCTCTAACTGATGAAAGACACTGACATCCACAACTTACAAAACAGGGATATCGCCCTGCAATTTCTCTCCGTCACCTCCCCACATCCAGTAGGTCACTGCTGATCCTGCCTCCTATATGTCTTTCAATTCCCCTCTCTTCTCCTGCCCTCAGATTCCGAATCCAGTAAGATAACGCTTGCCAAGTGTTGGCTCCAGGCCTGGCAACATGGTGGCTGATCCTAGGAGTAGTAGTTGCTTCAAACTCCTGTTACCATTCACCTGGACTGTTGCAATTGTCTCTTGTTCTTCTTTATCCAGTCTTGTCCCCCATTGAATGCCTCCCTTAAATTCTTTCAACCCATTATTATTTTTTTCCCACAGCACATATCTTATCACCTCACTCCCCTGCTCAAAAACACTTCAGTGGCTTCCTATTGTCCATTGAATTCGTCTCTAAGCTCACCGCACAAGGTCCTCCAGGGCCTGGCTCCTGGCTAAGATAGAATCTACCTTTGGCTGCTTTCCCATTGAGCCTTATGTTCCAGCCAGAGCAAATGCCTACAGTTCCCTGAACACACCACACAGTTGCATGTGTCTATAGCTTTGTACACATTCCTCCCCGTGTATAAAATGGGTTCTTATCTCCTTGTCCTCCAACCACAGCTCGTCTTTCGAGACGCACCAAGTGATTTCTCCTACCCATTGTCTTCCCTGACCTCCAGTTTTCCAGGTTAGTTGACTATCCCCTCATTTGCGCTACTGTAACCTTCGCATTATCACAGGCAATTCAGATCTGCAATCAATAAGACAGAAACTGCTGAACGGCATTTTAGATGGACACTTTTCCAGCACTGAATATTAAATAAAACTATAAGGTCCAACCTTCACCAGAAACCTTGTCACAGTACCATTTTCCCAGATTGCTTTGAAATTATTATTTTTTTAAAAGTCTGACTTCTGACTTACGTGGAACTCTTGGGTGAGAGTTTTCTTGGCCTTTGCAGTGTCTGGCATGGTGCCTGATAGCAAATATTTATTGAGCACCGTCTGTGTGCCATGCACTTCTCTAGGGGCGGTGAGAATCATAAGGAACAAAATCCCTGCCCTCCCTAAGGGACACCTGTGCACTGCCCATCATTTTCCAGTCTCCTTCCTACACAGAGGCTGGTGCTATTCACTGAATTTTCTGTGATTAGCAATGTAAAGGCAGGGGGGAAGTCATTCAGAGAGAAAATATGAACTGTCAGATGAGAATGAAATTATAAGTGGTAAGAGGAGAATTAAATTAAGAGCAGTAAGCATCATGGATTTATAAAAACAAGTCATGTCAGACAAACTTAATTGCTTTTCCTGATAGAATTACCAAATTAGGGGATGGCAGTGTACAATATCCTGAGAGCAGTTTCCTTCAACGACCAGGTAATGAATATTATTTTTGAAGTTAGCAGAGCCCTTTGAAGTAGTATCTGTTGAAATTGTACAAAATGAATTCAAATTGACTTTGATGTGAATCTGGTTCGCTGACTTGACAGCAGATTAAAGAGGAGAGAAGCTAAGGCAACTACAAACAATATGGTGCTAAGCTTAAAGGTATTGCCTGGAAGGAGCTTGGGGGCCTTTATTCTGATGTTTATCGTGATCATTATCAGGGTCAAAGTATGATTTTGTGGCATTTAAAAGACATTGAGAGAAAATCATAGTACTTGGGGGAAATCATTGCATGGAGCACAGGAATGAGATAGTTCTATATTATCGTTTATAATGGGATGGCCCTTGGAGGGGTAATACCCAACATTTTGCATAGTGCATTAAACCCTTGCTACTCAAAGTATGGTCTGCATTTTAACAAAATCTCCAGGTGAATCTGCATGTTAACAAAATCTCCAAGTGATTCGTGTACACATGAAAGTTTGAGAAGCACTGCCAGGTTTATTTCATACTGTCCCATCCGCCCGAATTTTAGACTCTTCTCGGAGCTGCAAGACATCCTGTTGATCTAATAAACCCGGCTTTAGTAATTCCACTATTTATCCCTTTTACTTTCCTTTGAAACAAGCCTATGCAGCTGATGAAGTTGCATCCTTGGGGAAGGTATTTCTCCTCAGTGGGCCTTGCTGCCTTCCTCTGGAAAGAGGAACTTACCACCTGTGCTCCTCACACTGTTTTTACGTGCCACACATGTACATCATCTACTTGCATCCTTTAACATCACTGAGGACTATATTATCATTCCCATTTCACATGTGAACACTGATGTCTGGAGTTTTAAGGTAATTGGCCTAAATCCATATTGTTAGTAAATGGCAGAGCCAGTGTTTAAACCTAGGTCTCTCTATATGTGACAGGGGCTAGCTATATGTGACAGGGACTTCAGATAGTAGGACCAAGAGAGATATTCTGTTAAGAAATATTTATTGAGCACCTATTATGTTGTATTCACTAGGGAATAAACAGATCTGGGCCCTGCCCTTGTGAAGTCTGTAATCTAGTGGAGATGGGAAATGTGTGTGTGCATGCGCACGTGTGTGTGTGTGTGTGTATGTGTGTGTGTTTTGAAGTGGGGAGTGTGCGGAGATACTGCTTCCAAATTTGTGCCATTTGTTGGGGTAATGCAGATATCAAAGATGCTGGAGAATTGCTTTAAGTCTAAGGTCATGTGGATGACTGGTAGACATCAGTATGGAAACGTAGACTAAAATATGTAACATACCACTGAGGTATTAATGACAAACTTTAGCCAACCATTTTGCCTTTTTAGAATTTCTTCCAACCTTATAAAGAACCTTATTGTGCCCTGTGTTTGTATACTCATGTGCTTAGCAGCATTATTCACAACCAAAAAGGTGAAAGCAGTTAATCGATAGATAAATGAATAAAGAAACTGTAGCAGATGCATACAATGGAATACTATTCTGCCTTAAAAGGGAAGAAAATTCTGACACAGCTACAACATGGATGAATCTTGAAAACATTATGGCAAGTGAAATAAGCCAATCACAAAAGGATGAACAAACATTGTATGATTCCGCTTATATGAAGCTCTTATTCATAGAGACAGAAAGTAGAATGGCAGTTGCCAGGGGCCACAGGCCAGGGGCATGGGGAAATGGGAAGTTTTAGTCTAATGGGTACAGAGGTTCTGTTTGGGAAAATGAAAAGGTTCTGGAGATGGATGGTGGCGATGATTGTACAACCAAGTGATTTTATTTCGTGTAACAATTTTACAGTTAAAATAGTAGATTTTATGTTATGCAGAGAAAAAGAAGTCTATTTTCTTTTAATATTGTCCACCAGAAAAAAAATATTCTGATTGTAAAGGGCTGAGATGAACAGTTTTCCAAAAAAAAAAAAAAAAAAAGGAATAGCCTAGAAAAAGAAGACCTTACCATAGTTAAGAATACTAATACTAATACCAGTACTACTACTACCATTTATTGAGTGTTTGCTATTGAGGAAAGAATTCAAGCAGAGATTCTACCATATGCAAAGCACTGTGCTTGCTTGGAACTAAGAAGATGAAGATTCTATCTGGACCCTTCACTTAAAGAGACCCCAACCAGTCAAAGATGGACATAAACCCATAACCAAGATGCAATATGCTATGGAGTACGGAAGGGCTGTGCTTAAATCATCACAGAGACAGAAATCTGGAAATAATAAAGTTTCTGGGTTTCTACTCTGTGCCGTGCCAGCACAGCCAAGGGTTCGGGGAGCCTAAGCAGGGGCGACGAAGGATGGAGAAATGATAGACAAAGAGAAAAAGCTGGGTCTAGGTGGACCTTCTGTGCCTTGCTGAGGCCACAGAACAGATCCAGACTGCAAAGCTGGTGCTTTATTTATAATCAGGGACAAACAAGGCAATTGACAATGTTCTTGTAAGTTTCACTTGTTTTGGCAGCACTTGCTGCCCCTCCCACAGCCCACTAGCTACCTAGGAAAGATCTAGGGAGCAGTCACAAGATCAAGCTTAATTATGCTTAGAGGACTGTGCCCTCCAAGCTGGGACTTGTTTGTGACTTTGCCAGCAGGTCAGTCCGAGGCTTAACCCTATAACCGCTTCCTACACTGCTCCTTCCTTTAAAATATCTCATTACCTTATAGAGTCTCAGACTAGGAAGCCACCTCCAATGTCACCGAGTCCATCCTTTACTTTACGGAAGCCCCTGGGCTGTCCTTTAAGAAACTGTCTCACAACTCAGAACCGGATTTGAGTCTTTTGTTTTCTTCTCTTGAACGGATCTGGATGTGGCATTTGAAATTAATAAAAAGGAAAGCACCTTGAAAAACAGAAGCTCAAAGTTATTATTTCACAGTGGACAACTTCAGGATGGAATCTCCGGAAAGAATGTCTCTGCCAGTGGTTTGAGGAGGAATGTCAACCACGTGCCTCTGTGCCCAGGGAGAAGAATGTCCAGGCTCTCCTCCAGGGCAGATCAGTTCCAAGCGGCGACAAAGCATGATAATCCCTTAAAGTCATAACCACGGACCACTGATATGTACACAAATGCTCTTCGCAGCAATATTCATGAGAGCCAGACCCTGGAAACAACCCAAATAGCCCTAAAGCAATAGAATGACAAATGAAATGTGTATATTCAGACAATGAAACACTACAGAGTAACGAAAAGCAACAAACTATGGTTACACTCAACAATACAGATGATCCTCGCAGACATAATGTTGAACAACAGAAGCCAGACACATATACATACACCATATGTGATATATATAGTATGAATCCATTTATCCAAAATAGGCAAAGCTAATCTATGTATTAAAAGTAAAAAAAAAAAAAAAAAAAAGTCCAGTTACTCTGAACAAAGAGGAAGGGAAAGTGAAGAAATCTAGGCTCCTGGTATTTCTTGACCTGTGTGTTCATTTTGTAATAATTCATGAAGATATACATTTATGATTGGTGCTCTTTCTTTTATGCATATTTCAATATAAACTATTTATTTAAAAAGAGGAAGAGATATTGGAAAAAACAACAAACAAAAACAGTCGCAAAGCAAAATAAAAGTGCACCCTTAGAGCGGGCTGCTTGCCTTCTCAAACACTTACAGCGGCTCCCAATGCCTAGAGAAAAAAGTTCACACTCCATGGCATGGAGTATGAGGTGGGTAAGTTCACACAGAGAAATGCGCCTTGTCTGCATGTAACTCGTGTTTGTTCTCACCCTCCTTCACCAAGGCAAGGAGACAGGTGCCACTACCCATGTGTCAGAGTTTGTGTCGCCTCAGAGGCAGCTGGTCTCCCTGTTTTCAACCAAGGTTTTGCCCTTGACTCACACAAAGTCAATGGCCCAATCCTTTGTGGTGATGGTAACAGGCTTTTTTTTTTTTTTTGCTGACAAGTTTAGCCATTTAAAGGCTAAAATATTCAAGTTTAATACAAGTCAGCAGCATGATGTTGACACCAGAAATGTAGTCTTAGAAGTCCAGTGTCTATGTCTAGATAGGTGAAGGGCCCTGGGGTTCTCCTTTGCAGATGAGATTGCACTTGGGGGTTCAGGTCTGGACATCATACTGTGAAAGGTTAGAAATCAGTCATATGTGATCACTAGAGAGAGACCATGATGACGAAAGAACTTGAATCCACATCATGGAAGCAGGGGCCAAAAGCAGATCTTTCCAATTCGTGTGCCGTGGCACCCTGGCATGCTCCGAATAGCTCAGAGCTGTGCCTGGAGCTGCATCCCTCGGACCTTGAGCAGGTGTTGGGACAACTGAAGGCCCCAGGCCAGCCAGCTCTGGCCCAGGCAGCCCTGGTCGGACCTCTGCAAAGCCCTGTCCAAGCACCGTGGGGTCTGAGGATGCCCATGGTCCCCCATGGGGAAAGCAAGAAAAGTGACACTTGCCTGGATGCTGAGCACAGACAAGAAGATGCTCTACCACCTCGACATCTATCTTGGCATCCAGAGGCAGAGCACACTGATGCCCGTCCTGAAAATGGGACTGAGGAGCTGCTGCTGAAGTCGTTCATTTTCCAGGTGCCCAAAGAATACACTGTGTTACCCTAAGTGCCGGTTGGAGGTGGGGAGCGTGGGAAGGAGCCTGGCAGGTGCTCCGGTGGGTGTGGTTCTTTCTTCACATTAACAAAGACCTCCCTTCGCATGTGGCTGAGGTACCCTCCCAGGAGGCATCAGTGCTGCTGGGTGTTGCTCTAACAATGCACGTGCGTTCTGCATCGTTTGAAATATTTAATATGAAAAAGTTCCATTGGAATTAAAGTCCTTTCCCACTAATATTGGCAATTTCAAATTTACATTAGTCAAATGAAAGTAAAGAAATAGCTATTAGAGTCTTTAACTATAATTTCAACTACTATGCATTTTTGAAAGGTTGTAAAAAATGGTATTAAATTTTTAATCACAGCTTCTTGTCCATTGTGACTCTCAGGAATTCTAGGAACTCATCATCAACTCGTCTTGATCAGGAATTACATGCAGCCACTTCAAACATTAAGCCTAATATGAAAGCTTGTGGAATCAAGCCAAGTTTCACTTTCAAACCTTGGAAAAGATTTTACTTGGAAGCTTTATACAAATTTAATAGCTTCCCTAACATTTTGAATTTTATTTTCTCATTATAATTATATACTATAAAGGAAAACATGTAAGGAAGTTTTCACCAGTCCCCAGACAGACTTACTTTCCTCAGATTCACCTCATGGTGCATGCAAGTATCATTTTCAATACCTGTCTTGGAGGTCAAAAGGCTGGGAAATACTGGTGGGAAAAACTGTTGATGTAGAAGGAGAGAAACATCATGGAAAAGCACATTGGAAGAACTACCGTGGGGGCCAGAAATTCAGTTATTCTGAGTGGCCCCAACGGGGTGCATTTGGACTTCAAGTGAAGGATCCAGGAGGATGGATTTCAGTCACATCCTCAGCGTAGGCTCTGGCCAGAGAGAGAGGCCATGCATTTTCTGACAGTCTGGATGTCCACGTGTCAGATGATGAAGACGGAGAATCAAACTGCAGAGAGTGACCGGCGTAGGGAACCTGTACAACCGCCTCTGACCTTCAGACCCTGTGATTCTGCACCAGCCAGTTCAGGAAGCCTTCCAGCCTCTCCCTCTCAGACATTGCTTAAATTCTCAGAGTGGAAAGCAAGGAGTCATCAGGAAATGTAAATAAAACGCGATGGGCGTGCCAGCCCTGACAGAAGGGCGTTGAAATGAGATCGATCTGATGCTCGTAGGAGCATCTCTCTCTGTCTGCTGCCTTTACCCTTGAGAAAGATTGGTGGGGAGACAGACATGGACCCTGGCTCAGAATTCTGGTCTTTACTAAACCACCCACTAACTACTAGATACTGAGAAAGTCGATTCCCTTCTCATTTAATGTTCTTGCCAATAAAAACAGTGGTGATGAGGCGGGGAGGCTTAGTTGATTTCTAAGGGTCTTCTCATATATAAACTTCTATCTAAGATTGCAGATATAACTTCTCTTGGTTTAACGGTTCCTCATTTATACAATGAACATGCTAGGCCTCTCAAGCAGGGTAGTTCCATTCCCTTTACTAAATAAACATACACTGTATGTCAGGCTCTGTGCTGGACACAGATATATCAAACTTTAATAGAAAGGACAGACTACAAAAAGGCAGGCTAAAGGCCATTCTACCCAAAGAGGCACCCGAAAGACTTAAAGGCACTTAAATAACCCTCAGGTTTATGGAAAATGAGGATGTGGAAGAACAAAACCAAGCTGGTGACCAGCAGGGAAATGAAATAAATGCTCCCACCCAATCCTATCCCCCATAGCAACACAGCAGCCACTGTGTGTGCTGTAAACAAAAAAGCAGGCTGGGCAGGCCATAGCTACTTCATGACCCAGGGCTTCCTTAGGGGGACAGGAAATAAAAGACTGGAGGTTGAGCAACAAATAAGCATGAATGCCACCAACCACCTGAGAAAAACAAAGAATTCCTGAAAACTCAACGGATGGAGTTCCAGGAAGCCAAGAGGTTCGATAAAGGTGTACACGTGCTCACCTTCTTAACCTACTCGGGCAAGAGACTAAAGGGACAGGGGCGGTGGGCGAGTTTTGCAGACTGAGGTTATCCAAGAATTCTGCGCGCAAATGCCACCCGCCCGTGTAAATGTCACATGGTATCTTTGGTTCATTTATCAAGGTAATGTCATGATAGAATATAATTTTGCCATAACAGCATTTGTTCTGTATGCCAGGTAATCTCAGAAAGTCTGGGAAAGGGAGCTTTTCCCACCTGGCAGTGTTCTTTGAAACCAATTATCTAGGAGAATCCGTGAACAATTAAATGGAAAGGTAGATAAATAAAATAAATAAGACCCAATTCCTGCCTTCATGGACTCCAAAAGCTAACTGGGTGCACAGACATGTATTCGACTGTCAGTGTGCAAATACTCTGAGGATTGAACGGGATAACAAATGTCAAGGGCGTTATAAACCATACAGCGCACCACACATCACATATAAGGGTAGCGGTTCTGGTATTTTACAGAGCAGTTCCTGATTTAGACTAACAGCCCTTCGATGAAAGGGCATAATCTTTCCCTCTGATCGTTTGAGTAGCAGCATCTAAACACTGTCTGTTTCTAAAAATCATTATTCCAGACGAGGCTGTGTTTGTCACTCAGCTGTGCCTGTGTCGTTTTAACCAAGCATCCTAACACGTCAGTCCATCATCCAAGCCCCCGCTTCCCCCCATTTTGACTGTCTCTTTGTTTTTTTATTGCTCTGATCTCACTCAGAACTTGTCTGAAAGGTCTGGGTGCTTTCCATCGGGCCTTATCCGAGATCATGGTTATTGGCCCTCTCTGTATTTTACAGCTTCCATCTCATTAATGCCAGCACTAATTTGTGGTCCAATCCAATACCACCCCCATAAGATCTGCATGAATACACACTGGATTTCAATCTGCCACTCAACAAGCATGAAGTCCTTTATGTTCATTATTAGCCAATCAAACAGCCCCAGGTTCTGTTCTCTGCATTTTTTTTCCATAGTGAAATCACTCTGTGATTCTCCCAAAGCAGTGGCTTGGTAGGAAATATTAGGAAAAAAAAAAAGCAATGACAATGATAACAGCCCTTCCTCCTCTTCCTTTTCTCCAGCAAATGCAACTGTTTCACCCGGAAACCCCAGTTCCAACCGAATCACCAATGTGTTTGTTAAAATCCTCCTCCCCTCAAATAGCTCTTACCTTGCAGTGTATTGTAAAATGAGACACTTTTATTTTACCCTCGAAGAGGCAGAAGGACTGTTGAAATGAAAACGAACTCATGCTCTGGCAGAGAATCCAACCAGGTTGCCAACCCCAAGCGGGCAGAGGGATCCAAGGTCACCAGGGCGAGGGTGACCTCATGCCAACGCCCACCGATCTCTTTTCCTGGAACCTGGAGCCCGGGGCCATTATCACGGAATTCTCCTTTGTGCATGTGCATGGTTAACTGACTTCCCTTTCCCATCATTCCGACCCCATGCGTCATTACCAAAAGTACTCCAGTCCGCAGTAACGTTCCAACAAACGCCTGGTCCTTCAGGTTCCTCGGGTAATTTTCTGTTCTGCAACACATTTCAATTGCAAAATGGGCTCAAGTAGGCCTGGCTTTTCATATTGTGAGATAACTTAAAAGTAGGGTGAAAGTTAGTAAATAAAGGGAAACAACCAACGGCCGAGTGTCTAGTTCAGCAAAAAGACCGAGCGAATTTCAAAAGGGGTCTTTTTTTTCCCCCCCCCCTTTCCTTTTTGATGATCAAAGACAGAAAATTTCAAGAGTGAGTCTTTTCTCACACAATGAGGACCCGAGAACTACTTTTTCTCCGCCTCCCACGGAGACCTGGTTCCGAAGGTTGTGCTCCCCCCTGGAAGCAGGCTCAGAGGTGATGGGTTGGGTGCTGAGGTGAGTTTGGGGCGGGGGGTGGCCCTGGGTTGGATCCCTGCGGAAGAAAGGGAAGGAAGTGGGGTCAGGCAGAGGGAGAAGCTGGGCTGCGGTGCAGGCACAAGGTCGCAGCCACCCCCACAGGGAAGCTGGAGCAAGAATGGCCTTGAGCCTGGGCTCCCTCAGGAGAAGGGGTGGAGCTTGTATGTGTCGGCATCTAGGAGGCAGGCTGCCGGCAAAGGGGTGTGACCTTGAACAAGAAGGCTCCCACTGCAGCTGATGGCCATTCCCAGGAGCTAAGGGACTGAGGCCTTTCGTCCTGAAGGGGGACCTGAGCGGTGCTGTGCATCACCCCCAGAGCACAGGCGCCCCTCGTCATGGGAAACACCTGACAATCACCTTAGGCTGCAGCAGGTTCCCGGAGGTGTTTTGCCAAACCTGTTTAAATCCGACTTGGATGACTGGCACCAACCACTGCCAAACAGTTTCATTTCCATGGGTTCAAAAATGTATCCTCACCCCGTTTTCATGAAGTGCAAACCTCTACTACTGGTGGCCTCGGGTCAGCTACCACTGTGCCTTAAAGTGACCCCGGAGCTTTCTAAGACCTGGCTTCTTCACCGTAAAACAAGGATAACAATACTTACTACATCTTTCTCATAGGATACTCAAAGGGGCAATGACTGGGAAAGCACCTGGTAAACAATAAAATGCTATACAGACAGTGCTTTCGGCACCATTCAACATATGTTGGATGGAGAAAGGAATATGATCCTAATGCCCCCACATCCCACAGAGCCTGCGGCCCCTGGCTTCCTTCCAGCCACGGCCAGCCTGGGCCCCTCCACCGAGCAGCTGGTCTGAGGAACGAGCAGGGCTCGGGGTGAAGCGGAGCCACAGCCTCTGGGACAAGCAGCCTGGCCAGAAGGAGGCAGCAATCTCTCCACCCTGTGGCCGTGGCTTCAGTCTGATGCACCAGGAGGCGTCTCCAGAAGTAACCGATGCCACTGCCTTAACAAAAAGTATCTGTCTGCTAGACGTGCTCCAGTGTCCCCGTGGAAAAGATTAAACAAGCTCACCCAGCGAGCCAGCTTGTTTTCTGGTGCTTTGGAAACATTCCCGTATGATGAAGGTCTGCATGCAATCCCTTATCCGCAACTCCAAAATCCAGAAAGCTCTGGAAACCAATTTTTTTCCCTAACCCATCCGGTGACAAAACCAATATTAGGTTGTGTCTGACCATTATTTACTCCCCTTGGTGCCTTTCACTGCAGAAATACGACTGCATTTGATCATCGGCGGTACCCGCCCCGCTAGTGCTGTTACAGTATCAGCCCCGCAGGCTTCAGATACAGGACTACAGCGGACCTATAACAACTGCCAAAGCATATGAGGAGTTCCTACGTATCAGAAACTATTCTAAGTGCTTTGCATCTATCGCCTCAGTTAAACCTCATATAACCTTACGAGGTACATCCAAACACCTGCCTCGTTTTATCAATGAGGAAACGGAGGCACATGGAGAGTTATGTAAATTGCCCAAGTCACACAGCAAGTAGGTGACGGAGCGGGGGTTGAAACCCGGCAGCCTGACCCCAGAGTCTACCTCCTCCCTGTACAGCAAGCTCACCGTGGTGAATACCGCCCAAGTCAGCAACAAACAGGCCGAAAATCCGTGGTGACCGGGGTGTGCTCAATAATTTCTACTTGCATTTGTCAGGGTTTTCCAGAGAAACAGAATTGTTAGGATGTGTGTGTGTGTGTGTGTGTGTGTGTGTGTGTGTGTGTGTGTGGCTGTCAGGCTGGAGGCCTAAGGAAGAGCTGATGTTGCGGCTTGAGTCTGAAGACAGTGTGGAGGCAGAATTCCCTCTTCCTGAGGAGCCACAGTCTTTCCATTAAGGCCTTCAACTGATTAGATGAGGCTCACCCACATTGAGGAGGGTCATCTGCGTTACTGAGTCTACAGATTTAAGTGTTAATCACATCTCAAAAATACCTTCACAGTGACACCTAGACCGGGTTTAACCAAATATTTGGGTACCATGGCCTCGCTAAGTTGACCCATAAAATTAACCATCATATGACTTTTAAATTTTTTCAGTATAAACTGGGTCTGTTTGTGCTTAACATTATCCTATATAATAAAAGGCTAATGTGCAAATCGACCGAACAGCAGAACGACCAGTTGCAATGACGCACACTGACCACCAGGGGGCAGACGCTCAATGCAGGAGCTGCCCTCTGGTGGTCAGTGTGCTCCCACAGGGGGAGCGCCACTCAGCCAGAAGCCGGGCTGAAGGCTGGCGAGCACAGCGGTGGTGGCCGGAGCCTCTCCCTCCTCCACTGCAGCACTAAGGATGTCCGACTGATGGGGAGTGGGCCTAAGCCATCAGTCGGATATCTCCCAAGGGCTCCCGGACTGTGAGAGGGCGCAGGCTGGGCTGAGGGACGCCCTCCCCCCGACCCCCCGAGTGCATGAATCTCATGCACCAGGCCTCTAGAAGTTTTATAAGATTGCAAACTGGGCATTTAAGCAGATGATGCAACGTTGCCCCTGGAGAAAAATATGCTCCAGGTCGTAGGCCCCCTATGCCCCTCCCTTGCGCAGAAACGGTAAGAGAATTAATAAGATACAAGTCAGGCCCCTCGTTTTCATCAGAGAAGGCTGCCTGCTGCATCGGTGGCATTGCATTTGTTAGTACTATCTGACTCACAAGTGACAGATATTACACTTGAACCAGATTAAGCAAATAGGGGATTTATTATCAGGATCCTGGGACCAATGAAAATAGAGACTCTCCCGTTCAATGTTTAAAGTCAAGAAATTTCACCAATATCAAGCAAACAAGCAGAGAATCAGCTAAGGAATGAGGTTTCTGGCCTAGCCCTGCTCCTGAATATAACCTATGGCCCCCATTCCCTCTAGTCATACACCACCTCCCACCACTGACCTAATAGCAGGGAGAAAAAAAAAATCCTAAACTGTAACCACTTTATTCCAAATCAGGGGAAAGTGAATTGGGGGCCTACCTTTGCAATTTCTGTCTTTTGATTGGGAGAGAATAGAAATGGCTCCTCGGAGGCATGGAGGAAATAGGAGACACCCATGGTCCTTTTTCTCTGCCAGAAATGAAGGCTTCAGGGCCCTCCAGCGAATCAGGGCCTTCGGGAGGCGCGGGGGCAGTACAATCAGGGGCCTCAGCACATGTGACCACGACCCACCCCAACTAGCCGGGGTTAATTCTCACACAGGACATTTGACAAAATAGAATACGGAGCAGAGCATGGAGGGACCTCTGGTGAAGACTCTGCACAGCGTCAGCCACATTTTCCCCAGTCCCAAGAGCAAAGAGAAGCAAAAAGAAAACAAGCTATCCACCTTTCAAACAGCTCAGCGTAGGAAATGACGATGTTTCAGATACAGTGGGAGGGTCAAGGGGATCCATCCACACTCCGTGAAAACAGAGGAACAGCTTGGAAAAGTTCTCACAGTGAGTATGGGCAGCATGAAATGAGATAACACGAAATCATACCAAGTTCTACAGCAAAGAAGGAAGAGATGCAAGGGAAGACGGGAGCAAAGGAGGAAGGAAGAGAGAGAGAAAGGAGAGAAGGAGGGAGCAAGGAAGGGAGGGCAGGTTCAGTGTGTGTGGCGGGGGGTGGGGGTGGGTGGGGGTGTTCTGGGGTGTGTCCTAATCAGAAGGTTCAGTGGGAGGACCCCAGCTAAGTGTTCCCATTGCTCTGTCTCCCTTGGTTCCTGCCCAACTTCTGAGCAGGAGTCCCACCTCTGAGTCACCCTACATCCCTCTCATCAATTCCTTTTCTGCTTAAACAAAGTTGATTTCTGTTGTTTGAAACCAAGAACCTAAATTGATTCATATAATGAGCAATTGGTTCCTTTTAAGTAGAAAACGAAGATTAAGTAACTGAGGAAATTAGAGATACAAACCAGGTGTAAATGTTATAAACTGGGCCAATAGATAATAAAATAATATATAACTGGCAAAACCAGGAGGCGGGGGGAGGAAAGTGGAAGGAAGAGGGAGTGCTAATTTCCTCACCTTTCCTAGCAGGGAATTAATAGATACTAATTAAAATGGAAACACTAGTTTTAAAAATATAATGACTCAGAGTGTTCCTCATAATCACTTTATAAATGTTAGAATGATACTTAAGGTAATGCAGGTAAGGACGCTTAAGCTTAAAGATGATACCTGATTTAACCAAAATCTAAGAGCTGGTTCAGTCAATGGAAAACTCTCTGAGAGGACACAGAGAGAAGGCGGCCACCTGCAAGCCCAGGAGAGAGGCCTCGGGTGAAACCAACCCTGCCAACACCTTGATTTTAACCTTCCAGGCTCCAGAACTGTGAGAAATACATGCCTGTTGTTTAAGCCACCTGTGTATAGCATTTTGTTATGTCAGCTCTAACAAACTATTGTAAGCAGTAAAATGTTTTTTTGTTCTGATTCTCAGTATATTGGGACATTTTTCTAATAGATAGAAGTAAGATCACTGAGGAAGAAGTTGATTTTTTTGGCGGGGGGAGGGAAATTCACATGAAGATGCCCTGTAGGCCAGCAGTGATCCTGATAATTACAACGCCAGATGCTTTCTCTTATGGTATCTCATTAATCATATACAACATTATAAAATAAAAGTTTTTAGATTAAAAAAAAAAAAAGCTCAAAGAAGTTCAGTAACTTTATCAGAGTCAACCACACAATGGTAAGATGTTGATCAGAAATTGTATCCAGAGCAGCCTCTTCCAAAACTCGGGTTTCCACTCTTCCATTCCACAGCCCAATACAAATCCTGGTATAAAAGAGATGCCACTAATATCAATTGTGCTTTTACTCTGCCTCAGACACTCTGATAGATGCTTTTGTGTACAACTAGTGCCCCAGTGCACGACATTCATGCACTGGGAGGATGGGGAGGGTCCCTCAGCCCAGCCTGCGCCCTCTCGCAGTCTGGAACCCCTTGAGGGGTGTCCACCTGCCGGCTCTGCAGGCTTAGGTCCGCTCCCTGTAGACCTAAGGACATCCTACAAGGGGTCTTTAGCGCTACCGCGGAGGATGGAGAGGCTTCCACCACCGCCACTGCGCTCCCCAGCCATGAGCCCGGCTTGTGGCTGAGAGATGCTCCCACAGGGGGAGCACACTGACCACCAGGGGCAGCTTCTGCATTGAGCGTCTGCCCCCTGGTGGTCAGTGCGCATCATAGCGACTGGTAGTTCTGCCATTTGGTCAATTTGCATATTAGGGTTTTATTATATAGGATAGCAAGTAGGTCTTCTTAACTCTGGTGAGAGGGGACAAAACTGAGTCCCAGAGAGGTTAAGTGATTTACCCAAGTTCACACAGCTTAGCAAGTTGTAACCTGTTTATTACCCCTTTCTCCCCTTCTCCACCTAATACTCCACCATTGAACTTTCCCTCTTCTCACATGCAGCTGTTCCTAAGCAATTCATAAACACAAAATAATCTTTCTTCTGCTTCACATATGATTTACATCCTTTTAGAATAATCAACATTATCAAGTCATTTACAAAGTAAATAAGGTAGCAATTGTCTGATAATGCATATGCTTCCAAAAAGTAAATAAATGAAGATCAAGTTAGAGTTAAGCAACAGTTACATTTCATTGAATAAATTTCTAGTTCTCCTTGATGCATATAGTTTTCATTTGTTTGACTTATGAATTTCACTCTGAAGATTAATTTGGCCCTCTATAAAGAGCATAAGAATTAATATTCAGCCAAGATATGAATCTTTTTATTTTCACTTTAGTGGGTATGAATTTGTTAAAATATTGTTAAGTGCAATTTGTTACTTATTCACTCCCACTTTTCCTCTCAAGTTGAGGCATTTGAAAATACCTATATAAACACTTTCTGTCAATACTACCAAGATTTATATTGCCAAGTTACTGTAACTGTTATCTCTGAGAACACTATGAAATATGCTATGTGATGTTAGATTTTATTGAACTTATGTAATAGAGAAGTGATCAATTTAAAAAAAACTTGCAGTGAATTTTTGCCTGCAGCAGGCAGTATGTGGAAATGACTTCTAGATTGAAGAGATAAAGCCAAAACACGGAGTGAACCCACTTCGCGTTACCTAGTCTGGTGTGGAGGCATTTCCATGTGTTCCTGAACACATTTCCTACGATGGTCACTAAGAGGAATGCCACACTAATATTAACTATTAGCCAAGTTCTCTCTCTCTCTCTCTCTCTCTCTCTCTCTCTCTCTCTCTCTCTCTCTCTCTCTCTCCTTCCCCCAAACTCCTCATCCTATAACAAAGTGCCGTGCCACAGACAGAGTAGCTTAAAGACCAGAAATGCATTAGCTCGCAGTTCTAAAGGCTAACAGTTGGAAGGTGAGTTATCACCAGGACCATGCCTCCTTGAAGTGCTAGGGAAGAATGCTCCCTGCCTCTCTCCAGCTTCTGGTGGTTTTCTGGGATCTTCGACAGCCCTTGGCTTGAAGGCATTGCCCTGAACTCTGCCTCATGTCCATTTAGCTTTCTCCCTGTCTGCATTTCTGTGCCCAAATTTTCTGTTTTTCAAAAGGACACCAGTCATATTGGATTAGTGTGACCTCATCTTAACTAATTACACCTGCAAAGACACTATTTCCAAATGAGGTCACATCCTGAGGTCCTACGGATTAGGACTTCAACGTATGAATTTTGGATGACACAATTCAACCCATAACCCTCTCAACAATACTCACTCAACATATAAACATGCTCTACTATCTTCCTTCTTTTTTAAAATATATTTTTATTGATTTCAGAGAGGAAGAGAAAGGGAAAGGGAAAGAGAGAGATAGAAAGATCAATGATGAGAGAGAATCATTGATCGGCTGCCTCCTGCACGTCCCCTACTGGGGATCGAGCCTGCGACCTGGGCATACCCTTCAGTCCACAGGCCAACACTCTATCCACTGAGCTAAACCAGCCAGGGCTCCCTTCTTGTAAATAAAACTAAAATAATAATAACTTCTATTATGAGCTTAATTTTCTCTATTCTCAAAAAGAGTAATCTCTTTACTTCTTCCTCCATTTATTCCTAAACCCACTTTAATCTGGCTTGGCACCAGATGTCCTCAGCACTGTCACCAACAAACATCTAACTTTTAAATCATCTTACATTTCCCTGGCCAGTATGACTCAGTAGTTGAGTGTCAACCTATAAACCAGGAGGTGACGGTGCGATTCCCAGTCAGGGCACATGCCTGGGTTGCAGGCTCAATCCCCAGTAGGGGGCGTACAGAAGGCAGCTGATAAAAGTTTCTCTCTCATCGTTCCCTTCCTCTCTGAAATCAATAAAAATATTTCAAAATCATCTTACTTTTTAATCCTGATCCTGCAGAACCTCCCTGTGGCTTTGGGAACTGCGAATCGCGTCTTCCTTCGGGAACTGTATCCTTTCCTGGTACCACATCCTGTCTTGAGATTCCCTCTTCCCTGCTCCCAGGTGCCCTCTGCGGTGCCCTCTGGAAGCTCTGCAGGCATTCTGTCCGCAGGCCACCTGTCTTCCCCCCACCCTTCAGGTCGCTCATCCTTGGGTGCAGCACCATCCACCTCCTGTCTGTCGATGGATGTCTCAAGCCCGCCAATCTAGCACATCTCCCAAGTCACCTAAAATTCAACATATCTAAATAGAAATCTCTCTCATCCTCTGAACTCTGTGTTGAAGAATGTCACTACCGCTGAGCCAGGTGTCCTGGTCAGAAATCTGGGAGTCACCTGCCTCTTGGTAACCACTCTCATCCCCAAACAGAATTCACATGGACTCTAGCATTCATTCCCATGAAAGGCTTGGGACGTGAAATGCACAATTCAGAACAGGGCTGAGAGAGGACTCCCAGGGAGCCTGAAATTGACATTGTTCTCCCAGGACAAACAAGAAATTTGAGCCACTCAGTGGAGCAGAGGGATTGTTCCATCTTGCCTTTTGGAATCCTACTCCTCCATGCGACACCCCCCGACCCAACCCCAGCTCCTGGGCCCAGGGTTCACTCCGCCATTAGGCACAATTAGCACAGTGTCTGGAACCATGATCCTTGTAGGAGCCTACAGAATATTTTAATCTCATTTCTTTTAAAGTTAGAAAACAAACATGAATGCAATCCACCCTGAGTTATACACATGCATATACTAACACTATGATAAAGTAAGTATTTTGATTTTTTTTTTTTTAAGGAAGAAGGGGCCCACAAAAGCAAGAGTGCTTCTGGCATAAAACAGCCTGCCTTGGTCTGCCCTCCTTCTCTGATTACCTTGCCAAGGGCCCTTCTCTTAGCTACAAAAGAAAAGATACATAAATTAATTCACACTGCAGCAGCAAAGATTGATCATTTAACAGGTTAGCCATCCAAAGAAGATGGCTTCAAATTTGTCTGAAGGCAAAGAAAAGGAACTTTTAAAAATATACATTTAGCCCTGGCCAGTGTGGCTCAATGGTAGAGCTTCAGCCTGCTCACCCAAGAGTCTCAGGTTCAATTCCCAGTCAAGGACACATAACTGGGGTGCAGGTTCGATCCCTGGCACCAGTCAGACACATGTGGGAGGCAAACAATCAATGTGTGTCTCTCTCTCACACATCCACATTTCTCTCCCTTTCTCTCTCTCTCTCTCTCTCTCTCTCTCTCCCCCTTCCACTCTCTCTAAAAATAATCAATGGAAAAAATATCTTTTGGTGAGGATTAACAACAGAAATATGTGTGTTGTTAATCACACACACACACACACACATATATACATATATATATATGTATATCCTATATAATAAAAGCCTAATATGCTAAGTGTCCGGTTGTCTGGTCATCCATTCAACCTATCAAAGCGTAATATGCTAATGATGTGCTAAGGCCACTAAACCACTCGCTATGACATGCACTGACCACCAGGGGTCAGACAGTCGGCCGGTTGACCAGTTGCTATGACGTGCACTGGCCACCAGGGGCAGACGCTCCGACCGATAGGTTAGCTTGCTGCTGGGGTCTGGCCGATTGGGACTGAGCAAGACGGGCTAGACACGCCCTGGAGCCCTCCTGCAGTCCCTACCTGGCTGGCCAACCTCCCGCGTCCCTCCCCAGTCCTGATCGTGCACCAGTGGGGTCCCTCAGTCTGGCCTGCACCCTCTCACAATCCGAGACACCTCAGGGGATGTCGGAGAGTCAGTTTGGCCCAACAGAAGAACGACTGGTTGCTTGAAAAGCCCTTTACCATCCTAAGATATTTCTTTACTTTCTAATATTTTATGACAAGCACTGACCACCAGGGGGCAGACGCTCAATGCAGAAGCTGCCCCCTGGTGGTCAGTGGGCTCCCACAGGGGAGCACCACACAGCCAGAAGTCGGGCTCATGGCTGGCAAGCCCAGTGGCAGAGGCAGGAGCCTCTCCTACCTGCACAGCAGTCGGACATCCCCCGAGGGCTCCCGAACTGCGAGAGGGCGCAGACCGGGCTGAGGGACCCCTCCCTACGTGCACAAATTTTGTGCACCGGGCCTCTAGTGTAGAGGAAATACATGAGCATTGTTGAAATTTCAGAGAACTCACAAGATAGATATAAAAGTCACCTATAATGCCAGAAAGATTACTGCAAATAATCTGATGTCTTTTTTTCCAGTAACCGTGTGTATATGTTTGTTTTTAATAAAAAATGAGATACTCTGTTTTTTACTTATAGCTTTGCCATGAGAAATTTCCTAAAGCATTAAATATTTGTGTTTTTAATGACATAAATATTTTTGCAAAAAAATTTTTGTCCACATTTCTAATTATTTCCTTAGGATGAATATGTTAAGTGACATTACTGAATCAAAAGCTATAAACGTTTTCAAAGTTTCTGATGCACATTGCCCAATATTTTGCCACAAATATTGTATGGTGCCAATTTCCCTGTACCCCAGGCAGGACTAGGTATAGCTTTGTAGTCTCGGAGAGCCTGATATGCAGAAACTTGAATTTTTTGTTTCAGTGTGCATACATTTGATTACTTGTGACATTAAAGGTATTTCTATTGTTGATAATCCTCACCTGAGGATATTTTTCCATTGATTTTTAGAGAAAGTGGAAGGGAGGTGGGAGACACAGAAACATTAATATGAGAAAGACACATGGATTGGTTGCCTCTTGGACACACCCAGGTGGGAGGCCGGGGCGGAGGATGCGGCCTACAACTGAGGTACCTGCCCTTGACTAGAATCGAACCCAGGACCCTTCAGTCCGCAAGCTGATGCTCTATCCACTGAGACAAACCAGCTAGGGCTGAAGGTATTTTTTAAACACTTACTGAACAGTTAGTTGTACCTTCAGTGAAATTTCTGTTCATTAACTTAAGATATTGGGATGATGATCTTTTCTACTTATAAGGGCTCTCAGTATAGTAAAGATATTAACTTTTATATGACTGCACATTTTGGTTCTAGTTTATATGCTTTTCAATTGGTGCTTAGTTAAAATTTAATGAAATCAATCAACTATTCTTGTTTCTGCTTTAGAGTTATGCTTGAAAAGCCCTTTACCACCTAAACTACTTCTTGTCTTTCTAATATTTTATGGAGGTTTGTTTTTACATTAAAATCTTCTCCAAATGGAACTTCTTTTGATGTAAGCAGTGAGAAAATACTTGGCCATTCTCTTTCCTAAGAAATTAGAAAATTACAAAAATTATTTTTAAATAATCCATCCAGTCGCGTCCTCATTGATTCTGTTTTCCTTTACTGAACTGGAAGTGAGTCTGTTTCTTGACCTTCTCCGATTCATCATCTGCTGCTTGATTCCTGGCCAAGCACTTGTTTCAATATTTGTACACTTACAATCTGTCTTTAAATCTGCTGGGCTAGGCTCCCATGTTTTATCCTACTCTTTTGAAATATTGTTGGTTAGCCTAGTACATTTTTCTTTCAGATGAAGGGAGGGCAACAGAGATAGAGAAGGAGAAGGGGAAAGAGGACGCTGAAGATGAGGTGACTCTAGGGCTACTTCAGTCCCGCCTCCGTCAGATTTTCTCCAGCAGAAGAAATTCAGATTCCATCAGCCTTTAATGAACGCATTATGACCTAAGCATATTCATATAAATTATGTCAGTTCCTTCCCCCTTAGTGTCAACATCTAACTTGTAATCAATTTCATTTTCTTTTCTTTTTTATATTGTAAAGCTCAAATAATACAGACAAGGCCTTTATGTTTTCACGACCACGGAATAAATTTATTAGAGTGGTGAATATCCTAAGGACCGATATTCCTAGGTGTCTCAATTTTTTGAGGTTTAACCAACATATCTCAGTATGAGGGACTGACATCCAGGGATACAGCTTGTTGACAAGAACCATCAATATTATTTCATGGAGCCCTGGCCAGTTTGGCTCAGTGGATAGAGTGTCGGCCTGTGGACCAAAGGGTTCAATTCTGGTCAAGGGCATGTACCTCAGTGCAGGCTCCTCCCTGACCTGGGGTCCTGGTCAGAGCATGTGCAGGAAGCAACGAATGTGTTTCTCTCACATTGATGTTTCTCTCTGTCTTTTCCTCTCCCACTCTCCTAAAATCAATGGAAAAATATCCTCGGGTAAGGATTAAAACATATATATATATATATATATACATACTAGTGGCCCAGTGCATGAAATTCATGCATGGGGAGGGGGGTGTCCCTCAGCCCAGCCTGTACCCTCTCCAATCTGGGACTCCTTGGGGGATCTCTGACTGCCAGTTTAGGCCCGATCCCACCAGACATCCCTCTTGCAATCCGGGACCACTGTTAGGAGAGCTCACCTGCCTGCCTGCCTGATTGCCCCTAACCACTCTGCCTGACAGCCTGTTTGCCCCTAACTGCCCCCCCATGCTGGCCTTCTCGCCCCCAACTGCCCCCCCTTGCCAGTCTTCTCGCCCCCAACTGCCCCCCCCTGCCAGCCTGCTCGCCCCCAACTGCCTCTCCTGCTTGCCTGATCACCCCCAACTGCCCTCCCCTCCTGTCCTGATTGCCCCTAACCGCCTCTGCCTCAGCCCTGCCACCATGGCTTTGTCCAGAAGGACGTCCAGAAGGTCTCCTGGTCTAATTAGCATATTACCCTTTTATTAGTATAGATAATTTTATGGATATCAAAGTTCTGAGATTTTCATTAGGTAATTTTAAAACTCTATTTCAAACCATAAATATCTATTCCCAAAAGAACACAAAAGGGCAGATAAGTTAAAGTTCCATAACTCAGAGCATGAGGAGCAAGTGTCTATGTGTCTTCATTGGATGATGGGCTCCAATGAAGACAAGTTTCACAGAAGGCTCGCAGGATGTGCATTTCTCTCTCTGCCACCCAGATCTAGATTTGATCTAGAGCCTTCCAGAAACACCACCTGCCCACCCTGGGAGATGGCTCCGCTCAGCAGCGAAGAGCCGGCCTCGAGGCCGACAGGCCCACCTCCCCAGCTCCCCTCTACCACTCCTTCACTAATGCTGCCGGGTCAATAGCTTTATTTTCTGCGATTCAGTTTCCTTATCTGTAACATGGACACATTCATGCCGAGTGTTGAGTGGAGATTAAAAGAGTTAATGCGTAAAAAATGGTCATTCAACACAGAGCCTCGCAGGAAGCAGGCCTCCTATACGGAATGACATACCTCGGTTTTGAGTTTTAAAGGATTTGCCTTTTTAAATCAATCATATCAAAAATGCAGGCCCTAACACAGTGTGGTCACTCAATAAATGCCAGGCAACAATTTAATAAGGCAATACCTCTCCAGGGTAATGAATTTAAAAATTCATGAAAATTTCCTACAATATCAATTTTTTTAAATTCAAACAGATTTTTCCCCCCATGCACAATGTAATACAAAGCAAAACCAACAAGTTTTATTAAAAGTAACATTAATTTGCAGTGCATGTTCCTAAAGATGGATGTGAACAATCCACCCATTTTGGACAGACTTCTATGCCCACGCAACTAAAAAGTATCCTAAATTCCCTATATTATCCTCGCCTTTAATTTTGCCATTTCCTTTGTAGTTAACACCAAGGAATGACTCAACCGGCTGAAAAGCGGGTGGTCCAGCTGAGGTTAAGAACGACGGCCACCTGCCTGCAGGGTGGTTCCCTCTTTGTCTTAATGAGGTAACATGTATGAGATACTCGTTTGCTATCACTTTCACTTTGCCACTTGCCACTCATTTTTATAAATATCTAGACAATATAAGACAATAAGTTTTAGAAGTTTTTTTAATATATTTTATTTTATTAGTTTTTTTAATATATTTTATTTTATTTTATTTTATTATTTTTTTTAACAGAGAGGAAGGGAGAGGGATAGAGAGTTAGAAACATCGAGGAGAGAGACACATCGATCAGCTGCCTCCTGCACACCCCCTACTGGGGATGTGCCCGCAGCCAAGGTACATGCCCTTGACCAGAATCAAACCTGGGACCCTTCAGTCCGCAGGCGGACGCTCTATCCTCTGAGCCAAACCGGTTAGGGCAGAAGTTTTTAAAACCGTAACAACCTTTCTTTAAATACACACACAAAGATCTATCCAGAAGCCAGATGTGTAAGACAGATCAAGGCGGGGTCGCCCTGGCTGAAGGGAGGTGGGAGGTGAGGAGCCCTTCTAGGAACCACCACTCCAGCCCAGCAACCACGGTCTCTGCCAAAGCACAAGTCAGATCACGTCATAGATGACGCTCAAGACCCTCCAACGGCTGCTCCTCGCACAGAGATTAAGACCTGCAGTCCATCGCTTGCCTGGCTTGTTCTGGTCTCTGACCACGTCTCAGTCATTTATGTCCTAAAACATTTTGCTTCCTACCCACCACTATCCCACTACTACCACCGTCTCAATGTCCACTTCACTACCACTGCTATCTTTGCTATTCCTGGAACAAGCCAAGCACACTTGCTCCTCACCTCCTTTGCATTTGCTGTTCCCTCTGTACAAAATGCTGTTCCCCCACAAAACCACAGGTCGCTGCTAAAGGTTATCTCCTCAGAGAGATCTCCTTGGCTGTCTGTACAAAGTGATACTTTCCCACCTGTATTGCTCTCAATCCAGTCATTTCTTTCTTCTTAGCACTTACATTATTGGCATATTTCTCTATGGATGTATATACTTATGTATTGCCTCTGTCTCTCAACTAAATTTGAGCTCATTCAGATAGGAAATTTGTTTTGTTCACCACCAGTTCATAAAATAACACCTGATATATAGTAGGTGCTCAACAAATGTGCTGATTGAATGAACGAATGAGATGCCTACGCATGGTTCACGAGGCAGTTTTAAACTTCCGTGATGCGTAAGTAAATACTATTCTATAGACAAATATGGGCACTCTGTTCAAAAATGGCATAAAAAAGAAACACTGAAGGTGTCACAGCCATCAGCACCCAAAAGTACAGGCTGTTTGGACATCCACATTCTGTGTTTTGTTCTTAGATCCAGGATGGGTTTGTGACTGATGGAAATGAATCTCATGAATACCAATTATTTTTCCTCAAAGCTGCATGGAATATCGAACAGGATATGAGAATGACAGAAACAAAGGCTATTGTTGGATGTTTATTTCTGGTGTCCACCAAGGGTTGTAGTCCATGATGCTGATGCGTGAACAACCCACCAGATCCAAAGATCTCCACACAAAGTGGGGGAGGGGTCCTTGGCTTCTTGCTTCTAACCCCCCCCCCCCTTCCAGAAAACTCATGTCCATTACCAGAAAACAGTTTGTTCCTGTGAATAGGACATTAACTGTGCTTATCATCAAGCCACAGCAGCCAGGCCTGAGGTCCAAGTTCTCAATACTGAAATTCTTGCTACCCCAATGGCTTTTTTTTCTTCTTCTTCTGCACCTCAGTATCCAGGGATTTTCCTAATATGTATGTCCTCTTAGGGGATTTCCATGGGCAGATTCAGCCTACCAAAGCACAAGGCTATGGACCACTTTTAAAACACACCTAGAGAACACGAAGTCCCACAGCTTAAGTAAAGGGTTTGGTTCTGGAAATGACTCTGCACTGCAAATGAGAGTAAGGACAGGAAATCTAAATTGATGCCGTTGGGACTTCGTTGGTATCAGTAAGGTGGTGTGCTTAGTAACCTTTGGATAATATCATTACACTTTAGGCATAAAGAGAAGGAAAAGAGAAGATAGTCCAGAACATTATGAGTATAGAGTGAGGGCATTCTGGCATTTAAAAAAATTCCCTTTTCGGAGAGAGAGACACAGCATTAGAGTCACCACTACGGGCTGCAAATGTTACAAAGGAGCAAGAAGTGATGAGTTGCCAAAGCAGCAAGTAGCATAGCATGACAATGACGCCTGGAATGTCAAAGGCTTGGAAGTCTTCCTAATCCTTGTTTAATCTCCTGGGAGATATTTTCCCCCCATAGAAATGCATCTTTAATTCTGTAATGGAAATCAAGAGGCAAACAGATTTGATTTTATAGCCAACTTACAAAAAGATAGCTATTCCATTAATGAGTGGACATCTGTATTGGTAAAAAGGAGGAGTTCTAGATGATGATCATTCAGCCTCTGAGGAAACTGCTTTCAGTTCATTCATTTGCCAAATGCTTACTGAGCCAGGCACTGTTTTAGATGCTGGGGAGACTGTAGTGAATAAAACTCTCTGCCTCCATGGGGTTCACATCCTAGTGAGGAGAGGTAGACCATCAACAAAGGAAGGAAGCAGGAAGAGGCATGAGTGACACAGTCTTTGGAGAGAAGTCAGGGAGTGAGTGAGTGTGGGGGAAGCACGGGTCTCGCTGAGAAGGTGAGATTTTGATATCTCACTCAGGGATGTGCTAACTCACACTGGAAATCTGACCCAAGATTTAAAGAAGCTTGAGGAGCAAGTCACTGTGGATCCAGAGGCAAGCGAGTTCCAGGCAGAGGGAACAGCAAGCAGAAAGACCCTGAAATGGGGCTGCTCCTCACGTGCCCCAGAAAAAGCAAGGCTGGTGTGGATGGAGTGGGGTGAGCGCAGGAGGGTGAGACCCGAGAGCAGGGATAAGGGGGATATGGATAATAAGGGCCTTTGCAGGCCTTGTGTGGGCTTTGGCCTGAGTGACAGGGGAAACCACTGCGGGTCTGAGCAGAGAAATGACTTGACCCAACTTTGCTTGTTTAAACAGCATCACTGTGCCGGCAGCAGCACAAGTGCAGGATGTATTTGACCTGAAGCCCCCAAAGAAGATTAAGACTTGAACTCCCAAAGAGCTCCTCTCCATCCGCCAACTTGTCTAGCAATGTAGGGAAACGTCTAAGGATCGGTGCTTGCTGCATTTTGCTTTCCGTTTTCCCTTTTTTCTAACTGGGAGTTTTTACTGCATTCATCTTCTCCTGCCTCCATTATTACATGCCAGGTATTTTGGAGATGATTAGTTATAGGTTGCCAGTCTTTAAAGAACACATGAACTTGACCTAGAGGAAAGTCATTGCCCAGAAATGCTACCCTTACAACTACATGTAATAACTGGACATGACATTAGGTTATTTTGAGGCAGGTTAGTAAGAAACTAGGAAAATTCCCTGGCAGGTGGAATGAGGAAACAGACAAATGACTAAACAAATGATCAGACCAGCTGAGCAATTAACAGCCAGCTAATAAATCACAAGACCCTATCCTCCCCAGTTGAAGATGCCTAGAGCAGATGGCTTAAATCACCATAGTCAGGAAGGTTGATAACAAACACCAATTAGATCCAGACTAATCCGAGAGAGAGGTGAAACTAACCAGAGAACAATCCCAACACTCATTATACCATCACTTCAATGAAAATGGGCACCACGAGACAGGGGGACAAACGCCATGGCACTTCAGGAACGACCATATTAGGAACAAGACCCACCTCCCAACCAGAAGGCAGAGTCAGGACTTGGCACCACGAAGCTTGGGACAACCCTCCCCCTTGGAAACACATAAAATCCCCAAGAACTGACCATGCGCACAACTCATTCTGAGATGGCCCACGTCCACTCAGATGCGTAGTTTTCATTTCTTTCATAGTAGCGCCCACGCACTGGCCTCTTCCTTTCTCTCTGAATAAAACTTGCTTTGTTCTCTCTTTCACCTGGACTCGGGTCTTGAAATTTTTCCTGCACGGATCAAGAACCTGGAGGTCACCTGACATGGGGAAGTTCCGGCACCAGGCTGTGCCCAGGCAGGGCCAGCACCCGACTCCTTGCCCCCACCTCCTGTGAAAGCCGTCTGCATAGGGAGTTTCTCTCATAGGAAGTATGTGAATGTGTTTTGGCTAAATATGGGACAGTTAAGATAAATGAATACATTCTTGTGACTGTATGATATGTATATAAGGCAGTCAAGGCATGGACTGGTATCATAGAATTCCCTGGTAACTCCAATGGATACTGTTGAAATTAACCTAATTATTAATAACAGGAAAGTAGAAAAGGGAGAAGCCAGCCATTATAGGTATGTCATTTGGACAGCTTCTCCCAGGAAGCTACAACTTTACACTCCCCAGGGGACTGAACAAAAGAAAAGATAGAAGAAAGCCCAATAAATTTGGGATGACTAGGGAAGGTGCTTACTGTCAGTCACATCTGGGAAAAGAGATGGTTGGCCAGAATGGGCGTGGCCACAGCAAGTACTGGGAAATTGGGATATTTAATCCCCCGAACAAAGGAACCAGCTCTCTTGTTTCTCTTGGGACTCTTGGCTTGTGTGACTCTGGTTTGTGGGGCTCCCTTGCACTCGCCCTCATGGCCCATCGCCATGTGGACCCCACACATTATGGACTAATGGACTATAGCCTAATGCTGTACTGAACCCAGCTCCAACATGGACAGAAAACTCTGGACACTGGCTCTGATTTTAGCTTTACTGAACAGATGTAATTCCATGGAAATAAAGCTTTCCACTATATCTCACCCTCCCCTTGGGGGCCTCCAGAAATGCCTATTCCAGCGGTACTCCAAGAACCCAACTTCCACCGATAACACAGTGAAAACTACCTCATCCCTCTTCCCCTGGGAACACACTCTCGCTTCTGGCTATGGAGGTAAGCATCACACCCCGATCAACCAATCACAATATCCATCCTTTGGCAACAGAGACTGATTGGCCCAAGAGGTGGGCATATGTCTCAAAGTGGAGTCTAGCCTGGGATTTCTATACAAGCACTGAATGAAAGAAGCTCTCTTTGCGGGGTACTCCGCTGAGATGGAGGGTGGCTGTGTGCTCTGACAGGTAGACAGTGTGGATCTTCAGTAGGAGAGAATGAGGACAACACAAAGAGAAACTGATGGAAGCAGGGATAAAGAGTGGGTGGGAAGGAAGAAGTCCTGCCAGCACTGAGAACTTAGTTCCAGTCGCCACAGCCTTGACTTCCATAGTTGTAGGAAGCAGTTATAGGGTTAAGCCTCGGACTGACCTGCTGGCAAAGTCACAAACAAGTCCCAGCTTGGAGGGCACAGCCCTCTAAGCATAATTAAGCTTGATCTTGTAACTGCTCCCTAGATCTTTCCTGGGTAGCTAATGGGCTGTGGGAGGGGCAGCAAGTGCTGCCAAAACAAGTGAAACTTACAAGAACATTGTAAATTACCTTGTTTACCCCTGACTATAAATAAAGCATCAGCTTTGCAGTCTGGATCTGTTCTGTGGCCTCAGCCAGGCACAGAAGATCCACCTAGACCCAGCTTATTCTCTTTGTCTGTCTTTTTCTTTATCCTTCACCAGCCCTCCCTCAGGCTCGCCGAACCCTTGGCTGTGCTGGCGTGGCACACATAGTGACTCTGTTACCCCTGTAACCTTCCCAGGAAGTCAGTCAACATAGCCCTTTGCTCCTTCAATGGCCTGAGTTGGGTTTATTGATGACACTTCTACCCAAGCATTCAGCTACAATAACTATTATCAAAGAGGCACTGGATCCAAACCGAGGTTTCTTTGTCATAAAAGAAGCCTAATTAGTTTATCTTTCATTCAAATCCATGTTGATCTCTTACAGTTTCCTGTTCTTAGTCTACCTTCAATTGGTGTTAAAAGGCCTCAGGATTACAATGACACATCAAATAGAGAATGTAAACATTTTGTCATCAGGCCAACCATTTCAACATTTCTCACAGCAACAATTGTTGAGATAGACTCACGTTACCTCTGTGGAATTCCCTGGTTACTGAGCATAAATAAATTAGCCATGGGAAGGGGGCATTGTGGGGCAGCTGGGGTGGGGAGGGATGGAGCTCAAAGCTCCTATGAGAACAGTGTTTAATGTGTTACCTCAAATACTCAGGACCTAACAGGAGTGCAACCTTGACAAATATGCAGAGTGTAGTCTCTCACCAAAGGAATTACCAAAGAAGCTAAAAGCAGAAACATGCGCTGCATAATCTCTAACCTCAGGGGACAACGAAAACAGAGAATTGCTGTGTCAATCTCATTTCCTTGTTAGCCGCATCATCATAAGTGCGGGCCTTTCTTTCTGAACAGACACACTTCCCTAACATTTACCAGACTCTGCTTTCTGACATATTAAATTCCATAGTAATTTTATTTTTTGCTTTTGATCTTTACTGTTTTGCTCATTTATCCATAAACATGAGCTATTGAACTGAGTTTAAATAGTTAAAGTTAAAACATGAGGCCACCAGATACCACTAAGCCAGTAGCCCAAGAAAGGAATTCACTATTGAAGTGGGTAATAATAAATAACTAAAATGTCCTATCTTTGGATACCTCCATGTTAGATTATTTGATGACAATCAATGTCTTGATTCATCTTGATGTTCTGATAAATCAAGAGGAAGGGAAGGGAAGAGATGTATATGGCTTAAGGACTTTCCTGGGTATGGATAGTAAGAGTTCTCATAATGTGGATTTTATAAATCCTCCTCTTTTGTCAAAACGCTCTTATAGGATGGTTCTGTGAAAGGAAAATTGCTAGGACTACTCTGCAAAACAGAACTTGTATCACTTGACGAACTTTAAAAGTAGCTTATCCAACCAATTCTGGCAACTGAACTATTTTCTGAAATCCAGAATAGCAAAAACTTGAAAGCAAGAAGGTACAAAATGGGAGATTATTAAAAACAAATCACAATGCATTTTAGGGTGTCTTCCGTCTATTGAAACATTACCAGTGGGGGGAGAAAAGAGAGGCTGAGTGTAACTGAGCCGATGGCTGCTCATGGACGCTGCGCCTGGGGCAGCTGGTAAACATGGTCTCTTTGATCGGCCCACTCAGCAGAGATGTGAGGTCGTGTCATTATCTTGGTTTCCCAATGGGCCTCAGGATTGTACTGTTTTTAGAGAAATGTGTGGATGGCCTTTCTCTGTTGCTAGTGGGAGTGGGGTACTTGGGGTACTACTGGAATAAGAATTTCTGGACGCCTTCATGAGATGATGAGATGTTGTAGAACGCTTTATTTGCATGGAATTATATCCTTGGGTTTCCAGAGTCCCAATTCCTTTAATCCAGTCCTGGAAGATATGCGGCTAGAGATTTAGTAGAGCTCGAAGCAAAGCCAGTGTCCAAAGTTTCCTTTCCATGGTGGAATTGGGTCCAGTTTAGCATTAGGCTAATTGTGGTCCATCAGTCATTGCATGGCATCCACAAGACTGTGGGCCATGCAGGCGAATGCAAGAGCATGAGAGCCCCTGCATGCCAGGAGTCAAGCATACTAGAGCACAGGAGGCAAGAGAGTGAACTCCTTTGTTTAGGAGCTTAAGTATCTCAAATTTTCCCACCCTTACAGTGGCCACACCTACTCTGGCCAATGACCTGCTCCCAGGTGTGACTGACAGACAAGTACCTTCTCTAGCTCACTCAGATTTTACTGGGCATGCCCATAATATTTGGTCTTCCCTTTTGTTTCTTTCCAGTTACTCATAACTGGGTTAATTATTCCCTCCTGAGACAAAAGGAACCTCTTGTAATCTTACAAAGGAGAAAGAGAAGAAGGTCTCTGTCTACTTGTAACTGCTTCAAGCTGTCAGAAGGGCGTAGATCTGCCTATTCCAAGGTTTGGAGGTTCTCCCTGTCTAGAAGAGGAAGGGGATGCAAAAAGGAAAAGGAGTCGCATGTAGGGAAGAGGGATTCTGCACAGTCCAGGTCAGTCTTGTGTTCCTGGGAGGTGATATGGGTGATGTCCAGGGGAATGATGCGGTGGACAAGCCGGCATCCTTGTTGTAGTCTGGAAATGACCAACTTGAGAAGAAAGTCAAAAAAGCATAATTCAAAAGTGAGGAGACTCATAACAACTAAAGGTCTAGTGAGAGGTAAACACCCAGGTGATAAATGGAAAGACTAACTTACAGTGTCCCCGGTTAGGTTGGAAGAGTGGCTTCCTTTGTGGCAGATGCGTCACGCCTGTCTGAAGCCCTTATGTCCACCAAACTTAATCTAAATTAAATTAAGGTAAATATCCTAAGATTTCCCCCATGAGGAACTGTGGGCCTTTTTGGTCTGACCCAGAAAAGGGAAAGCAGTTCATTACAATGGTACCAGTACCACGTGTCCACCATCTCAGAGCCAATAAGTGGTGGAGCCTACATTTGGGTCCAGGGCTGCTGGTTCCAAGGTCTGTGCTCTTCACGTGGCTTACAGTGAGGCCGGGAGAGGAGCCTAAGCTAAGGATCCCGCTCCTGGGCCACTGTTCACTTGGGATTAAGATACACACAAAGGATTTCATTTAATTATCTAAAGACGAGGAAGACAATGGTAAGAGTTAAACGTTATGGAGTGCTTTTCGTGCACCAGGTTCTGTCTGTGTGGCACGTGTTAATTTCTTTCACCCTCAGAACAATGCTGCCAAGTGGGCACTATTCTTATCCCATTCGATAGATGGGGAAACCAAGTACTGAGAGTTAAGCAACTAGTGCAAGGACACATAGCTGTGAAGTGGAATGGCCAACATAAAACCCACGGGACTGGCTCCAGAGCTCACACTCCTAACTTCTATGCTCTCCTGCTTCTCAGACACACAGATAACGGTTAGTTAGCACAGCCTCCAACTGCATAATTCCACACTGTGCCACTCAGACTTTAATTCAGAATAGCACTCATGCTACCCTTCTACTGGCGAAAGTGAGACACTTGGGGACATAGAGCAGCTTACATGCTTTGATTGAAAAAAATAGGTTCTCTTTCAACTTCACTCCATAGAAAAACAAACGTATACTTGAAGAAAAAGAAATCTATATTTGAGCTCCCCAAAGCAGGGCTCACACCCAGAACACCTGTGATAGTTTCGAAGGCTGAAACCACATTGCTCCCACAGGTTCAAGATGGAGGCTCCACAAGGCAGGACTCACACCCATGTGTCTGTTTATATCTTCCGAATTTGTGGGTGACCTTTCTTATGAAGCCTGGAGTCCCACTTGGAGAAAAAACACACAAAACCACTAGGCTCTTTCATTAAAGGGAAAATAGCCCAAGTAACAGACGTTGTCATACGCGTTACAGAAAATACAGTACTTGCTTTCCAGAGCAGAATGTGTCCAGAGTAAGTCCAGTTTGAATAGGTGTATCTGTCTATGAACAAACATGTCCAGATCAATCCTCTTAACTTTCACCAACTAGAAAAGAGATAGCAAAGCATAAAACCATCTGACCCTTGCTTTTGACATTCAACAATGTCTTCCTTTGCCATTTCATTTTTCCCTTACAATTCCAAAGGCTTTTTCTTTGTATAAGGACCATGTTTATCCCACAGTGGTTTTTGTTAAAGGTTGAAAGAGAAGCTTGCTAGTTCATGCTCCAAGATGCAGTAGAGAGCAGTTGCCTCTGTCTACCTAGCATCCTTTCCTTAGGGAACCACTCCCCCATGTGGTACCAGTGGGTGGCCCTGTGACCCAGGCCTCGCTCATAACAGCACGCTCTCTCCCAAGCAATAAAGATTGGTCCAAGGTCCTAGGGTTTGGCTCAGGGGATAGAGCACCAGCCTGCTGACTGAAGGGTCCAAGATTCAATTCCGGTCAAGGGCATGTACCTCGGTTGCAAGCTAGATCCTCAGCCCTGGTCGGGGTGCGTGCACGAGGCAACCAATGGATGTCTCTCTCTCACATCGATGTTTCTCTCTCCCCCTTCCACTATCTCTAAAAATCGATGGGAAAATGTCCTCGGGTGAGGATTAACAACAACAACAACAACAACAACAACAACAACAACAACAAATTGGTCCAAGGATAGCACAGGACAGCTGTCTGTCTATTGTGGATTTTAAGCTGGGAAGACGACACTTTGTGTCTACCGGCCATCTTTCCTCCAACATGGAGAGAGGAGAGTTAGATGGACAGAGAAAATCCTGGAACCAGTGAGCCCCCTTTTCTCTAATTCTTGCAGTCCTTTTTCCTTCCTACGAGATACCTTAGCAACCTTCTGAGTTGAATGAGCGAATAAATTTCCCTTTGTACTTAACCTGGTTTGAGTTGGATTTCTGTCTCTTGCAACATATAGAAGTTTAAATCGCTGCCTTGACCACTCACAGCAGGTGTCCACCTGAGCTGAAGGTATTTCCCTCTCACAAAAGACTGAGTTTTATACACAACAAACTTGTCATCTTGCTAGTCTCCATTATCTTCTGCATTCAATCCATTTCTTTCTCTTTCACTCCTCACTTAGCCTGGACTTCAAGCGGATGTAGTAACTTAGTCTGTCTTTGAGGAGACTGGGAGATACCCTATTTTGCTCATAAACAGCAAAATGCTCAGACATCCCAAAGTGGACTGCTCTTCCAAGTGGTTACCTTGATACCATGATGTGTTTATTCCAGTCACACTGCCATTACTTCAAGCAGTGGTGTTCAAGAGAGCTATATATTCAGATCACCCAGAGATTTAAAAACACCAATGAAAGTTCTCACCCCAGAGATTGTTTTCTTTTTTTTTAAATAAATCTTTATTGTTCAGATTATTATAGTTGTTCGTTTTTCCCCCCATAGCTCCCCTCCACCTGGTTCCCACCCCACCCTCTGCCCTTACCCGCCTCCCCACTGTCCTCATCCATAGGTGTAAGATTTTTGTCCAGTCTCTTCCCGCACCCCCCACACCCCTGAGAATTGTCAGTCCACTCCCTTTCTATGCCCCTGAATCTATTATATTCACCAGTTTATTCTGTTCATCGGATTTTTTATTCACTTGATTTTTAGATTCACTTGTTGATAGATATGTATTTGTTGTTCATAGTTTTTATCTTTACCTTTTTCTTCTTCTTCCTCTTCTTAAAGAATACCTTTCAGCATTTCGTATAATACTGGTTTGGCAGTGATGAACTCCTTTAGCTTTTTCTTATCCGTGAAGCTCTTTGTCTGACCTTCAGTTCTGAATGATAGCTTTGGTGAGTAGAGTAATCTTGGTTGTAGGTTCTTGCTATTCATCACTTTGAATATTTCTTGCCATTCCCATCTGGCCTGCATAGTTTCTGTTGAGAAATCAGCTGACAATAGTATGGGTACTCGCTTGTAGGTAACTAACTGTTTTCCTCTTGCTGATTTTAATATTCTCTCTTTGTCTTTTGCTCTTCACATCATTAATTATGATGTGTCTTGGTGTGGTCCTCTTTGGATTCCCTTTGTTTGGGGTTCTCTGCGCTTCCTGGACTTGTAAGTCTATTTCTTTCACCAGGTGGGGGAAATTTTCTGTCATTATTTCTTCAAATAGGTTTTCAGTATCTTGCTCTCTCTCTTCTTCTGGCACCCCCATAATTTGGATGTTGGTACGCTTGAAGATGTCCCAGAGGCTCCTTACACTATCTTCATATTTTTGGATTCTTTTTTCTTTTTGCTTTTCCGGTTGGGCGTTTTTTGCTTCTTCATATTTCAAATTTTTGACTTGATTCTTGCAATCCTCTAGTCTGCTGTTGGATCTCTGTATATTATTCTTTATTTCAGTCAGTGTATACTTAATTTCTAGTTGGTCCTTTTTCATATTCTCAAGGGTCTCACTAAATTTCTCAGAGGTTTCTAGAAGATTCTTGAAAAACCTTATAACCGTGGTTTTGAACTCTATATCCAGTAGTTTGCTTTCCTCCATTTCTGTCATTTGTGACCTGTTTCTTTGTCTCCTCATTTTGGCTGCTTCCCTGTGTTGATAGAATGGCTTTGTGTGCTAGGTGTCCTATAGGGCCCAGTGGCTCAGCCTCCCCAATTACCTGAGGTGGACACTCTTGGTGCACCCTTTTGTGGGCTGTGTGCACAGTCTTGTTGTAGTTAAGCCTTGATTGTTGTTGGTATCACTGGGAGGAATTGACCTCCAGGCCAATTGGCTGTAATGATCAGCTGTGTCTACGATGGGAGAACTTCTGTGCTGGAGACACCCTAATGGGGCAAGACTTGCTTCAGTGGGGCTTTGGTACTCACTGAGTCTGCCCTCTGAGTGTGTCCCTTATTGATGTCAGGAGTTGTAATCTGGATGGTCCCACTCTGACCACTGGGTACACTGGCTCTTGGATCTCCAAGGAGGTGCTAATTTCACCTTTGCTTGAAGCCATCCAGCAGGAGCTATGGAAAGATCTTCAGATTCCTCTTCTTTGTTTGGGGTTTGGAGGTGCCCAGATTAGGCCCAGCTGTGAAGCAATGCAAGCTGCCGTGGGGCCTTGGGCCTTCTTTTGGAAGTTCTGGGGCTCTCTGACCCAGCTGCAGTTTGTTAGGTAATTTTAGATTGCAAAGGTCCAGGCCATTCATATGCAAGCACCTCTGAGAGAAAGCTGCCCTCGAGTTCCACCCGATGCCAGATAGTCCAGTTTCTTCCCGTATAAGTCTGGGTCCCCAGAGTCTCGCCCAGAACTGGAGTTCAGAGCAGTTGGGAGCTTATGTCTCCCTCCCGATTGAAAAAGACAACAGCGTACTCAGTTGCCAGCCCTTTCCGCATGCGCGCGCGCCTCTGTACCTCTACACTTTACTTCTGCATGTCCTCTGATTCTCAGTGTGCTTTTCTCTTTTCTTCTAGTTATAGAATTTCCACTCAGCCAGCCTTCCTGTGGTTCTGGATGATGTCCATTTTGTCTTTTAGTTGTAGTTTTGAAGTGGTTGTGCGAGGCAGCAATTTAAGGTGTTTACCGATGCCGCCATCTTGGTTTCTCCCAGAGATTCTGTTTACGCTGGTCTGGGGAAGGACGTGGGTATCAACATTTTCCAAACTTCACCCAGCCAAGGTTAAGTCAGCAAAGATTGAGATTGGCTGGCTAAAAATACACTTATCCACATTTTAAGTGACTTTTATGTTTGATTCAACCAGAATAACTTGTTGTCTGACCATAATTTGGGGGGGGGGGGGGGGCTGGAGATGGCATGGAGGTGTTACCCTTATGTAACTTTCCTTCAGCATTTCCTGGGCTATGCTTGAATTCATTAAAGCATATTGGATATCTCCAAGGGTGTGATGTCAATTATCTAAAGTCCCTGTTCTTAACATCACTTACAAATTGGCCTTGTGGTCTGTAGCCTCATGAGAACCCACTGTGTGTGCCCAAGAGTGTCTATCTGTTGTGTGCATTTAAGTCTCTGTCTATATATACTAATCCATACAATTTTGGCAGACTTGTTTTCAAAATATCAAATACTTGACCTTTATGACATAATACATTTTGGTTAATAGAAGTTATCTAACCTACCTATATGTCCTATGTATCAGTTTGCTAGGGCTACAGTAAGAAAGTACCACAAAGAAAAATTTGGACACACAGGCAGGTACACAGGGAGAACACCATGTGAAGATGAAGGCAGAGGTGGGGATGATACTTCTATAAGCCAAGGAACCCCAGAGATTTCCAGCAAACCAACCACCAGAAGCCTGGGGAGAGTCATGAAACAGATGCTTCCTCACAGCCCTCAGAAGGAACCAATCTGGCTGACATATTGATCTCTGACTTCTAGCCACCAGAACCACGAGACAATAAATTTCTGTGCTGTAAACCACCCAGTTTGCCATATTTTGTTATAACAGCTCTAGGAAACTAACACAGACCCTTACAGAAAAGTCTGTGATTCATTAATCATTTACCTTTGATGCTTGTCTGTAGTGTTGGGGAGAAGACCCAAAAGTTTGAATAACCTGAACAAGTTAAAGGGTCACTGCTGATCATCATGCAACACATGAAATTTATCACCAGCTGCTTTTTAAATACAAAAAAGAGAAAAATAACAAAACTTTCCTCTTCCTAGCCTAGAAAACAAAACCCAAAAAGCCCAGCTGCCTAGACATTATAGCAGTTAGAAAATTGTCACAATTCTTGCAGCAAAAACATGTCTATTGGTTTTCAAAAATGGGTATTCACAGAAGCTTTGTTAGCAAACCATGAAATCCTCCAGGCACCAGACAAATCCAGTTGCTTTCTCGGTTGGGTACCTATAGGGTGGATTAATTTGTAAAAATTCCAATAAAGCATATAGTATGTGATCTTACAAAATCTCAAGTTGCCAATATTTAAGATTGTGTTTCACTGGCTCAATTCAGAACCTTCTCCGTGGAAGCTGGTCCTCCAGTGGTTCTATGCAATAAAATGATGGCTTAGCCACTAATTAACATTATGGACTGATCATTTCCTATTGCAATATAATGCTCATAGAGAAAAAATTATTGAGGGCAGAATGAAAATTGATCCTGCTGGTGGAGACTGCATACTCTTCTTAGAAACGGAATCACCCACAGTTTGACTTGTTACTACATTTCCTCAACTTTCTCTGAATTATTTCCCCCCTCCAACTTTATATTCAACTTTATTCTCATAAACATCTAAAGCATATTCTGTCTAAGATGCTTTCAGCTCTATGGGAGAAATATTCTTTTAGAACTTGAAGGAAAGGAAAAAAAATAAGAAAAGTAAAGTGAAGAAAATTAAAAAATAGAGAATAAAATATTAAGTTTACTAAGCTTGACAAAGACTATTTCTTGATGTGAGTTCAATTTTCTTCAATTCCTTTTTTTTAAAGTTCTTTTAGGGTTGCCCAGCTGGTGTGGCTCAGTGCTTGAGTATCGACCTATGAACCAGGAGGTCATGGTTCAATTTCCGGTCAGGGCACATACCTGAGTTGCAGACTCAATCCTCAGTGTGAGGCATGCAGGAGACAGCCAATGAATGATTCTCTCTCATCATTGATGTTTCTATCTCTCTCTTCCCCTCCCTTCCTCTCTAAAATCAATAAAAATGTATTTTTTTAAAGTTCTTTTAGCTTTAAGGGAAACAGTCCCAACATCATAACACTGGAAGGGTCAATGAACAAATAAACTAATCCATTATCAAGAGCCAATTAGTCAATGATGGTCAATTCTAGTGCTTTTACTGGAGCTGATAGGAAAGAGGTATTCCATTTTGACAGAGGTGGCAAACTGCTGGTGGCCAGGTGAGTACCACAAAGGAAGAGCCTGCCAGAGAATGAATGAATACAATGAAAATTGGTGACAAGAAATGGAGAAAGGTGGATTCCTAATAACACCATGAGACTCCATAGCTGCTCTACACCAGATACACTTCTAGTCTTCAGGGTCCTGTGAGCTATAAGCACCTTTATGCTTAATTCATTTGTGCTGTGTTACTGTCACGTGCTATTAAAAGAGTTCTAATGAATATAGAACCCTATTAGTGAGATAAATAGTAATTAATAAAAGATGACTGTCCTTTTCTACTCTTTGAAAGGATGTATCCATTCCAAAAATGTTCTAGAAACCATCGCTGGAAGGGAAGAAAAAACTTGTAGATTTATTCTAAAAAGAGGCTGGGGAAGGGGATTAAACTTCTTCTGAATAGCTGCAAGGGTCAAGAGTTGGGAAGCAAAGAAGCCAATTTGGGTTTAAGGCAAGGAAAATCTTTCCACTGTTGAGAGCTGTATAAAATGGACTGGACCGAAGGGGAAATGGAATGGACCGCCTCTTGAATACATTCTACATAATGTCTACTTTCTTCCATTGTCGCTATAGCTACACTGGTCTAAGCAGGCCCAGTTCTACTGTGATCTACTAGAGCCTCCTAAAATCATTCATGCTTTCAACAAACGTTTGTTAGCCTTTACTCTTCCCCAGGCACTATTCGAAATGCTGAGGACTCATAGGGTACAGAACAGACAAAAATCCCTGCCCTCAGTAATGTACATTCTGCCCTAGCCGGTTTGGCTCAGTGGATAGAGCATTGGCTTGTGGACTGAAGAGTCTCAAGTTCAATTCCGGTCAAGGGCATGTACCTTGGTTGCAGGCTTGATCCTCAGCCTGGGATCAAGCCTACAACCAATAGATATATCTCTCTCACATCAATGTTTCTCTCTCTCTTTCTGTCTCTCCCTTTCACTCTCTCTCAAAAAAAAATCAATGGAAACATATCCTTGGGTGAGGATTAACAAACAAACAAAAAGAAATGTAAATTCTAGTCAAACAAACAATAAACAAGTACAATGTACAGCATGACAGATGGTGACACGTGCCAGATAGGAAAGGAGAAGGGAGTACCACATGGATAGGTCCTTGGAAACTGTGACTTTAAGCAAAATGATGTACAAGGAAACCAATTCTACCATAGACTAATATAGACGAGAACGACTGTAGACTATTTCTGGTCACAAAAGCATCATCAAACTTCTAAATAAAGAACCAAAACACTTCTAATATTAAACATTAAGATAAATGTAAGCTATACACATATTTAAGAAAGATAAAAACAAGTAAAACCATTATTTTCCACCCCACTTATTCCAGTTCAGGGTTGCAAATGGCTGGAGCCGCCCCCAGCAGCTCAGGGAGCAAGGCTGGCACACACCCTGGACAGGATGCCCTTCTATTACAAGGTCTCTCTCTCTCTCTCTCTCTCTCTCTCTCTCTCTCTCTCTCTCCTCTCTCTCTCTCTCTCTCTCTCTCTCTCTCTCTCTCACACACACACACACACACACACACACACACACTCAGACTGAAACAATGCAGACACTCAAGTTAACCTCATGTGCACGTCTTTAGGATGTGGGAAGACAAGGAGTACCCCGAGAAAACCGACACAGAGATGGGGAACATGCAAATTCTACACAACAGGGCCCCCTCCCCTCATCTTTTCCCCTCATCAACGCCCCCAGCCGGGCGCCCATGGTCAGGGCTCATGCAGGAGGCAACCAATCAAAGTGTCCCTCTCACATTGATGTTTCTCTCTGTCTCTCCCTCTCTCTTCCACACTCTCTAAAAATCAATGGAAACATATCCTCAGGTGAGGATAAAAAAAAAAAAAAAAGAAATGTCATATCCTATGAAAGACACATCTTGAAAATGCCTAAAGAAAGTTGTCATTATTTCACAGTGAAGGGACTAGAGTCCGTGTTGATGAAAACACCTTGGCGGCTGCAGTGGCTGGCAGTGGCTGCAGCAGAGGGGTAATGGGGCTGGTGCCTTCCCTTGATCAGCCGGGTCGCCTGAAATCCCTCGAGGGATCCCAGATTGGAGAGGGTGCAGGCTGGGCTGAGGGACACCCCCCATGCACGAATTTCGTGCACCAGGCCTATAGTTTCTAAATAAAAAGTGTTGTTTAAAGAAAGCATTGTAGAAAATAAATTGTTTCACTGGAAAAGTATGCATTGTCTACATACAGCATACGGTGCCCAGTTATCTGATTCTACTCCTTCCTTTGAACTATTTTTACAACTTTGAAAGTTTAGATAGGTAACTGATAAACATGCCGACTTTCTGTCTGTTAGGGATTCCCTTCCCCCTTTCACCCACAATCCCCGTGAAAAAACCTGTTTACACATGCAAAAAACATATATGCATTCAAGTGAACATTCCTTTATTTCATATCAATTTGTGCTTTTTTGACTTCCCCTTTGAATAATATGAGGACATGGAACAAGTTAAATAACATTTTCAAAATCTGTTCATTTCTATGTCTGTATAAGAGCCATGATTGTACCTTTTCTGAAAATTATCTTTTGAGAACATAAATTGGTCATTTCACTCCTCAGTGTTACAAGCTTCCCGTTGGATTTAGAATAAATCCCAAACATTTCCCCGGGTGTACAAGGCCCTGCACGGCCTGGCCCCAGCCTGCCCCTCGGGCCTCATCTCCTCCACTCTGCCCCTGGCCAGGACACGCTGACCATTCACCCTTCTCTCAGCCCTGAGAACATCAAGCTTGTTCCTGCTCATGGCTCCCACACCTGCTCTCTCTCAGCCTGGGCTGCTCATCTCATGGACGGCTTTTCTTCATAAGCATAAGTAACTCTCAGCTCAATTGTGCCACCTCAGTGAGATCTTCCCAAACTACTCTTTCAAAAGTAACATCCCCACCCTATTTCTTCATCAGTTATTTCTACTTGAAATAATAGCAGTCTTATGTAGTATATGTCATATATTATAATATTTATTATATAAGTATACTGCATCATAGTTCTTATAAATTATAATAATATATTTATTATATATTATATAAATATAGGGTGTCCCAAAATGTATATGCACATTTTGGATTATTATAAAGGTAGTGTTTATTAAAATACATTTCATTTTCAAAATTGAGCTATCAGCTGTTACAGTGTGTATACAGTTTTTTGGGGGGCACCTGTATATTAATAGTGTTCAGTTAGTTACTAGTTTGTTTATTATCTGCCCACCCCAATTCCATAATAGTAGGATTTGGGAATCTGGTTCCATTATACCCCCAGTGCTTAGAAAGGTACCTAGCATATGGTAGACAGTGAATAAATATCTGTTGAATAACTCCCTGAGTAAATGATGCTTCTGGAAGTAGCGAGGTGCCCGTCACTGGAGGTTTCTAAGCATCTGACAGGGTCATAGAAAAGCTGTAGGCATAAGCTCAGTCACACGACGAAAAGACTGTTAAGGTTCCTTCTTGCACTATCAACCTATGATTTTATGGCCACCACCCCTTTCTGCTATGCACTGAGAAACGCAAAGGAGCATTCCCCAGTCATTTTCCACCAAATGACAGAATGTGCACCCCCTGTTCCTGCTGCAGTATCATCTCAGCATTAAAATGTTGAAGCTAATCAGACATTTAATTTCAAAGTGGAAGGTCATTATCTTGTCACAAAATTTTATTCCAATTACTTTTTTCCTTATTTTATGAAATGAATTAAAAGTAGCACAAAACATTGAGAGATCAAACAGTCAATCAGAAGCTCATTAAATATCATTGAAATTGGTGCAATAAAAAGCATTTCCCATGGCTGACATTATTTAAAAGCCATATTCTGGATGGCTCAAGAAATTGACATGCTGCCAATCAAAAAATCACCCCGTCCATAAATAGCCACTTCCCTTTTAAAAGTTTACTATCTATGTTTTTTCTGAAATACAGAGTAAATATCTACAAGGATTTAAAGCACGAGTGCAATTGCTATCCTACCAGCCCCTATGAGACCCTAAAGAGAAGCTATCAGTAAAGTCACCATCTGATCATGTGGCCCAGCGATTTTCAACCAGTCTTTTTAAAATATGCAATACCTGACTGTTTAGTCAGGGGTACTGACTTCTTTTCCCTTAGATTGTCCAATTTAAAAAATGACAACAGCCCACACAATAGCCATCCGGTGTGAATGAGTCAAAATTATACCTATATTTTTTTGTTAGATCGGCAAAAAATATACTTTTTGGTGTGCTGCAGAATTTTGGTAGTTTATGTATGCCATGAAAAGGGTTGAAAATCACTTATTTAGACTGTAAGCTTACAAAGTGCTACCAGTGATTTTATAAACATTTCAATACATAGCATTTATGTACAATATTCAACTAAGTACAACCCCAGGCAGGAATTAGTAAATCAGTTACATTTTTTTAATTGAGTTCAACTCCACACTTGGAATAAATACCCATTTTCTTTTCTAAAGAGTGAATATCAAGCACTTCATTTTTCTATGGGCCCAGACATAGGTAACTGCTAGCAAGAGGATCTGAAAGCTGATCATTTTTAAATTTATTATATTTTTTCCCTTTAGGAGCCCTCCACCCACTCTCCCACCCCCCACACTTTTTTTTAAAAGCGAAATCACTAATTTCAGCATTTAGTTTTATAGAAACAACCACTTTTTGATATACAGGATGGCAGGTCCTTTCAGTTGGAAAAATATAACAACAGAAGTATTATTCCCAGTCTCTTACGGTGATTTAAGTGATGAAGATGATACAAATTAAAAATGCATAAGCAAAAGAGGAAGCTCTGGGGATAGGAAATTACTTCTTCAGTAAGAATTCTACCCCCCCCCCCCCCCCCACACACACACACACACTGCCACTACCCCGATTTCTTTTCAAAAGCCTGGACTTACTGGCAAATTATCTGGGAGTAAAGTGGGAGGGAAACATTTCAATGCAAAATTCAGAACTGCTTTACAGAAAGAAGAGTGTGGGGAGGTTTGTTATCATTTATTTCCTCCGGTATATCATTCAATTTCAGCTGTCTAGCATCTCAGAAGCAGCTCCCCCATTTCTCACTTATGTGCCTAAGAAACATCTTCCTGGCATCTCATTCTCTCTCCCTGTCTTTCACCAGCATTTCATTATTTTTTAACTGTCCCTCTCATGCTTGTCTCCCTTTTTCCCAGTGATCCACGTGTCCTCATTTAGCAGATTTCAGAAGCCAGGGAGAAACGTTGCAAATAATGTTAAATATGATTAATATCTTGAATTCCTTGAAATATGACATGCATGAGTTACAATGAAACCTCTTTTATTTCCCCATGAAATGCTTTTGCATAATGAGAAAGAAAATGTCCTCTATGCCCTAATCAGCCCTGACAGTTCCTGGACTCCCAAATACTTTTATTTATGGCATTATTTATTTCATCTCTAATAAATGGAGGTTGGGTAGGAAGCACAGCACGGTCTGAGGCTGCAGGAGAAAGGGAGACTATCCAGGGTGGAGGAACACAGAAGCTGAATCAGGAAAGAGAGAGAAGGCTTCGAAACAAGGGAGGAGCTGCGGGAGATGAGAAGCCAAAGACCTGAACCCCCAGAAAGAGAAAAATGGGTCATTCCCCAAGACTAAAAGGAAAGCTATGAAAACCAACATAACTTCCCAGTGGAAAGATGAGGGTCATTCATCAAGGAGAGGGTCATTCCAACCTGGAGAAAAGAGATTGAAGAATGGGAAAACAAACCTGGAAGAGGGTATGCTGATATTGAAGTTGGCCTAGGGGAAGGGGGATTTGCTCTAAAAAGTGGCTGGGAGACATCTCTAATGCCATGGGACCCCCCCTCCAAACCACAGAAGCTCTTCTCTCATTGGTGTCCTCCAGAAACCGTGGCCTGGTGGCCCAGATGCAGAGAGGAACTGCCTGCTCAATGCAGAGTGAGAGCTCTCCGGCCAGCTTGGCCCTACAAGCACATATATACATATACATATACATATACATATACATATACATATACATATACATATACACATACACATACACATACACATACACACACACACTTTGGGAATAATTATAAAGGTAGTGTTTTATTAAAATACATTTCATTTTCAAAATTGAGAGCTATCAGCGGTTAAAGTGTGTATACATTTGGGGGCGGGTGGACACCCTGTATATCAAATAACATTTGAAAGTATCTGATCACCATCCCAAAGGGAAGTGTCAGGTCATATTTTACCCTCAATTGCACAGAGAGTCTATCTGCTACGGAAAGAAGTGAGGATGTGAATTCAAACGATCTAGATGCACTTGTGTGGCTTTGAGCTTCTTCCTTGAGGAGCCTCGGTTTTCTCATCTGTAGAATGGGGGAAATGATTCTGCTGTGCGCTCTCTGGGCCCCTACAGAAAACTAACGAAATCATGTGCAAATGCAACGCCCTGTGCACTCTTATGACCAGCATGAACTCCAAGGCCCCTTGCTGGGTGTGGGCAGAACCCTGGGCGCGCAAACAAGGCGCAGCAACCCGGGTCAAGCCCTTCAACATGCGCAAGGCTGGGGGGAGGGGGGCTAATTCCCGATCTGGGGAACTGGCTGGAATCCCTTTGCAAGGCGCGCACGCACGCACGCACTCTAGCCACCCCGCCCCGTCTGTCCCAACTACCGCCAGCCTCGCCGAGCAACGCCAGGAGTTTGGGGTAGTGTGTGTGTAGGGGTGCCAGGAGCTACTTCCCGAAACTGGACGCCGCCAGCAGCCCAAGCCTCGACTCTACATCTGGGACTCCGAAGTCTCACCTAGGCTGAAACCTCCCGGTCACCAGGTCGCCCTCGGGGGGTCCCCCCACTGTCCCCATTCCCCTTCCCCCACCCCGTCGAAGGCGCACCCCGCGGGCGGCGGCGGCGGCGGCGGCGCCAGGCCCCGCCCCTCCCCCATTATCATTAGCAGCTATTACCCTAAACACTTGCTCTTGACTTCCTTTCTCCCTCCAGGCATTGGCGAGGCGGCCTGTCAATCAGCTCTCGGGCGGCAGCCCCCCGCGCGGGGGCTCAGCGATGCCAGGCTTAGCGACAGGCGGCAGTGACGGCGGCGGCGGCCACGGCACAGACACACACCCTCCCGCACGCGCGCGCTCGGGCCGCGCCGGCGGACGGGCGGCGGAGGCACCCTCGGAGCCCGGCGCCGGGCGGGGAGGGGGCGTGCGGCCGGGGACCGGCCCCGAGGCGCAGCATGGAGGAAGACCTGCAGCCAGCGGAGGAGGGGCCCAGCGCCCCCAAAATCTACAAGCAGCGCAGCCCCTACAGCGTCCTCAAGACGTTCCCGGGCAAGAGACCGGCGCTGGCCAAGCGCTACGAGAGACCCACCCTGGTGGAGCTGCCGCACGTCCGGCCGCCCCCGCCGCCCTTCGCGACGCGCGCCGCCGGCTCCATCAGCAGCAGCGAGCCGCCGCCGCCGCCGCCGTTCCCGGCGCAGAGCACCTACCCCCCGGGGCCCGGCCGGGCGGCCGCCGCCGCCGCCGCCCCCTCTTCGTCATCGCCTTCCGCCGCCTCCCAGGGCCACCTGAGGACTCCCGCCGCCCCCGCCGCCTCCTCATCTTCGTCTTTCGCCGCCGTCGTCCGGTACGGCTCGGGTCCGGCGGCCGCCGCGGGCAGCAGCAGCGCCGGCAGTGACGGTGCGAGCCTGGAGCTCAGCGCAGGTACCAACTCTTCCGCGCAACTTTCCTTCCCGCTCAGGCCGGGGGGAGGGGTGGGCGCCGGGGAAGGGGGACGGCGGACTACCCTCCCGCGCCGCGGGCCCGGCAGGCGGGGCAGGAGGGGTGGGGGGTGAACACCCAGCTAAGAGGCGCGGCGTCCGAGCGCACCCCGGAGGCCTCCCCGCGCGGGCAGCAAGTTCTGGGGGGCTCCGCAGCGCTGCCGCCGCCGCCGAATCCCGGGCTTCCGACGGCGCGCGCCTCCTAACAGGTGGCTCCGCCGCTCGGGTCCGGCGTGGCGCCCGGCAAATGCCCGGGTGGCCGGGCGGCGGCGGCGGGGATGGGGCGGGGACGCGGGAGGCAGCCGTGGCCGCCGAGGCCGCAGCCCGGAGTGGAGACCGGACACCCGAGGGTGACAGCCGCGGCCGCTCCCGGAGAATCTTGAGCTGCTCCGGCGATCTGGGGGGGACGCCCTCCCTTCCTAGCCTCCGCTGCCGCGATATTTTTCCTTCCACTTCTTCCCTTCGCCTCCCTCTCTCCGTTCGTTTCTCCGTCTCTCTCTCTCGTCCTCTGCCTCCTGGTCCTGTTTTGCTCCTCTTGGATGCACTCTGCGCCGCGGTCTGCTCGGCTGGCTCTGGTGCGCGCGTTGCCTCTGCTTCTGTGTCTTTCCCCCCCCCCCCCACCCCACCCCAAAGTCTCAGCCCGGCCCGTGGGCTCCTCTGCCCCCGCCACCAGGTGGAACTGGCGCTCGACCCCGCGGCCCACCTCCGGGAAGGAGGCATCCTGCCCCCCGCCCCAGCCGCGAGAGCCCGGGCGCTCCCGGCCCTGGCACACAAACCCCCACCCCGCGCGCCTCCCCGCCGTGGGACCCTGCTGCGCCGCGGGGTCTCCCGCCCCGGAGCGTCTGGGCCGGGGCCTGCAGAAATGCCTCGGGGAGCGGGGTCCACCCCAGGGTACCAGGTTCCTCTCCTTCACCTGGAGCCTGCGGGGCGGGGTGGGGGAGGAGGGGGAGCCCTGGGGAAAGGCCAGCCCTCCTGCCTGGCAGCGGGAGGGAAGGTGGGCCAGCATAGCCCGGGGCCTGCGAACCAGGGCCCTCTCTGCTCCCTGAGGACATGCAGGCAAACACGTTTTTCTGGCTCATCAGAACTAAAAGTTCCTGCTCAGGCCTTTCAGGACACTTGAGAGGCCCCTTGCCCCAAATTCTGCATATCAATGTGTCCAGGGCTTTATTTCTCATGAAAATCCGAGCATTGTCTCTAAATGAGTTCTAGGTGCCCGACGCCAATGTTGTGTTGTTTGTCAATATTTTGACACTTGAAGGATTGGTTTTGAGAAAGAAAATCTAATTGCAGGTTTTAGTGAAGACTTGTTTTGTTACATACCTCACTGATCTGGAGATGTTTGGCTGCTTTGAATGGGGTTCTTCTGTGGGTGTCCTTATGGTTCACTGTGGTGTTTTGTTTGTTTCAGTTGCTCTTGGCCCCAGTATTCTGTTGTGTTTTTAGATTCATTCTCAGGTTACTTGCCCACTTTTATTTTCCTCTTTATTCTTCTGTTTTACCCCCGGGAGGGGTTTGTGTTCTTTCTCCCGGGACTTGATTTGTTCATGCCCATTTTTATTCCCCAGCGCTGCTTTATCTTCCTATATTTTTATTTTGTTTTTCAGAAGTTTGAATCCTTTTCCTGTTTTCTATATTTTGCTTAACTCATTTGCATAACCTCAGTTCCACCGTGTTCATTCGGGTTTTTCCCTCTCCTTTTGCTGTCCTGTTTAGTCTATTCTCATCTTGCTTTCTCTTGTCAGTCATTGCTGACTTTTAGTCTTTTACTTCCTTTTATACACAATAAACCTGCCCCTCTCATTTCCACGTTTACCTGTAGTTTTATTTTAACCTTGCTTTTTCCTTCTTTTCTCTGCACTAGTCACTTGCTATCCTGTCCATAGTCTTTCCTACTCTGGCACTTTCCCTGCTGCGTACATTCACAAGTAGTTTTGTGGGGGGGGTTTTCCTTTCTCACCATGTTCTAAATGCTCTCTTTTCGTGTTTCTTCTAATGTCCTATTTAGTCTACTTTGTCTCTGTCCCCAGGTGGAAATCACATCACTCAATCTAAAGAAGTAAAAAGGGGCTTGTTGATGCCCCCTTTTATTTTCAAGGCTTCTTTTTTCTTCTTCTTTTTTTTTTTAGAGGTCATAGAGTGGTAAGTTTGATAACACCAAAGGTCAGGATACCACGTGCTTGGTCTGGAGGGAAAATATAGCCCATGGTACTAGACATCATGAATTGTGTTCCTATTAATCACTGATGGACAAGGCCATCTCTTAACAGGCACAGTGATGTGAGTGACCATCAGAGGGACAGTCGCCTGAGGTGCTGATTGGCTTGTTGATGAACTAGTGGTTCCACTCTGAACCAATGAGCATGTGTGCTCAGAGGGATGACCATTTAAGCATACTGGGTGGGGGTGGGGTGGGGGTGATCACTTATTTGTTGCCCCCTAACAAAAGTGTTATTGCAATTTTCTCAAACCACCTGGTAAAGAAAACTGAAAATAGTCAGAACATCAGTGTGATTAAATGAGTCAAGGATAGAAGAAGAGAGATAAGTGTGTCCAGAGTAAATGCAGTGAAAAGATGAAAGGGTTGAAGTGAATCTTATGTATGGGCCATAAACCATTGAGAGGAGAAATATGTGATTAAAAATAAATTTTTTTCAACATTCTTATAAAATATCATGAAGAGTGTAATTTTCCTTAAAAGGGGGGATATACCATGGTTTTAAAACATATTTTTCCTCTGTGGGAGGCTTAGAGTTAAAACCCACGTAGATCTTGATATGCAGCCTAAATTTGGCATCAGGAAATGGGAAATTGCATCTTTAAGCAGAGTACAATCAAAAATGAATTACAATAAATCCTATATAATTGCATAGGTCATTCTCTTTAATGAGATTTTATTAACCTGACTGTCAAGCTTTTGAGTCAGGCAGATATTTTATCTTCTTCAACTGATAAAAGTGTCAGCTATAAACCACCATATAAATATTCATAAATCTACACATCTGTGGCAGCCTATCAGCATCATTCTTTTGGACATTAAAAGCATTCTAATTACTTTCTGTCTAGCAGAGCTGAAATGCTGCCTGTTATAGTATGTGCTTGGCAGGCATGATTGCTTTTGTTTGCCATCACAAATAGCAGCATCCTATTTTATATACCGATGGTCCAGAAAATATTCAGGGATTGACTGAGCAGGATGAGTATTAGGAAGCACCATCTGGTTTTGATAGCACCAAGTATATTAACTCATCTGTTAATTTTTGACACATCATTGATTTATTTATTTAGAAAAATTGCATCCTGTTTTGCTGTGTTGATGTTTGCCATTACGGAAAAAAAATAGGATGACATTTTTTTTAAAAGACATAGTTCATTGATTTAAGACAAGGGTGATGCTTCCAAAGAGGCCTTCATTTTCTAACTTTCTATGCCATGACGTCCTTTCTTAAAAAGAAGTTATATTAATGTTTTAAGGAAATTAATCTATTTTGAACTAGCTGGAAATCCTTTGGGTAGGTATACTGTATAAATACATAATAGTAGGTCACACAAAAATTTTTCGGCTTCTGCATTTTTAATATTAATAGATTTCACCCTTGGCTGGGCTAAAATCAAAAGGTTACCACTAATCTCAACGGCTGTGATCTCCTTCATAGAAACAGAATACTCTTGGGGGTATGCTGTGATGGACAAATTCCACCCAAGGCTTTGCTTACAAAGAAGGACATTAAAGTAGGAGCCCTGGGTTTGATTGCTGACTTCCTATCCGTCTTATTCACTTACAGATTCAAGATGGATTAAACCACTTAAATTCAGAAAAATTCTAGAAATGAAATTTGGTAATTAAAAAAATAATCATGGGTTCAGGTTCTGGAATCAGAGTAGGTACAATTTGCAGCCTGATAATCTCCCAACAGACTGCACAATAAAGCAAAATAAGTTAGACGGAAGTGGTCATTTTAGGGTGGTTTGTGACTGACATTTTATGTGTCTATCAGAGAAGTTAGGGATAAAATAAGTAGTTTTAAAGTCCCTTTGTACTTCTCGGCCATCATCTGAGTGGAGCATTCTGTGACTAGGGGGGGAAACAGTTTAAAAATTCCAAATACACGTTCACACTTTGCACAATTAAGAATCATGGATCAGTGGCCATTCAAATGTGTGCCTATGAAAACAACTTTTCTCCATTTCTTAGCGATAACGGGCATAGCACAACACTTGCATTTCTAATTACGTTCTGTCTGGAAAGCTGAAGTATTGCTGGCTGCAATATGTATTAAGTGGAAGATTTACTGTTTTCTACCAAGTGTAATAGTAATATTTTTCATCACACTCTTCAATGTATTGATATTAAAACTATTCAAATATTTTAACATGCTAAAAAGAGAAGAAATTCCATTTTAACGCTTATAGTTGCTGTTTTTGCATATGTCAAGTCTGAGAATGAAGCATTTAAAAAAAACTGCAGGCAGAAACTTATTTATGGTTGTAGCTATTCTCTGATATTCTGAGTGCACTTTAATACATTATCTTCATAATGTAGAGTATTACATAATGATTCCTTTTTCAGCATATTACGAGTTTATCCTTCAATTAAGAAAACAAATCATACTTGTCCCTAAGTCAGATTCTTTTCCCTTAAATCTATACCCTAATGTGATTTATCAATATGATTAAAACTACTGAGTCTTATTTAGGATAGTGAACAAATATATTGAGCAATCTTTTCTAGACAATTCTATTTTAACCTTCCCTTTCATATTTTGTTCCTTTCATCAAGGTTATGTTAACAGTGTATAGGCTGTAAATCAATTGGGACGATGCTGATTAAAATGCAAACAGTAAATACAACTTCAGGTCTAGAATAGGATTATAGGATTAAAATGAATGAAAACTGCTAGCGTGCTAGAATTGAAAATTCCCAATCAATATCATCCTTTGATTTTACTAATAAAAGAACAAAAACCCGGAAGTAAAGAAATGAGGGGGCAACATCTTAACCCTCCCCCGTTAAATGGTTCAACTGTTCACTATCTTGTTTTTGGTCATGGTGAAGAAATGATACCCAAATATTTGAGGTCTTTCCCCCATTAAGTTTTGAATCACGGGCTCAATTCTTCACTCCACCTGGCAGGGGGCGGAAGGGTCGTCAGTTCCAGTGGTCTGTGTGTAGAGATACTTGCCGTGTCCATATCCCCTTTTCTCCAGGGCAGGAAATAGACTACCTTGGTGGCATCTTCAGCCCAGTTCCCAGCCCATCTATCCATTCTGGCTTGAAACTATGCCCGGCATCTGGTTCCTCCTTTAGCCCTCAAACTAGTGGTGTAACACAACAGACCTTGGTCTATTATTTGTGGGATTCGGGGCAGGAGTACAAAGGCAAGCCCACATACCATATATCTAAATAATTAAAAGACCTACTCAAGCTGACAAACAAAAACAGGTTCTATCTGTCTACCCTGGCAAAGACACCAGCATCATGACCACGTTTGACTTGCAGCCAGCCCATGGCCTTCTGTTGCCACCCCCAGTGTCATCTTCCTGTAGCCGGGACCTCATATGCGCACACGTATGGATGCCCCAGTTGAAACTTCCAAGCTCTGGCACCATGGTGTGTCTTCGGGAAGATGGCTCAGGGAAGAGACCAGCCCTTGGGGCAGTTTGACTAGGGAATTCCATTCCTCTCTGTGGGGAGAGTGTGGGCTAGAGGGGGAGGGTCTAGGCCGGGGCCCTCCTGCCTGTGTCTAGGGCAGTACTCCTAAGAGTGAGGAGGCACCAAGCCAAGAAGAAAATGCTGCTGTGGCCTCCCAGCCCGCTTACAGTGGTCTTGCCACCCCCACCCAAGTAAATCTGGCACTGCCCTGAACTAATAAGAGCCTCTGTTTGTTTACAGGGGTCCCTCATGCATTCAGTAAATAGCATTTCTTGAGGTACTATGCCGGCCCTCGGACCCCAGTGCACTCCATCCCACTGTGCTCACGGAAAGTAGTCTTTATTCCTCTCCTGAACCTGAGAGCGCCGGCCTCTGTGTGCTGACTTCTGATTGTTTCGGAGGGATCTGGGGACGGTAGCATTGTGTGGATTTGGGGGAATATGAGGGGTGCTTCCTGTATGCCAGGTAAATCGAAACAGGAGATGTGGACCCCCCCCCCCCCCGTCCCCTCTAATTCTCCCAGTACCTTAATTACTTCAGGAAAGAATAGTAAGAAAAAAGCACCCTAGCGGGTTTGGCTCAGTGGATAGAGCCGTGGACTAAAGGGTCCCCGGTCCGATTCTGGCAGGGGCACGTACCTGGTTGCAGGTTCGATCCCCGGCCCTGGTCGGGGCGCGGGAGGAGGCAACCAATCCAATCAATGAGTCTCTCTCACATCTATGTTTCTCTCTCTCTGTCTCTTCCCCTCCCTTCCACTCTCTAAAAAGAAAATCAATGGAAAAATATCCCCAGGTGAGGATTAACAAAAAATAAATAAATAAAATTTAAAGAAAAAAGCAAAGTGGAGCATGGAGGTTTCTGAAGGGTGGTTTCATTGGTCATATATCCTGGATTTCTGGAGAAATCAATTTCTAATCACAACTGTTCTGGTTCCTTGTTCCCATAGAAGCCCTGGAGGATCTCACCATTTTTCATTTTAAAAGTTGTGGGGGGTTTTGTTTACTTGTTTATTTTCAGGGGGGAAAAATATAGCTAGTCAACATTTTCAGAGACAGCAAGTAGCTGGTTACACTTCTATCATAAACAACAGTTAATTGACACCAAAAATCTACAATTTTGTTTGTTGCCATTATTCTGGGGGGGGGGGGGGGGGAGGGAGGAGTCTGGGAAGGGAGAAGCTTCCTCTTACCACTCTAAAAGCCCTAAAACGTGTGTGTGTGTGTGTGTGTGTGTGTGTGTGTGTCTCTCTCTCTCTCTCTCTCTCTCTCTCTGTACTTATAAGTAGCTCATCCATGCTGGGTGGTGGTCAGGAAAGAAGGGAATCTACCTTGTGACATTTATATTTAGATGAATTTTCAAGACATTTAGACAATATTAAATCACATTTCCACAGTTTTGGGGTGGTTTTTTTTTTTTTCTCTTTTGTTTTTTCAGTGAATTGATTGCTTTCTCTTTTTGCTCTTTGCTTTCGCTGATTAACAGTTAATATGCTTTAGAATTCGTGTATGTGAGCAACTGGCATTCTCAGCACATGCCATTTTAGGAGATGTGGCAACCTGACGGAAGAGGCACTACTGCTTTTCAGATGACGCTGTTATAGATCAGCCTAAACATTGGCCTTGACGAGAACTCCAAGTTGGCCGAGAAATTAGAAGGAGCAGTGGGCACAGATAGTGGATGGCACGTGCAGTGTTGCTCTGGGGCTCCTCACGGTATGCCTGATGGGCCCACTCTCTGTTTTATCTCAGGTGTCTAGTGAGCTCTTCAAAAAGACTTATCTTTCTTCTCCATTTGTATCTGGGAGCAGCGTACTCTCGGCAGGGATTGTACCAGCTGATTAATAGCAAGGGCGAGAGGGCACTCCAGAAATAGAAGTAATGATTGCTCTAAGCCCTCCTATCAATGAGAAATCGAGTCTGCAGTGGCTGGCTCGATTCATTAGAGGAACGACATTAATGAAGCCGTAGGTGTGAGTTCAGACCTGTGCAGGCCAGTTAATGCCACAGGGAGGGAAATCTCTCCGCGGGGCCCAAAGGCACACCGTCCAGCCGTGTCCCAGAGGAAGGGGCTGGGGACACCTCCTCAGGCACCCCACCAGGCAGAACAGCAGGAAGCTGTGCATCCCATTAAGAGCGCATTCTCCAGGTCACCTTGATACGTGATGGTAGAAATGCATATTATTAACATTTTTTAATGGTAAACTCAAAATTGGGGACTTGGCTTATCTCTTGGCTTTGGCTGCTGGTCTCTAACGTGTCCCTTCCTGTGTTTCAGAGAGTCGCATGATCTTGGATGCCTTTGCCCAGCAGTGCAGTCGAGTGCTTAGCCTCCTAAATTGTGGAGGCAAACTTCTGGACTCCAGCCATTCTCAGTCCATGATTTCTTACGTGAAGCAGGAAGGCTCAAGTTACACGGAAAGGCAGGACCCGTGTCACGTTGGGAAAGGGGTCCACAGTCAGACTTCAGACAGTGTGGACATAGAGATGCAATATATGCAAAGGAAACAACAGACGTCTGCCTTCCTGAGAGTTTTCACGGACTCCCTACAAAATTACCTGCTCTCGGGGAGCTTTCCAACCCCAAACACCTCATCGGTCAGCGAGTACGGCCACTTGGCCGACGTGGACCCTCTGTCAACCTCTCCCGTGCATACCCTAGGAGGCTGGACCTCCCCGGCAACGTCTGAGTCCCATGGTCACCCGTCGTCTTCTACGCTGCCCGAAGAGGAGGAGGAGGAGGAGGAGGAGGAGGAAGGCTACTGCCCCAGGTGCCAGGAGCTGGAGCATGAGGTCATTTCCCTGCAACAAGAAAATGAAGAGCTCCGAAGGAAACTAGAGAGCATCCCAGGTACCCTGTCACGTTACTTACAAGACAACTGCAACTTCTTTCTTTCCATTGTCTCATCTGTGTGTGTGTATGCATGCACGTATATATGTTGTTTGTTTATTTGTTTTTGGCCAGCGATGTAGAAAAGTTGGAAAAACAGGTATGGACAGGGTACCCTTAGCCTGCCTGCGTCAAACAGAAATTTCAGGATGAGCCACTAGCCTTGTCCTGTCTGTGTTTAAGCCACCACATTCTTGGGTATAGGCCTGAAGGCCATAGTCACACTGGAAGATGTCTCTGTGGATATAAAAGTGATCCCTAGGTGTGGTACAGTGAGATCGGAATAGGCCGAGTACTGTGAGCCTGGGTTTCCTTAAAAAAATGACCTTGTTCCTTTTGTATTTTTACAGACATTGATATATGTGTTTTATTAATCAGTGATAGAAATTAAATTAAATGATACCTTCAGAGAGACCGGGCTCAAGTAGTAATGAACAAATGAACTCTTCTAGTCCATCAGTTTCTTACCTTTCTTGTTAAGTTTCAACAGGCAGGGTCTCTTTTTAGCATGCAAACTCCTCCGTAAAGTTAATAAGCAGCTGTAAACTAAAAGGAATAGATCGAAGACAGACCAGTAATTAGTCTGATCCCAAACTATTTGTGCCCCTGGCAAAATATGAGGCATTTTCTGCCTCTTAGAGATACTAGATTTGCACAAAAGTAAAAGTCACCTTTATGGCAAGGTACTGATTTTGCTTATGTATTTGAATTCATGCCTGCATGTCTGTGGCTGACAAAAGATATTATGCCCTGGCCAGTGTGGCTCAGTTGGTTGGAGTATTGTCCTGTGCACCCAAAGGTTGCTGGTTTAATTCTCGGTCAGGGTGCCTTCGGTCAGAGTGCGTATGGGAGGCAACCAGTCATTTCTCTCTCCTCTCCCCTCTCCTCTCCCCTCTCCCTTCTCCTCTTTCCCTAAAAAAAAGAAAAAAATATATATACACGTTTTTTAAAAAGATATTAAGATCATTAGCTAGAGCAGTATCTTCTAACCTCTTTAATTACATAGCCATTGATAAAAATTTTTGAGCACCAATGTACACATTTATTGGTTAATTACATAGTACGTGTTCTACTCTACTAATACATTGTGTTCAAAATAAAGCATACATAATAAATTTAAACCTTTTAAAATCCTCACTTGAGGATATGTTTCATTGATTGTTTTAGAAGGGGCAGGGAGAGAAACATTGATGTGAGATAAAAACATTGATGGTTGATTCCCATATGTACCCACAACCTAGGTAAGGGATCACACCTGCAACCTTTTAGTGGTACAGGACAACTGAGCCACCCAACCAGGGCTACATTTAAATTTTTGAAAGCTGATACATAAATATAAACCCAAGTTACTTTTTTTCCTAACTCAGTGTCTTTGTGCCACCCAATTACGCGGCTGAATCTAGAAAGGGCATGTTGAAAAAAGTTACCCACTTGTTTATTAGTACACATAGGAAGCAAAAACAAGTGTGAAGAATTGCCAAATCAGAAATTTATTTCCTTTTTATTTAAAAGAAATTTTCAAGTAGACCTAAGGTTTGGTTCAGAATATTTTTGAATTAGATTTAATACAGTAGTTTTATGGGAGAGAAGCAAGAGGTACAGTAAATCCATTCTCTCTTTTGTGTTTGAGCCCTGGGGTTAGATACAGAGTCACGGTGTCTGTTGCCAGGTTGCCAGGTATTCCACCAGGTTGGCACTGAGTGCAGGAGAGAGACTGAGTAGAACTCCAAGTCTGAGAGATATGGGTGCAGCTAACACATTGTGGGATTTTACAGCTTTCACAGTTCCATAAGTCATGGTCGATTAACCATGGGTTTTACCCCCAAAGGGGTATTTTCCATTTTACTCCCCACTCCTTCCCTTTCATTGAGGGAGAAAATCATGACCTGGAGACCAACCAATTGTGGATACTTATATCAGCTATTCAGAACTGTGGGTAAGAGTTCTAGAGTGCAAGGTCTGGTGACATAAATGTCCAGGGTATTATTGCCTAATTCCTAATCCTAAATATTTGGCAAACCATCTGTCCTTGGCAAGTTCTAAGCAAATAGGGGGTTTCAGTCCACCTCTCATTTCCTGAATCTGTCCCAGATGAAATGTCTGTGTTTGGGGGTAGCTCATCACAGACCTGCCACTAATCATTGTCCTTGTCTACTTCCCAGGAAGACAGAAATGCTGCAATTTCTTGAGCCCTCTTGATGCTCAGACATTGAATAGCACAGGTTGATATTAGCTAATTACT